>NW_027211823.1:0-600000 GCF_036971445.1 Narcine bancroftii | reverse complement strand
AGGACGAATTGGAAACAAGGTCTCTTCCCCACTGATCATCAACACAGGCGCAGTCCAAGGATGTGTCCTTAGCCCCCTGCACTACTCTCTGCAAACCCATGACAGTGTGTGGTGAGCCATAATTCCATTGCTATCGACATGTTGGCTGATGACACCAGAATGGTCAACAAACAATAAATGGCAATGATGAAGCGAAGAAGGAAGGACATAGATCAGCTGGTTGAATGCTAACAAATCAAACCATTCACTCAATGTCAACAATACAATGGATAAGATTTTGGATTCAGCAGGAAGTCAAAAGAACACGACCCAGTCTTCATGGAGGTGTCAGGAGTGCAGATGTTCGCGAACGTCAAATTCCTAAGCATTAAAACTCTGAGGATCTGTCATGGAGGCTCCATGGTGATGCTTTCACAAAAAAGGCTCACCATTGGCTATACTGTGAGATGTACCTGAGGAGATTCATTATCGCAATGAAGACACACCTTAACCTCCACAGGTGTACTATGCAGATCATTCTGGTAGGATGCATCACTGCCTGGTCTGGAGGTGCCATCTCTCAGGAAAATGATAATTTCGAGAGGGTGTTTAACTCTCCCTGTAACATCACAGGCACCAGAATTCACTCCAGTTAGAACCTATACATGACATGCTGTCTTAAAATAAAAGTCTGTATCATGTAAAACCTCCACCACACCAGACAATAACTTCCTCACTCTACTATCATTGGATAAGGTACTGGAGCCTGAGGAATAGAGGTGAATGCCACAATGACAGTTTCTTCCCTGATGCCACCAGTTCCTGTATAATCAATGAGCCAAAGACACAGCCTTGCTTTTTTGTGCACTGTTAACTATATTTTTAAGTCTAGTTCTGAACGATGGTTATAAGATTAATGTTTTCTCCATCCTGCTGCCTCAAATCACCAAATATTAGGACATGTTCTTGACAATAAATTCTGATTCTGAACCTGACAAGATATGAAAGGTATCTTCACAAAAAGTGGAAATAGGTGCATGAGACCAAAAAATATGTAAATAATTACCTTCCCAGCAGGAGGCACACTGCACATCCGGCATCCGGATTGAGGCTCTTTCCACATCCGGCAGGAGGACTATTCCACATCCAGCATCCGGCAGGAGTCCCGTTCCACATCCGGCAGGAGGCCCATTTCACATCCGGCATCCGGATGGAGGCCCATTCCACATCCGGCAGGAGGACTATACCACATCCGGCATCTGGCAGGAGGCCCAATCCACATCCGGCTGGTGGCCCCTTTCATATCCGGTACCCGGCAGGAGGCCCATTGCTTTAAAGGCATGTGGCTCTCTTTTAAAATATTTCAGTGGCCTTTACAGAAACAGGAAACAAACAGAAGCCATTAATCAATGGTAATACATAAAAAGGAATATTCAGATAAAATACAAATTATAAAAATAAATTGATCATGTCTAACCATTATATCATAACAAACAGAAATAAAGTGATAAACATTTAAACAATTAAAACATATGTCTAATAGAACATGATTTAAGGAGTATACTATACTCAAAATTCCTTCCCCTTCCCTTCTGAAGTTCTTCAGTGAGGACATAAAATTTCACTACCATTAAAAAACACAAACATATAAAGCAAGGTCCAAGTGATTAAATGTTACAAAAACTTTGAATTAAAGTGCCCATGGACATAGAATGTTTAAATGTGAATCTGTGGAAGAATATCTCATTAATTCAAAGTTAGGCCTGCCACCATATCACAGAGTAAATGTGTGTTTTTACGGGCAACAGCATCTTTCCAACTCATCAATATTACACGTCGAGCAACAAGGGAGGCAAAAGAGACTGCATGTGGTTAATTCATAGTTCAATTCATTTAGGTAGTCTCTGTTGATTCAAAGGGAGCAATATTAGATTAGTTATCAACTTCAGGACGTCCTTCAATACCATTGTTCCCTCAGTGCTGGTCAAAAAGCAACTAACTTTATCCCTCTGTACCTCACTCTGCAATTGGATCTTTGACATTCTCATTGGAAGACCACAGTCAGGACGAATTGGAAACAAGGTCTCTTCCCCACTGATCATCAACACAGGCGCAGTCCAAGGATGTGTGCTTAGCCCCCTGCTCTACTCTCTGCAAACCCATGACTGTGTGTGGTGAGCCATAATTCCATTGCTATCGACATGTTGGCTGATGACACCAGAATGGTCAGCAAACAATAAATGGCAATGATGAAGCGAAGAAGGAAGGACATAGACCAGCTGGTTGAATGCTAACAAATCAAACCATTCACTCAATGTCAACAAAACAATGGTTAAGATTTTGGATTCAGCAGGATGTCAAAAGAACACGACCCAGTCTTCATGGAGGTGTCAGGAGTGCAGATGTTCGCGAACGTCAAATTCCTAAGCATTAAAACTCTGAGGATCTGTCATGGAGCCTCCATGGTGATGCTTTCACAAAAAAGCCTCACCATTGGCTATACTGTGAGATGTACCTGAGGAGATTCATTATCGCAATGAAGACACACCTTAACCTCCACAGGTGTACTATGCAGATCATTCTGGTAGGTTGCATCACTGCCTGGTCTGGAGGTGCCATGTCTCAGGAAAATGATAATTTCGAAGGGTGTTTAACTCTCCCTGTAACATCACAGGCACCAGAATTCACTCCAGTTAGAACCTATACATGACATGCTGTCTTAAAATAAAAGTCTCTATCATGTAAAACCTCCACCACACCAGACCATAACTTCCTCACTCTACTATCATTGGATAAGGTACTGGAGCCTGAGGAATAGAGGTGAACGCCACAATGACAGTTTCTTCCCTGATGCCACCAGTTCCTGTATAATCAATGAGCCAAAGACACAGCCTTGCTTTTTTGTGCACTGTTAACTATATTTTTAAGTCTAGTTCTGAACGATGGTTATAAGATTAATGTTTTCTCCATCCTGCTGCCTCAAATCACCAAATATTAGGACATGTTCTTGACAATAAATCCTGATTCTGAACCTGACAAGATATGAAAGGTATCTTCAAAAAAAGTGGAAATAGGTGCATGAGACCAAAAAATATGTAAACAATTACCTTCCCAGCAGGAGGCACACTGCACATCCGGCATCCGGATTGAGGCTCTTTCCACATCCGGCAGGAGGACTATTCCACATCCAGCATCCGGCAGGAGTCCCGTTCCACATCCGGCAGGAGGCCCATTTCACATCCGGCATCCGGATGGAGGCCCATTCCACATCCGGCAGGAGGACTATACCACATCCGGCATCTGGCAGGAGGCCCAATCCACATCCGGCTGGTGGCCCCTTTCATATCCGGTACCCGGCAGGAGGCCCATTGCTTCAAAGGCATGAGGCTCTCTTTTAAAATATTTTCAGTGGCCTTTACAGAAACAGGAAACAAACAGAAGCCATTAATCAATGGTAATACATAAAAAGGAATATTCAGATAAAATACAAATTATAAAAATAAATTGATAATGTCTAACCATTATATCATAACAAACAGAAATAAAGTGATAAACATTAAAACAATTAAAACATATGTCTAATAGAACATGATTTAAGGAGTATACAAAACTCAAAATTCCTTCCCCTTCCCTTCTGAAGTTCTTTAGTGAGTACATAAAATTTCACTACCATTAAAAAACACAAACATATAAAGCAAGGTCCAAGTGATTAAATGTTACAAAAACTTTGAATTAAAGTGCCCATGGACATAGAATGTTTAAATATGAATTTGTGGAAGAACATCTGATTATTCAAAGTTAGGCCTGCCACCATATCGCAGAGTAATTGAGTGTTTTTACGGGCAACAGCATCTTTCCAACTCATCAATATTAAACGTCGAGCAACAAGGGAGGCAAAAGAGACTGCATGTGGTTAATTCATAGTTCAATTCATTTAGGTAGTCTCTGTTGATTCAAAAGGAGCAATATTAGATTAGTTATCAACTTCAGGACGTCCTTCAATACCATTGTTCCCTCAGTGCTGGTCAAAAAGCAACTAACTTTATCCCTCTGTACCTCACTCTGCAATTGGATCTTTGACATTCTCATTGGAAGACCACAGTCAGGACGAATTGGAAACAAGGTCTCTTCCCCACTGATCATCAACACAGGCGCAGTCCAAGGATGTGTGCTTAGCCCCCTGCTCTACTCTCTGCAAACCCATGACTGTGTGTGGTGATCCATAATTCCATTGCTATCGACATGTTGGCTGATGACACCAGAATGGTCAGCAAACAATAAATGGCAATGATGAAGCGAAGAAGGAAGGACATAGATCAGCTGGTTGAATGCTAACAAATCAAACCATTCACTCAATGTCAATAAAACAATGGATAAGATTTTGGATTCAGCAGGAAGTCAAAAGAACACGACCCAGTCTTCATGGAGGTGTCAGGAGTGCAGATGTTCGCGAACGTCAAATTCCTAAGCATTAAAACTCTGAGGATCTGTCATGGAGCCTCCATGGTGATGCTTTCACAAAAAAGCCTCACCATTGGCTATACTGTGAGATGTACCTGAGGAGATTCATTATCGCAATGAAGACACACCTTAACCTCCACAGGTGTACTATGCAGATCATTCTGGTAGGTTGCATCACTGCCTGGTCTGGAGGTGCCATCTCTCAGGAAAATGATAATTTCGAGAGGGTGTTTAACTCTCCCTGTAACATCACAGGCACCAGAATTCACTCCAGTTAGAACCTATACATGACATGCTGTCTTAAAATAAAAGTCTCTATCATGTAAAACCTCCACCACACCAGACCATAACTTCCTCACTCTACTATCATTGGATAAGGTACTGGAGCCTGAGGAATAGAGGTCAATGCCACAATGTCAGTTTCTTCCCTGATGCCACCAGATCCTGTATAATCAATGAGCCAAAGACACAGCCTTGCTTTTTTGTGCACTGTTAACTTTATTTTTAAGTCTAGTTCTGAACGATGGTTATAAGATGAATGTTTTCTCCATCCTGCTGCCCCAAATCACCAAATATTAGGACATGTTCTTGACAATAAATCCTGATTCTGAACCTGACAAGATATGAAAGGTATCTTCACAAAAAGTGGAAATAGGTGCATGAGAACAAAAAATAAGTAAATAATTACCTTCCCAGCAGGAGGCACACTGCACATCCGGCATCCGGATTGAGGCTCTTTCCACATCCGGCAGGAGGACTATTCCACATCCAGCATCCGGCAGGAGTCCCGTTCCACATCCGGCAGGAGGCCCATTTCACATCCGGCATCCGGATGGAGGTCCATTCCACATCCGGCAGGAGGACTATACCACATCCGGCATCTGGCAGGAGGCCCAATCCACATCCGGCTGGTGGCCCCTTTCATATCCGGTACCCGGCAGGAGGCCCATTGCTTCAAAGGCATGAGGCTCTCTTTTAAACTATTTTCAGAGGCCTTTACAGAAACAGGAAACAAACAGAAGCCATTAATCAATGGTCATACATAAAAAGGAATATTCAGATAAAATACAAATTATAAAAATAAATTGATAATGTCTAACCATTATATCATAACAAACAGAAATAAAGTGATAAACATTTAAACAATTAAAACATATGTCTAATAGAACATGATTTAAGGAGTATACTATACTCAAAATTCCTTCCCCTTCCCTTCTGAAGTTCTTTAGTGAGTACATAAAATTTCACAACCATTAAAAAACACAAACATATAAAGCAAGGTCCAAGTGATTAAATGTTACAAAAACTTTGAATTAAAGTGCCCATGGACATAGAATGTTTAAATGTGAATCTGTGGAAGAACATCTGATTATTCAAAGTTAGGCCTGCCACCATATCACAGAGTAATTGAGTGTTTTTACGGGCAACAGCATCTTTCCAACTCATCAATATTAAACGTCGAGCAACAAGGGAGATAAAAGAGACTGCATGTGGTTAATTCATAGTTCAATTCATTTAGGTAGTCTCTGTTGATTCAAAAGGAGCAATATTAGATTAGTTATCAACTTCAGGACGTCCTTCAATACCATTGTTCCCTCAGTGCTGGTCAAAAATCAACTAACTTTATCCCTCTGTAACTCACTCTACAATTGGATCTTTGACATTCTCATTGGAAGACCACTGTCAGGACGAATTGGAAACAAGGTCTCTTCCCCACTGATCATCAACACAGGCGCAGTCCAAGGATGTGTGCTTAGCCCCCTGCTCTACTCTCTGCAAACCCATGACTGTGTGTGGTGAGCCATAATTCCATTGCTATCGACATGTTGGCTGATGACACCAGAATGGTCAACAAACAATAAATGGCAATGATGAAGCGAAGAAGGAAGGACATAGATCAGCTGGTTGAATGCTAACAAATCAAACCATTCACTCAATGTCAACAATACAATGGATAAGATTTTGGATTCAGCAGGAAGTCAAAAGAACACGACCCAGTCTTCATGGAGGTGTCAGGAGTGCAGATGTTCGCGAACGTCAAATTCCTAAGCATTAAAACTCTGAGGATCTGTCATGGAGGCTCCATGGTGATGCTTTCACAAAAAAGCCTCACCATTGGCTATACTGTGAGATGTACCTGAGGAGATTCATTATCGCAATGAAGACACACCTTAACCTCCACAGGTGTACTATGCAGATCATTCTGGTAGGATGCATCACTGCCTGGCCTGGAGGTGCCATGTCTCAGGAAAATGATAATTTCGAGAGGGTGTTTAACTCTCCCTCTAACATCACAGGCACCAGAATTCACTCCAGTTAGAACCTATACATGACATGCTGTCTTAAAATAAAAGTCTGTATCATGTAAAACCTCCACCACACCAGACAATAACTTCCTCACTCTACTATCATTGGATAAGGTACTGGAGCCTGAGGAATAGAGGTGAATGCCACAATGACAGTTTCTTCCCTGATGCCACCAGTTCCTGTATAATCAATGAGCCAAAGACACAGCCTTGCTTTTTTGTGCACTTTTAACTATATTTTTAAGTCTAGTTCTGAACGATGGTTATAAGATTAATGTTTTCTCCATCCTGCTGCCTCAAATCACCAAATATTAGGACATGTTCTTGACAATAAATTCTGATTCTGAACCTGACAAGATATGAAAGGTATCTTCACAAAAAGTGGAAATAGGTGCATGAGACCAAAAAATATGTAAACAATTACCTTCCCAGCAGGAGGCACACTGCACATCCGGCATCCGGATTGAGGCTCTTTCCACATCCGGCAGGAGGACTATTCCACATCCAGCATCCGGCAGGAGTCCCGTTCCACATCCGGCAGGAGGCCCATTTCACATCCGGCATCCGGATGGAGGCCCATTCCACATCCGGCAGGAGGACTATACCACATCCGGCATCTGGCAGGAGGCCCAATCCACATCCGGCTGGTGGCCCCTTTCATATCCGGTACCCGGCAGGAGGCCCAAGGCTTTAAAGGCATGAGGCTCTCTTTTAAAATATTTCAGTGGCCTTTACAGAAACAGGAAACAAACAGAAGCCATTAATCAATGGTAATACATAAAAAGGAATATTCAGATAAAATACAAATTATAAAAATAAATTGATCATGTCTAACCATTATATCATAACAAACAGAAATAAAGTGATAAACATTTAAACAATTAAAACATATGTCTAATAGAACATGATTTAAGGAGTATACTATACTCAAAATTCCTTCCCCTTCCCTTCTGAAGTTCTTCAGTGAGTACATAAAATTTCACTACCATTAAAAAACACAAACATATAAAGCAAGGTCCAAGTGATTAAATGTTACAAAAACTTTGAATTAAAGTGCCCATGGACATAGAATGTTTAAATGTGAATCTGTGGAAGAATATCTCATTAATTCAAAGTTAGGCCTGCCACCATATCACAGAGTAAATGTGTGTTTTTACGGGCAACAGCATCTTTCCAACTCATCAATATTACACGTCGAGCAACAAGGGAGGCAAAAGAGACTGCATGTGGTTAATTCATAGTTCAATTCATTTAGGTAGTCTCTGTTGATTCAAAAGGAGCAATATTAGATTAGTTATCAACTTCAGGACGTCCTTCAATACCATTGTTCCCTCAGTGCTGGTCAAAAAGCAACTAACTTTATCCCTCTGTACCTCACTCTGCAATTGGATCTTTGACATTCTCATTGGAAGACCACAGTCAGGACGAATTGGAAACAAGGTCTCTTCCCCACTGATCATCAACACAGGCGCAGTCCAAGGATGTGTGCTTAGCCCCCTGCTCTACTCTCTGCAAACCCATGACTGTGTGTGGTGAGCCATAATTCCATTGCTATCGACATGTTGGCTGATGACACCAGAATGGTCAGCAAACAATAAATGGCAATGATGAAGCGAAGAAGGAAGGACATAGATCAGCTGGTTGAATGCTAACAAATCAAACCATTCACTCAATGTCAATAAAACAATGGATAAGATTTTGGATTCAGCAGGAAGTCAAAAGAACACGACCCAGTCTTCATGGAGGTGTCAGGAGTGCAGATGTTCGCGAACGTCAAATTCCTAAGCATTAAAACTCTGAGGATCTGTCATGGAGGCTCCATGGTGATGCTTTCACAAAAAAGCCTCACCATTGGCTATACTGTGAGATGTACCTGAGGAGATTCATTATCGCAATGAAGACACACCTTAACCTCCACAGGTGTACTATGCAGATCATTCTGGTAGGATGCATCACTGCCTGGCCTGGAGGTGCCATGTCTCAGGAAAATGATAATTTCGAGAGGGTGTTTAACTCTCCCTGTAACATCACAGGCACCAGAATTCACTCCAGTTAGAACCTATACATGACATGCTGTCTTAAAATAAAAGTCTGTATCATGTAAAACCTCCACCACACCAGACAATAACTTCCTCACTCTACTATCATTGGATAAGGTACTGGAGCCTGAGGAATAGAGGTGAATGCCACAATGACAGTTTCTTCCCTGATGCCACCAGTTCCTGTATAATCAATGAGCCAAAGACACAGCCTTGCTTTTTTGTGCACTTTTAACTATATTTTTAAGTCTAGTTCTGAACGATGGTTATAAGATTAATGTTTTCTCCATCCTGCTGCCTCAAATCACCAAATATTAGGACATGTTCTTGACAATAAATTCTGATTCTGAACCTGACAAGATATGAAAGGTATCTTCACAAAAAGTGGAAATAGGTGCATGAGACCAAAAAATATGTAAACAATTACCTTCCCAGCAGGAGGCACACTGCACATCCGGCATCCGGATTGAGGCTCTTTCCACATCCGGCAGGAGGACTATTCCACATCCAGCATCCGGCAGGAGTCCCGTTCCACATCCGGCAGGAGGCCCATTTCACATCCGGCATCCGGATGGAGGCCCATTCCACATCCGGCAGGAGGACTATACCACATCCGGCATCTGGCAGGAGGCCCAATCCACATCCGGCTGGTGGCCCCTTTCATATCCGGTACCCGGCAGGAGGCCCAAGGCTTTAAAGGCATGAGGCTCTCTTTTAAAATATTTTCAGTGGCCTTTACAGAAACAGGAAACAAACAGAAGCCATTAATCAATGGTAATACATAAAAAGGAATATTCAGATAAAATACAAATTATAAAAATAAATTGATAATGTCTAACCATTATATCATAACAAACAGAAATAAAGTGATAAACATTTAAACAATTAAAACATATGTCTAATAGAACATGATTTAAGGAGTATACTATACTCAAAATTCCTTCCCCTTCCCTTCTGAAGTTCTTTAGTGAGTACATAAAATTTCACAACCATTAAAAAACACAAACATATAAAGCAAGGTCCAAGTGATTAAATGTTACAAAAACTTTGAATTAAAGTGCCCATGGACATAGAATGTTTAAATGTGAATCTGTGGAAGAACATCTGATTATTCAAAGTTAGGCCTGCCACCATATCACAGAGTAATTGAGTGTTTTTACGGGCAACAGCATCTTTCCAACTCATCAATATTAAACGTCGAGCAACAAGGGAGATAAAAGAGACTGCATGTGGTTAATTCATAGTTCAATTCATTTAGGTAGTCTCTGTTGATTCAAAAGGAGCAATATTAGATTAGTTATCAACTTCAGGACGTCCTTCAATACCATTGTTCCCTCAGTGCTGGTCAAAAATCAACTAACTTTATCCCTCTGTAACTCACTCTACAATTGGATCTTTGACATTCTCATTGGAAGACCACTGTCAGGACGAATTGGAAACAAGGTCTCTTCCCCACTGATCATCAACACAGGCGCAGTCCAAGGATGTGTGCTTAGCCCCCTGCTCTACTCTCTGCAAACCCATGACTGTGTGTGGTGAGCCATAATTCCATTGCTATCGACATGTTGGCTGATGACACCAGAATGGTCAACAAACAATAAATGGCAATGATGAAGCGAAGAAGGAAGGACATAGATCAGCTGGTTGAATGCTAACAAATCAAACCATTCACTCAATGTCAACAATACAATGGATAAGATTTTGGATTCAGCAGGAAGTCAAAAGAACACGACCCAGTCTTCATGGAGGTGTCAGGAGTGCAGATGTTCGCGAACGTCAAATTCCTAAGCATTAAAACTCTGAGGATCTGTCATGGAGGCTCCATGGTGATGCTTTCACAAAAAAGCCTCACCATTGGCTATACTGTGAGATGTACCTGAGGAGATTCATTATCGCAATGAAGACACACCTTAACCTCCACAGGTGTACTATGCAGATCATTCTGGTAGGATGCATCACTGCCTGGCCTGGAGGTGCCATGTCTCAGGAAAATGATAATTTCGAGAGGGTGTTTAACTCTCCCTGTAACATCACAGGCACCAGAATTCACTCCAGTTAGAACCTATACATGACATGCTGTCTTAAAATAAAAGTCTGTATCATGTAAAACCTCCACCACACCAGACAATAACTTCCTCACTCTACTATCATTGGATAAGGTACTGGAGCCTGAGGAATAGAGGTGAATGCCACAATGACAGTTTCTTCCCTGATGCCACCAGTTCCTGTATAATCAATGAGCCAAAGACACAGCCTTGCTTTTTTGTGCACTTTTAACTATATTTTTAAGTCTAGTTCTGAACGATGGTTATAAGATTAATGTTTTCTCCATCCTGCTGCCTCAAATCACCAAATATTAGGACATGTTCTTGACAATAAATTCTGATTCTGAACCTGACAAGATATGAAAGGTATCTTCACAAAAAGTGGAAATAGGTGCATGAGACCAAAAAATATGTAAACAATTACCTTCCCAGCAGGAGGCACACTGCACATCCGGCATCCGGATTGAGGCTCTTTCCACATCCGGCAGGAGGACTATTCCACATCCAGCATCCGGCAGGAGTCCCGTTCCACATCCGGCAGGAGGCCCATTTCACATCCGGCATCCGGATGGAGGCCCATTCCACATCCGGCAGGAGGACTATACCACATCCGGCATCTGGCAGGAGGCCCAATCCACATCCGGCTGGTGGCCCCTTTCATATCCGGTACCCGGCAGGAGGCCCAAGGCTTTAAAGGCATGAGGCTCTCTTTTAAAATATTTCAGTGGCCTTTACAGAAACAGGAAACAAACAGAAGCCATTAATCAATGGTAATACATAAAAAGGAATATTCAGATAAAATACAAATTATAAAAATAAATTGATCATGTCTAACCATTATATCATAACAAACAGAAATAAAGTGATAAACATTTAAACAATTAAAACATATGTCTAATAGAACATGATTTAAGGAGTATACTATACTCAAAATTCCTTCCCCTTCCCTTCTGAAGTTCTTCAGTGAGTACATAAAATTTCACTACCATTAAAAAACACAAACATATAAAGCAAGGTCCAAGTGATTAAATGTTACAAAAACTTTGAATTAAAGTGCCCATGGACATAGAATGTTTAAATGTGAATCTGTGGAAGAATATCTCATTAAATCAAAGTTAGGCCTGCCACCATATCACAGAGTAAATGTGTGTTTTTACGGGCAACAGCATCTTTCCAACTCATCAATATTACACGTCGAGCAACAAGGGAGGCAAAAGAGACTGCATGTGGTTAATTCATAGTTCAATTCATTTAGGTAGTCTCTGTTGATTCAAAAGGAGCAATATTAGATTAGTTATCAACTTCAGGACGTCCTTCAATACCATTGTTCCCTCAGTGCTGGTCAAAAAGCAACTAACTTTATCCCTCTGTACCTCACTCTGCAATTGGATCTTTGACATTCTCATTGGAAGACCACAGTCAGGACGAATTGGAAACAAGGTCTCTTCCCCACTGATCATCAACACAGGCGCAGTCCAAGGATGTGTGCTTAGCCCCCTGCTCTACTCTCTGCAAACCCATGACTGTGTGTGGTGAGCCATAATTCCATTGCTATCGACATGTTGGCTGATGACACCAGAATGGTCAGCAAACAATAAATGGCAATGATGAAGCGAAGAAGGAAGGACATAGATCAGCTGGTTGAATGCTAACAAATCAAACCATTCACTCAATGTCAATAAAACAATGGATAAGATTTTGGATTCAGCAGGAAGTCAAAAGAACACGACCCAGTCTTCATGGAGGTGTCAGGAGTGCAGATGTTCGCGAACGTCAAATTCCTAAGCATTAAAACTCTGAGGATCTGTCATGGAGCCTCCATGGTGATGCTTTCACAAAAAAGCCTCACCATTGGCTATACTGTGAGATGTACCTGAGGAGATTCATTATCGCAATGAAGACACACCTTAACCTCCACAGGTGTACTATGCAGATCATTCTGGTAGGTTGCATCACTGCCTGGTCTGGAGGTGCCATCTCTCAGGAAAATGATAATTTCGAGAGGGTGTTTAACTCTCCCTGTAACATCACAGGCACCAGAATTCACTCCAGTTAGAACCTATACATGACATGCTGTCTTAAAATAAAAGTCTCTATCATGTAAAACCTCCACCACACCAGACCATAACTTCCTCACTCTACTATCATTGGATAAGGTACTGGAGCCTGAGGAATAGAGGTCAATGCCACAATGTCAGTTTCTTCCCTGATGCCACCAGATCCTGTATAATCAATGAGCCAAAGACACAGCCTTGCTTTTTTGTGCACTGTTAACTTTATTTTTAAGTCTAGTTCTGAACGATGGTTATAAGATGAATGTTTTCTCCATCCTGCTGCCCCAAATCACCAAATATTAGGACATGTTCTTGACAATAAATCCTGATTCTGAACCTGACAAGATATGAAAGGTATCTTCACAAAAAGTGGAAATAGGTGCATGAGAACAAAAAATAAGTAAATAATTACCTTCCCAGCAGGAGGCACACTGCACATCCGGCATCCGGATTGAGGCTCTTTCCACATCCGGCAGGAGGACTATTCCACATCCAGCATCCGGCAGGAGTCCCGTTCCACATCCGGCAGGAGGCCCATTTCACATCCGGCATCCGGATGGAGGCCCATTCCACATCCGGCAGGAGGACTATACCACATCCGGCATCTGGCAGGAGGCCCAATCCACATCCGGCTGGTGGCCCCTTTCATATCCGGTACCCGGCAGGAGGCCCATTGCTTCAAAGGCATGAGGCTCTCTTTTAAAATATTTTCAGTGGCCTTTACAGAAACAGGAAACAAACAGAAGCCATTAATCAATGGTAATACATAAAAAGGAATATTCAGATAAAATACAAATTATAAAAATAAATTGATAATGTCTAACCATTATATCATAACAAACAGAAATAAAGTGATAAACATTTAAACAATTAAAACATATGTCTAATAGAACATGATTTAAGGAGTATACTATACTCAAAATTCCTTCCCCTTCCCTTCTGAAGTTCTTTAGTGAGTACATAAAATTTCACAACCATTAAAAAACACAAACATATAAAGCAAGGTCCAAGTGATTAAATGTTACAAAAACTTTGAATTAAAGTGCCCATGGACATAGAATGTTTAAATGTGAATCTGTGGAAGAACATCTGATTATTCAAAGTTAGGCCTGCCACCATATCACAGAGTAATTGAGTGTTTTTACGGGCAACAGCATCTTTCCAACTCATCAATATTAAACGTCGAGCAACAAGGGAGATAAAAGAGACTGCATGTGGTTAATTCATAGTTCAATTCATTTAGGTAGTCTCTGTTGATTCAAAAGGAGCAATATTAGATTAGTTATCAACTTCAGGACGTCCTTCAATACCATTGTTCCCTCAGTGCTGGTCAAAAATCAACTAACTTTATCCCTCTGTAACTCACTCTACAATTGGATCTTTGACATTCTCATTGGAAGACCACTGTCAGGACGAATTGGAAACAAGGTCTCTTCCCCACTGATCATCAACACAGGCGCAGTCCAAGGATGTGTGCTTAGCCCCCTGCTCTACTCTCTGCAAACCCATGACTGTGTGTGGTGAGCCATAATTCCATTGCTATCGACATGTTGGCTGATGACACCAGAATGGTCAACAAACAATAAATGGCAATGATGAAGCGAAGAAGGAAGGACATAGATCAGCTGGTTGAATGCTAACAAATCAAACCATTCACTCAATGTCAACAATACAATGGATAAGATTTTGGATTCAGCAGGAAGTCAAAAGAACACGACCCAGTCTTCATGGAGGTGTCAGGAGTGCAGATGTTCGCGAACGTCAAATTCCTAAGCATTAAAACTCTGAGGATCTGTCATGGAGGCTCCATGGTGATGCTTTCACAAAAAAGCCTCACCATTGGCTATACTGTGAGATGTACCTGAGGAGATTCATTATCGCAATGAAGACACACCTTAACCTCCACAGGTGTACTATGCAGATCATTCTGGTAGGATGCATCACTGCCTGGCCTGGAGGTGCCATGTCTCAGGAAAATGATAATTTCGAGAGGGTGTTTAACTCTCCCTGTAACATCACAGGCACCAGAATTCACTCCAGTTAGAACCTATACATGACATGCTGTCTTAAAATAAAAGTCTGTATCATGTAAAACCTCCACCACACCAGACAATAACTTCCTCACTCTACTATCATTGGATAAGGTACTGGAGCCTGAGGAATAGAGGTGAATGCCACAATGACAGTTTCTTCCCTGATGCCACCAGTTCCTGTATAATCAATGAGCCAAAGACACAGCCTTGTTTTTTTGTGCACTGTTAACTATATTTTTAAGTCTAGTTCTGAACGATGGTTATAAGATTAATGTTTTCTCCATCCTGCTGCCTCAAATCACCAAATATTAGGACATGTTCTTGACAATAAATTCTGATTCTGAACCTGACAAGATATGAAAGGTATCTTCACAAAAAGTGGAAATAGGTGCATGAGACCAAAAAATATGTAAATAATTACCTTCCCAGCAGGAGGCACACTGCACATCCGGCATCCGGATTGAGGCTCTTTCCACATCCGGCAGGAGGACTATTCCACATCCAGCATCCGGCAGGAGTCCCGTTCCACATTCGGCAGGAGGCCCATTTCACATCCGGCATCCGGATGGAGGCCCATTCCACATCCGGCAGGAGGACTATACCACATCCGGCATCTGGCAGGAGGCCCAATCCACATCCGGCTGGTGGCCCCTTTCATATCCGGTACCCGGCAGGAGGCCCATTGCTTTAAAGGCATGAGGCTCTCTTTTAAAATATTTCAGTGGCCTTTACAGAAACAGGAAACAAACAGAAGCCATTAATCAATGGTAATACATAAAAAGGAATATTCAGATAAAATACAAATTATAAAAATAAATTGATCATGTCTAACCATTATATCATAACAAACAGAAATAAAGTGATAAACATTTAAACAATTAAAACATATGTCTAATAGAACATGATTTAAGGAGTATACTATACTCAAAATTCCTTCCCCTTCCCTTCTGAAGTTCTTCAGTGAGTACATAAAATTTCACTACCATTAAAAAACACAAACATATAAAGCAAGGTCCAAGTGATTAAATGTTACAAAAACTTTGAATTAAAGTGCCCATGGACATAGAATGTTTAAATGTGAATCTGTGGAAGAATATCTCATTAATTCAAAGTTAGGCCTGCCACCATATCACAGAGTAAATGTGTGTTTTTACGGGCAACAGCATCTTTCCAACTCATCAATATTACACGTCGAGCAACAAGGGAGGCAAAAGAGACTGCATGTGGTTAATTCATAGTTCAATTCATTTAGGTAGTCTCTGTTGATTCAAAAGGAGCAATATTAGATTAGTTATCAACTTCAGGACGTCCTTCAATACCATTGATCCCTCAGTGCTGGTCAAAAAGCAACTAACTTTATCCCTCTGTACCTCACTCTGCAATTGGATCTTTGACATTCTCATTGGAAGACCACAGTCAGGACGAATTGGAAACAAGGTCTCTTCCCCACTGATCATCAACACAGGCGCAGTCCAAGGATGTGTGCTTAGCCCCCTGCTCTACTCTCTGCAAACCCATGACTGTGTGTGGTGAGCCATAATTCCATTGCTATCGACATGTTGGCTGATGACACCAGAATGGTCAGCAAACAATAAATGGCAATGATGAAGCGAAGAAGGAAGGACATAGATCAGCTGGTTGAATGCTAACAAATCAAACCATTCACTCAATGTCAATAAAACAATGGATAAGATTTTGGATTCAGCAGGAAGTCAAAAGAACACGACCCAGTCTTCATGGAGGTGTCAGGAGTGCAGATGTTCGCGAACGTCAAATTCCTAAGCATTAAAACTCTGAGGATCTGTCATGGAGCCTCCATGGTGATGCTTTCACAAAAAAGCCTCACCATTGGCTATACTGTGAGATGTACCTGAGGAGATTCATTATCGCAATGAAGACACACCTTAACCTCCACAGGTGTACTATGCAGATCATTCTGGTAGGTTGCATCACTGCCTGGTCTGGAGGTGCCATCTCTCAGGAAAATGATAATTTCGAGAGGGTGTTTAACTCTCCCTGTAACATCACAGGCACCAGAATTCACTCCAGTTAGAACCTATACATGACATGCTGTCTTAAAATAAAAGTCTCTATCATGTAAAACCTCCACCACACCAGACCATAACTTCCTCACTCTACTATCATTGGATAAGGTACTGGAGCCTGAGGAAGAGAGGTCAATGCCACAATGTCAGTTTCTTCCCTGATGCCACCAGATCCTGTATAATCAATGAGCCAAAGACACAGCCTTGCTTTTTTGTGCACTGTTAACTTTATTTTTAAGTCTAGTTCTGAACGATGGTTATAAGATGAATGTTTTCTCCATCCTGCTGCCCCAAATCACCAAATATTAGGACATGTTCTTGACAATAAATCCTGATTCTGAACCTGACAAGATATGAAAGGTATCTTCACAAAAAGTGGAAATAGGTGCATGAGAACAAAAAATAAGTAAATAATTACCTTCCCAGCAGGAGGCACACTGCACATCCGGCATCCGGATTGAGGCTCTTTCCACATCCGGCAGGAGGACTATTCCACATCCAGCATCCGGCAGGAGTCCCGTTCCACATCCGGCAGGAGGCCCATTTCACATCCGGCATCCGGATGGAGGCCCATTCCACATCCGGCAGGAGGACTATACCACATCCGGCATCTGGCAGGAGGCCCAATCCACATCCGGCTGGTGGCCCCTTTCATATCCGGTACCCGGCAGGAGGCCCATTGCTTCAAAGGCATGAGGCTCTCTATTAAAATATTTTCAGTGGCCTTTACAGAAACAGGAAACAAACAGAAGCCATTAATCAATGGTAATACATAAAAAGGAATATTCAGATAAAATACAAATTATAAAAATAAATTGATAATGTCTAACCATTATATCATAACAAACAGAAATAAAGTGATAAACATTTAAACAATTAAAACATATGTCTAATAGAACATGATTTAAGGAGTATACTATACTCAAAATTCCTTCCCCTTCCCTTCTGAAGTTCTTTAGTGAGTACATAAAATTTCACTACCATTAAAAAACACAAACATATAAAGCAAGGTCCAAGTGATTAAATGTTACAAAAACTTTAATTAAAGTGCCCATGGACATAGAATGTTTAAATGTGAATCTGTGGAAGAACATCTGATTATTCAAAGTTAGGCCTGCCACCATATCACAGAGTAATTGAGTGTTTTTACGGGCAACAGCATCTTTTCAACTCATCAATATTAAACGTCGAGCAACAAGGGAGGCAAAAGAGACTGCATGTGGTTAATTCATAGTTCAATTCATTTAGGTAGTCTCTGTTGATTCAAAAGGAGCAATATTAGATTAGTTATCAACTTCTGGACGTCCTTCAATACCATTGTTCCCTCAGTGCTGGTCAAAAAGCAACTAACTTTATCCCTCTGTACCTCACTCTGCAATTGGATCTTTGACATTCTCATTGGAAGACCACAGTCAGGACGAATTGGAAACAAGGTCTCTTCCCCACTGATCATCAACACAGGCGCAGTCCAAGGATGTGTCCTTAGCCCCCTGCACTACTCTCTGCAAACCCATGACTGTGTGTGGTGAGCCATAATTCCATTGCTATCGACATGTTGGCTGATGAACCAGAATGGTCAACAAACAATAAATGGCAATGATGAAGCGAAGAAGGAAGGACATAGATCAGCTGGTTGAATGCTAACAAATCAAACCATTCACTCAATGTCAACAATACAATGGATAAGATTTTGGATTCAGCAGGAAGTCAAAAGAACACGACCCAGTCTTCATGGAGGTGTCAGGAGTGCAGATGTTCGCGAACGTCAAATTCCTAAGCATTAAAACTCTGAGGATCTGTCATGGAGGCTCCATGGTGATGCTTTCACAAAAAAGCCTCACCATTGGCTATACTGTGAGATGTACCTGAGGAGATTCATTATCGCAATGAAGACACACCTTAACCTCCACAGGTGTACTATGCAGATCATTCTGGTAGGATGCATCACTGCCTGGTCTGGAGGTGCCATGTCTCAGGAAAATGATAATTTCGAGAGGGTGTTTAACTCTCCCTGTAACATCACAGGCACCAGAATTCACTCCAGTTAGAACCTATACATGACATGCTGTCTTAAAATAAAAGTCTCTATCATGTAAAACCTCCACCACACCAGACAATAACTTCCTCACTCTACTATCATTGGATAAGGTACTGGAGCCTGAGGAATAGAGGTGAATGCCACAATGACAGTTTCTTCCCTGATGCCACCAGTTCCTGTATAATCAATGAGCCAAAGACACAGCCTTGCTTTTTTGTGCACTGTTAACTATATTTTTAAGTCTAGTTCTGAACGATGGTTATAAGATTAATGTTTTCTCCATCCTGCTGCCTCAAATCACCAAATATTAGGACATGTTCTTGACAATAAATTCTGATTCTGAACCTGACAAGATATGAAAGGTATCTTCACAAAAAGTGGAAATAGGTGCATGAGACCAAAAAATATGTAAATAATTACCTTCCCAGCAGGAGGCACACTGCACATCCGGCATCCGGATTGAGGCTCTTTCCACATCCGGCAGGAGGACTATTCCACATCCAGCATCCGGCAGGAGTCCCGTTCCACATCCGGCAGGAGGCCCATTTCACATCCGGCATCCGGATGGAGGCCCATTCCACATCCGGCAGGAGGACTATACCACATCCGGCATCTGGCAGGAGGCCCAATCCACATCCGGCTGGTGGCCCCTTTAATATCCGGTACCCGGCAGGAGGCCCATTGCTTCAGAGGCATGAGGCTCTCTTTTAAAATATTTTCAGTGGCCTTTACAGAAACAGGAAACAAACAGAAGCCATTAATCAATGGTAATACATAAAAAGGAATATTCAGATAAAATACAAATTATAAAAATAAATTGATCATGTCTAACCATTATATCATAACAAACAGAAATAAAGTGATAAACATTTAAACAATTAAAACAAATGTCTAATAGAACATGATTTAAGGAGTATACTATACTCAAAATTCCTTCCCCTTCCCTTCTGAAGTTCTTTAGTGAGTACATAAAATTTCACTACCATTAAAAAACACAAACGTATAAATCAAGGTCCAAGTGATTAAATGTTACAAAAACATTGAATTAAAGTGCCCATGGACATAGAATGTTTAAATGTGAATCTGTGGAAGAATATCTCATTAATTCAAAGTTAGGCCTGCCACCATATCACAGAGTAATTGAGTGTTTTTACGGGCAACAGCATCTTTCCAACTCATCAATATTAAACGTCGAGCAACAAGGGAGGCAAAAGAGACTGCATGTGGTTAATTCATAGTTCAATTCATTTAGGTAGTCTCTGTTGATCCAAAAGGAGCAATATTAGATTAGTTGTCAACTTCAGGACGTCCATCAATACCATTGTTCCCTCAATGCTGGTCAAAAAGCAACTAACTTTATCCCTCTGTACCTCACTCTGCAATTGGATCTTTGACATTCTCATTGGAAGACGACAGTCAGGACGAATTGGAAACAAGGTCCCTTCCCCATTGATCATCAACACAGGCGCAGTCCAAGGATGTGTGCTTAGCCCCCTGCTCTATTCTCTGCAAACCCATGACTGTGTGTGGTGAGCCATAATTCCATTGCCATCGACATGTTGGCTGATGACACCAGAATGGTCAGCAAACAATAAATGGCAATGATGAAGCGAAGAAGGAAGGACATAGATCAGCTGGTTGAATGCTAACAAATCAAACCTTTCACTCAATGTCAACAAAACAATGGATAAGATTTTGGATTCAGCAGGAAGTCAAAAGAACACGACCCAGTCTTCATGGAGGTCTCAGGAGTGTAGTTGTTCACGAACGTCAAATTCCTAAGCATTAAAACTCTGAGGATCTGTCATGGAGCCTCCATGGTGATGTTTTCACAAAAAAGCCTCACCATTGGCTATACTGTGTGATGTACCTGAGGAGATTCATTATCGCAATGAAGACACACCTTAACCTCCACAGGTGTACTATGCAGATCATTCTGGTAGGTTGCATCACTGCCTGGTCTGGAGGTGCCATCTCTCAGGAAAATGATAATTTCGAGAGGGTGTTTAACTCTCCCTGTAACATCACAGGCACCAGAATTCACTCCAGTCAGAACCTATACATGACATGCTGTCTTAAAATAAAAGTCTCTATCATGTAAAACCTCCACCACCCAGACCATAACTTCCTCACTCTACTATCATTGGATAAGGTACTGGAGCCTGAGGAATAGAGGTCAATGCCACAATGTCAGTTCCTTCCCTGATGCCACCAGATCCTGTATAATCAATGAGCCAAAGACACAGCCTTGCTTTTTTGTGCACTGTTAACTTTATTTTTAAGTCTAGTTCTGAACGATGGTTATAAGATGAATGTTTTCTCCATCCTGCTGCCCCAAATCACCAAATATTAGGACATGTTCTTGACAATAAATCCTGATTCTGAACCTGACCAGGTATGAAAGGTATCTTCACAAAAAGTTGAAATAGCTGCATGTGGACAAAAGATATGTTAACAATTACCTTCCCAGCAGGAGGCACATTGCACATCCGGCATCCGGATTGAGGCTCTTTCCACATCTGGCAGGAGGACTATTCCACATCTAGTATCCGGCAGGAAGTCTGTTCCACTTCCGGCAGGGGGCACAATTCACATCCGGGCACCAGAGGCCCATTCCACATCCGGCAGGAGGACAATTCCACATTCGGCAGGAGGTCCATTCCACATACGGCAGGAGGACTATTCCACATCCTGATTCCGGCAGGAGGCCTATTCCACATCCGGCAGGGTGCCCATTTCACATTGTCTCATAAACCTTCAGACCAGATAAGTTGAAACACTTGGAAATCACTTCAGTCAAACAAGCAGAAGGTCCTGTAGTGATGCTCTTCTTATCATGGGAGATCCACAATATCAGTGGCAATGAAGAAGGGTCAATTCACTGTCTCTTTGCCAAAAGAGGGCAGTTCTACTGTATCCATTTCTACAAGCTACTTTGTGTAGCCTTTGCCTGGGTTTGTAAAATTATTGTAGAAGAAAAACAAGTTCCAAAATTTCCATGCAAGAGTTGAAAATCAGTCACATGAAGAAACAAATCTTTGAAAACAACTTGACAAGAAATTTGTGAGTTTTGTGGTCTGATGCCTCACGCTTTCTCCATAATTGATTTTGAACAGCAGCAAAGACTAAGTTCAACACAAAAGCTTTCTGAGACTGAACTTTAAAATCATCTCTTCAGAATTAAGCTTAAACTATAATGGGCACCCCCTCCTCACACACACACACACACACACACACACACACACACACACACACATTCATTTGCGCATTGTGGGGTTAAGTTACATTTATGTTTAGAGTTAAGGAACAAACGATAAACTATAAATAAAAAAACGATTGTTTGGAAGATATTGTTTTCTTTGTGAATTTCTATTGCTGCTGGTCTCGTATTTAACACATTCCCTGGCTTTCTTCCTGTTAACCATGATTCCCTGACTAATCCTATACATCTCAATCTCTGCCTTAATTACTCCCAATGTCCTCATTTCCACAATTGCCTTTAGCAACAAGCTTCACAGACTCGTGAGCCCCGGACTAATGAAATATTTTGCATCTCTGTTTTAAATTGACACCCTTTAATCCTGAAATTATGCCCTCTTATCCTACAATCCACTGTCATGGGAAACATCCTTGCCACATCTACTCTGGCTCGGCCTTCCAGCATTTGAACTGCCTCAATAAATTTCCCCTCATCCTCTGTACTCTATCAAGAACAGCCGAAAAGCTTAAAACGATTCCTCAAATGCTAACCCTTTGAATCCTGGTATCATTCCAGTCAATCATCTCTTAACCCTCTCGTCTCCTAAATGCAATTCTACGATTAATGAAGTCCAATATACAGTATGCCTTGTTAATCACAGAATCAACCTGAACAGCTTTTTGGAGCCCCCTATGGACTCAAACCACAAGATCCCTGTGATCCTCCACACTGCCAAGAGTCTTACCATTAAAACTAAATTCTGCCATCATATCTGACCTACCAAAATGAACCAGTTCGCATTTCTTTGGATTGAATTCCAACTGCCACTACTCAGCCGGGATTTTGCTTCCAAACGATGTCCTGCTGTAACCTCTGACAGCCCTCCACACTATCCACAACACCCCCAATCACTGTGTCATCTGCAAACTGACTAACCCATCCCTCCACTTCCTCATCCAGGTCATTGATCCAAATCACAATGGTTCCCAGAACAGATCCCTGAGGAACACCACTGGGCACCTACCTCCATGCAGAATAGGACCCGTCCACAACCACTCTCTCCCATCTGTGGTCAAGCTCATTCTGCATCCACAATGCAATGCCCCTTTGGTTGCTTTGCCTCCATACCTTCTCAATAACACTTGCATAGGGAACCTTATCAAACGCCTTGCAAAAATTCATATACCCAACATCTCCTGCTCTTCCTTCATCAATGGGTTCAGTCCCAGCCTCAAAGAAATTCAATCAGGCTCGTAAGGCTCAACCTGCCCTGGACAAAGTCACCTTGACTCTTCTTCATCATAGTCGACCTCTCCAAATGTTCATAAATCCTGCCTCTCATCATCTTCTCCATCAATTGACCAACCACTGCTCGATCATTTCCTGGGCTACCTCGACTCACTCTCCTGAATAAAGAATCAACATCCTCCGGAACCTCTCCCGTCCCATCGATGATTCGAAGATCGTTGTCAGAGGTTCAGCGATCTCCTCCCTCACCTCCTCCAGTCGCCTGGGATCCATCTCATCTGGTCCCAGCCACTTCTCCCACTTGATGCTTTCCAAAAGCTCCACCACATCCTCTCTCTTTTATCTCCAGGCTCAAGCTTTTCAGTTTGCTGCAGGTCATCTCTTCAATCACCAAGATCCTGTTCCATCGTCAAGTCTTCATCAACCCCTCTGCTATTTCCTCACTTTCCCATTGTTACACTTGATAGGTCCTATTCTTTCACGTCTTATCCTCTTGCTCTTCACGCACTTGTAGAATGTCTTGATGATGTCGTGGTCTTACAGTTCAAAAATACACGCCACTTTTGAACAAATCTGCCCCTACACCCCCACTTATCTCCACCACTGTGTCAGCAGGATCAAGGCCTGTCCGACATGTCCTGTGCTGGGAAGGGAGCTGAATCTCATGCTCGGAATCAGAGATTGACAAGAATATGTGTCACAAATTTTGCTGAAACTGAATAACATTAATATTGACTTCTCTGGCTGTCGTTAAGCTCCCCACTTCAATTCTCCCCCATCACCTTCCCCAAGATCTGTCTCTCTCCCCTTTCCCTTTCTCCTTTCCCACAGACATCATCAATGCTCACCTCTCTGTTGGATATGACACCATTACGTGTATGCAATGATTTATACTGAATATTTGGTAGTAATTTCTGTAGTATGTAATGAATAAAGCATTGAGTTAGTCGGCATTGACGATATGACTGTCATTATTTACAATGGGGGGCTCGAACATAACAGTGGCAACAAGGATTCAAGAACTCACTCAACCATGACACATTTATCATTTCTAACTCCAGAAGACAGTGAGATGGCGGCAGAAGTTCCTGCAGCTCCCTTAGACTAATCCAATGAAGATGAAGACACGTGGGAAGCATATGTAGAAGGTTTTGATGATCATTGTATTGTACATGATATGACTGAAAATCCTCCATCCAATAAAAACGGGCATTGTTTTTAACCCTAATGGGAGGAGGCACCTGAGCTCTTAAGATCGCTGACCAGCTCACACATGCCTTCAACGAAAACATCTGCTGAAATCTGTCAAGTGATCGCTCAACACCTTAACACCCCACCTCCAGTGATGACAGAAAGTCATAAATTTTACCGATGTAAACAACAACACAGAGAGTCTGTCCCCAATTTCATGTAAACTGTCTAGATACAATGCAGTTGGGCAGATCAAAGACGTCAAGAGATCAATTCATAATGGGTTTAGCTGAACAAACGACCCGAAGAAAACAAATTGCAGCACAAAATCTGACACCTGAACTGGCGTTAGACATTGCTACTGCCGCCGAGACAGTGGGAAGCAATGCAGATGTCTGTCCGAGAGACTTGGCTATCAATAAATCTTGGCGCCAAGATTCTTCCCGCCAGGAACCTGCCCGTCAAAAATGTTTTTGCTGTGGGAAGACGAATCAAAGTCCCAATATTTGCTACTTCAAAAAGCCAAATGCCACAAATGCAATGTGAAGGGGCACATCAAAGCAAGATGGCCATTGATTAAACTGAGGAAAGATTACCAGCCAGACTCCTGAAAAGTACATTTTGACCAAGAGACGGGAAAAGCCAGACACTGAAATCCGGATACCAATGAATCAGAAGTGGAACCAAACCAAAGTGAACATGTGATCCAAGTAATCCCCGTCCGTGGGCCACAAAGAGCCAAATTTTTACATCCACGTCCACATGAACAGCAAACTGATATGGATGGAACTCAATACAGGAGGAGCGGTTTCCCTCAGGCCCAGAACAATGAAGGAGGGCCAGCTACCACACACAGATGCTCCATCTTAAAAACAGTTATTGGGAAGGAAATACAAGTTCTTGCCAAGTGCAATGTACACGTTAAGTACAAGGATCAATCGAATCAGTTGCCCCTCTATATCACCTAGAGGCCAGAATTGCTCGGTCCTCATGGTTAACAACTTTCAGCTGGATTGGCAAGAAATAGGGAACATAATCAGTCAAAAGAACAAAGAAAAGTGGGATGAACACCTGCTGCAAACCACACACCTCAAACTGGCTCCAATTTTAAAATGTGATGGTAAGGAGATCAAAGCAATCCTGGTGTCTCACCAAGGTTTAGATAATTAAAATAAGAAAACATCACTCCTGTCCAGGTGAACGCAAGACTATGAAGCAGTACTAGGCTATTCAGCCCTACTACCTGGCCTTCTCCCCTTGATGCTCTGACTAATCAAGAATCTCTGCCGATGACCTGGCTCCATAACTGCCTGTGGCAACAAATTCCACAGATTCACCACCCTCTGGCTACAGACATTCCTCCACATTTCTGCTCTAAGTGGAATTCCTTCAATCCTGAAGTTGTTCCTTCTCTTCAACTCTTCCATCATAGGAAACAACTGTTCTACATCCACTCTGACCATGCCTGTCAACATTCAAAATGTTTCAATGATGACCTCCCCCCCACACATTCTCCTAAATTCTAACGAGTCCAGGCCGAGAGCCAGCAAACATTCCTCATGCCATGTATCCCGCACACTTGCAGCACCAGGCTGTTAGTTTTCCCACAGCTTCCAAGTCCTGCACCATTCCTGCTTGGAAATATATTTCTGGTCCTTCATCATCCCTGGATCTTAATCCTGGAAGACCCCCCTCCCCCACCCTCCTGCCTAAAAGCAGCTTCACCAGAAAGATGGCTGCACTTCAAGAAGGCAGTTCAGCCCCACACTCCCCAAAGCTGAGTGGTAAATACTTGCTTTCAGATTAGATTAGATTAGATATGATTTATTGTCATGTCATCAAACATAAATGTAATATTACACATCATCAACAATATTACAGCAGGTAACATCAAGGATCCACACCACACAGCACATGTTCTGTTCTCGCTGGATAGGGTGTAGGGGCCACAAGACTCACACCACTAGGTTCAGGAACAGCCGCTCCCCCTCCACCATCAGACTCTTCAACAACAAACTCAATCAGGGCTTCATTTAAGGACATTACTTTGCCACTTTATGATTTTTCCCACTTCTCTTTATTGCACAGTCTGTTTCCATTTCTTTATTTGTTTCCGCAGTGTCCAGTTTTTTCTTGCAATTCCAAGAAGTGGTCATTTGGTCAGGCCCACAAGATAACAAATCTCAGGGTTGTATGTGCGATCATTCATGTACCTTGACTATAAATCTGAATCTGAAATCATTGCCCTCAGTCTGACAATAATGCAGACAAAGATTCACTGTGAGCCTGAACATTGACTGGCTCCCCTTACAGTCAGGCAAAGAGAGGTCAAAGAGAGTCCCTTCACAGTCATTGGGTGACCGTGGATTTGTCTCCGATGCTCCCGCAGCCTCTGCCAGACTCCCGTTCAGTTCAAATCATGGCCCGTTCCAAACCTACAGCACAGTGAGGAAGTCTTCAAAGCCCAAGGCATACAAAACGTGGATGTTAAACTGATTGGAATCCAGCATCTCAACAGCAACTCACTTGTACATGAGAAATGACATCTATTCGAGTTGACTTGTTCATGTGAAGTCTTGTTTGATGTCTATCATTTCCATTTCTTAAGAAAGTGCATCCAGAAATGTGAAAAGCTGAGACATGAAACAATGTACCTCAAACAAGTTTAAAGGGATGTCCATCAACTTTGTATTCAAGAATATGCCTTAAATATTGTACCTCCCCATGGTAAAATTCCAATGAGATTCTTGTATTAGCCAGGTGACACTGTCCACCTGACATTAATACTACTTATTCCCGCTGGTGTGACTCGAATTAAAGCCATGTCTTGTACTTTGTGGTTCTGTTGGGATTTTTGAACCTCACAGGAGGCACAATGATACAAGGGTAGTTCTATTGCGTCTGTTTCTTCATGGGACTTCGTGTAACCCTTGCTTGGGTTTTTTAAATCATTGGGGAAGAAAAACGTCCTGAAATTTCCATGCAAGAGTGGAAAATCAGTCATATGAAGAAACAATTCTTTGGAAACAACTTGACAAGAAATTTGTGAGTTTTGAGGTCTGATGGCTCACGCTTCCTCCATAATTGCTTTTGAACAGCAGTAAAGACTATTTTCAACACAAAAATTTCTGAGACTGAACATTAAAATCAACTCTTCAGAATTAAGCTTATAATTTAATAGTTTGGGTTTTGCCCCATGCGCGCATGCACACACATTTGCACATCATGTGGATAAGTTAGATTTAAGTTTCGAGTGAAGTAAGAGATTATTAATAAATAAATGATTGTTGTGAAGATACCCTTGCCTTTGTGAATTTCTATTGCTGCTGGTCGAATATTTAACACATTCCCTGGCTTCTTCCCTGTAAACCAAGATTCCCAGACTAATACAAAGCATAGCAATCTCTGCCTTAAATACTCCCAAAGACCTCACTTCCACAGCCGCCTGTGGGATCAAGCTCCACAGATCATGAACCTCTGGCTAAAGAAATTTTTCTGAATCTCTCTTTTAAATTGGCATCTTTTCTCCAGAAATTATACCCTCGTCCTAAAATCCAGGCCATGGGAAACATCCTTTCCCCATTTACTCTGGCCAGGCCTTTAGCATTTGAACTGCCTCGATATGTTTCCCCTCATCCTCTGTAATCCAGCTGAAAACCATTCCTCATAATGTTAACCCTTTCAATCCTGGTCACATTCCAGTAAATCTTCTCTCAACCCTCTCCGAAGCCAGCACTTTGTTTCTCAAATAAGGCACCAAAACTGTCCCCAATACTCCAAGAGAGGCCTTACCTGAGCTTGATGGAGTCTCAACATCACACCCCTGCTCTTGCCTGCTGTCTCTCTGGAAATGAATCCCAACATCGCGTTCACCCTGTTTATAACAGAATGGAATGTTCTAGAACTCATCAGGATGACCAATGGCCTTCATCGCAATCCGTCAATAATGGTGATTTCAGTTGGGATTGTGATGAATAAATTAGAACTTCCCTGGACATTCCATGTTGTCTTTTGAATGTCCCTCTTGTTCCAGCCTCCATCACCACCCTTGGCAATGCATTCCAGGCACCCACCACACTCTGTGGAAAATAACATCTGGCCTCTGTTATCACCACTAAACTTTCCTCTGAAACTACATTTTCATAAAATTGAATTATTCCCAATCAACTCACATGATCCTATATATGACAATATACCATTTAAGATTGTTTTTTTATAAATTTTTTATTTTTCACACCATAAACCACATTGACCAAGATACATACATTTTCCTTTTCAAATATATAGTGTCATTTTCTACCCCACCCCTCCCTCCTCCCATCCCACCCTCCCTACCTCCCCCCCATTCATTTAAAGTACAGAATCTAAGATACATTAAACCAGTCAAACAATGTTGTCATTCAATAAAAATAAACAAGAAATTCCAGAGTCAATTCTTTTCATTTCCTTCTCCTTTCGTTAATTTAGGTGGTAGATGTCCCCGGTAGGTTTTCTCTATTATGTTTCATGTATGGCTCCCATATTTGTTCAAATATTTCAATATTATTTCTTAAACTATATGTTATTTTTTCTAATGGAATACATTTATTCATTTCTATATACCATTGTTGTATTCTCAAATTATCTTCTAATTTCCAGGTTGACATAATACATTTTTTTGCTCTGACTAGAGCTATCTTAACAAATCTTTTTTGTGCATCCTCCAAATCAATTCCAAATTCTTTGTTTTTTATGTTACTTAGGAGGAAGATCTCTGGGTTTTTTGGTATATTGTTTTCTGTAATTTTATTTAATATCTGGTTTAGATCTTCCCCAAATTTTTCAACTTTCTCACATGTCCAGATTGCATGAATTGTTGTTCCCATTTCTTTTTAACAATGAAAACATCTGTCAGATACTGTTGGGTCCCATTTATTTAACTTTTGAGGTGTAATGTGTATCCAGTGTAATGTGTATCCAGTTATATTGTATCATACGTAACCTCGTGTTTATTGTATTTCTCATAGTTCCAGAGCATAAATTCTCCCATGTTTCCTTCTTTATCTTTATGTTTAAATCTTGTTCCCATTTTTGTTTAGTTCTACCATTTGTTTCCTCATTCTCCTTTTCTTGCAGTTTAATATACATATTTGTTATACATTTTTTGATTATCATTGTATCTGTAATCACATATTCAAAATTACTTCCCTCTGGTAACCTCAGACTGCTTCCCAATTTGTCCTTCAAGTAGGATCTCAGTTGGTAGTATGCCAACACTGTATCTTGAGTTATGTTATATTTATCCTTCATTTGTTCAAAGGATAGTAATTTATTTCCTGAAAAACAATTTTCTATTCTTTTGATCCCTTTTTTTCCCCCATTCTTTCAAGGAAAGGTTATATATTGTAAAAGGGATTAACTGATTTTGCATCAGTATTAGTTTTGGTAATTGGAAATTTGTTTTATTCCTTTCTACATGAATCTTCTTCCAAATATTGAGCAGATGATGTAATACTGGAGAACTCCTACATTGTACCAATTTTTCAACCCATTTATATATGTTCAGGTATCTTCTCCCCTATTTTATCTACTTCTAATCTAGTCCAATCTGGCTTTTCCCTTGTTTGATAAAAATCTGATAGGTATCTTAATTGTGCGGCTCTATAATAATTTTTAAAGTTTGGCAGTTGTAAGCCTCCTTGTTTATACCATTCTGTTAATTTATCTAGTACTATCCTCGGTTTCCCACCTTTCCATAAAAAATTCCTTATTATTTTCTTTAACTCCTTGAAGAATTTCTCTGTCAAGTATATTGGCAATGCCTGAAATAGGTATTGTATCCTTGGGAAAATGTTCATTTTAATACAGTTTATCCTTCCTATTAGTGTTAGTGGTAAATCTTTCCAATGCTCTAAATCGTCCTGTAATTTTTTCATTAGTGGATAATAATTGAGTTTATATAGATGGTCGAGGTTTTAATTTATTTGTATACCTAGGTATGTTATTGCTTGCATTTGCCATCTGAATGGTGATTCCTTCTTAAATTTTGAGAAATCGGCATTATTCATTGGCATTGCTTCACTTTTATTTGCGTTAATCTTGTAACCCAACACTTCTCCATATTCCTTCAATTTCTTATGTAATTCTTTTATTGACAATTCTGGTTCTGTTAAGTATACTATAACATCATCTGCAAATAAACTGATTTTATATTCCTTGTCTTTTATTTTTATCCCTTTTATTTTATTTTCTGTTCTTATCAATTCTGCTAGTAGTTCTACAGCTAACGCGAACAATAAGGGTGATAGTGGGCATCCCTGCCTTGTTGATTTGCTTAAATTAAATTACTTTGATATATATCCATTTACTGTCACTTTCGCCAATGGCCCCTAATATAATGCTTTAATCCAATTAATATACTTCTCTGGTAAACTGAATTTTTGCAATGCTTTGAATAAATAATTCCATTCTACTCTGTCAAAGGCCTTCTCTGCGTCTAAAGCAACTGCTACTGTTGGCGCTTTACTCCCTTCTACTGCATGAATTAAGTTAATAAATTTACAAATATTGTCTGTTGTGCGTCTTTTTTTAATAAATCCAGTTTGGTCTAGATTTACCATTTTAGGTACATAATCGGCTAATCTGTTTTCTAATAGTTTAGCTATTATCTTATAATCTGTGTTAAGTAATGATATTGGTCTATATGATGCTGGTGCGAGTGGATCTTTCCCTATCTTTGGTATTACTGTAATTATTGCTGTTTTGCATGAATCTGGTAAGCTTTGTGTTTTGTCAATCTGGTTGATTACTTCCAGGAGAGGAGGAATTAATAAATCTTTAAATGTTTTATAGAATTCTATTGGGAATCCGTCATCTACTGGTGTTTTATTATTTGGTAGTTTTTTAATTATTTCTTATATTTCTATTATTTCAAATGGTTCTGTTAATTTATTTTGTTCCTCTATTTGTAATTTTGGTAGTTCAATTTTAGTTAAAAATTCATCTATTTTCCCTTCTTTCCCTTCGTTTTCAGTTTGGTATAATTGTTCATAGAATTCTCTGAAGTTTTCATTAATCTCCGTTGGATTTTATGTGATTTGTTTGTCTTTTTTCCTTGATGCCAATACCATTATCTTAGCTTGTTCTGTCTTAAGCTGCCATGCTAGAATTTTGTGCGTTTTTTCCCCTAGTTCATAATATTTCTGTTTTGTCTTCATTATGTTCTTCTCCACCTTATATGTTTGTAGTGTTTCATATTTTATTTTTTTTATCTGCCAATTCTTTTCTTTTAGTTGTGTCTTCCTTCATTGTTAATTCTTTTTCTATATTTACTATTTCTATTTCCAACTGCTCTGTTTCCTGATTGTAGTCCTTCTTCATCTTGGTTACATAACTTATTATTTGCCCTCTGATGAACGCTTTCATTGCGTCCCATAGTATAAACTTATCTTTCACTGATTCCGTATTTATTTCAAAGTACATTTTAATTTGTCTTTCAATGAATTCTCTAAAATCCTGCCTTTTAAGTAGCATGGAGTTTAATCTCCATCTATACATTCTTGGAGGGATGTCCTCTAACTCTATTGTCAATATCAGGGGTGAGTGGTCCGATAATATTCTTGCTTTATATTCTGTTTTTCTAACTGTCTTCCATACGAGCTGAGTATGTTTTATGTCTCCCCGAATAATATGAATATTCCTTTTCCTTTGGGTGTTGTTTCCTCCATATATCCAAAATTTGCATTTCTTGCATCGATTTAATTATAAATTTGGTTACTTTGTTCTTTCTGTTAATTTTTTTCCCAGTTTTATCCATATTTGAATCCAAATTAAAGTTGAAATCCCCTCCTATTAATATGTTCCCTTGCGTGTCTGCTATCTTCAAAAAAATATCTTGCATAAATTTTTGATCTTCTTCGTTAGGTGAATATACATTGAGTAAATTCCAAAACTCCGAGTATATCTGACATTTTATCATTACATATCTCCCTGCTGGATCTATTATTTCCTCTTCGATTAAAATTGGTACATTTTTACTGATTAATATAGCTACCCCTCTAGCTTTTGAATTATATGACGCTGATGTTACATGTCCTACCCAATCTCTCTTTAATTTCTTATGCTCCGTTTCAGTTAAATGTGTTTCTTGCACGAATGCTATATCAATTTTTTCTTTTTTCAGTAAATTTAGCAGTTTCTTCCTTTTGATTTGGTTATGTATTCCGTTAATATTTAAAGTCATATAGTTCAACGTAGCCATTTCATACTTTGTTTATCTTCCCTTTCCGTTTCCTCATCATCACCTTTCCTTCTTATCCATTTCTGCTTTCTTGTTTTGAACACTTTATAAGAGAACATTTCTAAAACATCAAACATTTCCCTTATTCTCCTATCTAAAATTTCTTTAACCCCTCTATCCCCTCCCCTTCCTGAGTTGCCCTTTATCCCTTTTCGGGCAACCACATCTCCCCTCTCCATTTGGATTTGTGAATTCACTCGCAAGCATCAAGTGATTTCGCAATGACTGTAACTCCTCCCCACCCAGCCCCCCCGGAAAAGTTTTCAATTTTCATATATAACAAAGGTCACTCTTTTAATTCCCTCCTTATTTCCTCTGTTCCCTTTCATTCTCTTATTAATTCTTATCTATACTCTATATATTTTCCTCTAAATACGGATACACTCATATACACACATACATATAGTTCGTGGTCATTTTTACTCTTATTACATGTCTTCATCTCTCTGCTTGTTTTGTAGTTGTTCTGCAAATTTCCTTGCTTCCTCTGGATCCGAGAATAGTCTGTTTTGTTGCCCTGGAATAACTATTTTAAGTACCGCTGGGTACTTTAACATAAATTTATATCCTTTTTTCCATAGGATCGTTTTTGCTGTATTGAATTCCTTCCTCTTCTTCAGGAGTTCAAAACTTATGTCTGGATAGAAAAAAAAATTTTGACCTTTGTATTCCAGTGGCTTTTTGTCTTCTCTTATTTTCTTCATTGCTTTCTCCAATATATTTTCTCTTGTTGTATATCTTAAGAATTTTACTAAAATGGATCTTGGTTTTTGCTGCGGTTGTGGTTTCGGGGCTAGTGTTCTATGTGCCCTCTCTATTTCCATTTCTTCCTGTAATTCTGGTCTTCCTAGGACCCTGGGGATCCAATCTTTTATAAATTCTCTCATATTCTTGCCTTCTTAATCTTCCTTAAGGCCCACTATCTTTATATTATTTCTTCTATTATAGTTTTCCATTATATCTATCTTCTGAACTAACAGCTCATGTGACTCTAACTTTTTTATTAGATTCTTCTAATTGATCATTTAAGTCCTCTACTTCCATTTCTACGATTATTTCTCGTTCTTCCACATTATCCACTCTTTTTCCTATCTCTGATATGACCATTTCTATTTTATTCATTTTTTCTTCTGCACTCTTAATTCTTCTTTTTATTTCATTAAATTCTTGTAATTGACATTCTTTTACTGATTCCAAATATTCTTTAAAAAAAATGTTTCCATTGTCCTGCCTTTTCCTTCTTCTTCCATTTCTCTGTTCTTCTTCTTCTTCTTCTTCCTCTGGGTTGGCCATCTGTTGTTTCCTTGTTTTCTTTTTGCTCTCTTCTTTCTTGTTCTCGTTGTTTTCTGTGTTCTCCTCCTGTTGCTGTGTTGCAGCTGTCACTCTCAGCTGTGGAGATCGACTCCTCAGCTGTTCCCCCCTCCCGTCAGTGTGTTTTTTTTCATGCGCATCGCGCATGTGCGGTTGCGCACTTTTACTCGGCTCCGCGAGCCATTTTTGTAGTCCCGAGCTTGGGACTTCCACCGACCTTAGGGAGCGGGCTTCTCTCTCCGCAGCGGGCCTCCTCGGACAGGTAAGGCCTTCACCTTCTTCTTCCGACGTTCTTTCTTCTTCTCTTCTTCCCGTTGCTTTCGACTTTTCTCTCTTCGCTGCCATTTTCTTCTCACCTTTACTTGTACTTTGTTTTAATTTTTATTCTTGTACCTTTGTGTTTTGTGTGTTTTTTTTTCAACTTTTCCAGAGAGGGCTGGAATTCCCTGACCGGCCACTACTCCATCACGTGACTCCTCCACCATTTAAGATTGTTAAAGAGCATTTTATTTATTTAGGTGTTAAAATCACCAGGAATTTTAAAGATTTGGTTAAATTAAATTTTGCTCCTTTATTTGTTTTTGTGAAGCAATCCTTTACTAGATGGGCCCTGTAGACTTTGTCTTTGGTTGGCCATATTAACGCTGTTAAAATGATAACATTATTTAAAGTTTGAAATCTATTTCAAGCTGTCCAAATTTTAATTCCGAAATCTTAATTTGATGATATTGATTTGAAGATTTAATCTTTGATGCACCATCAATAATCGCATAAGACTGAAGTGAAACTGATGGGCTTTTATTAACTATAGACTGGAACAGCCGTCACCCTCATTGACTGATCGAGACAGAGTGGATTGGGGAGCAAACAAAGAATTATGGGTAGGATCGGTCTTGGGAGGCATTTCCTGTCAGCAGCACCCAATCACAGCACGACATCGGTTTACCACACCATTATATTTGGAATGGTGAAGGCATCAGATTGGGCTTCACTTCCAGAAACCTAAGAAGGATGGTGGTCTGATTTTACTATTGGGCACTTAATATTTCTTGTCTGATTTTTTTTGGATTTATTACTTGGATAAATTTGATTGTCCACACTGGGTAGATTTGGAATTGAAATCTTTCTAGAATGATTCCTTCACTTCTTTGTAGGGTCAGCATGACCTTTTAGACGACCTCAGATCAGTAAGTAGATTTCCAAACCCGTGTCCTATTGTTGCAACCACTTCAACCCAGAGATAAAGCCTCTGACTATCCAACAATCAATGCCTCTCAGTATCTTAAACACCTCTATCAGGCACCTCTCATCCTCCGTCAGTCCAAGGAGAAAAGGCTGAGTTCACTCACCTGCTTTCACAAGGCACGTTCCCTAAACCAGGCAACATCCTTGTAAACCTACTCTGCACCACATCCTTCCAGTAGTGAGGTGACCAGAATTGAGCACAGTACTCCAACTGGAGTCTGACCAGGGTCCTATAGACAAAGGACCACCCTTGGCAATGCATTCCAGGCACCCACCACACTCTGTGGAAAATAACATCTGGCCTTTCTCATCTCCACTTAACTTACCTCCACTTGCCTTCAACAGGTGCCCTCTGAGTTTTGCTGTTGCTGCCCCAGGGAAGAGGCGTTGGTTCTCCATCCTATCTAAGCCCATCGTCATCTTATGTACTTCTATTAAGTCTCCTCTCTTCCTTCGAGAGGTTCTGTGGTGAGGAGCCAGGAGATGGGTGATCAGCCGTTGTTCTTGGTACAGAGTAACAAGATGGTCAGCGAGGCAAGAGAAAAGTGGGGAATGTCTGGAATGAATCATTCAGGAAGTGATAGCAGGCCATCTAACGTGATGGTGGGATGAGATAGAGGCAATGGAAATGGTGTTGGATTCAGCTATCCAGTCCTTTTGAGGATGTCATTGTCAGATTAGATGAGTGGGAGCCAGATTGGGTGTTGATCCATTTTAAGGCATTTGGAAAGGTGCTTCACGAGAGACAATGAAACAAAATAGGAGAATGGGTGATTGTGATTGAGGACTATATACTGACATGGAGTGTGGGTTAGTTCATGGACAGAATATGGACAGTATGGCTGTTCACCAGTCTTTTGCAAACCGGTGAAGGGCAGCTGGTATCATCCCAACTGTTCATAATTCATGTCAGTGATGTGGTAAAGAGGTCCAAATGGAGGGAGGTAGCATTCGAACCTTTGATGACATGGTGGGAGACAGGGTGGTTGGGAGAGATGTGGCCAATGCTGTGCCACAGGAATCAGTGTTGGTCACTGAGGCATGGCTTTAAGATGGGAATGAACATTTGCAGTGCCTGAGGAACAATTTGTTACTGAGAGGGCGATCCATATCTGGAACAAGCTGCTAGAGGAAATTGTGGGGGCAAGTACAATTATGATTTTAATAGATATTTAGACAGATATATGGATGGGAAGAGCTTGGAAGAATCTGGGCCAAATGCAGGAAATGGGACAAGCCCTTAATCCTAAGTTGGTCGAGGGGAACAAATTAGATGGAAGGACCTGTTCCATGCCGTAGTTCACCAGGATTAAGTCAAGTCCAGTTTTTTGGCATCTGACTGTACAAGCACAAGCTGACGAAACAGCATTCTCTGGTCCTCGGTGCAAACATTCCGACACAAAACCAGACATATCACACATAAAAACAAACAATACATATGCAGGAGAAGTATTTTTCTCTGAAGGAAATACTATTTTGTCCAAATTAGAGCCTTGGATGTTAGTGTGAGCAGATCCTTTGGTCATTCAACATTCTCACCGCCTGTGGGAAGGAACTGTTCCTCAGCCTTTTATAACCATATAACAATTACAGGATGGAAACAGGCTACATGGGCCATTCTAGGCCGCATTGATTTAAGTGAACTCCACTAGTTCCACCTACCTGCTCACTGCCAAAAACCCTCACATCCATGAACTCATCCAACCTCCTGTTAAATGACAAAATTGACCCTACTGTAACGACCTCTTCCGAAAGGTCATCCCACTCAGCCACCACTCTCCGAGTGAAGAAGCTTCTTCTTGTGTTACTTCTAACATTTTGCCATCTAACCCTTAACTTATGACCCCTCGTTCCAATCTCTCTTACCCTCAAGGAGAAGAGACTATCTGAAATAGGTATATGACAAAGTAATGTTATCATTTTAACAGCATTAATACGGCCAACCAAAGACAAAGTCTACAGGGCCCATCTAGTAAAAGATTGCTTCACAAAAACAAATAAAGGAGCAAAATTTAATTTAACCAAATCTTTAAAATTCCTGGTGATTTTAACACCTAAATAAATAAAATGCTCTTTAACAATCTTAAATGGTGGAGGAGTCATGTGATGGAGTAGTGGCCGGTCAGGGAATTCCAGCCCTCTCTGGAAAAGTTAAAAAAAAACACACAAAACACAAAGGTACAAGATTAAAATTTACAATAAAGTAAAAATAAAGGTGAGAAGAAAATGGCAGCGAAGAGAGAAAAGTCGAAAACAACGGGAAGAAAAGAGGAAGAAAGAATGTCGGAAGAAGAAGGTGAAGGCCTTACCTGTCCGAAGAGGCCCGCCGCAGAGAGAGAAGCCCGCTCCCTCAGGTCAGTGGAGGTCCCGTGCTCGGGACTACAAAAATGGCTCACACAGCCGAGTAAAAGTGCGCAACCCCGCATGCGCGAGGAGTCGCGCATGCGTAATGCACATGAAAAAAAAAACCCACTGACGAGAGGGGGGACCAGCTGCGGAGTCGATCTCCACAGCTGAGAGAGACACCTGCAACACAGCAACAGGTGCAGAACACGGACAATAACGACAACAAGAAAGAAGAGTGTAAAAAGAAAACAAGAAAACAACAGATGGTCAATCCAGAGGAAGAAGAAGAAGAAGAGAAAGAAGTGGAAGAAGAAGAGAAAAGCAAGACAATGGATGAACCTTTTTTTAAAGAATATATGGAATCAGTGAAAGAATGGCAATTACAAGAATTTGATGAGATAAAAAGAAGAATAAAAATGCAGAAGAAAGAATGAATAAAATGGAAGTGGCCATATCAGAATTGGCAAAAAGAGTGGAAAATATGGAAAAATGTGAAACATTTGTAGACATGGAAGTAAAAGACTTAAAAGAGAAATTAGAAGAATCTAATAAAAAAGCTAAAGAAGCACAGGAGCTGTTAGCTCAGAAGATAGATATGATAGAAAACTATAATAGAAGAAATAATATAAAGATAGTGGGCCTTAAGGAAGATGAAGAAGGCAAGAATATGAGAGAATTTATAAAAGATTGGATCCCCAGGGTCCTAGGACGACCAGAATTACAGGAAGAAATGGAAATAGAGAAGGCACATAGAACTTTAGCCCCGAAACCACAACCGTAGCAAAAACCAAGATCCATTTTAGTAAAATTCTTAAGATATACAACAAGAGAAAATATATTGGAGAAAGCAATGAAGAAAGTAACAGAAGACAAAAAGCCACTGGAATATAAAGGTCAAAAAAATTTTTTCTATCCAGACATCAGTTTTCAACTCCTGAAGAAGAGGAAGGAGTTCAATACAGCAAAAACGATCTTATGGAAAAAAGGATATAAATTTATGTTAAAGTACCCAGCGGTACTTAAAATAGTTATTCCAGGGCAACAAAACAGACTATTCTCGGATCCAGAGGAAGCAAGGAAATTTGCAGAACAACTACAAAACAAGCAGAGAGATGAAGACATGTAATAAGAGTAAAAATGACCACGATCTATATGTATGTGTGTAAAGGGGTATATGTGTGTATATATATAGTGTGCATACATGAATGTATCCGTATTTAGAAGAAAATATATAGAGTATAGACAAGAATTAATAAGGGAGGGAAATGGAATAGAGGGAATAAGGAGGGAATTAAAAGAGTGACCTTTGTTACATATGAAAATGGAAATCTTTTCTGGGGGGTCTGGGTGGGGATGAGTTACGGTCACTGGAAAATCAGCTGACGTTTGCGAGTGAATTCGCAAATCCAAATGGAGAGGGGAGATGTGGTTGTCCGACAAGGGATAAAGGACAACTCAGGAGGGGGAGGGGAGAATGGAGTTAAAGAAGTTTTAAATAGGAGAATAATGAAAATGTTTGATGTTTTAGAAATGTTGCCTTATAAAGTGTTCAAAACAAGAAAGCAGAAATGGATAAGAAGGAAAGGTGATGATGGAGAAACGGAAAGGGAAGATAAACAAAGTATAAAATGGCAACGCTGAACTATATGACTTTAAATATTAACGGAATACATAACCAAATTAAAAGGAAGAAACTGCTAAATTTACTGAAAAAAGAAAAAATTGATATTGCATTTCTGCAAGAAACACATTTAACTGAATAGGAGCACAAGAAATTAAAGAGAGATTGGGTAGGACATGTAACAGCAGCGTCATATAATTCAAACGCAAGAGGAGTAGCTATATTAATTAGTAAAAATGTGCCAATTAAAATAGAAGAGGAAATAATAGATCCAGCAGGGAGATATGTAATAATAAAATGTCAGATATATTCGGAGTTTTGGAATCTACTCAATGTATATTCACCTAACGAAGAAGATCAAAAGTTTATGCAAGATATTTTTTTGAAGATAGCAGATACGCAAGGGAACATATTAATAGGAGGGGATTTCAACCTGAATTTGGATTCAAACATGGACAAACTGGGAAAAAAATTAACAGAAAGAACAAAGTAACCAAATTTATAATTAAATCGATGGAAGAAATGCAACTTTTGGATATATGGAGGAAACAACACACAAATGAAAAGGAATATTCATGTTACTCGGCTAGACATAAAACATACTCAAGAATAGACCTATTTTTGTTATCAGCTCATATGCAAGATAGAGTAAGAAAAACAGAATATAAAGCAAGAATATTATCGGACCACTCACCCCTGATATTGACAATAGAGTTAGAGGACATCCCTCCAAGAATGTATAGATGGAGATTAAACTCCATGCTACTTAAAAGGCAGGATTTTAGAGAATTCATTGAAAGACAAATTAAAATGTATTTTGAAATAAATACGAAATCAGTGAAAGATAAGTTTATACTATGGGATGCAATGAAAGCATTCATCAGAGGGCAAATAATAAGTTATGTAACCAAGATGAAGAAGGACGATAATCAGGAAACAGAGCAGTTGGAAAGGGAAATAGTAAATATAGAAAAAGAATTAGCAATGAAGGAAGATACAACTAAAAGAAGATAATTGGCAGATAAAAAAATAAAATATGAAACACTACAAACGTATAAGGTGGAGAAGAACATAATGAAGACAAAACAGAAATATTATGAACTAGGGGAAAAAAACGCACAAAATTCTAGCATGGCAGCTTAAGACAGAATAAGCTAAGAAAATGGTATTGGCATCAAGGAAAAAAGACAAACAAATCACATATAATCCAACGGAGATCAAGGAAAACTTTAGAGAATTCTATGAACAATTATACCAAACTGAAAATGAAGGGAAAGAAGGGAAAATAGATGAATTTTTAACTAAAATTGAACTACCAAAATTACAAATAGAGGAACAAAATAAATTAACAGAACCATTTGAAATAGTAGAAATACAAGAGATAATAAAAAAATTACCAAATAATAAAACACCAGGAGAGGATGGATTCCCAATAGAATTCTATAAAACATTTAAAGATTTATTAATTCCTCCCCTCCTGGAAGTAATCAACCAGATTGATAAAACACAAAGCTTACCAGATTCATGTAAAACAGCAATAATTACAGTAATACTAAAGCAAGGGAAAGATCCACTCGCACCAGCATCATATAGACCAATATCATTACTTCACACAGATTATAAGATAATAGCTAAACTATTAGGAAACAGATTGGCAGAGTATGTAGCTAAAATGGTAAATCTAGACCAAACTGGATTTATTAAAAAAAGACGCACAACAGACAATATTTGTAAATTTATTAACTTAATTCATGCAGTAGAAGGGAGTAAAGCGCCAACAGTAGCAGTTGCTTTAGATGCAGAGAAGGCCTTTGACAGAGTAGAATGGAATTATTTATTTAAAGTATTGCAAAAATTCAGTTTACCAGAGAAGTATATTAATTGGATTAAAGCATTATATAAGGGGCCATTGGCGAAAGTGACAGTAAATGGATATATATCAAAGCAATTTAACTTAAGCAGGTCAACACGGCAGGGATGCCCACTAACACCCTTATTATTCGCGTTAGCTATAGAACCACTAGCAGAATTGATAAGAACAGAAAATAAAATAAAAGGGATAAAAATAAAAGACAAGGAATATAAAATCAGTTTATTTGCGGATGATGTTATAGTATACTTAACAGAACAAGAATTATCAATAAAAGAATTATATAAGAAATTGAAGGAATATGGAGAAGTGTCAGGTTACAAAAGTAACGTAAATAAAAGTGAAGCAATGCCAATGAATAATGCGGATTTCTCAAAATTTAAGAAGGAATCACCATTCAGATGGCAAATGCAAGCAATATGATACCGAGGTATACAAATAAATAAAATTCTCAGCCATCTATATAAACTCAATTATTATCCACTAATGAAAAAATTACAGGACGATTTAGAGCATTGGAAAGATTTACCATTAACACTAATAGGAAGGATAAACTGTATTAAAATCAACATTTTCCCAAGGATATTATACCTATTTCAGGCATTGCCAATACACTTGACAGAGAAATTCTTCAGGGAGTTAAAGAACATAATAAGGAAATTTTTATGGAAAGGTGGGAAACCGAGGATAGCACTAGATAAATTAACAGAATGGTATAAACAAGAAGGCTTACAACTGCCAAACTTTAAATATTATTATAGAGCCGCACAATTAAGATACCTATCAGATTTTTATCAAACAAGGGAAAAGCCAGATTGGACTAGATTAGAAGTAGATAAAATAGGGGAAAAGATACCTGCACACATATTATATAAATGGGATGAAAAATTGGTACAACGTAGGAGTTCTCCAGTATTACATCATCTACTCAATATTTGGAAAAAAGATTCATGTAGAAAGGAATAAAACAAATTACCAATTACCAAAACTAATATTGACGCAAAATAAGTTACTCCCTTTTACAATAGATAACCTTTCCTTTAGAGAATGGGAGAAAAAAGGGATCAAAAGAATAGAAAATTGTTTTTCAGGAAATAGATTATTATCCTTTGAACAAATGAAAGATAAATACAATATAACTCAAGATACAGTGCTGGCATATTACCAATTGAGATCCTACTTGAAGGACAAATTAGGAAGCAGTCTGATGTTACCAGAGGGAAGTAACTTTGAATATGTGATTACAGATACAATGATAATCAAAAGATTTATAACAAATATGTATATTAAACTGCAAGAAAAGTAGAATGAGGAAACAAATGGTAAAACTAAACAAAAATGGGAACAAGATTTAAATATAAAGATAAAAAAGGAAACATGGGAGAAGTTATGTTCTGGAACGATGAGAAATACAATAAATACGAGGTTACGTATGATACAATATAACTGGATACACAGGCTATACATTACACCTCAAAAGTTAAATAAATGGGACCCAACAGTATCTGACAGATGTTTTCGATGTAAAAGAGAAATGGGAACAACAATTCATGCAATCTGGGCATGTGAGAAAGTAGAAAAATTTTGGGAAGATCTAAACCATATGTTAAATAAAATTACAGAAAACAATATACCAAAAAATCCAGAGATCTTCCTCCTAAGTAACATAAAGAACAAAGAATTTGGAATTGATTTGGATGGTGCACAAAAAAGATTTGTTATGATAGCTCTAGCCGTAGCAAAAAAATGTATTATGTCAACCTGGAAATTGGAAGATAATTTGAAAGTACAACAATGGTATATAGAAATGAATAAATGTATTCCATTAGAAAAAATAACATATAGTTTAAGAAATAATATTGAAATATTTGAACAAATATGGGAGCCTTACATGAAACACAATAGAGAAAACCTACTGGGGACATTCACTACCTAAATTAACGAAAGGAGAAGGAAATGAAAAGAATTGACTCAGTGGAATTTCTTGTTTATTTTTATTGAATGACAACATTGTTTGAATGGTTTAATGTATCTTAGATTTTGTACTTTAAATGGATGGGGGTGGAGGTAGGGAGGGAGGGATGGGAGGAGGGAAGGGGGGAGAAAATGGTACTGTATATATTTGAAAAGGAAAATGTATGTATCTTGGTCAATGTGGTTTATGGAGTGAAAAATTTTTAAAAATTTAAAAAAAAAGAAGAGACTATACACATTTACTCTATCTATTTCCTTCATAAATTTATATACCTTTATCAAATCGCCTCTCAACCTTCTCATTCCAATGAATAAAGACCCAGTCTACTCAAACTTTCTCCGTATTCTACATACTGCAATCCAGGAAACATTTTAGTAAATCTTCTCTGCACCCTCTCTACCTTATTGATATCCTTCCTATAATTTGGAGACAAGAACTGCACACAATATTCCAAACCTGGCCTCAACATTTCCTCCCACCTCCTATATTCTATGCTATGATTTATAAGGCCACCATAACAAAAGCCTTCTTCACCAGCCTATCTACATCAGTCGCCACCCTCAAAGAACGTTCAACCGTTATTCCAAGATCTCTTGATTCTTCTGCATTCATCAACACCCCCTCCCCTTCACTTCATTTTGTGTATTTTTCCCAAAATGAAGTACATCTCTCTTCTCTACATTAAACTCCATCTGCCACCATTCAGCCCACTCTTCTAAGCCGTCCAAATCCTTCTGCAGTCCACAAAAACCCTCCTCACTATCCACAACACCCCCACTTTTGTATCATCCACATATTTACTACCCAATTTACCACACCATCATCCAAATCATTCATGTAAATGATGAACAATAAAGGACCCAAAACCGATCCCTGAGGCACACCGCTGGTCACTGACTTCCATCCTCACAGACAGTTGTCCACCATGACTCTCTGGTGCCCATCTGACTACCTCAACATCTATCCATAGTGACTGAACCTACCTCACCATGTGGAACCATATCGAAAGCCTTACTGAAATCTAAACAGACCACGTCCACTGATCTACCTTCATCAACTTTTCTATTCACTTCCTCAAAAAATTCAACAAGATTTGTCAAACATGACTTCCCATCACAAACCCATGTTGGATGGCGCTGATCAATCCCTGCCCCTCTCGATACTTATACATATTATCCCTAAAAATACTTTCCATTAGTTTACCCACCACCAATGTCAAAATTACTGGCCAATAATTGCTGGGCCTACACCTTAAGCCCTTTTTAAACAGAGGAACCACATTTGCAACACGCCAATCCCACGGCACCACACCCTCCTCCAGTGACTGTGGAAAAATCACTGTCAGAGCCTTTGCTATTTCCTCCCTGACTTCCCTTAAGGTCCTGGGGAAAATCCCATCGGGATCTGGAGACCTATCCAGCTTTATATACCTCAGAAGTTTGAACACCCCCTCTTTGCTGATCCCTATGTTTTCCATAACTACCCCTTTTGCCTCACTTATCCTACACAATTCCATAGCCCTTTCCCTAGTGAATACCGATGAGAAGATCTCATTCAATATCTCTCTAATCTCATTTGGCTCCTTACATGCTCCGATTCTCCAGTGGACCAATTCTGTCCTTCACTCTCCTTTTGCTATTCACATAGCATAAACCCTTCGGATTTACTTTCACTCTATTTGCTTTTCCCACCTTGTACCTTCTTTTCGCTTTCCTAATTTCCTTCTTAAGCTTCTTTCTACAATCTCTGTATCTTTCAAGCATCTCGTCCATCCCTTGCTTCCCGTATTTAATGTAAGCCTCCCTCTTGACTTGAACCAACTTCCTAATCTCTCTTGAAAACCACAGATCTCTTGAACATCTGGCCCTGTCTTCTATCCTTACAGGAACATAAAGATTCTACACCTTCAAAATCTCACTTTTAAATGTCCTCCAATTCTCCTCCACCTCCTTCACAAAAAAAACAAATCAGCCCAAACCACACCCTCCAAATCCCTTCTCATTTCATCAAATCTGGCTTTCCCCCACTCAAAGACCTTCATCATCGGACCAGACCTATCCCTTTCCATAATTATGCAGAAACTAATGGTACCATGATCACTGGATTCGAAGTGCTCCCCAACAGTAGGTCCAACACTCCCCCCTCTCTCGTGCATACCTCAACATATTGATGCATCAAGCTATCCTGCACACATTTGACAAATTCTAAGCCAACCAGGCCTTTAACTGACGGAGTCTCCCAATCTATATTAGGAAAATTAAAATCCCCAACTAACACAACTCTGTGCTTATTGCACACCTCAGCTATTTCCTTTCACATTTGCTCCTCTAGTTCTCACTCCCCACTAGGTGGTCTATAAAACACCCCTATAATTGTAACCTCACTTTTTCTATGTTTTCATTCCACCCACACCGCCTCCCTCGACGAGCCCTTCAATCTATCACGTCTCACCACTGCTGTAATATTTTCCCTGACAAGTAATGCCACACACCCCCTTAACCCTCCCCCCCCCACCCCTCCAATTCTCTCACATCTAAAGCAGCAAAATCCTGGAATATATAAGTGCCAATCACATCCCTCATACAAACACATCTCACTAATATCCACCACATCATATTGCCAAGTGTCTATCCCACCTTCAGCTCGTCCACCTTACTTTTGATAGAGTTGAATGGAGATACTAGTTTGAAATTTTGGAAAGGTTCAATTTTGGTTTTGGACTGAATTCCTGGATTAAGTTACTTTATTTTAAACCAACTGCAGTAGTTATTACGAATGATCTCAAATCTTCGCCACTCACATTGTTTCGATGTACTAGACAAGGCCGTCCCCTCACACTTCACTTTTTAATCTGGTGTTAGAACCCCTTGCAATTGCACTCCGTAATTCAAATGAGATTCAAGGAAGAGATAAAGGACATCGTCTCTCGAGATGCAGATGATCTTCTAGTCTCTATTTGAGATCCTGCTCGTTCTATCCCTGCGATGCTCGCTTTACTATCACATTTTGGGAGGGTTTTCTGGATATAAACTACATTTTCATCAAACTGAATTATTCCCAATCAACTCACATGATCCTATTTATGACAATATACCATTTAAGATTGTTAAAGAGTATAGTACATACTTAGGTGTTAAAATCACCAGGAAATTTAAAGATTCGTTTAAATTAAAATTTGCTCCTTTATTCACTTTTGTGAAGCAATCTTTTACTCGATGGGCCCTGTTGACTTTGTCTTTGGTTGGCCGTATTAATGCTGTTAAAATGATAACATTACTTTGTCATATACCTATTTCAGCTGTCCCAATTTTTATTCCGAAATCTTAATTTGATGATATTGATTTGAAGAATTAATCTTTGATGACTAATGAAACTGATGGGCTTTTATTAACTATAGACTGGAACAGCCGTCAACCTCATTGACTGATCAAGGCAAACAAAGAATTATGGGTAGGATCGGTCTCGGGAGGCATTTCCTGTCAGCAGCACCCAATCACAGCACGACAGCGGTTTACCACACTATTATATTTGGAATGGTGAGGGCATCAGACTGAATCAGCTTCACTTCCAGAAACCTAAGAAGGAGGGAGGTCTGGCCTAACGGAATTTGAGATTTTGCTATCGGGCACTTAATATTCGCTGTATGATTTTTTGGGTTTATGACTTGGATAAATTTGATCGTCCACTCTGGGTAGATTTGGAATTGAAATCTGTCCAGAATAATTCCTTAGCTGCATTTTAGTGTCAGTGTTACCTTTTAGACGACCTCAGATCAGTAAGTAGATTTCCAAACCCATGTCCTCTTGTTGCGATAATTCCCATCTTGGGAAAAACCTTCTCACTATTCACATCATCAATGCCTCTCATCATCTTAAACACCTCCATCAGGTCCTCTCATCCTCTGTCAGTCCAAGGTGAAAAGCCCGAATTGACTCACCTGCTTTCATTAGGCATGCTCTCTAAATCAGGGAACATCCTTGGAAATCTCCTCTGCACCCTTTCTATGGTTTCCACATCCTTCCAGTAGTGAGGTGACCAGAATTGAGCACTCTACTCCAACTGGGGTCTGACCATGGCCCTATATCACTGCAACATTACGTCGTGGCTCCTAAATCCAATTCCACGATTAATCAAGGCCAATACACTGATCAGCTTCTTAATCACAAAATCAACCTGCACAGCTGCTTGAGTCTCCTATGGACTCGGACGTCAAGATCCCTCTCATCCTCTACCCTGCCAAGAGTCTTCCCATGAAAACTATATTCTGCCATCCTTTAACAAACTGTTTAAAGACAGCTCGGAGGAGTTGGTAGCAGGACTAGGCAGCAGTACCATGTGGGAGAGCACTGTGTCTCCACTGGCTGAACACGCTGGATTTGTACAAGTGACAACGCTGCCATTTCTCAACACAGTTTGCCAGTGATATCTGATCCCAAGAGACAAGGGATAGACACTGTAGAGAGCTGATAGTGAAATCAGTGGCCAAACCTAGTGGCTGAGGACATCAGCATATGTGGGGGCTGCACAGTTGGTATCTTGGGGCAGAAAGGGCGAGAGGAATATTATTCATCCTAGCTCTGCCTCTCAGAATCTTGTAGACCTCTATTAAGTCTCCTTTCATCCATCTTCACTCCAAAGAGAAAAGTGTCAGCTCTGGTTAAGACTTACTTTCCTATCCAGGCAAATTTCTGGGAACTCTGTTCTGCACCCTCTCCATAGCTTCCACATCCTTCCTATAATGGATGATGGTAGATGGGGAGAGAGGGGGTGGGACAGATGATGGATGGAATCTGCAGTTCTCTATCCTCACAGTCACATCAAAGTGAGGTTAATTACTCCCTGACCAACAGGTGATCTCTCTCGGACCAACAGGTGAATCGACCCTGACCTACGTGTGACCCCTGTCCAATAGGTGACCACTCTCTGATCAAAAATTACCTGTCCCTAACCAACAGGTGACCTCTGAACAGCAGGAGATATCTCCCTGACCTACAGGTGACCCATGACTAATAGATGACCTCCTGACCAAAAGAAGACCTCTCCCTGACCCACAGGAGACCCCTCGACCACAGGTAACACCTTCCTGACCAACAAGTGACTGCCTGACTAACAGGTGACTTGACCAACAAGTGACCACTGCTTGACCAACATATGACCCTGACCAACAGGTGATGTCTCCCTGACTAACATGTAGACTCCTTCCTGACCAATGTAGACTCCTTCGTAACCAACAAGTGACTCTCTCTGACCAATGGATCACCCCAGGCTAACAGGTGACACCTGACTAACAGTTGATTCCTGAACAAGATGACCCCTGACCAAAAGCTGACCTTGAACAACAGCTGATCTCTGACCAACAGGTGACCCTTAACAAACAGGAGACCTCTCCCTGACCAACAGTTCATTTCTCCCTCATCAACATCTGACCACTGACCAACAGTTGACACTTGACCCATTGGTAACCCTTGGTCAATATGTGGTCCCTCTCTCATGTATAAAAACAACTGACCTTCTCCAGCAAACCATCAAAGTCCGTCTGCTGGTTCATCTGTTGTTTTTAGGTAAGCAAGAACCCTTTAATGACTTTTTTGTGCACTCTTCAAAGGCCTTGCAAAAGGAATCAAGAGACAGTATGTCTCTTGCTGTTGCTTTAAAGACAATAGTCTATTCAACCTTAACGTCAATTCAGTTAACACCAACTTGTGAAATCTCCAGTGCTGTTCTTTACAACTTCTGCAAAGTCACTGTGGATATAAATTCTTCAGTATTTCAAATAAGATCTGCTTTAAAGTGTGTGTATGTACATAACCTGCTCTATGTTTCCCAATTTATCTCCCAAAAATATTTCTATATATTCTGTCACATGCCCAACAGGAGATCTCTCTCTGACCAATAGGTGACCACCATATGCAGGCCATTTGAGTCCACGTTGGTCGCCAGGGTTAACTGGCCCAACCTGTCCCCCATCCCTTTTACAGTCACAATGGACTACCTAAAGGTACTGGGGATCTGGTTTGGAGGGGTTGAGGCATGCACTAAGAATTGAACAGAGCAATCATTAAGGTCCTCCAAAAATGGTCATTGTGACTTTTGACCAACAGGTGACTTCTCCCTGACCAATATGTGACCCTTGACCAACAGATAACCCCTGACCAAGTGATCCACTGCATAACCAAGAGAAAACCTTTCCCTCACCCAAACGGGGCCCCTGTCCAACAGGTGACTATGACATGCCAACAGGTGACGCCGGATCCACCTTTGAGCCTGCCCTGACCCACAAGTGGCCCATAACCAACAGGTGACTCCTGATCCACAGAAGACATCTTGCTGACCCACAGGTGGCCCTGACCCACAGGTGATTCCTTCCTGATCAATAGATGAATCCTTCCTGACTAATACGTGACTATTCACCAAACAGAATTCTACCTGGCCAAAAGGTGACCCCTGACCTGCAGGTCACCTCTTCCTGACCAGCAGGTAACCCTTGACCAACAGGTAACTAACTACTCCTTGACCAACACATGCCCTGTCCTGACCGAGATATCCACTTGACCAACAGATGACCTCTCCCTAACCAATTCGTGACCATTGTCCAGCAGGTGACAACCTGACCAACTGGCAACCACTCTCTGAATAACAGGTTACCCTGATGAACAGATCATCTCTCCCTGACCAACAGGTGACCTCGGAACAACGGGTGACCCCTGAACAACACATGACATCTGAATAACACGTCCCGTTCAAAAACACACTGGGGTGTAGGTCAATGGGGTGTAAGGACTTGTAGGACCGAATTGGTGGCCTGTTACAGTGCTGTTTGTCTAATTATAAAAATTAAAGAAAAACAGGTGACCCCCTCCCCAAGAGTTAACTCTCCCTGAGCAACAGAGTGAGGAGTCTGAGGAGATTTGAGATGTCACCAAAGACTTGCCAATTTCTACCGGTTGCATCACCTGAGCTGCCAATACACAAGACAAGAAAAGGCAACAGAATGTTGTGAACTCAGCCAGTGCCACCATGGGCATTAGTCCCCACTCCATCGAGGACATCTACAAGAGGCGGTGTCTCAAGAAACCAGCCACTATCCTCAAGGATCCCCACCACCTGGGCCATGCCATCTTCTCACTGCTACCATCGGGATGGAGGTACAGAAGCCTGATGAACACCCAACAGAACAGGACAGCTTCTTCCCCTCTGCCCACAAGAGCCCGATAGCTATTTAATTAACACTGTTCTTGAAGCTTGGGGTGGGGGGAGGGGGTGTCAGGCAGAAGGTTTGTGAACTACGACCACCTGCAACCTTGAGGCATGGCCTTGTGACCCTCGCTCTGCCAGTGCTGTCAGGCGTGGGGTTGGCCATGGTTGGAGCATGCTGGGAGCAGCACCGTGCATGCTGGGAGCAGTGCCAGGCATTCTAAGGGCAACAAAGTGCCGACTGTGATGGCTATTTTTGTGAGAACAGCCTTCTACTCAAAACAGAGATGCTGCATGAGGGAGAGTTGACTGTTGAAGAGGTTTGTCAGTTGTCACCTCAGTGGCTGGCATTTTCAAAGTGTTTTATTCTGTGTAACAAGGCAATAAACTGATAACATCTATGAAGAAGGCAACAGTATTGCGAGCCTGCATCATTTCAAAGCCTCTGGTTCCTTCTGGCTGCCTTGCCGACTCCTGATACATATTTTTACAGGATGCAACTTCATCCACTTCTGAGTGGTTCCCTCAATTCCAGATCTCTCAAGGTTGCCCTTGCAGGTTGATAGGATCGTTCAGAAGGCTTATGGTATTCTGGCCTTCATTAGTTGGAGATTGAGCTCAAGAGTTGAGAGGTCACGTTACAGCTCGAGAAAACTGGTTAGACCACAATTAGAATATTGTGTTCAGTTCTGGTTTCCTTATTACTGGAAGCTTTGGAGAGGGTAAATGTAAATGTTTCACTATCATCATGTAACACTACATTTAGAATGTAACATACATGAAATTCTTTAACTTTTTTCTACGGGAAGGCGGACAGAGTGTTGCCCATTTCTCCAGCGCCCCTCAGAATCCTACAGCACCGGGTGTCCCTAGGCAGTCTCCCCTCCAAGTCCTGACCAGTCCTGAGCCTGCTTCGCTTCCAAGATCAGGCAATCTCAGGCATATTCAGGTTATTAGGGTGCATAGAAGATTTATGAGGAGGTTACCTGAACTGAAAAATGAGGCAAGCTTAACAGAGCTAGGGCTTTTCCCTTTGGAGTGAAGAAGGATAAGTGGTGACAATAGAGTCCTACAAGATTATGAGGGCATTGGTAGGGTGGACAGGTGGCAACATTTTCCTGGGGTGAGAGGAGCAAATACCAGAAGACAGAGAGGTGCTAATGAGACTCTTTCTCAGAAAGGATGTGATGTTGATGGAGATGGTGCAGAGATTTACTAGGATGATTCCTGGAATGCAGGGGCTGGCGTATGAGGAACATTTGGCACCACAAGGGTTGTATACGTTGGAGTATAGGTGAATCTCATAGAGATCTTTTGAATATTGAAAGATTTTGACAGAGAGAATGCAGATTAGATGTTTCCCTTGATAGGTGAATTGAGGACAAGGGTCATCATCTTAAAATTAGAAATTATTCATAGAGGAGGAACTTCTTTCGTCAGAGGGTCGTGGATCTGTGGAACTCACAGCCGCACAAGGCAGTGGAGGCCAGATCACGAGGAGAATTTAAATAGGAAATAGATAAGTATCTCATTAGTAAGGTTATCAAGGGACCTGGGGAAAAGGCTGGAAATCAGGTGTTCAGCTGAGTGTAGTCATGGAACAGACTCGATGGGCCTAGTGACCTGCTTCTGTCCCTTTACATTGTGATCAGATTTACGAATGTTCAACGAACCATAGACACGATCTCATATTCTCTTCTTTTGAAAATGTAATTTATAGCAATATTTGCACCTATGATACTGCTGTGGAACAATAAATTGCGTGAAATGTTCATGAGAATAAATTCGGATCTGGATTCTGCATTGTTCCAAAACAAGGTCTAATTAATAGAGTAGAGATACATGCTCCATTTGTGTCTGGTGGACTTTGCTTATTGTTGTACACTACTCTGATCTCGAATGATGGATGCCAGTGTAAGTTTGTTGTCTGTCTCAGTTGCTATTGTATGTGTGTCGTCAACTTCCAAAATGGCTATCCCCATGGTTTGCACGCAGTCGCCGTTGGAGTTGACGTTAACCCTATCCGTCATGCTCGGGCCCCCACGATGCTATTTTCCACGACTAGAAATGGGGCCAGAGGTGACACAGTCCAAGTTGGCGATGGCCGTTGTTCACATGAAGCACTGGAAGGGTAAGATCTGGCCTTACGCACTTATTCTTAGGGTCCCTTTCTTCCGCAGCTGAAACTGGCTGCGCTTCTGGCATGTCAGCTCTTTCATGGATGCTTTATCTGGGAGTGAGATGGGTAGAAGTTGGGGAATATCTTTGATAGGGTTAGACCATAAGATTTAATGCATGCAGTTACCAGATTCTGGAGTTCTGTTTTGATTTTCAGAGAGATTTTGTGACCCTTTAGGCTGTGAAGTTCCTGCTGCATTTCAGTCAATGGAAATCATTTCTAGACTGGACTGGGGCTGTGCCAACAGAGAGGCTGGGTCGAGAGGAACTGTTCGCCCTGGAATGACAGAGGCTGGGGGGTGACTTGAGAGAGGCTTAGAAAATAGAAAGGACATGTGCCAAGCATAGAGAAATGTAATGTATTAATATGAACGTAACAGTCTGGTGTCCCATGACACACTTGACTCCAATCACACCCAATTAACCTGCCAACCCTGTATGTTTCGAAGGGTGGGCGGAAACCGGAGCACCTGGCAAAAAGTCACACAGGTCATGGGGAGAAAGTACAAACCCTTCACAGCCCAACCAGGGGATACAACACAAACTCTGCCCACGTCACTCTTCACTCTGTCCTTTCATTTACACTTGTGGCTGCTCTCACTCAATCCCTCTGTTCATTAAACAGTTCTCCTGTCCCATTTCAGATTCAAGATTCCTTTGTTGTAATATGGCACGAGATTTGCTTTAATCTGTCCTAATTCGCAGAACAGCAGTAATCATCAGGAATCCGCACCACCCAGCACACGCTCTTTTCTCACTGCTACCATCAGGAAAGAGGTATTGGTGCCACAAGCCCCACACCACCAGGTTCAGGAACAGCTGCTCCCCCTCCACTATCAGACTCCTCAACGACAAACTCAATCAGGGACTCATTTAAGAATTCTTAATTGTGCACTTTATTGAGTTTTTCTTTTATTCTCTCTGGATTGCAGTTTGTTTACATTTATTATTTGCTTACAGTTAGAAACATAGAACACTGCAGCACAGAAAACAGGCTGTTCAGCCCTTCTAGTCTGTTCCAAAATATTATTCTGCTTGTCCCATTGACCTGCACCCAGTCCATAACCCTCCAGATCTCTCCCATCTGTGAATCTATTCAATTTATTCAAGAGTGAGCAGGCATTCACCATGACAGATGGCAGTTCATTCCACACTCCCACCATTTTCTGAGTTCCCCCTAATGTTCCCCCAATTCCTTTCTCCTTTCACCCTAAAGCCATGTCTTCTCCTAATCTGTGGAAAGAGCTGACTCTCATTTACTGTCTATTCCCCAGAATTTTGTAAACCTCGATCAAATCTCTCCTCGTTCTTCGACGCTACAAGCAATAAAGTCCTAACCTGTTTAATCTTTCCCTATAACTCAACTCCTGAAGACCTGGCAACGTCCTAGTAAATCTTCTCTGCCCTCTTTCAATCTTACTGATATCCTTCCTGTAGTTAGACGACCCAGAACTGCACACAATACTCCAGATTTGACCTCACCAACATATTATACAACCTCATCATAACTTCCCAACTCCTCTATCAATACTTTGATTTATGAAGGCCAAGAATGCCAAAACTTTCTTTGCAACCTTTAGTTCTTTACATCAGAACATTGAGTCCAGTTGTGTTTGCATGACCAATAAGTGGTAATTCTGCCTGACCCACAACAAAAATGATCTGAGGGTTGTATGTGATGTCATGTATGTACTCGGACAATAATTCTGAAATCTGAATGTTCCTGACACTGGGGCTTTGAATTAAAGGAGAGGTTGGATAGACTGGGACTGTTCTCCTTCGAGTGTAGGAGGATGAGGGGGACCTCAGAGATCTTGAAATCTTATGTTAATTCACCTTTTTCCCCAACATGTAACATCAGAGGACATAGATTTAAATTGAGAGGGGAAAGATTTAAAAAGGACCTGAGGGGCATCATTTTAACCCAGAGGGCGGCGGGGCAAGTGGAACGAGCTGCCAGAGGAAGTGGTAAAGCCGGGGACTATTGTAATGTTTTAAGAACATTTACCCAGGTACAGATTCAGACGGATATGGGCTAAATGCAGGTGAATGGAACCAGTTGAAGAAGACAACTTGGGTTTCAGGGTCGAGCTGGTCTGAAGGGTCGGTCTCTGTGGATTACAATTCCATGAGTCTCTGATATCAGTGACTGCACAATCTCTTCCATAGAAAACTCCAGCAGAACAACAGGCCTTTTGGCCCTTTTAGTCTGTGCTGAACTATTATTTTATACAGATCAAACTGACCTGCACCTAGAACATAGCCCTCTCATCAAGGTACAAGCCCAAAGTTTTATTAACTATTAAAATCAAGCCGGCATTCACCACTTCAGCTGGCAGTTGGTTCCATTCTCCCACCACTCTCTGTGTGAAGAAGTTCCCCCCAAATGTTCCCTTTCAACATTTCACCTTTCATTCTTGACCCATGCCCTCTGGTTCTAATCTCACCTTAACTCAGTGGATAAAAAGCCTGCTTGCATTTGTTTCATCTACATCGCTCAGAATTCTGTGTCGATGTAAGCAGAACAGTGCAGCGGAAGCGTGCTGGGCCCACATCCCAGAGGGCGATGGATCTAGATATTCTTTGGGTGCCATGGTTGGCTTAGCAGTTATCACAACTCCTTTCATCGCCAGCGATTGGGCCCAGGGTTCAAATCACGTGCTATCTGCAAAAAGTTTATACTGTGAGAGATTATGCTATATTTTATATTGGTTATAGATATGTTTTAAAATGAGATAAATTGTGGCAGGTTTTTTAGTGTAGGTCACATACAAACACTTCAAAACAGATCTCATTTAAAATGCCAGAGCTCTGCTCAAGGCAGACAGTCCAGGCTCCGGGTGCCTTTGCAAAAACTTTGAAGAATGACTATAAGGATTTCACAAGTACGGGTTAATTCGAACTGCTGTGGAGTGATGGATTATTGTTTTGGAAAGCAGCAGATGGACAAACTCAGAGGATTAGCTCTGGTGCCGCAGTCTGAGTGCAGTTGGCTGTTCTCAGAGGGTCATGTGGTTTTCTCTGTGTGAGTGAGAGAGAGAGAGAGAGAGAGAGAGAGAGAGAGAGAGAGAGAGAGAGAGAGAGAGAGAGAGAGAGAGAGTTGAGTTCTCCAGATCTGCAGCAGCTGGGACTGGAACAGGACAAGGAGGGAAATCCCCATTTGGAAGATGGGTTGGGAGTCCTGACTTCAGCCTGGTCAAAGCCCTTGTGGTCCACACAAGAGGAGATGTCTGGCTGTATAATGTTTCACTTGAAATAAGGGAAACACAAAAGGAACAGTGTGGTGCCCTGTCTGATGATATGCTGCAGTACCTAACTCCGCCACTAGGTGGCGTAGAGACTCGGCACCCGGCCTAATGACATCCATTTCTCTCTCTCTCCCCCTCCCTCTCTCTCACGACCCCCGGGACCACTGTAAACACAGCAAGCAGCCAACTAGATCTTTAGGTGAGTGAAATCAAGCTGTGTGGCCCCAAATACTATTGTGCCTGTGTTGTCCTTTGATGCATGCTGCCACAATTTTTTCCACTCACATAAAATTTGAGTGATCACACCCAAGCACGACGAGGAGATCGAGGAGGAGGTCAAACCTTTCATGGTTCAGATATGTGCGAGCCCCCCCCCCCCCAAACCTGTTGGACTTTGGCTCAGACACGGGGATGAGAGTGAGGACGCCAGACCCTCAGTGGACATCTACCAGGTAACGCCAGTCACCAGGGAGTCCCACATCCATCAGTGGAAGCGACAGTCCCCAGCCCCAGCACGACCGGGGCACTTAGAAATGAATCAACGGCAGCACTGGATGCTACGGCCGGAAAGCCTGGAACTAGACCCCTGAGACCCCTGCATACGCACGCATTTCAGTCGCTGCAGACATTGTTTCCTGAATCACAGTCACGTGCTGATGCCCACTGCCCACCCAGAAGACCTTTTCATGCAGCTGGTGGCCCAGCTGGGAGACCTCCTGTACACATTAGTCCAGAACTGTGCCTCATACAGGGAGGCTATGGACATGCTCCAGTCCCACTATCTCCAAGGGGGAGGTGAAGTTCACACGAGACACTGTCTCCTGACCAGAAGACAGCAACCAGGGGAGTCCTTCCGGGATTTCATGCTCTCAGTAAGAGCCCCAGCACGGGCATACAACTTCTGTGCTAGAATACCACAGCAAATAGCACAGGACCTGATGAGGGACACGCTGGTGGCAGGGGTCCGGTCAAACAAAATTCGCCAGCGGCTATTAGAACAAAGCACGGTGTCCCTGGAAGAGACTGTTAGGGTGGCAAAGGCAATGGGAGACGGCTAGAAACAACCTTGGGGAATACCTTCCCAACCACAGCGCCAAGCACATCATTCCAACTCTGCTAGATTCGCTGACACCCCGCCAAGATCGGGCCGAGAATATGGAGATGACAACGGCTGCAGCAATGGCAGCTCAGCTAGATGTGACCTATAGATGCCAGTTCTGTGGCCAAAACCCCCACCCCTAGGACGCTGCCCAGCAATAGACGCGGACTGCTCGAAATGTAGAAAACAAAGCCATTATGCTCAGGTCTGCAGGAGCCCATGGGCGACCACCAAGACACAATGTCATGTAAATAGGCGGCAGGATAGCTCTGGTTCTTCCCCAGGTCAGCCAGGAAGGAATGTCATGTGCACCCAGAGGGAGCAGCTACCTTGAACCTTGGATCCAGAGGAGGAACGCCACCAAGACGGAGATCTCGAGGAGACCGAGGAGAGCACAATGGATTCCCTGAGGATCAATCAGATGAGTCCACACAATTTGTCAGAGACTATGGTCTCCGTGCGGCAGTGACTGTGACACGAGGTACAAAATAGGAAGATGGACTGCAGACTGAGTCTGATACTGTGACACGAGGTTCAGAGTGGGGAGCATGTTTAATGGTGATGTACGGCAATCTTTGCCAGATACTGTGACACCAAGTTTAGAGTGGGGAGAAGGGTCAACGGTGATGTATGACACCGGGTTCATAGTGGGGAGGTTTATCAGTGAAGTACAAGAAACTGGCATATACTGTGACACCAGGTTCAAAGTGGGCAGAAGGTTTAAAGGTGTTACATGATACACTGTTGCAGAACCAGTGACACCGGTTTGACAGTAGTGAGAAGGTTTAACAGTGATGTACGATAAACTGCAGCAGAAACTGTGATACCAGGATCGCAGTGGGAAGAAGGTTTAACGGTGATACAGGATACACTGTTGCAGAACCAGCGACACCAGTTTTACAGTCGTGAGAAGGTTTAACAGTGATGTACAGTAAACTTTGGCAGATAATGTGACACCAGGTTCACAGTGGGGAGAAGTTTTAACCGTGATGTATGGTAGACTGAGACGGATACTTTGAGACCAGGTACACATTAGTGAGACGGTTTCACAGTGAGGTTCAATGAACTGTGGCAGGTACTGTGACACCAGGTTCACAGTGCGGAGGAGATTTAAGGTGACACACGATACATTGTTGCAGAAACGGAGACACGGAGTTAACAGTGGGGAGAAATTTTAATGGTGAATTTCGGGAGATTGAGGCAGATATTATTTCACCGGGTTCACAGTGGGGAGAAGGTTTCACGGTGATGTATGGAAGAATGAGGCAGACACTGTGAAACCGGGTAAATAGAGGGGAGAGGATTTAGCAGTGATATACAGTAGACTGAGGTAGATATTGTGACACCGTGTTCGGGAGAAGGTTTATCAGTGATGTAAGATAAACAGGGGCAGATACTGTGACAACAGGTTCACACTGGGAAGGAGGTTTAACAGTGATACACAGGAGACTGAGGCAGATACTGTGAGACAGGATTCACAGTAGTGTGAAGGTTTAACAGTGATATACAATAAACTGTGACATATACTGTAACACCGGGTTCGTAGAGGGTAGAAGTTTTATTTTTGATGTGACAGTAGATTGAGGCAAATAGTGTGACATCGGGTTCACAGAAGTGAGAAGGTATAAAATTGCTGTTTGAGACACTATATCAGATATTGTGAAAACAGGTACACAGTGGAGAGAAGGTTTAATGGTGATATACGGTAGATTGAGACAGGTAATGTGACCCTGGGTTCACAGTAATGAAAGGTTTAATAGTAATTGACGAAAAACAGTGTCAGATACTATACACCCAGGTTCATGGTGGGGAGATGGTTAAATGGTGATGTACGGCAGACTGAGGCAGATACTGTTACACTGTGTTCACAGTGGGGAGAAGGTTTATCAGTGATATGCAGTGGAGTGAGACAGAAACTGTGACACCGGGTTCAGAGCAATACAAAGGTTAAACAGTGATGAACATAAAACTTTGGCATATACTGTGACACCAGGATCAAAGTGGGGACTAAGTTTAATGGTGATATGCAGGTGACTGAGGCTGAAAGAGTTTACATCGGGTTCACAGTGGGGAGAGGGTTTAACGTTGTGTGCTGAGACAAATACTGTGACACCGGGTTCAGTGCAAAGAAAAGGTTCAACAGTGATGTACGATAAACTGTGGCAGATACTGTGAAACCAGTTTAACACTGGGGAGAAGGTTTATCAGTGATACAAAATAAACTCTGGCATATACACTTATATACGGTTCACAGTGGGTAGAAGCTTTAACAGTGATGTACGGTGGACTGTGATGGATACTGTGAAACCATGTTCACATTAGTGAGACGATTTAACGGTGAGGTTCAATGAACTGTGGTAGGTACTGTGACACCCGGTTCACAGTGCGGAGGATACATTGTTACATTGTGATACATTGTTGCAGATACAGAGACACAGACTTAACAGTGGGGAGAGATTTTAATGGTGATTTTCGGGAGATTGAGGCAGATATTATTTCACCGGGTTCACAGTAGGGAGAAGTTTTAACGTGGTGTATGGTTGATTGAGGTAGATACTGTAACACCAGGTTCACAGTCGGGAGAAGGTTTAACGGTGATGTGTGGTAGAAAGAGGCAGATACTGTGAAACTGGGTAAACAGTGGGGAGAGGATTTAGCGGTGATATACAGTAGACTGAGGTAGATATTGTGACACCGTGTTTGGGAGAAGGTTTATCAGTGATGTAAGATAAACAGGGGAAGATAATGTGACAACAGGTTCACAGTGGGAAGGGTTTAACGGTGATACACAGGAGACGGAGACAGATACTGAGACACTGGGTACACATTAGGGAGAAGGTTTAACTGTGATTTTCGGTAGATTGAGACTGATACTATGGCACAGGATTCACACTAGTGAGAAGGTTTAACAGTGACGTACGGTAAATGTTGGCAGATACCATGAAAATGAGTTCACAGAAGTGAGAAGGTTTAATAGCGATGTACGATTAACTGTGGCTGATACTGTGACACCAGGTTCAGAGTTGGGAGAAGGTTTAATGGTGATGTATGGCAGACTGAGGCAGAAACAGTTACATTGGGATCTCAGTGGGGTGAAGGTTTATCAGTGATGAATGATAAACTGTGGCAGAAACTCTGAAAACAAGTTTCCAGTGGAGATAAGGTTTAATGGTGATGTAAGATAAAGTGTGGCAGATCCTGAGACACCAGGTTAACAGAGGTGAGAATGTTTAATGGTGATGTACGATTGACTTAGTCAGGAACTCAGACTCCCAGCTTACAGGAGTGAGAAGGTTTAACGGTGATGTACGGCAGACTGAGGAAGATACTGATATACCGGGTTCACAAGGCTGCACCATTTCATTGGATGTAAGGATCGACAACAAGATAGACAACAGACTCGCCAAGGCAAATAGCGCCTTTGGAAGACGACACAAAGGAGTCTGGAAAAATAACCAACTGAAAAACCTCACAAACGTTAGGGTATACAGGGTCGTTGTCATACCCACACTCCTGTTCGGCTCTGAATCATGGGTCCTCTACCGGCATCAGCTATGGCTCCTAGAACGCTTCCACCAGCGTTGTCTCCGCTCCATCCTCAACATTCATTGGAGCAACTTCATCTCCAACATCGAATTACTCGAGATGGCAGAGGCCGACAGCATCGAATCCACGCTGTTGAAGATCAAACTGCGCTGGGTAGGTCGTTTCCAGAATGGAGGACCATCGCCTTCCCAAGATCGTGTTACATGGCGAGCTCTCCACTGGCCACCGAGACAGAGGTGCACCAAAGAAGAGGTACAAGGACTGCCTAAAGAAATCTCTTGGTGCCTGCCACATTGACCACCGCCAGTGGGCTGATATCGCCTCAAACCGTGCATCTTGGCGCCTCACAGTTCGGCGGGCAGCAACCTCCTTTGAAGAAGACCGCAGAGTCCACCTCACTGACAAAAGAAAAAGGAGGAAAAACCCAACACCCAACCCAACCAACCAATTTTCCCTTGCAACCGCTGCAACTGTGTCTGCCTGTCCCGCATCGGACTTGTCAGCCACAAACGAGCCTGCAGCTGACGGGGACATTACCCCTTCATAAATCTTCGTCCGCGAAGCCAAGCCAAAGAAGGAGACAATAAACTACAACAGATGCTGTGGCATCAGGCCAACAGTGGGGAAAAGGTTTAACAGTGATGTACGATATAATGTGGCAAATATAATGTGGATTCACAGTTGAGAGATAGATCAACGATGATATACGGTAGACTGAGGCAGATACTGTGACACAGTGTTCACAGTGGAGAGGTGGTTCATCAGTGATGTACGATATACTGTGGCAGATACTGTAACACTGGATTCACAGCAATGAGAAAGGTTAACAGTGATGTACAATAAATGACAGCAGATGCTGTGGCATCAGGTCAACAGTGGGGAAAAGGTTTCATGGTGATGTACGATATAATGTGGCAAATACAGTGACACTGGATTAACAGTTGAGAGATAGATCAACAGTGATGTACGGTAGACTGAGCAGGTACTGTGACACCAGTTACGCAGTGGGGAGTAAGTTTAACAGTGATATACAGTAGACAGAGGCAGGTACTGTGACACCGAGTTCACAGAAGTGAGAAGGTTTAACAGTGATATACAATAAACTGTGGCAGATACTGTGACAACAGGTTCACAGTAGGGAAGAAGTTTAACGATGATTCACGTCACACTTTTGCAGATTCAGTGACACTGTGTTCACAGTGTGGAGAACGTTTAATGGTGAGGTACAGTAGACTGGGACAGAAACTGTGACATTGGGTTCAGAGCACTGAGAAGGTTTAACAGTGATGAATAAAAAAAAACTCTGGCATATACAGGATCACAGTGAGGTGTAGGTATAATGGGGATAGAAACATAGAAGATAGGAGCAGGAGTAGGTCATTCGAATCTTCGAACCTGCTCCACCATTCAAAGAGATCATGCTGATCTTAAAGTTCAGTACCCCGTCCCCGCCTTCTCTCCGTAACCTTTAATACCCTTATACTGAAGAAATATATCTAATTCCCTCTTAAGTATATTTAATGAACCTGCCTCCACTGCCCTCTGTGGCAATGAATTCCACAGATTCACCACCCTCTGGGTAAAGAAATTCCTCATCTCAGTCCTAAATGGTTTGCCTTTTATCCTCAAACCATGGCCCTGGGTTCTGGATTTTCCCATCATTGGAAACATCCCATCTGCATCCATTGTGTCCAGTCCTGCCAGAATTTTATATGTCTCTATGAGATCCCCTCTCAATCTTCTAAACTCCAGAGAGTACAATCCCAATTTGCGCAATCTTTCCTCATAAGTCATTCCTGCCATTCCAGGTATCAGCCTGGTGAATCGCCTCTGCACTCCCTCCATTGCAAGAACATCCTTCCTGAGATAAGGTGACCAAAACTGCACACAATACTCCAGGTGGGGTCTCACCAAGGCCCTGTACAGCTGCAGTAAGGTATCCTTGTTCCTATACTCAAACCCTCTTGATATGAAGGCCAACATACCATTTGCCTTTTTAACCGCCTGCTGTACCTGCATTCTCACCTTCAGAGACTGGTGTACAAGTAACCCTAGGTCTCTCTGCACTTCCCCATCTCTTAAACTATTGCCATTCAAATAGTAATCTGCACTCCGGTTTGTATTACCAAAGTGGATAACCTCACATTTATCCACATTGTAGTGCATTTGCCATGTATCTGCCCAGTCCCTCAATTTATCCAAATCACACTGGAGCTTCCTGACCCCCTCTTCCGTGCACACAACCCCTCCTAGCTTCATGTCATCTGCAAATTTGGAGATATTACATCCAATCCCCTCATCCAGATTATTAATGTAAAGTGTGAACAGCTGGGGTCCCAGTACAGATCCCTGTGGCACCCCACTGGTCACCACCTGCCACTCAGAAAACGAGCCATTTATCCCAACTCTTTGTCTTCTACCCGCCAGCCAGTTCTCAATCCACATCAATACTTTCCCCCCCAATCCCATGAGCCTTGATTTTGGAAGCCAGTCGTTTATGCGGGACCTTATCAAAGGCCTTTTGGAAGTCCAGGTACACCACATCCATTGGCTCTCCCCCATCTATTTTATCTGTCACCATCTCAAAGAATTCCAATAGATTTATCAAGCACGATTTACCTTTTGTAAATCCATGTTGTCTCCATCCGATCCCTTCTCTGCTAATCATATGCTCTGCTATTACATCCTTAATAATGGATTCCATCATTTTGCCCACTACTGATGTAAGGCTCACCGGCCTATAATTCCCCGCTTTTTCTCTACCCCCCTTTTTAAATAGTGGGGTAACATTAGCTACCCTCCAATCCATGGGTACTGATCCTGAGTCTATTGAGTTCTGGAAAATAATTCTTAAAGCATCTGCTATCTGAATGGCCACTTCCTTAAGTACCCTAGGATGTAGATTTTCCGGCCCTTGGGATTTATCTGCCTTCAATCCCATCAATTTCCCCAAGACCATGTCCTTAGAGATACTGATTTCTTTCAGTTCCTCCCTTGCATTAGTCTCTATGTTTCCCAACATCCTTGGGAGGTTATTTGTATCCTCTCTTGTGAAAACAGAACTAAAGTAAGAATTTAATTGGTCTGCCATTTCCTTATTCCCCATTATATATTCCCCTGATTCCGACTGCAAGGGACCTACTCTGGATTTCACCAATCTTCTTTGGGAAATATATGGGAGACTGAGGCAGACACTGTTACACCGTGTTCACATTGGGGAGAAGGTTTAATGGTGATGTACAGTAGAGTGAGAGAGAAACTGTGAAACCGGGTTCAGAGCAGTAAAAAGTTAAGCAGTGATGGACATAAAACTTTGGCATACACTGTTACACAAGGATCTCAGTGGGGACAAAGTTCAATGTTGTACACAGAAGACTGAGGCAGATACAGTTACATGGGGCTCACAGTGTGGAGAGGGTTTAACAGTGATGTATAATAAACTCTGGTATATACTATGACACCAGGATCACAGTGGGGAGTAGGTTTAATGTTGATACACGGGAGACTGAGACAGATACTGTTACATCGGGTTCACAATGGGGTGAAGGTTTATCAGTAATGTACAATAAACTGTGTCAGATACTGTGACACCAGGTTCACATTGGGAAGAACCTTTATCAGTGATGTATAATAAACTCTGGTGTATACTGATATACAGAGTTCATAGTGGGGAGAAGGTTAACATGATGTACAATAAACTGTGGCAGATACTGTGACACCGACGTCACAGTAGTGAGAACATTTAACAGTGGTATACAATAAACTGTGGCAGATAAATTGACACCATGTTCACAGTGGGGAGAATGTTTAATTGAGATGTATGGTGGACTGAGACAGATACTGTGACACGGGGTTCAGAGCAGTGAGAAGGTTTAACAGCGATGTATAAAAAATTCTGGCATATATTGTGTGAGTAGGTTCACGGTGGGGAGAAGCTTTAATGGTGATGTATGGTGCAGTGAAACAGATATTATGACACTGTGTTCACAGATGGATATCCAACTGCACGAAAACCAACAAGGTCGGGTCAGATAGAGCAATGAGCTCTCTGAACCCTTCTCCATTAACAATGGTGTGAAGCAAGGCTGCGTTCTCGCACCAACCCTCTTTTCAATCTTCTTCAACATGATGCCGATACAAGCCATGAAAGACCCCAACAATGAAGACGCTGTTTACATCTGGTACCGCACGGATGGCAGTCTCTTCAATCTGAGGCGCCTGCAACCTCACACCAAGACACAAGAGCAACTTGTCCGTGAACTACTCTTTGCAGACGATGCTGCTTTAGTTGCCCAATCAGAGCCAACTCTTCAGCGCTTCACGTCCTGTTTTGCGGAAACTGCCAAAATGTTTGGCCTGGAAGTCAGCCTGAAGAAAACTGAGGTCCTCCATCAGCCAGCTCCCCACCATGACTACAAGCCCCCCCCCCACATCTCCATCGGGCACACAAAATTCAAAACGGTCAACCAGTTTACCTATCTCGGCTGCAACATTTCATCGGATGCAAGGATCGACAATGAGTTAGACAACAGACTCGCCAAGGCAAATAGTGCCTTTGGAAGACTACACAAAAGAGTCTGGAAAAACAACCAACTGAAAAACCTCACAAAGATTAGCGTATACAGAGCCGTTGTCATACCCACACTCCTGTTCGGCTCCGAATCATGGGTCCTCTACTGGCATTACCTACGGCTCTTAGAACGCTTCCACCAGCGTTCCCTCCGCTCCATCCTCAAAATTCATTGGAGCGACTTCATCCCTAACATCGAAGAACTTGAGATGGCAGAGGCCGACAGCATCGAATCCACGCTGCTGAAGATCCAACTGCGCTGGGTAGGTCACGTCTCCAGAATGGAGGACCATCGCCTTCCCAAGATCGTGTTATATGGTGAGCTCTCCACTGGCCACCGAGACAGAGGTGCACCAAAGAAGAGGTAGAAGGACTGCCTAAATAAATATCTTGGTGCCTGCCACATTGACCACCGCCAGTGGGCTGATATCGCCTCACAGTATGGCGGGCAGCAACCTCCTTTGAAGAAGACTGCAGAGCCCACCTCACTGACAAAAGACAAAGGAGGAAAAACCCAACACCCAACCCCAACCAACCAACCAATTTTTCCTTGCAACCGCTGCAACCGTGTCTGCCTGTCCCGCTTCGGACTTGTCAGTCACCAACGAGCCTGCAGCTGACGTGGACATACCCCTCCAGAAATCTTCTTCCACGATGTCAAGCCAAAGAATGTACAATAAATTTTGGCAGGTACTGTAACACCAGGATCACAGTGTGGAGAATATTTAACAGTGATGTACGAAGATTGATGCGAATACTGTGACACTGGATTCACAAAGGGGAGAAAGTTTATCAGTGGTGTATGCTAAGCTGTGGAAGATACTGTGAAACCGAGTTCACATTAGTGAGAAGGTTCAACAGTGATGTACAATAAACTGTGGCAGGTACTCTTACACCAGGTTCACAGTGAGTAGAAAGTTTAATGGTGATGTACAGTAGAATGAGGCAGATACTGTGACCCTGGGTTTACAGTACAGGGAATGTTTAAAAGTGATGTACAATAAAATGTGGCAGATATTGTGAAACCAGGTTCACTGGGGGAAGAATGTTTAAAAGTGATCCACATTACACTATTGCAGATACATTTTCCCCGGGTTCAGAGTAGGGAGGAGATTTAAGGGTGATGTATGGGAGACTGAGGTAGATACTGTGACACTAGGTTTACAGTGGGGAGAATGTTAAACGGTGCTGGACGGTAGACTGAAGCAAATACTATTACACAAGGTTCATAGTGGGGAGAAGGTTTAACGCTGATGTACTATAGACTGAGGCAGAAACTATGAGACAGGATTCACATTCATGAGAAGTTTTAACAGTGATGTACGATTAACTGTGTCAGATACTTTGACATCAGGTTCAAATTGGGGAGAAGGTTTAACGGTGATGTTCGGTAGAGGGAGTCAGATACTGTGACACCAGGCTCATTGTATTGTTCATTTTTCTTAATTACAACATCTAATTTATATCTCCATTTTTTTTGGTGGTAACTTCCAAACATTCCATAAACTTCAATTCTAATCAGATTTTGTTCATTTAAATAGGTCACCACGAAAAGCCCAAATCGTTTGGTCTCTTAAGTACGCTGCACAAAATTAAATTCTTTACCTGGGTTTGGTTCAACGTCATTTCAATCTGCTTCATTATTTTTTCAGCCCCTCGTTTTGTGCTTTCTGCTTTGCCCAGCCGATTCCCCAAATGGGCATCCAACTCTATCTTCTCAGCTTGACCCAACGTCTTCTCTGTAAACTTAAGCAAACCAAGAAGACCAAAGTTAACATTTTCACATCTGCATTTTCAAAAGCAAAAATGACGCTGTGACTTGCAGTTTCACATCATCATCCCACTTGCTAAACTTGCAAGCAACTGCACCGCATCCTGCAGCTGGAAAATTGCAAGAGAACTGCTTGGTTAAAGCAAAGATTCCACCCAGTCACCCCATTAAAGGCCTCCAAGTTAACAACAGATAGCAACCTGAAAGTTAAATACAAAGATCTGTGTCAGGAATATTAACAGGGTTTAAAAAAAATCATTTCCACTATTGAAAGAAAACTCCTCAGGGAACACCAGGCTCTTGTTGAACAATTCCTGTTGTATTCCTCAGAATGGTTTGAATCTTGATTTCAAGCAGAGTCATTTGGTGAGATTGTTGGTCCAGAACAAACCCTGCCCACACATTCCCTGAAATACCTGCGAAGTCCTGGCTCAGCTCTGCTCCATGCTAAAGCTATCAGAGCTTTTCTAAAGAGATAACGGACTTCAGTTCCTGGTACATTGAGTCAAAAATACCCTAATGCTTCCCTGAACAACACACCTCGCTCTGAAAACCAGCAAGAACCTTCCTGAGCAGTGCTCATTTACCTTTCAAGCACCAAAGCCTGGTGAACTTTATACATATATATATATGTTAAATTCTGTACACAGTAGAAGAATGGCCTGCAAACAGTGGACTTGGAGGAATGAGAAGTGAGATTGGACTGTGAACCAAAGAACTTTTCTGAACTTACACACACATTACACACACGTGCACTTAGAATTAGAAGGGGGGTAAGTTCAGTAAATTAAGTTAAAGTAGTAAAATAGTGATAAGTTAAAGTGTAAATCCGTGTTCATGTTTAAAGATAATTAAAATCAGCTTTTGTTTAAGTCACCATTTTTCTTGGTGAATATCTATTGCTGCTGTGTTTTGGGATCTTCTGGTCTCGTAACACAGCACCAAGCTTCAGAACAACCCTCATTCTTTAGGTTATGATAATAGTCCATTAAGGGGACCCGGCATCTTTTGAAAGTTATTAATTGACTCTTCAATAATTTTTGTAAATATCAACAAGACATAAAATCATTTCACTGTTATGTATGTGTCATTGGAGAATTCCCTTTCCATTCAATCAGAATTAGAATTTTGGGTGCCGTATTTGAGAAAAGATGTGCTGGTGTTGGAGAAGGTCAGCGATAATTTACTGGAATGATATCAGGAATGAAAGGGTTAGTGTATGAGGAACAATTGTCGACTCTTCGACTGTACTAGTTTGAGTACAGAAGGATAAGAGGGACCTCAGCGGCATTTCAAATGCTGGAAGGCCTGGACATAGTACATATGGCAAAGATGTTTCCCATGGTAGGAGATTCTAGAACAAGGGACATAATTTCAGGATAAAAGGGTGTCAATTTAAAACAGATGTGGAAAAATTTATTTTGTCAGTGGGTCGTGAATCGGTGGAACCGAGGTCATTGGGTGTATTTCAGGCAGAGATTTACAGGTATTTGATTAGTCAAGGAATCAAGGGTTAAGGGGAGAGAGCTGGGCAGTGGGGCTGAGTGGAAGAATGGTTGAACAGACTCAATGGGCCTACCTGCCCCTGTATCTTGTGATCTATATCCTGCGGAAGACCAAGACAACCCTCCTCTTGTATTCCATGATCAGAAAACAGTCTGCATCATGAGCTTATGTCATGTGAACCCATTTCCTATTGAATCCCATGTTACAAGTGACCCAATGCAAATTCTGCATTGAGAGGACTACAGCTTCCTCATTTTAAAAATTGTTATCGAGCAGCTCAAATGAGATTTCTTGCTTCTTTTTTTGAAAGGGAAAAATTGCTATCAAATAAAATAGGAGAGAGAAAGCAGATGAATTTCTATATGTGGGATTCAAAATTAAAGTTTGGTGATAAAAATATACCATTGTTGAAGCATATGATTAATATATGGAATAAAATTAATGATGAAATTGGTGTAAGTGGATTTACATCACCCAGAATCGCTTTGATTCAAAATCCTCTTATCTTTTTCCAAGGATCATCAATTTATGGACAGCTGGTTTCGTAAGCGGAATTATAAATGTTGAAGATTGTTATGAAAGGGGTCAATTAATGTCATTTGAGCAACTGAGAAATAAATATCGTATAATTCATCGCAATCTTTTTTGCTATTTCCAACTAAGAGCATATTTGAAGGATAAGTTAGGATCAACCATGTGGTACTGAAATAGAAATTCCTTATAAAGAGGAATTGTTAAAAAAATTTACTTCGATGATGTCTTCTTTATTATAAGTAGGAACTTTTAAACGAGGAGTTCATAAGTCGAGACAAAGGTGGGAAATGCATCTGAATATTTTAATTGATTGGCAAATAAGGGCAGGTCCATATAAGGATATCAATGTAAGATATAAATTAGTTCAGTATAATTCTGTTTACATCCGTAATGTAGCATATGTCAGAAAGAATTTTATCTGAAAGCTGCACCTGGAGTCAGGTGACTCAGGCAGTTGGATTTAAAAAGCTCAACAGGAAGCTGATTTTGGATTAGAGATCACGTGATCCAGGGAAGTTGTATTAATTCACTTCAACTCAGCATTTTGGATCAATTGACCAGAGTTCCACACTGCAGCAGCAATGAGGAAGGAATTCACAACTAGTTTTTCTTCTGCAGTTACTTCTTACACCAGAGAAATTGAATAGAATAAAATCAGAATTATCAGATCAATGTTTGATGTGTGGTGAAGATGTAGCAACTTTCTTGCGTACAACTTAGCTTTGTCTTAATGCAAGATCTTTTTGGGGAGAATTACAAATTTTTTGGAACAAGTTATAGGAGCTGTTTTTCCATAAAATCCAACCTTAATTTTATTAGGAAATATTGAAGGAACAAGGCCCAAATTAAAACTATTAAAGTATCAATTGAAATTTGTTTAATTAATGTTAGCGGTGATGAGGAAATGTTTGCACTTATTGGATATCAGATATAATTTTAGGGATGCCAAGATGACATGCAAAAATTCAAAGTTGTATTCCTTTTGAAAAAATTACTTAAAGCTTGAGAAATATATACTCTATGCTTTTGCAAATTTGGCACCTGAATATTCAAATATTAGGCTTCAATTTGTAAAAATGCCCTTTCCATCCCTCTAGACATGCGAGATTCTCCTCTAAGTTGTAAAATTTTTATTTAGATGTGTTAGATTTCCTCGCCACCACGAACTCTGGTGAAGCGGAGGACTAACACAGGGGACCAGAAAACAGGAAGACCACACACCATCAACATCTGAGAAGCAGAGGATTCATTCCACGGGTCAGTGACCATGGAAGCAGAACAGTGAGGGGTCCTGCATCTGTAGGACCCACATATCTGACAGGCTGTTGGTAATTTGAGGAGAGAAACCCACGCAGGCTATGGGCTTCTGGAGAATGAGGTCAAGGAAATCACACTAGGCTGTCGGATTGCTAGAGACGGGTTCAAAACTGGCTAACAGTGTATCAGGTATCAGAATTGGGATACGAGTGGGTGCTAAATGGTTCCTAATTGTGTCAGAGGTTCAAAACTGGAGCTCACATTGCCAATGACTTGGATTGGTCTGTGACCATTGAAAGAGAATCCACAGACCCTCAGTGACTTGGCCCAGGGCTTGGGATAGTGGGGTGGGGGGGGGGGGGGAAGAGAGAGAATGACTCTCTTTTGCTTCTTTCTCTCACTGCAAGAGGCATTTTAGGCAATTTCTACCAATGGCGAATGTCTGCCTTAAAGCAGGAAAAAAACAATTTTGTGTGATATGACACTTTTAATGACAAGACAGTAAATTGTCTCCTGAAATAGAGAGGTTCAAGTTTCAATCTATTACAAACTTCACTCACCAGATTATACCTCTTCCCATTTTTTTTTTGCAAGGATACCATTGATTTTATCACAACTCCTCTGCTGCGTCTGTCCTGTGACAGATTATATATTTTACATTGTATATAGAGATGTTTTTGAAAGAAATGGATTGTAGGAGTCGTGGAGGTCACAAACAAACACAAACACTTCACAAAACAGCTCTTATTTAAATTGCAAGAGCTTTGCTGAGAGTGAGTCATGCAGGTGCCGAGAGCCTTTGCAAAGACAAAACAAGGAGACTGCTTTGCTATAATTTCAAAATTAGGTGTAAATGGATTGTTTTTAAAGCAACAGATGAATGAACTCAGAAGTTTGGGTCAGGTGCAGTCATCTTGCTGGTTCCAGTTTGCTGTTCTAAGAAGGTCATGTGGTTTTGCAAGCAGAGAGGAGAGGCCAAATAGGCTTTTTTTCCTAAACGAGAGAGAGAGAGATGGCAAGCTGACATCTTGTTGAAACCCCATTTTGAAGACGGGTTATGAGTTCTCAGTTCAGCCTGCTGAAAAACCTTGTTGTCCATACAAGAGGAAATGGCTGGCTAGAAATGGTGTTTCACCTGAAATAAGGGAAAAAAAGGAACTCAATGGTGACCTGCAGAAGAGGTTATCATTTGGAAAACCCTGATGGGTTTGGCAAGACCCCAAAGTGAATGATCAGAGGGAATCAGATTTTGTGTGTCCAATGAGCAAGAAACCCTCTCTGAAACCAACAAGTGCCTTCCTGGAGAGTAAACATTTACTTTTAAGCACCAGAGCTTGGTGAAAATTCATAATGTTGAATCTGTGCACAGTATAAGAAATGATAGACACCGGTGAACTTGGAGTTGTTTCACAGGGGCACGTCTTTCTGTGACTCCCTCGACAGCACTTCCCTCTCCACCCATCACCACCTCATGAAGTCCCCACTGGAACTGCAGAAATTGCCAAATTTGTCTCTACATCTCCTGCCACCTCTATCCAAGGCTACAATCAGACCCTCCAGGTGAGGCAGTGTTTGACATGCACCCCATCCAACCTAATCTACTAAATTTGGTCGACTCAGTTGACCTCATTATAAGCAAGACCAATACAGACTGGGTGGCCATTTTGCTAAATACATGTGCTCTGTAGATCTAAACTTGAGCTTCCTGTGGCCTACCATATCAATTCTATAACCCTTCCAGCAACATGTCTATTGGCCCCATCCTTCGGCAGGTTGAGGGCACACAAACTGAAAGAAAACACATTATATTCCTTTTGGGCAGCCTTAAACTCTATAGCATGAACACGAATGTTTCTAATTTAAGCAGCCACTCACCTCTGTCTGATTTCACTGTTTCCATCTCTTGATCTACTGCCCATTTGAATATAATTAGTCCTTTAAGATTGAAAAGTTGACAGTGGTGTTTTCCCCATATAGCTTGACATTGAACAACTGGGAAAATTAAGTGGCAGTTGTTGCTAAATGAATGGTGTTATTGTTCAAAATCTGCCTGTGATCGAAAGTATTCTTGGACTGAATAGACATCTGGGCCAAATGGCTATTTAAGGACAATCTGTACATGATTGTACATCCTAAAGTACAATGACTACTTCTATCCACTAAAGACTGTTAAAGAGCAAGAATAGACAATACAATCACATAAAATTGCAATCCATACAGCACACGTATTAATACACAAAACAATCACACCTTCTTATTGGTCAGGAAGTGCCTACACTTCCCAAGGAGACTGAGGAGGTCAAGGCCAACAGCTCTATTCCTGAGATTTTACAGGAGTGCAGTTGAGTCTCCTGTCTGGCTGCATCATTCGATGGTCTAGTAGCTGGCAAGCATCAGACAGGAATGATGCAAAGAGTTGTGAGTATCACTGGGGTCTCCCTTTCTCCTGTAGGTGACATTTACTGGGAGTGTTGTGCAAATGGGGCTCAAGGAATTGTAAAAAGACCATTTCCATCCAATGCACAGCATCTTTAACCAGGTCCTTCATCAAAATCAGGACCGCAAGGCTGGGTAATAATTTCTTCCCACAGGCTGTGAGATGGATGAAAAGAATCCTGTAAGTGCAATAATCATCCAAAATATTAATATATGTAGCAGCTACTTCGATGGAGCTACTAAAGCAATACGCACGCACGCACGCACGCACGCACGCACGCACGCACGCACGCACGCACGCACGCACGCACGCACGCACGCACGCACGCACGCACGCACGCACGCACGCACCAGATTAGTCAACACAAGATTGCTTTATTCAGACTTTACAGACTTATTTTATTTACAGCGTGTCCCGGGCTCCATGGGACATCATTATGTGTTTGCTGCCGATCCACGGGACCGCAGGTTTATATTAAGCCCTGTGAGAGTCCCATGCCTTCTGTCAGGAGAATCCACAGATCAAGGTGTCGTTCCTCGGCACGCAGCACCACGCGAGGATGGTCAATTAAATGGACACCTGTTTGTCTTATGATTTCACACACCCGCCAAAGAACTAGCCCACTCAGCCCATTACACAGCTGCTACCCGCCCCCCCCCCCCAAAACCGTCACCAGAAACTAAAGCACCAGCTGCATGCACCTTAGGTGGACGTCCTCATCGTCTGCGCAGGGGGCACTGAATGGGTGAAGTGGGATCCACATGGGCAGGCTTGAGTCTGTCCACATAAAACAGCTACAATGTCCCCCAATGTCCATAGTATACACAACCCCATCCTTCTTCACCAAACGACAATGGCCCTCATACGGTCGTAACGGCACTCGTGGGACCTGTCTGCACACAAAAACAAAATCAGTGTCCAGGAGTGATGGGGGAACATTCTGTTTAGAGGTTCCATGCCAGTGGGTAGGAAAAGGTGATCGCGACACCACATCGAAGCTGCTGAAGAACGTTCAGATCAGAGTTGCTTGTGAAATGAATGTCCCAAGAAACTGTTAGGACAGTACCATAAACCAACCCTTCGGACAATGCAGACATGTCTTCCTTTGGAGCCGGGCACTCTCCCAATAGAAACCATGGCAACTCATCAACCTAATTGAGACCGGTGAATCAGGCCTTCAGTTACTGGTAGAAACGTTCCACAAGGCCGTTGGACTGTGGGTGAATTGTGTTCCGCGGTCTGAAGTAATTGTGGGTCGGGAAACCAAATCTAGCCATCCAATTGATGATGAATATTCTGGCCCTTTTCTTAGTGTCACTGCATGGCAATGGGATGGCCTCTGGCCAGCACGTGAAACGTTCTATGACTGTTAGAATCTATCTCATGTTTTGAGATACTGGCAATGGTCCGAGCAGGTTCACTTGAATGTGTTACAACAACCTGTGTACCGCCAGGAAAGGTTGAAGAGGTGCCTTAGTGTGGCACTGAATTTTGACAGTCTGGCAGGAGGTACATGTGCAGACACATTGCACAATGCCTTTTTTCAGACCATGCCATAAATATTTATTTGACATGAGCTTGACAGATATTCTGATGGACGGATGAGACAAGCTGTGTATCTGATCAAAAAGGTATTGCCTCCAAGATGGCGGAATCACTGGTCTAGTGTAGCCACAATACATGTCACAAAGTAAGGTTGGCAGCCCAGTTGTGCTGCCACCTGCTGTATGTCCAGGTTAGTCATGGCCGTACTATATGCCTGAACATTGGGGTCCATTGCCTGGACACTGGCAAATTCCGGAATATCAATGTTACCCTGAATATGATTTACAGTCAGTCTGATCAGCATATTCGTGACGCCATTGTTTTTACCAGAAATATAGTGCACATCCATGGTAAATTCTGAATTGTATGACAATGACCCTGCTGTCTTGCCGACCATTGATCCGTTATTTTGATGAAGGCAAAAACGAGTGGCTGGTGGTCTGTGATCACAATGAAGTACTGACCCTCCAAAACAAATCGGAAGTGCCGTGTCGCTTGATACAATGCACTGTATTTCATCCCCAATGGATATAAATGTCGGCTAAAGAACGCGAGAGGTTGGCAATGGCCATCGACGTACTGCTCAACAACCACACCCAGGGCCATACTCGAGGCATCAGAACTAAATGTCAAGGAAGTGTCGGGGTTAGGATGGGGGAGTGTTGCTGCATTGACTAAAGCGTCTTGAGCATCACAAATTCAACCTGTGTTGTCCAGGGAACATCCCTGTGCTTTGTGATGAGGATCGGAAACCGTGGACAAAGAATGTCAGCAGCTGCTGGAATGAACCGGTGATGGAAGTTTCTCCTGCCCAAGAATTTCTGCAGGCCCTGATCCGCGGTAGGTGTTGGAAAAGCAGGGACTGCCTTTACCTTGCTGGATAAGGGAAAGACACCATTGGCTGTGATCTTGTGTCCCAGGAAGCTGATGGTGGACTTGCCAAATTGACATTTGCTAGGGTTGATGGGAAGACCAAATTCCCCCAGCCCTTGGAACAGGCGGAGTAAATGCAGTTGGTGATATCCTGACTGGCTATGAAGTCATTATCCAAGTAGATGTCAGGGAACTCTAAATCTCTGCCCAAAGTGCCTATCAGCTGCTGGCAGGTTTGAACGGCATTCTTCAACCCAAGTGGCATCCTATGAAATTCAAAAAGCCTGCGCAGTTTATCAGGTGGAAGAGGACGAGTCCTGGTGTAACTCGGCAGGCCTGAAGTGTCTCTGTAATGGGACACACCCTGGGCCATTTAGGAGGGATTGGAATTTGGTGAGAGAGTACAGGGAAATTCATTGAGGAGAGCAGCATGTACATCTTTGTGCAGGGTCTGGACCCCGAGATTGGAAACACTCCCTTTGCTGCAGACCAGTGGGTATGTTTGAAAAGTGGTAACATGAACCAATTTCCTCCACCTCATGTCTACTAGAAAGTCACGGGACCTTAAAAAATCTGCACCCATAATGGGCCGTGTAATGGAAGCCAATACACAATTCCAATGGAATGTCACACCTCCTATCCAAATCGTGACTCGTCGTGTGCCAAAGCAGGGAATTTTCATCCCATTTGCTGTTTGAAGAGCCAGGTATTGTTATTTACATGGTTTTTATTTCAAAATCGGTTGGGTGGGAGCAAACGGACCTCAGCACTCGTGTCTACAAGAAACTTGTGCTTACCAGTGTCGTCTTGAAGACACAATGGGCCCGTACTTGTGCCAGATGCCGAGGCCATTAATGGTAGCCGGGTTTTTCATTTCCTACCTTTTTTCTGTAATAGGTACATGCAGGACACATTTATGGGCTTTTTTCCCCATTGGCGATGGTAAAAAAAGCATTCTCGCCGCCCGTCAGTGTGTTCATCCTTCTTTGACTGAACTGTAGATACAGGAGGCTCATAGGAAATTGGATTTAGATCTGCTGCAAAAACAGTCTGTACGTGAGCAGACTCTTGCATTGGAGTATGATGGAGCCTATCAGCCTCCCGCGCTACATGGAAATCCATGTTAATGATTGGTATTGCGACACGACCTGGGAGTTTGGACAGGAATAGAGTCTCAAAAAGTATACAATGAGAATGACCATCTGCTAATGCAACCATCTCATTCATTAGATCGGATAGATTCCTCTCACCCGAGCCCTCCATATTTAAAAGACGCAAGCTGCGCTCATGTCTAATCAATTCCAGTGTGTCCAGGAGAAATTGGCTAAACCTGGTGTACTGGTTTTCCGCCAGGGGATTGGCAACAAATTCTCTTACTTGAGATGCTGTAGCAGCGTCCAATGCACCGACTATGTACCAGAATGTCATGTCCTCTGCCATTATGCCACAACACAAAACTAGGTTTCAGCCTGATTAAGTCATACGCAAGGTTGATGGGTCCAGAAAGGAGGCAAGTGAAGTCCTAACATCGATTGGGAAACAGAGTCAGTGAGAGGTCAGGATGGCTTAGAGTTGAGATAACGTGTTCAGGACTACTTTTTGCAGCAGTATGTGGAGATGCCCACGAGATGGGGTCAGTGTTCGATCTGTGGGAAGGGAATGAAATGGGGCAGGTGGCGGAGGTGAGCGTTAGGGAGAACTTCAGATCCAGTGATCATGGGTCCTTTAGATTTAGCTTAATTATGGAAGGGGATAGGTCGGGTTGAAAGTTGAAGATCTTCGAGTGGGGGTAGGCCAGATTTGAAGAAATGAGAAGAGATTTGCAGAGTGTTGTATGGGCTGATCTTTTAGTCGAAAATGATCTAGAAGAAAATTGGAGGGTATTTAAAAGTGAGATTTTGAGAGTAAGGGATCTTCATGTTCCAGATCGGCCGAAAGGCAAGACTCCAAGGAAGCCGTGGTTTTCTAGAAAAATTAGGAACGGTTCAGGATAAGAGGGAGGCCCATGCTAAATGTAAGAAACAAAAGATTGATCCTTACTTAGATTGCAGAAAGAACCTCAAAAGGGAAATTAGAAAGGCAAAAAGATGGTATGAGGTGTCAATAGCTAATAAGGTGAACGTGAATCCTGAGGGTTTTTACAGATACCTGAACAGTAAAAGGAGGTTGAAGGATAGAGTAGGTCCACTGGAAAATGGTAACAGTGGACGATGTGTATGTGAGGAGCTGTATGAGATGGGGGAGATATTGAACAATTTTTTTTCTCTTCTACATTCACGAAGGAAAGGGACACTGGACTATGTGAGATAAATGAGATGAATGCTTTAGTTATGGAAAGGATAAGGATTATTAAAGAGAAGGTTTTGGATCTTCTAGGGTCAATGGAGGTGGATAAGTCTCCTGGTCCTGATGGTACTTTTCTCAGGATGTTAAGGGAGGTCAGGGAGCAAATAGCCGGGGCTCTGATGGTGATTTTACAAAGATCACTAGAGGAGGGTGTGGTGTCGCGGGATTGGAGGGTTGCAAGTGTCAATCTCAGGAGGAAATTAAGTTATGGCTCATTTAAATTTTGTGATCTTTAATGTTAAACGACTTAATAATCCGATTGAAAGGAAGGAAATATTAAAGAAAATGAAGGTTGATCTTGCTTTTTTGCAACAAACTCATATGGCTGAGAAAGAACATATGAAATTGAAAAGAGATTGGGTCGGACATGTTTTTCATCTCCATTTAATTCGAAAGCTCGAGGTGTTGCTACTTTGGTTCATAAGAAGATACCGTTTCAGTTGGAATCATTCTCTGCCACATCATTTTCTCGAAGACAATCAAGATAACTAACCTGTTCATGGAGCACAGTGCCTGGACTCAGATTCACAAACTCATCTGGCAAGGTCAACAAACAGCCATAGACAAGCTCTACCACTCAACATCCAAGATCTGCCCTAACAGCAGTAGGCATGCAAAGGAGAACCATGGCCAAACGTTCGCTCCATGGAGATGCATCACCACCTGCTTTCGATTGTCAATGGAAACGCTCAAAGAAGCTGTTCGCCTGAAATGCTCAGCGATAATTCAGGTCGTGCCAAGAGGATCAGTGAGAACTCAGACCAATACTGACTCCAACTGAGACCCTCGATCTGTTGTAATAGTGCCCAGAACATCAAAAGATGGAATCCACAAAAGCACAGGCATTTGTCTCTGCAGAGATGCCAATGTTAGGAATTTCATCCTGCCACCTGGTAGTCCAGTCCTCACACGTGAGCAGATTTGTACATTGCCGAGATGGCGGAAGTGGACCTTGCAAGCCACAAGGTGCACGTGCTGGAAATGGGAATCCAAAACAACAAAATCCCCCAGCTTGAATTTCATGTGCCTAGTGACTTTAGGGTGTTGACCCAGCAAGCGAGTCCTTGCCGATAATCCAACATTCTGTTTAACATAAAGCCAGGTAAAATGTTCCTTAACCAGTTTGATTGATGCTTTTCTACCAAGAAGAGATAGATTGTGAAGAGAAAATCTCCTGCCTCATAGCCACCACACAAACGGCCGAGTCCTTCCTGTTGGGGGAAAAACATCACAGACCAACTTTTCACCCGATTCATCCAGCGTCACATCTTGAAGATGGAGACCAGAGTTGATCTGGTTTCACCGGATGAAATCGGGATCAGTGTGCCGTGCATGAGTCATGGCACTGAAATCGATGGTAGTAGTTGTACTACCTGGATAGGGCACCAAACACAGCATTCACTTTTCCTCAGATGTGCTGTGTGTCTGATGAAAATTGTAGGATGAAGTCCAAGTGCTGAATCTCTCTGGGCAAGTAGAGATGTGTGCTTCTACTTGCAGTATGCAGAAGAGGCTGGTGGTCTGTACAAATGGTCAAAGAATGACCTTTCAATAAAAAGCTGAAATATCGAATTGGAAATTGGGATTCATGAGAGAATTGCAAAGAAATTTATTTCAAAATTGTATCTTCTATTTCAAGAGGAATCTCCAAACCCAGACTTGAATTAATCAAAAGAAAGATGGGAATTGGATTTGGGAACTGAAATTGACCCTTTTTGCTTGTCTGACATTTGTTGGGACAGTAATTAATGTTTTCGATAGATTAGTTAATTACAAATTTATTCATCAATTATATTTAATGCTATATCAATTAATTTATTCCTAATTTTTCAAATTCATGTTTTAGATGTGGCACAGAAATTGGTACATTTATACATTGTCTCTGGAGATGTCTCAAGGTGACATCATTTTGGAAAGATGTGGCCAAGTTTTTGGAACAAATTATAATAATGTTTATCATTAACACCTGAGCTTTTAATTTTGGGAAATGTATATGATTTGGAAGCCGAATTTAAGTTCTTAAAAAAAAACATTAATTATTTTTATAAGTTGCATTGGAAATGCCCTGGAGATGTATAGCAATTCCATGGAAATCTGAATCCCATCTTAAAATTGATCGTGGGGAAATGCAAAATTGTATTCCCTTAGCAAAGGTGACTAATAATATTAGAACTGGGTATGTTACATAATTCAAAATATGGAAACCATATTTTAAAATGGGTTTTTTATATCTAATGTATTCACCTCTCCACCCCACCAGCACTTTTCATTAATCTTAATGGTTGAACCTTATCATGTTGGTTTAATTCAAATATTTTATTAATATCCTGCCTTTCCTTTTGGGAGGGAATAGTTATCACAGTAGCTTTGAACCTATATCTGTGTTTTCTTTCATTATACTTTTTTTTCTCTTCTCACTTTTATGCACAGTACAACCATTTATTTTTTTTATTCTATTTTGATCAATGTAAGTATCATTTGGATACTATTATATTGAACTGTATACAAAACTATAAATATATATTTTTTTAAACTGAAATGTTTCACTGCGAGATAGATAGCTAAGAGTTCTTGCCCAATTGTACGATACTTTGCCTGAGCCGGTGACCGCTTGGCTGAAAAAATAAATGACAGACGTTCTAATTGCCCACAGACTCGTTGTGCGAACACTGCTCCCCACATCACTGACAGATGCATCTGTGGTAAGAGAGCAAGGCCTTGGGCATTTGATGTACAAGCTTAGTAGCATTTGTAAGAACAGTGTTCACATGATGGAAAGCATACACAGCATCATCTCCCAAAGTTAATGTCTTTTTGAAGCAGACATCATATCCTTTGAGTCGTTCAGCAAGAGGTAATAGAGATGCTGCGGTATTCACCAGGGAACAACAATAAAATTCCTCGTACCTAAAAACCATCACAACTGACCAAACGTTCCTAACGGGGGGAGGAAATTATCAAATTCCATGCACTTTCTATTCATCAGGCAAATACCATGTTGCATAACTCTAGATCACAAAAATACAAGATCAGCAGCTCCTGAAACACTTTCCTGGGATTGATCACGATGCCACATTCCTCAAGCCTCGGAAACAATGAGATAAGGTGGCTTTTGTGCTTCTCTTCATCCACACTTACAACCAGAATCTCCTCGATCAACACAAGCACCAAAAAAAACCCAAGGCCAGTGAGTTCGTGGTCCATGAACCGCTGGAATGTCTGAGCTGCATTTCATAGACCGAATGGTATTCTCAGAAACTCAAACATGCCGAACGGGACCATCACTGCTGTCTTCGTGACATCCGAAGACTCAAATGGAATCTAATAGTAAACATGTACTAGATCTATTTTAGCAAATGCATATTTGCCGTGGAGGTTGGCTGAGAAGTCTTGGTAAATTTGAAATATTGTATCAGTCAGGCACGGTGGAGTTGTTCAGGGCACAATTATCACTGCAAGGCTGCCAATCCCTAGTTTTGTTCAGAACCATATACAACCTTGAAGCCCAGCAGCTATCAGATCTGTGGGCTACGCCCAATTCTTGCCATTCCAATTTTGCGATTTTAAGATAATCCGGGGGTTTTACAAGCCTGCGTCTTATGGACCCTGCCTTTCAATGGTGGCTTATTACATGTCTGCACACCATTATGATGGGGTCACGAGATGAGGAAAACCCTTGAGCAAGGCTTGGAAAGGGCAGGAGCCAGGTTGAAGGCTTATCAGGCAGCAGATGGCATTGGAAGGACAACAAATGCAGCTCACTTGCATTCAAGAGCTGTAGTCCACACAACAGCATTTTTTTCCAAATACATCACTGAAAAATGTGACAAGAAATCCACTCCCAAAAAGGAATTTGCCACATTTACAACTGAAAACCCACCCAAAACGATTGTGAAGCTGAAATGAAATGTGAGTGACCTCTGGCCATGTTTGAATAAGAGAATCATTTGTCACTGAAAGAACACATGACATATTAGAAAGTCTATGTTCCTCATGGGTTGGAGGGACAGGCACCAGTCCAAAGTGACAGATAGTTTTGGAGTTTTACAAAGAGATGTCAAACCAATAACCTACTCTAACAACTGCCAAGAATTATTCAATTTTTCTCAGTTGCCTTCAATAAACTCTCTCAAATGAGAACAAGATCTCAAGACAAAGGACAGAACCAGGCCACAAGTCCCGTCGAGTCTGCTCCATAAACCGACATGAAACCACTCTGCACTCCTTCCAATTTCCGGACTTTTCCCATATCCCTTAATGCCCTTACTAATGAGATACTTGTCTATTTCTTGTTTGAATACTCCCAGTGATCTGGCTTCCACTGCTGTATGCGGCAGCGGGTCCACAGATCCACAACCCTCTGGCTAAAGAAGTTCTTCCTAATCTCTGTTTTATATGGATAATCTCTAATTTTCTTGTCCTCGATTCACCCACCAAGGGAACCATCTTACCCGCATCCACGCTATCTAAACCTTTCAATATACAAAATGACTCCATGAGAAAACTTCTTTAATTTCCTGTACTCCAATGAATTCTTCACTACCAATTTCACCTGGTCATTAACTTTTATGTTTCCTTGCACAAAGACACCCAAGTCCCTTTGCACATCCAAGGTCTGAATTTTCATCCCATCCAAATTGTATGCTTCCTGTTTATTTCCACTGCCAAAATGTACAACTGTACATTTCTCGGTGTTAAATCTCATCTGCCATCATTTTGCCCAGTTTCCTAATCTGTCTACATCCTTCTGCAACTTTACGGTTTCTACACTTCCTACTCTGTCCCCTATCTTGGTGACCTCCGCAAATTTCGCCACAAAACCATTTAAACCACAATCCAAATCATTAATTTCTTTTTCTTTGGAATATATCTATCCTGCATTCCTTTTATTACAGCCACATGCCATTCTAGAATTGATCATTACTGAACCTGAACATGTTTATTGTGGAAAACATCTTCAAATAAATGTTCTGGATTTAATTTTTAAAAGTCTTGTTGTGGCTCCTCTTCATCCCTTCTTTGCAAGTTGAATTCACAAAATTTTCCAAATATTTTTTCAGCAATAATTCTGTGCTACAGAAGATTACTAATCTTTCCTAGAGGTTAAAAGTTGCATTTTGATGTTCTTGTCTCAACTGAACATTGTACAAGGTGAAGGCTGATTAAAATGGATTCAGTAATGATGGCCTTCAAACTTTGCATTATTGCTGTGGCTACACAGCTTGAATGATAAACTGCTGTTTCTACCGGGAATTAACTCATGGAAATGTTCTAAATACATTCATTGGAGATAGACCTTTGTGAAAAGTTTACTGCCCATCGGCAACAATCCTTGAAAAGAGATGAATCATCACCCAACAAAGCAGCCCAGGAATAGGTAATTTGGTGAACAATGTCTGTGGTGACCATGATATTCATTTAAATTAATCCCATCTGTCAGCACATGGACCATACACATCACCCATTCCCTCTTGTTCATGTACCCAACCAAATGCCTCTTAAATCGTGGTGATTTCACCACTATCCTGGTAGCGTGGGCCAGACGCCCACTGCACTGTGCAAAAACCTTCCTCACTTCTCTCCTTTTCCCCTCTCATGTTCAATATAGACATCATAGTATTTTTACATTTCCTACAGGGGCGGGGAAGAAGACATCGACCTTCTCCAGGACTACAATAATTGGATAAATTTCAACCAGGTCATCTCTCAGCCTCCAAATCTCCAGAGAAAACTATCCACATTGCCACTTTCAAGGAGCTCGCACTTGCTCCCCAAGATCCCTCATTGCAACACTACTACAAGTCCTCTCAAAGTGCAAGACACTTGTCCAGATTAAACTCCATCTGCCATTTCTCTGCCCACATTAATAAGTCATCTGGTTTGGAAGGGAAAATATGAGGGGAACTGGGTGGATCAACAGGACAGAGAGAAAAACATGGGGGGGGTGGGCAGGTTACATGAACTTGGAAAATTTCATATTCATACCATCGATTCACAAATTCAATAAGAGATGGTTCCTTTGTATTTGACCTCACCCAGACAATGGAGGAGGCAGAAGACAAAGGTCAGTGTGGGAATGGAATGGAACTTAAAACAGCTTGTGACCATGAGCCAAGTTGGCCATTGCGATCAAAGTGGAGGTGCTCAGCCAATCTGTCATTTACTCTGCATTGGGTTTCCTGCCACAGAGGGCACGGACATGGATGGAGTAGGTGAATTTGAAACTTTACCCTGCATGAGAATCCCTGGATGGTGTTAACTGATGTAGATTTGTAGATTGCAGGAGTAAATGCCCGAGGATGGGGAAGAATTAGGAGTCTGTAATTATTTGAAAGATCTTACTGCAAGATTCATCACTAACGAGTTGGAAAGCCGCTTCACACTATTCTCCCTTTCAGAAAGATTTAGTTAATAAACAAAACAATCTTTCAGTACAGCAAGAGGCAAAAGGGCTCTTAATTTAGTCTTACAATCAACAGACTTTGAAGTTACCCACCGTAAATGACTCAAAATTCAATTCTAGATTCACTTCTGGTGGAAGTATAAGAGCCAGTGGCTTGCTAAATCAGATGAGCCTTATTCTGAGTTTCCATTTTGACTTTCACACCATCAAATGCAAGCCCCAGTTTTTTATCCCCAAGTATTTTCTATCCTTACCCACTTTGCAACCACACCTACCTGAAATTGGAACAAACAACAGCTAATTTTTCCATGTATAAATCATATACAAAATAATTTACCCACATTTTCACATCACTGAAGCCACTGAGTGATAACTTGTGCCCATCAGAAAATTGCACCAGCCACTACAGGGTGCTATTTACCTTGGTGTTACTGGTTCTTTTCCAGTGTTACTTGCAGACATAATGACATATTCAACATGTACAATATTTCTTTTCTTACTGACCAGAACTATAAAGCATTGTGTAAAAAAGAGGAAAGCTCAAGTCAACTCCTGACTGCAATGTTGCTGTGCACATTTGCTACATTATTGAAGTCTCACAGAGCTTACAAGAGATATTCAAAGTCAAGTAATAACAGAAATAACAGAATATTACAGCACGGTACAAGCCCTTTGGCCCACAATGTGTTGATCTAGATATTTCTAACAAAAAAAAATACGCTGTAGCGGCTACTGCAGAAGATGCTACTAAATAAAGGCAAACAGATACAAAGGTAGTCAACTCAAGACTGGTTTATTGCAGACATACACAGACCTTTTATTCCCTGCCTGTCAATGAGAATATTAGTGAAAACTTTCTGGTCCACAGGACCAGCTGGTTAAAGCTACGAGCCAATAGCGCCCTGTGCCTTTCAGCAGGGGCTTCATCTGATCCACTCACTGTACTTTGGTGCCCAGCACTGTTAGCCCGCGACGTGTCAGGTAAGTCTGTGAACTGATGGTGGTGGTTCGTAATACGCCCGCTACAACCCTGTTTTTCTTTCACACATGTATGCCTGTCTAAGAGTCTCTTAAGTGCTCCATACGTGATATTGTAATGGATAAATATATTTGGAGAATTTGGTAATATTTGGGATTTTGGTAAGATTTAGAGTAGGTTGCATACATATACACATACACATTTTAAAACAGATCTTATTTGAAAGACTAAAGAAATATTGAAGATCTCTGGAGAATGTTATTCACATTCACAAGTAGGTGTTAATCAAACTGATGTCATAAAATGAATGACCATTGTTTGTAAATGGAGCCAGGATGATGACAAGTACCTTTCTGCAGGGTGCTTACAGGAAAGTTATTCCTAGGTTTTGTTTATCTAACAATAGCTGGAGCAGAAGAAAGAACTCCTGTTGTTTCGAATAAGAGGAATAGAACTCTGTAGTAGCTTTGAGATAGAAGTTACCATCTGGAAAACCCTAACGGGGCAAGGTTCATCAGTGAGACATTGAGGTGACTAATGGTGTGGAAATCCTGGAACAACAAATCTCTCTCTAAAAACCCTACAAGAACAATCTTGAGCAGTAAACATTTACCTTTCAAGCACCAAAACCTTGTGAAATTTATACACGTTCAATTCTGTGCACAGCAGAAGAATTACCTGCACCAGAAAACTTGGAAGGAGAAGTGAGATTGAACTGTGAACCAAAGAACTTTTCTTAAATTTATACACATTACAAACATGTTCACTGAGAATTAGAAGGGGGATAATTTGGGTTAGTTAAGTATAGAGTTAAGTTAAAGTTTAATTCTATTTTCATGATTAAATTTGATTAAAAATAACTTCTGTTTTAAAAACCAATTGTATTGGTGAATGACTATTGTTTCTAGGTTTTGGGATCCTTTGGGCTCATAACAATATCTTCTTGGATAATGACATTGGGCCTGTTTAAAGTAGGAAATGGCTTCTACCAGCAGGAGTTTCTATTTGAGGAAAATATTGATAGGTGGATGGCCACATACGTTTCCTAAAAATTAATACCCTCTCCCTTCCTAAACCACATTCAGCCCCGTGACATCTTTCTGCATTGTCTTACTGGGACCACCAAGGACCTGATCCATTTCCCATCTCTCCTTGCAATGCCAATATGGCAGTTGGCATTAAGAACTGACAAATCACATTTCAATTAAGCAACTAAGATGAAAATCATCCTGACATTCCGCTTAAAAAAAAGAGTCAACAAACCTTCCTAATTACATCACTTCATTTTTATTTTGATTCCCATTGGGCATTAGTAAAAAATGTCCCATCCATTTGCTCACCAAATTATGAGTAAAATCATGATCCCTGTTCATGAAAACCCATAACATTGAATGTTACACAGATAATCTAGGAAGAATTCTGTAATAAAGGTGAATGAAACATAGAAAGAATTTCCCCCTTTAAAACATTGAGATTGTAGCATGCCAAGTGACCGGGTGAGGAAAAAAAGCCAAATCACTGCAACACTTGGACAGTCCCAGATGGCACGGACTCCCCTTCACTACCGAGAAGGAGCACGCGCTTAGCACCATGTATGGGCTTAGGAGCCCTACACTTCTGCGTAGCTGCCAGCCAGCCAGAGAGTGATGCAACAACGTCACTACTGGAAGTCAGGGGTATGTCACCAGAAGTGGCCGGGCCAGCGAGCAGACGTGGGGAATTTAAAACAGTAAAGCCAGTCTTTGTTTTACACTCACCTTGTGTGGACGTCTCTTTATTTGGTAGCGCTGCCGCAGCGGACGCTACAAATCGATAACTTCTTACTTGCTGCAACCAAACAGGCCTGCAAGATACACCAACCTAAATAGAAAACATGACCAGAAATCCCAGAGATCATAAATTCAAAAGGATTGGTGAAATCTTGACTCTGTATTGTTAACACCAAAGTCCCTATATTTTTAAGGCATTCGGACAAGTAACTGAGAAACATTATATTTAAACACATGGTACGTCAGGATCAGAAGGATTGGAGCATTATTGTTCAAGAGACACAACTTTAAAAAGATCACATCTAACTTGACGGAGAATGTGATGCTACAACAGGAACAACGGATGGAATCAGACACATTCTATGAGCATTGGGAAGCAAAGAAAAATGGATTTGTCTTCCATCTCTTCCTCAGCGACCCAATGACCCCGACAGGTCCTCCCCGACCTGCGACCGTAGTGGAGTCCAAAGGATCAATCAGATTCCACAATGGTCGCAAGTCGGGGTTTTTACCCAGTGCGAGGAGCCCTGAAGTCTTAGAGCCTATTTTTAAAATCAAATGATTTGACAAACGAGAACAGAGACACAGGACACGAAAGACCCAAAATGTGCGGATTGACTCAGCGCTTCGGGGTCCATCGACTGGGGGCAGCCATCTTAATTTCTGTGCGCATGCGCTTGCGCAAAGGGTTCGCTTCGTTGCCCTGTCGGCACATCCAAATCAGCCGCACATGCGCGAACTCACCACGCATGCGCCAACCAGACTTGCCAAGCTCCTGCCCCCGCCCCCTCCCTCCCCAAGTTACCTCGCGGCCTCCCGCCTCGCCCTGTCGGCGCCATCAGGCCTCGCACCGACGCCTCGGCTCCACTCAAACACCTCGCCGGTACCGGCCACTCCTGGGTGGGGCCCAGCGGGCTGCTGGTCGCCCGTTTTCCCTGGACCGCGCGGCTGAGGATGATCCCGGCGCCGTCGCCAACTTCTTCTCTTTAGCGCCCGCGGCGACGCGACGGACCCCGAGCAGACGACGCCGCCACCAACGTCCCGCCTCCTCACAGCAAGAGCCAATCAGCCCCCGAACCTGCCCATCCATCCAACACGACTTCAGCGTCCAATCAGATAGCAGCCTCACCGAATCATCCCATTGGCTGGCGCAACTGAAGGAACCAATCAGTGAGCGAGCGAACACACAGGTGCACCCAATCAGCTTCGCAAGACTGAAGACAGGCAGTCGAAGGAGCAGGAGCCCCTTCGGCCCTTCCATTCTCAACTACCCCAACAACAATCAAATCCTTAGATTTCATAAGATCACTTTGTCCTGGCTCCAGGATTCCTGAAGAAATACAAGGGAGACTATTTATTCTCAATCTTTCCTTCAAATTTATTACCGCTTCCAATTTAATGTCTGTTACATTTTTCAAAGTATCTGCATCTCAGTTCGATGGATCTGATCCCTCTATGAATGTGTATAACAGTAAACTCATCACATGTCCATGGATCCCAATTTTAAATGAACCTTCAACAGGGTAGACAATTCCAAATTCCATTTTCATTGAAGACATTTCTTAAACTCCAAGCAGCTGATCGGTTATTGGGAAATTGTGACACTTAGTGTTCAGCTCCATTACATTATCCTCTCTTGATCCGTGCTGCTGTGTCGCCTCATAATGTTGTAAGGCCATCTTCCTTTTTTCCAATGAGAAAGAGATCCATATTCAAACTTTCCTTCTATCACCCGGTTAAAACATCCCAGAAACAAATCTGATAATATTTGTGCACTTCTCATTCTTCAGATAAGGAAACTGGACACATGACTCCCGATGTAAGACCATTCGATGTGAAATTGGAGTGTGCGTGCTAATGTGAAGGGTAGAAAGAAGGACACACACTAAAGAAATCAAAATTAAAGACTTCTTTATTACACTGGCAGCTCTACTTCTATTCTCTCCCCACTGCTGTCGACTGGAGTTGTGTCATATCAGCGCCGGCCTCCAACTAGTCAGTATTCCTGTCTTGTTGATTACTGTTGTGCGGGTTGTCCCCTGGGTCGAAAGTTGTTGGTCCCTGTTGACTCTGCGTGGTCATCAGGTTCGTCAGTCATCTTGTGTACAGGGGGAATCCCAGTTAGCATGATCCCCCACCTCCCCAGAACCAGTGATTGGAGCGCTGTTCGCTGCTTTCGGTCGCCTATATCTGCGTTATGGGGGCTGAGTGGAGACCAATTTGCTAAGGTCCAGATGTGCTGGCTTGAGGTGGTCGATGGTGAAAGTCCCTTCCTCCGCACCAAGATGCAGCAGACTTACCGTAAAGTGTGGAATGAACGATGCACACCCAAGCAGTCAAAGTCGAAGACTGGTTTGTTGAACTGGCAGCTCTGCTTATATACTCTCCTGCTGTTGAGGACAGGTCTTACGAGATGACAGCACCAGGCCTTGGAGTAGTGGGTGTTCCCACCAATGCTCATTGCTTCCCGCCGTGCAGGATGTCACCTGGGACAAAGGTTGTTGGTTCTCGCGGGATCTGCTCAGTCACCACGTTCGTCAGCCATCTTTTGTACTCGTTTGCATCCTGGTTAGTGGGCCGCAACAACCATATATTGTGGAAGAATATGGAGCCCATATTTACAAAGGGTGGGTGTGAATATTTAAATGAAACTCTGACATTCCCTTTCTCCTTAAGGCCTCAGTTTATGAAAAAGAACTTTAAAGTAATCAGCGCTCCTGTTTGGGGGGACCCTTGTCCTCATTTTTCTTCTTTTTTCTTTTAGCACGGGGATAGAAGGGGGTTGGGGTGGTTTATGGGGGGGGATTTCTTTATTCTTTCTTTTAACTATGACACCAGTATTTATATTTGATTTGTATTATTATTCAGATCCTTTGTGTGAATTTTTTGTGGATTTATAAATATATTTTTTTAAATGATCAGAGGTCATTCCACGGGACCTAAAGTGGCCTAGAGCAACACTGGGGACACCCTCCTGCCCCCCACCACCCCAAATATCAATGTGATCCACTACGATCATTGACAAAATCATCGAGGACCCCTTCATCCGGCCAACAGCATCATCCAGCTATTCCCCTCGGGAAAGAGATCCAGGACTTTCAGAGCCGGTACCACTAGGCCCAGGAACAGCCTCTTCCTCCAGGCAGTGAGAATGTGGAACGATTGATGAGCTGCTCATACAAATACTCCTCCACTCTGCTATTTATTCAACAATATGGAGTTATTTTTCTGGACGTGCTCCACATGTATCATTTGTCTGTTGTGTGAGGGCTTGGTTGTGTGTTTACATGTGTTTACCCCAAGAACGCTGTTTCATCAGGTCGCTCTTGTGCTATCCAAGGGTAATAAATTTGAGCTTGTACTTTGGAGTGGGTGCAGAAGAGATTTCCTGGATCGGAGAAAATATCTCATGAAGTAAAGTTGACTGAGTAGGGCTTTTCTCATCCCACTACCACCACCCACCCCCCACCACTCAGCAAAATTGACTTTATTCACAAATTATTTCCAAAGAGGAAGGCTGTTCCAAGTCTTTTCTCCTGTCCTGTTGTATCCAGATATTCCCTTCACTGCACATTGCTGCATACGTCTTTGTTTACCTTCATTGCCACCACTTTGATACCCTGTGGTTACTGCCCCCCTCAGCTGTTGGAGGAGTTCCCCTTGGTCTCAGCCTCTCAATGCCCGGTAATGAGAGAGTTATGATCCATCCCCATAGTGCCTTCGTTTTGGCTGTTCCAAGCCTCCATCCATCCCTCAGCCTGTACTTCTGCAGCCTGGAATGTGCCAGTCGGCAGCGTTCCCTCCCCAACATCTCCGCTTGCTGAAAGACCGACAGGTTTAACATAGAACACGAGAGTACAGTACAAGCACTTCGGCCCTCGATATTATGCCAACCAATGTATTCCAACCAAAATAAAAATAACTAACCCCTTCCTCACTCATAACCCTCCATTCTTCTTTCATCCATGTGACACAGAGACTCTTAAATGCCCCAAAGGTTTCAGCCTTCACCACCACCCCAGTTCTTAGGCTCGTCCTATGTCCCTGACCTGGTAAGCATACACTGAATCCCCTCCCCTTGTCACCCTCCTGCTGCCCCCACCCCGAGCCAGAGGTGAAGGTGGTTTCTCAGCCAGGGAGCAGATCCGGGAGATGAACCTCATCTGCATCAAATTCAGTTTCCCGCAAATCAAAGCAGGTCCGTGGGCCAACGTGAGTGACCCGATGGTGAACTGGAGCTCCAGGGGTGGACTCCGTCCTCTGGGTCCATCCCCAATACTGTCCCCTGTCACCCACCAGGCGCATCCCCAAATCACCCATCTCCTTCCAGGCCCGTCCCCAAACCCCACCCTCTGCTGAGATCGTCCCCAAACCCCTCCCCCTGCTGATATCGTCCCCAAAACCATGTTCACCACCGGGCCTGTCAATAAAGTCCCTATCCCCCACCAGTCCCGTTCCCAAAGCCTCTGTCCCCCACTGGGCCCGTCCCCAATGCTCCGCCCATTGCTTGGACTGTCCCCAGAGCTTCTGTCTCCCACCAGGGCCTTAAACAAGCCACTGAACCCCAACATGCCCAGCCCGTCCCCGCACCCCCACCCCAATTGGCCTGCAACCAAAGGCCCATCCCCCATCAGGTCTGTCCTCCCACCAGACCCGTTCCCTCACTTGGACCCTCTCCAATCGATCACCCATCACAACTACCCCACCCCAGTTCTTGAACCTCCCCCTTCCCCACCGACAGGCCTTGGAATCTGAGCTGCTCCTGGGACACCCAGACAGTGGAGATGTGGGGAGGGCAGTGGTCTATCTCCTTCCTGGTGGCAGCATTCCATACCTTCACCAAGTTGGGGAATCCCCTGACCCTTGGCACTGGGTCAATTGACCCATCTGAGCCAGTCCTCTCTCTCCCCCCACACTGGAGAATGTGGCCCAGTTCAATTGGCTGCTACAGTACACACTGCCCTTCAGCTCTTGTCCCAGGACGCCTACTCCCACTTGTCCTTCAATGAGCTGTGTGACCACAGACAGGAGCTGCCCCCTCCTCATTACCCTTGGCCCTGTGCGTGAGTGGGTGGGACATGACGAGGGGGTTGTAGGTCATGGAATTGGGGTAAGAAAGTTTGGGTGAAACCTGGGAAAGCGAGCGGTGATCAGCCGGCTGTGATCATCCGGTAAAGATTGTGTCAGGCATTGAAGACGGAATTAATGCAGTCCCCTGCCGGGTCCATCCCCCACCGGATCCATCTCCAAAACTTTCCTCCACCAGGTCGATCCTGAATATTATCCCTCGCCGGGACCATCCCCAATCATATCTGCACTGGGTCCAACCCCAATACCGTCCACCCCCGGATCAGTCCCCAATACCATCCCCCATTGGATCCATTCCCAATCGCATCACCACCGGGTCCATACAAAATCCAATCTCCCTCCGAGTTCATCCACAATACCATTCCTAACCCGGTCTGTCACTAATTCTTTTGTTCAACAGGTCCTCCCACAAATGCTATTCCCCACTTGTCCCTCCCCAAAGCCCCTGACCCCTGCCAGGTCCATTCCCAAAGCCATTGTCCCTCACTGGCTGGTCCCCAAAGCCCCCGCCTCCCCACAAGACTCGTCCTGATGCCCCAGCCCTCCCCTGGGCCTGTCCCAAAGGCCCATTCCCCATCATGTCTGTCCTCCCACTGCACCGATACTCTCAATTGGCCCATCTCAAATCGATCACGCATCAGAGCTGCCTCACCCCAGTTCCTGAACCTCCCCCTTCCCCCACCGACAGGCCTTGGAACCTGTGCTGCTCCTAGGACCCCAAGACGGTGGAGATGTGGAGAGGGCAGTGGTCCAATCTCCTTGCCGGTGGCAGCATCTCAGTCCGTCACCGAGCTGGGGAGTTCCGTAACCCTTTGCACTGGGACATCTGTCCCATCTGAGCCAGTCCTCTCTCTCTCCCCACACCCTGGAGACTGTGCCCCTGTACAGCTGGCTGCCACAATACACACTGCTCTTCACCTCTTGCGTCAGGACTCCTGCTCTCACTTGTCCTTCGACAAGCTATTTGACTACAGCCTGGGCCTGCCCCCACCTCGTTACACTGGGTCCTGTGGGTAAGTGGGTGGAACATGACAAGGGAGTTGTAGGTGGTGGAATTGGGATGAGAAGGTTTGGGTGAGAGCCAGGAAACAGAGTGATGATCATCCGGCCAGTGAGAGGCATTGGGGACAGAGTCACTGGGGAGGGGTCAGAACCTCAGGGAAACAAGGGCACTGGATTTGGAAGCAATCACAGCTCATGGAAAGTAGGAGGAAGAACCCTGGGAATCATTGAGAGTGGTAAGGTTAGCGTCGCGGTTAGAACATCGGTGTTAAGGGGCCAGCGTGCCGGGTTCAAATTTGACACTGTCTCTGGGGAGTTGTACATTCTTCCTGTGTCTGCGTGCATTTCCACCAGTTGCTCCTGGTCCTTCCACCATTTAAAACGTACCGGGGGTTGTAGGTCATTGGTGTAATTGAGTGGTTGTGGCTCATAGGCTGAAAGGGCCTGTTCCCGGGCTGCATGTGTCAATCTAAAATCTCCATCTAAAATGATAGTCCAGCCTGTCATAAATTTTTTAAAGATTTAATTCAAAAGACTGGTCCAGATAAACAACTCCGAAACAGTCCTTTCAGCCTGTCTTTTCTGATGGCCAAGCTGCTTGCAAACAGTCCATATCCCTCTCAACCTTTTCATTCCACAGACCCATTCAACTCACATTACATTGTCAATCTCACGGCCTGTGGGAAGAAGTTATTTCCCTGTCTGGCAGCCTGATTTTGTTCCTCCATATCTCCTTCCTGATGGTACTGGGTCAAAGATGCTGTGTGCTGGATGTCTGCGGGTCTATTTACAGGCCCCATCCCTGGACAATCAGAGGCTCCTTGTCTCGAAGTCCCATCCATGTGACCTCTCACTCAGCTATCCCTCGTCTGTACACAACTACCCCCTCCTTACCTACCTCTACCAGCCCTTAGTATCCTCATGACAGTTCCAGGCACCTGTTATGTCGACCCTTGATGACCTGCGCCAGCTCTAATTTGGACACTGCCTCACCTAAAATATTGGAATAACCAGCGCCTTCTACCCTCGAGAGCCCGAGGGAATCCGCACCCTCAGCAGTGTCCTGTTGGTGCACCATCGAATGCCCTCCATCCCCCTTCCACGGGTTCCCTGCTGTTATCAGGCTCCTGGATGGACCCCACCCTGGCAAAACTATCCATATTTTCACTGATCCCTCTGTACTTCAACATTCCGTCCAGGGGTCAGCATTGTATTGTGGGACTGGTGGAGAACAAAGCACCAATATCAGGAGACAGGGCGCAATGTAGAGAACCCCAGCTCTGTGAGATGGGGAACATTGCAGAGACTCCCAACTCCAGGACACAGGGACTAGCACAGAGACCCCCAGTTCTGGGAGAACGGCTGAGTTGTACACAAGTCTGGAAGTGGCTGGGCCCAGAAGTATACAATGCTATTTTCCAGGGTAAACTGGAACAAACGCGAGGCAATGCACTTTGGTAAATTAGTCCGCTGTCCTCTTCACAGTCAGATCTGACTACCTGAAGGTGTCGGGGAACTGGCTTGGAGGGGCCAAGGCATGCAACAAGAATTGGTCAGAGCCGATTGTAAAGGTTCACCAGAAACTGGGAATGGCATTCCCTCTCAGTAATGGGGAAGAACCTGGTCATCATGTGCAAGGTGCTCTCGGTACTGCTGCGTGTGATGCAGGCGTGGCCCATCCCACAAACCTCTGCCCTGCCTATTACCAGAGCAGTTTCCCTCTTCATGTGGGGATCCAAAATGTATGGAGTGGGAAGGAGGTCCATGTACGTCACCAGACTATGGTGTTATGAGCCCAAAGGACCCCAAAACCCAGCAGCAATAGACATTCACCAAGACAAGTCGTTATTTAAAAATAAGTTATTTTATTTATCTTTTAATATGAAAACAGAATCAAACTTTAACTTATCTCTATTACCTTAACTAACCTTAATCCCCTTCTAATTTAAGCACATTTGTATGATGTGTGAGTAAATTTAAGAAAAAATTATTTGGTTCACAGTTCAATCTTACTTCTCATTCTTCCAAGTTTATTAGTTGTAGGCAATTCTGAGACTGTGGACAGAATTGAACATGTATAAAGTTCATCAGGCTTTGCCACTCAAGAAAGTTCCGTAGGGTTTGCAGAGAGAGATTTGTTGCTCCAGGATTTCCACAACTAAGCTACCACCATTAGTCACCACAATGTCTCGCTGATAAAACTTGGCCCATCAGGGTTTTCCAAATGATAACCTCTTTCTTTCAGGCTACCACAGTGTTCCTTCCTGTTGCACTTATTCCGAGAGAAACATCATACAGATAGCGCTTCCAGCCATCCGCCACTCTTGAGATTTCTGTTTCCTACAATCTTCTCCTGGCTTGCACTGTTCCACTGCTTTCAGTGCCATGCACACTCTGGCTGAGAGAGCTTGTTTCACCCCTTTCTCTCTCTCTCACTCCAACTGAGACTGCATGTGACTCTCTCACTTGCAAACCACCCCCCCCCCCCCATCCACCTCTTCAGCAAACAACAGAAGTTATCCTTCTTGGTCAAGCTGTTGTCTTAGCTAAACAAAACCCAGGGGTGACCTTTCTGTCAGCACTTTGTAGATATTCAACCAGCCAGCCTGTCTCCAAACCAAAACAATGGACTATTTATTTCATGACCTCATTTCAATTAGCAGCTACTTGTGAAATGTGCATAGCATTCTCCATAGTTTCTGTGATGTAACTGAATATGAATTCTTCAGTATTTCAAATCAGATATGTTTTAAAATGTGTGTATGTCTTTAACCTACTCTAATTTTACCAGATTCTCCCAAATATATATTCCATGACAATGGGGTTAAGGGCGTAACCAATGTGGCCTTCATCGTGTGAGGTTGCATCAGACTGAGCATGGAAACTAAGTACAAGGGCACCGAGTGCCGCTATGAACCAAGGATCTACCTGTCTCAGGTGTTCTGAAAGATTGGTGCAATGTTCCACTCAGCTGGACTTTGCCACATCACCTTTGTGGAAAAGTTTTCATAGACAAACATTTTTGACCACAAAGCCATCAGGTAGTGGTCAGCACGGAATTCCTGCTGACACAGAGAGACCAGGACTTGATGGATAATGCGGGGTGGTCCTCTGAGCAGAGAATCCAGAGACAGACAACCAGACCTCCCTCTGGTTAAGGAGAGTGAGGCCATCACGGACAAGGAGTGTGGCCTAAAGGACCAGGTCAAGGAACATAAGCTGCAGCTCGATGACCTTACTCTGGTTAGGGAGAACGAGGCTATCGTAGACAAGAGCTATAGGCAGGTGGTCGCACAGGGGCTCACGGGACGAGGGGCAGTGGGTTACCGTTAGGAGGAGGAAAGGAAGGGGGAAAATTCATGTGCATGCACCCGAGTCTGTAATCTTCAGAAATCAGTACTCCACCTTGAATACTGAGGAGAGGGATCGTTGGATCATGGTGGGCAGAGGTGTGGTGTCAACCTCTGTAGGGATAAAAGAAAAAGGGCAAGAGTTATAGGGTGAGGGTTAGTAGGATAAGGAAAGGGACAAGTTTAAATAATTTGAGGGAAGAAAAGCAGGAAGTCGTAAACAGATGTTGCAGTGAAAATTGTGAGAATAGTAGAAAGGAGGATATTCAGAAGGTAGGATGTAGGAGATCCCTGAGTTGTATTTATTTTAATGTGAGGAGCGTAGTAAGGAAGCTGGATGAGCTAAAGGTGTGGATTGACATGTGGCATTATGATGTTGTGGCCATTAGCGAGACGTGGTTGAAAGAAGGTTGTGACTGGCAGTTGAATGTTCCAGGATTTCACTGCTTGAGATGTGACAGAGTTGGTGGATTAAGAGGGGGAAGTGTGGCATTAAATGTCAGGGAGGACATTACAGCAATGCTGAGGCAAGGTAGACTGGAGGGCTCGTCAAGAGAGGCAGTGTGGGTAGAGCTGAAAAATAAGAAGGGTGAAGTTACTATTATGGGGGTATATTATAAGCCTCCAAATGGAGAAAGGGAGCTAGGAGAGCAAATGTGCAAATAGGTGAGATATGCAAGTGAAATAGGATGGTGTTGGTTGGGGATTTCAATTTTCCAAACATCAATTGGGAAACGCAGTCAGTAAAAGGGCAGGATGGCTCAGCATTGTGTTCAGGATTGCTTTCTACAGCAATATGTTGAGACGCCAATTAGAGTGGGAGCAGTGTTCGATCTGTTGTTTAGGAATGCAATGAGGCAGGTGATGCAGGTGAGCATTAGGGAGAATTGCGGATCCAGTGATCATGGGTCCATTAGCTTTAGCTTAATGATGGAAAGGGATAGGTCGGGTCCGAGGTTGAAGGTCTTCAAGTGGGGGAAGGCCAGATTTGGAGAAATGTGGAGGGATTTGCAGAGAGTTGTGTGGGCTGAACTTTTTCCTGGAAAGGATGTAGAGAAAATTTGCGGGGCATTTAGTGGTGAGATTTTGAGAGAACAGGATCTTTATGTTCCAGTCAGGCCAAAGGGGAAGACTAAAGGTTCGAGGGAGCCATAGTTTTCTGGTGAAATTAAGAAGTTGGTACGGGACAAGAGGGAGACCTACACCAAATATAAAAAACATGGGATTGAGGAGATAGGTTAAAAGGGATGTGTCTATAGCTAATAAAGCGAAGGGAATCCTCAGGGTTTTTTCAGATATGTAAACAGTAAAAGGAGGGTTAAACATAGAATAGGTCGACTGGATGATGGGACCAGTGAACTATGTCAGGAACCGTATGAGATGGAGAAATATTGAACAAATTTTTCTCATCTGTATTCACGAGGGAAGCAGACATTGGGCTATACAAGATAAGAGAGGCAAATGGTTTAGTTATGAAAAGGATAGGGATTAGTAAAGCAAGAGTTTTGGAGCTTCTGGGGTCAATTAAGGTGGATAAGTCTCCTGGTGCTGATGGGATTTTTCGCCGGAATTTAAGGGAGGTCAGGGAACAAATAGCGGGAGCACTGACAGCGATTTTTCAAAGATCACGGGAGGAGGGTGTGGTGGTGCGGGATTGGTGGGTTGCAAATGTAGTTCTGTTGGTCAAAAAAGACAGTAGGTGTAGGCCAAGTCATTATCGGCCAGTAAGTTTGACTTAGATGATGGGGATGGTTATGGAGGGTATTCTTCGAGATAGTATGTACAAATATCTTGATAGGCAGTGATTGATCAGGGGCACCCAGCACGGGTTAGTGAAGGGAAAATCATGTTTGATGAATCTTGTTGAGTTTTTTGAATAGGTGACAAGAAAACTGGATGAAGGTAGGACGGTTGACGAGATCTATTTAAATTTTAGTAAAGCTTTTGATAACGTACTGCATGTAAGGTTAGTTAGGAAGGTTCATCACTAGGGATTAATAGATAGTGAGATGAGTTCAGAGTTGGCTGGGAGATAGACAGCAGTGAGTCATGGTGGACAACTATATGTCAGGATGGAAGCCTGTGACTAGCGGTGTGCCTCAGGGATCAGTGTTGGGTCCCCTGTTGTTTAACATTTATATTCATGATTTGGATGATGGTGTGGTTAACTGGGAAAGCAAATATGCAGACGATACGAAAATAGGGGGAGTGGTGGATGGTGAGGAAGATTTTCTTGGATTACAGGATTTGGTTTGTTTTGAAAAGTGAACTGAAAGATGGCAGATGGAATTTAATGTTGACAAGTTAGTGGTGCTACATTCCAGAAAAAATAACCAAAATAGGACCTATGCAGTTAAGGGGAGGGGGTCGAGGAATGCAGAGGAACAGGGATCTTGGAGTTATGGTACAGAGTTCACTGAAGACATTCCCAGGTAGACATGGTGGTTAAGAAGACATATGGTCTGCTGGCCTTCATAAATCATAGTGTAGAGTGCAGGAGCTGGGAGGTGATGCTTCAGCTGTTAAAGGCATTGGTAAGGCCAGGTTTGGAGTACTGTAAGCTCACACCAAGACACAAGAGCAACTTGTCCGTGAACCACTCTTTGCAGACGATGCCGCTTTAGTTGCCTATTCAGAGCCAGCTCTTCAGCGCTTGACGTCCTGTTTTGCGGAAACTGCCAAAATGTTTGGCCTGGAAGTCAGCCTGAAGAAAACTGATGTCCTCCATCAGCCAACTCCCCACCATGACTACCAGCCCCCCCCCCCACTTCCACATCTCCATCGGCTACACAAAACTAAAAACGGTCAACTAGTTTACCTATCTCGGCTACACCATTTCATCGGATGCAAGGATAGACAATGAGATAGACAACAGACTCACCAAGGCAAATAGCGCCTTTGGAAGACTACACAAAAGAGTCTGGAAAAACAACCAACTGAAAAACCTCACAAAGATTAGCGTTTACAGAGCTGTTGTCATACCCACACTCCTGTTCGGCTCCGAATCATGGGTCCTCTACCGACATCACTTATGGTTCCTAGAACGCTTCCACCAGCGTTGTCTCTGCTCCATCCTCAACATTCATTGGAGCAACTTCATCTCCAACATCAAAGTACTCGAGATGGCAGAGGCCGGCAGCATCGAATCCACGCTGTTGAAGATCCAACTGTGCTGGGTAGGTCACGTCTCCAGAAAGGAGGACCATTGCCTCCCCAAGATCGTGTTATATGGCGAGCTCTCCACTGGCCACCGAGACAGAGGTGCACCAAAGAAGAGGTACAAGGACTGCCTAAAGAAATCTCTTGGTGCCTGCCACATTGACCACCGCCAGTATGCTGATATCGCCTCAAATCGTGCATCTTTGCGCCTCACAGTTCGGCGGGCAGCATCCTCCTTTGAAGAAGTCCGCAGAGTCCACCTCACTGACAAAAGACAAAGGAGGAAAAACCTAACACCCAACCACAACCAACCAATTTTCACTTGCAACCGCTGCAACCATGTCTGCCTGTCCCACATCGGACTTGTCAGCCGCAAACGAGCCTGCAGCTGACGTGGATATTACCCCTCCATAAATCTTCATCTGTGAAGCCAAGCCAAAGAAAGAGTGCAGGAGCTGGGAGGTGATGCTGCAGCTGTTAAAGGCATTGGTGAGGTCAGGTTTGGAGTACTGTGCTCAGTTCTAGTCTCCGAACTATAGGAAGGATATAGATAAGGTGGAGAGGGTGCAGAGAAAATTTACAAGGATGTTGCCTGGTTTACAGCATCTGGATTACAGGGAGTGATAAAGGAGACTGGGACTTTTTTCATTGGAATGTCGACGACTGAGAGGGAACTTGATGGAGATATTTAAAATTATGAAAGGAATAGATAGACTAGACATAAACAGACTCATTCCCCTGAGGATAGGGAAGGTTGGAACAAGAGGCCATGAGTTAAGGGTAAGAGGGCAAAACTTTAGGAGAAATATTAGAGGATGCTTCTTCACTCAGAGACTGGTGGCAGAATGGAATGTTCTTCCGAATGAGATAGTTGCAGCAGGGTCCCTTCTTTCATTTAAGAGAAGGTTGGATGTGTACATGGAGGTGAGGGGGTTGGTGGGATTTTGGTGGAGAATGGGAGGATTGAGCTAGTGGAGTTGTTCTAGTGAACCGGTGTGAACTCGAAAGGCTGACATGGCCTGTTTCTGCTCTGTAAATGGTTATATGGTTACATGGTGGCACAGTTTTGCATTTCAATGTCCCATCCCTCGCTACAAAACTCTCTGCTCTCCACGTTAGTGCTGCACATTTCTTCACTGCTGCTATTACTGGACTCAGAAAGTTTGTTTGATATTTATCCAACTTCTGTTTTGTATCTGCTTCATAAAGTTGACCAAGCACAAATATTCTCACGTCATTTTTGGTTTTTTATCTTCATAATTTGTCCTAATAATATACTGAAATCCTTCCAAAATTTTTCCACTTTTACACAGGTCCAAACCAAATGGAAAAAAAAAAGTCTCGATCACCTGATTACATTGAAAACATTTCTCGGAATAATTGGAGATAAGTCCATTTAATTTATATGTAGTAGAGCAGAATTGATGTAGACAATTGTACTTTTATAACTGACATAAATCATATTTGTAACACACTTGAAACAATCTTGACCCTATTTCTTCGTGAATTTGTATATTTCAATCTTCTTTCCAACTTTGTTTCGATTTATATAAATCTTTTTCCCCATATTATATTTGATGTCTATAAAATCTCCTTCCCACAAATTTAATATTCTATTTCCTCTGTTCATAGGCAATAACACATTTTTACACACTGGTGCTTTTCTTGAGATCCCTACCTTTTTTCCCTAAACATACATTAATTTCTTGCCACATTCTGATCAGATCTATCTGTCATTTTTTCTAGTGATTTGACTCTCCATTTATTGATAAAATACTTTGCTTCCCCTCCTCCATTGTTGTCGGGTTCGTGTGGGTCCCAAAGGTTAAGTATCAGACCAAAGCGGAGGTACAAAGCACACTTTTATTTCAGGGATGGAAACATGACAACAGGGTCGATATGTTAGGCAAACCTCTATACACAGAGTATGCAGGGAGTAAATATACACTTCTAATTAGGAGGGAGAAACCGAAAGAGCTTGGGGGAAATTATATAAACTTACACATTCAACATTCAGGATCAAGGTGATACTGTGAGCTCCCACCCCTTGACCGATATGGACACGGCTCTTCCTAGCTTTTTTTAAATTTTTTTTTATTTTTCACACTATAGATCACATTATTCAAGATATACACATTTCTCCTTTCAAATATATACAGTGTCGTTTTCTCCCCCCCTCCTCCCCTCCCCCCCCCACCTCCCCCTCCATCCATTCAAAACTCTGAGTCCAAGATACATCAAACCCATCAAACAATGTTGTCACTCAACATTAACGAACAAAAACTTTCACTGAGTCAATTCTTTCCATTCTCTTTTCTTTTTGTCACTTTAGGTGATAGATGTCCCAGTAGGTTTTCTCTATTATATTCCATGTTCGGCTCCCATATTTGTTCAAATAATGTTATATTATTTCTTAAACTATATGTTATTTTTTCTAATGGAATACATTTATTCATTTCTATATACCATTGCTGTATTTTCAAATTATCTTCTAATTTGCAGTTTGACATAATATATTTTTTTGCTACAGCTAGGGCTATCTTAACAAATCATTTTTGTACACCCTCCAAATCAAGTCCAAATTCTTTATTTTTTATGTTACTTAGGAGGAAGATCTCTGGGTTTTTTGGTATATTCCTTTCTGTAATTTTATTTAATATCTGGTTTAGATCTTCCCAAAATTTTTTCACCTTTTAACATGCCCAGATTGGATGAATTGTTGTTCCTATTTCTTTTTTACAATGAAAACATCTGTCAGATACTGTTGGATCCCATTTATTTAACTTTTGAGGAATGATATATAACCTATGTATCCAATTATATTGTATCATACGTAATCTCTTATTTATTGTTTTTCTCATAGTTCCTAAACATAACCTCTCCCATGTTTCCTTTTTTATCTTTATGTTTAGATCTTGTTCCCACTTTTGTTTAGTTTTATCATTTATTTCCTCATTCTCCTTTTCTTGTAATTTGATAAACATGTTTGTTATAAATTTTTAAATTATCATTGTGTCTGTAATCAGATATTCAAAATTGCTTCCTTCTGGTAACTTCAGACTACTTCCCAATTTATCCTTTAAATAGGATTTCAATTAGTAAAATGCCAGCACTGTATCTTGAGTTATATTATATTTCTCCTTCATTTGTTCAAAGGATAATAATTTATTCCCCGAAAAACAATTTTCTATTCTTTTAATCCCTTTTTTCTCCCATTCTCTAAAAGACAGGTTATCTACCATAAAAGGGATTAGCTGATTTTGCGTCAGTATTAGTTTTGATAATTGGTAGTTTGTTTTATTTCTTTCTACATGAATCTTCTTCCAAATATTAAGCAAATGGTGCAATACTGGGGAATTCCTATGTTTTACCAATTTTTCATCCCATTTATATAATATATGTTCAGGTATCTTCTCCCCTATTTTGTCTAGCTCTAATCTAGTCCAATCTGGCTTTTCTTTTGTTTGGTAAAAATCTGATAGATATCTTAATTGTGCAGCTCTATAATAATTTTTAAAATTTGGCAGTTGTAAGCCTCCTTGTCTATACCATTCTGTTAATTTATCTAGTGCTATCCTCGGTTTCCCCCCTTTCCATAAAAATTTCCTTATTATTTTCTTTAACTCCTTAAAGAATTTTTCTGTCAAGTGTATTGGCAGTGCCTGAAATAGGTATTGTATCCTTGGGAAAATGTTCATTTTAATACAGTTTATCCTTCCTATTAGTGTTAATGGTAAGTCTTTTCAATGCTCTAAATCTTCCTGTAATTTTTTCATTAGTGGATAATAATTGAGTTTATAAAGATGGCCGAGGTTTTTACTTATTTGTATACCTAGGTATCGTATTGTTTGCATTTGCCATCTAAACGGTGATTCTTTCTTGAATTTTGAGAAATCCGCATTATTCATTGGCATTGCTTCACTTTTATTTGCATTAATCTTGTATCCCGACACTTCTCCATACTCATTCAATTTCTTATGTAATTCTTTTATTGATGTTTCTGGTTCCGTTGGGTATACTATAACATCATCTGCAAATAAACTGATTTTATATTCCTTGCCTTTTATTTTTATCCCTTTTATTTTATTTTCTGTTCTTATCAGTTCTGCAAGTGGTTCTATAGCTAACGCGAACAATAAGGGCGATAGTGGGCATCCCTGCCTTGTTGATCTGCTTAAGTTAAAATGTTTTGATACATATCCATTTACTGTCACTCTTGCCAATGGCCCCTTATATAATGCTTTAATCCAATTAATATATTTCTCTGGTAAACTAAATTTTTGTAGTACCTTGAATAAATAATTCCATTCTACTCTGTCGAAGGCCTTCTCTGCGTCTAAAGCAACCGCTACTGTTGGAGTTTTATTTCCTTCTACTGCATGAATTAAGTTAATAAACTTACAAATATTATCTGTTGTTCGTCTTTTTTTTATGAATCCAGTTTGGTCTAAACTTACTATTTTTGGTACATAATCAGCTAATCTGTTTGCTAATAATTTAGTTATTATCTTGTAATCTGTGTTAAGTAGAGATATTGGTCGATATGATGCTGGTGTGAGTGGATCTTTCCCTGTCTTTGGTATTACTGTAATTATAGCGGTTTTGCACGAATCTGGTAAGCTTTGTGTTTTATCAATCTGGTTGATTACTTCCAGGAGGGGAGGAATTAATAAATCTTTAAATGTTTTATAGAATTCTATTGGGAATCCATCCTCTCCTGGTGTCTTATTATTCGGCAGATTTTTTATTGTCTCTTGTATTTCTACTATTTCAAATGGTTCTATTAATTTATTTTGTTCCTCTGTTTGTAATTTCGGTAGTTCACTTTTAGTTAAGAATTCATCTATTTTGCCTTCTTTCCCTTTGTTTTCAGTTTGGTATAATTGTTCGTAGAATTCTCTGAACTTTTCATTAATTTCCGTTGGATTATATGTGATCTGTTTGTCTTTTTTCCTTGATGCCAATACCATTCTTTTAGTTTGTTCTGTCTTAAGCTGCCACGCTAGAATTTTGTGTGTTTTTTCTCCTAGTTTGTAATATTTCTGCTTTGTCTTCATTATATTTTTCTCCACCTTATATGTTTGAAATGTTTCATATTTTATTTTTTTTATCTTTCAATTCCCTTCTTTTAGTTGTGGTCTTCCTTCATTGCTAATTCTTTCTCTATATCTGTTATTTCCTTTTCCAACTGTTCTGTTTCCTGATTGTAATCCTTCTTCATCTTAGTTACGTAACTTATTATTTGCCCTCTGATGAACGCTTTCATTGCGTCCCATAATATAAACTTATCCTTCACTGATTCCATATTTATTTCAAAATACATTTTAATTTGTCTTTCTATGAATTCTCTAAACTCCTGTCTTTTAAGTAGCATGGGGTTTAATCTCCATCTATACATTTTTGGAGGGATGTCCTCTAACTCTATTGTCAATATCAAGGGTGAATGGTCCAATAATATTCTAGCTTTATATTCTGTTTTCCTAACTCTATCTTGTATACAAGCTGATAACAGGAATAAATCTATTCTTGAATATGTTTTATGTCTATCCGAATAATATGAATGTTCCTTTTCCTTTGGGTGTTGTTTCCTCCATATATCCAAAAGTTGCATTTCTTGCATCGATTTAATTATAAATTTGGTTACTTTATTCTTTCTGTTAATTTTTTTCCCGGTTTTATCTATGTTTGAATCCAAATTGAGATTGAAATCCCCTTGCGTATCTGCTATCTCAAAAAAATATCCTGCATAAATTTTTGATCTTCTTCATTAGGCAAATATATATTAAGTAAATTCAAAAACTCCGAATATATCTGACATTTTATCATTACATATCTTCCTGCTGGATCTATTATTTCCTCTTCTATTTTAATTGGTACATTTTTACTGATTAATATAGCCACTCCTCTAGCTTTTGAGTTACATGACGCTGCCGTTACATGTCCTATCCAATCTCTCTTTAATTTCTTGTGCTCCACTTCAGTTAAGTGTGTTTCTTGCACAAATGCAATATCAATTTTTTTCTTTTTTCAGTAAATTTAGCAGTTTCTACCTTTTGATTTGGTTATGTATTCCATTAATATTTATAGTCATATAGTTTAATGTAGCCATTTTATACTTTGTTTATCTTTCCCTTCCGTTTCCTCATCATCACATTTCCTTCTCATCCATTTCTGCTTTCTTTCTTTGAACAGTTTATAAGACAACATTTTTAACACATCAAGCATTCCCCTTATTCTCCTACCTAATATTTCTTTAACCCCATTGTCCCCTTCCCTTCCTGAGTTGCCCATTATCCCTTGTCGGGCACCACATCTCCCCTCTCCATTTGGATTTGTAAATTCACTCGCAAGCGTCAACTGATTTTGCAGTGACCGTAATTTCTCCCTACCCAGCCCCCCCCCAGAAAAGATTTCAATTTTTATATACAACAAAGGTCACTCTCTAAATTTCCTCTTTACTCCTCTCTTCCCCTTTTTTTCCCTCATTAATTCTTCTCTATACACTATATATTTTATTTTAAATGCACATACACTTATGTAATATATGTATTATATATGTACATAGTCCTATACACACGTCTTTTTAGTTCGCAGTCTTTTGTACTCTCGTTACACGTCATCATCTCGCAGTCTATTTTGTAATTGTTCTGCAAATTTTCGTGCTTCCTCTGGATCCGAGAATAGTCTGTTTTGCTGTCCTGGAATAAATATTTTCAATACTGCTGGATGCTTTAGTATGAATTTATACCCTTTCTTCCATAAAATCGCCTTTGCTGTATTGAACTCCTTTCTCTTCTTCAGGAGTTCAAAACTTATATCTGGATAAATAAAATTTTTTTGCCCTTTGTACTCCAGTGGCTTGTTGTCCTCTCTTACTTTCTCCATTGTTTTCTCCAGTACCTTTTCTCTTGTAGTATATCTTAGGAATTTTACTAAAATGGATCTTGGCTTTTGTTGTGGTTGTGGTTTAAAGGCTAATGCTCTATGTGCCCTTTCTATTTCCATTTCTTGGGGTAGTTCTGGACATCCTAAGATCCTGGGGATCCAATCTTTTATAAACTCTCTCATATTCTTGCCTTCTTCATCTTCCTTAAGGCCCACTATCTTTATATTATTTCTTCTGTTATAATTTTCCATTATATCTATTTTCTGAGCTAACAGCTCTTGTGTCACTTTAACTTTTTTATTAGATTCTTCTAATTTCTTTTTTAAGTCCTCTACCTCCATTTCTACTGCTGCTTCTCGTTCTTCCATCTTGTCCATTCTTTTTCCTATTTCTGATATGGTCATATCTATTTTATTCACTTTCTCTTCTGTACTGTTTATTCTTCTTCTTAAATTACTAAATTCTTGTGTTTGCCATTCTTTAAATGAATCCATGTATTCTTTAATAAGAGAAAATATATCCATTGTCATTGCCTTTCCCTTCTTCTTCCATTTCACTGTGCTCTTCCTCTTCTTCTTCCTCTGGGTTGGCCATCTGTTGTTTCTTTGTTTTCTTTTTCTTCTCTTCTTTCTTGTTTTCGTTGTCTTCTATGTTCTCCTCTTGCTGCTGCTGTTCTGTAGCTGTCATTGCCGGCTGTGGAGAACGACTCCCCTTTCCTGCCATTTTTCTCTAATAGATAAATGGCGGGACACATTTATGGGCTTTTTGCCCCATTGGTGATGGTAAAAACACCATTCTCACTGCCTGTCTGTGCATTCATCCTTCTTTAACTGAACTGCAGATATAGGAGGCTTGTAGGACACAGGAGATGGATCTACTGATCAAAGCAGCTGTTTGTGAGCAGACACATGCGTTGGAGAATGATCGAGCCTGTCAGCCTCCCACGTTACATCATGGGGATGGCAGAAATCCATGTTAACGATTGGTATTGCGACACGACCCGGGAGTTTGGACAGGAATAGAGTCTCAAAAAGTAAACAATAAGAATGGCCATCTGCTAATGCGAGCATCTCATTCATTAGATCAGATGGATCCCTGTCACCCAGGCCCTCCATATTTAAAAGCTCATGTCTAGTCAATTCCAGGAGAAATAGGCAGAACCTGGTTTAACTTCAGCCGTGGTGGCAGCAGCTGCAGTCGTTGTGTCCATGATCACTGGAGATTCAAGCTTCGGCTGAATCTTGCATTCGGGGGGTCACCATTTCTGGCGGCAACTTCAGTACAGCTACTAAAGTCATATACATACCCACGTTAGTCAACACAAGACTGCTTTATTCAAACTTTACAGACTTCTTTTATATACCGCATTACTTGTCAGGGAAGATATTACAGCAGTGCTCAGGCAAGAGACTGGAGGTCTCATCGAGGGAGGCAGTGTGGGCAAAACTAAAAAATAAGAAGGGTTAAGTTACTATTATAGGGGTACATTATAGTCTGGCAAATGGGAAGGGAGAACTAGAAGAGCAAATGTGCAAGGAATTAGCTGACATCTGCAGTAGGAATAGGGTGGTGTTGGTTGGGGATTTCAATTTTCCTAACATTGATTGGGAAACACAGTCAGTGAGAGGGCAGGATGGCTTAGAGTTTGTACAATGTGTTCAGGACTGCTTTTTGCAGCAGTATGTGGAGATGCCCACTACAGTGGGGGGCAATGTTCGATCTGTGGTTGGGGAATGAAATGGGATGGTTAACTGGGTAAGCAAATATGCAGATGATATGAAAATAGGGGGAGTGGTGGATGGTGAGGAAGGTTTTCTTTGATTACAGGATTTGGTTTGTTTGCAAAAGTGGACTGAAAGATGGCAGAAGGAATTTAATGTCGACAAGTGTGAGGTGCTGCATTCCAGAAAAAATAACCAAAATAAGACATATGCAGTTAAGAGGAGGGAATCGAGGAATGCAGAGGAACAGAGGGATCGTGGAGTTACGGTACAGAGTTCCTTGAAGGTGGATTGCCAGGTAGACAGGGTGGTTATGGCAAACTGGCCTTCATATATCATAGCATAAAGTACAGCTGGAAAATGATGCTGTGACTGTTGAAGGCATTGGTGAGGTCAGGTTTGGAATATTGTGTTCAGTTCTGGTCTCCAAGTTATAGGAAGGATATAGATAGGTGGAGAGAGTGCAGAGAAGATTTACAAAAATGTTTCTTGGCTTCCAGCATCTAGAATCCAGAGAAAGATAAAGGAGGGCTCATCAAGGGAAGCAGTGTGGTTAAAATGAAAACATAAGGATGAGGGTACTATTATTGGGGTATATGAAAGGCTGCCAAATGAGACATGGTGAGACATCATTAAGAGTTTGCTATCAATCCATGGAACCAGCAGGTTTAAATTAAGCCCTGTGAATGTCCTGCACCTACCTGCAGGAGACACCACAGATCAACGTGCCGTTCCTCAGCATGCAACACCGTGCACGTGTGGTCCATTAAATGGATGAGTGCCCAGTGGGCTGTTTTATGGTATTGCGTGACATCGGAGAACTGCGTCACTGACGGTTCACAACGTGGGCTGTGTGCCCGCTTGGCCCTCTACATATATTTATTGAGATTATTCATTTGGTCATTACATGCTGCATATTGTGTGCTTTTGTGCAGGCACCATGGTAGTTTTGTCGGGTTGTAGATGTACGACCCAGTGCATCACTCCATGGATTCACAGAACATTACAGCACCGATACAGGCCCTTCAGCTTTTCTAGTCTGTGCCAAACTCTTATTCTGCCTTGTCCCACTGACCAGCATCCAGTCCATCACCCTCCATCTCCCTCGTATCCCTGAACTTGTCCAAACTCTTCAATGCTAACATTGAGCTCACATTTCCTCATGCAGCTGGCAGCTTGTTCCACTCTCCCACCACCTTGTGTGGAGAAGCTCCCCCTCATGTTTCCACTAAACTTTTCCCCTTTCATCCTTGGTCCATGTATTAAGGACTTCTCCAAGAGGCAGAGTCTCAAGAAAACAACCTCTATCCTCAAGGACCCTCACCACCCAGACCAGGCCTTCTTCACACTGTGATCACCAGGAAAACAGGTCCAGGAGCATGAATACGAAAACCCAATGGTACAAACACAGCTTCTCCCCCTCTGCCATCAGATTTTTGAATGGACAAGGAACCACAGTCACTCCCTCACTTACACTTCATTTTGCACAATTGGATTTCTTTTTTAAGAATTTAATTTAGAACAATATTTGCACCTGTATTGTTGCCACAAAATGACAAATTTTCTGACACGTTCATCACAATAATTTTTTTATTCTGAACACTGTGCGTACATCAGAAAACAATCATAGCTCAAAAACAATTTCAAAAGATGAATTAACTATTCCCATGCACCCTCCCCTTTTATGTCTATTTTTCTCAATCCACTCCATGATCGAGACATCTCCACTTAAACCCAACCCACATTTCTTCTCCCATTCAAAGCACTCAGTAATACACCAAGGCAATAAAATAAAAACTCAATGCTGGAAATACTCAGCAGGTCATCTACTGGAAAAATAATCGGAGTTAAAACCTTCAGGTCGATAACCTTTCACTGGGATTCAGAAAGATGATCAAACAAACCTGATTCTATTTGCTGAGAAAAAGAAGAGGGGAAATAACAAACTGAATACATGGGATGAAAAGCCCGAGCAGCAGAAATGGCAGTGGTGCTGGATGAGTGGAGTCGACTCGTTGATCAACACATCTGTCTGGATGGAGGGGTAAAGAATAAACAAGACAAACATGATGCCGTCACTGTGAGGTTCAATACGACAGCTGCAGAGAATCTGAAATGAAGGAATGGTGAAAATACTTGTTTTTGGATCAATGTGACAAAATTTGACCTGACAAAAAAAAACAAAATTGCTTTGCTCTGCCAGAACTCTCTAGATCAAGGGGCACAATAAAATAGTCCAGAAGTTAACGTTATGAAATTGAACAGAGAAGTTATACAAATCGGCAGCAAGAGATAAAACACAGTTACATAATTCCATGAAAGTGGTGTCACAGGAAGACAGGGTTCTAAAGACAGCTTTTGTCACCTTGGCCTTCATTAATTAACATATTGAAAATAAGAGTTGGGAAGTTATGGTGAGGTTGTATAAGATGTTGGTGAGCCCACATTTGGAGTATTGTGTGCAGTTCTGGTCGCCTAGCTACAGGAAGAGTATTAGTAAGATTGAAAAAGTGCAGAGAACATTCACGAAGACACTGCCAGGTCTTCAGGAGTTGAGCTACAGGGAAAGGTTGAACAGGTTGGGACTTTATTCCTTGGAGTGTCGAAAAATGAGTATGAGATTGCTTAAAGTGGCATATGAATGGGAAAAAAGGCTGAGAAAGACTGCAGTCGACCCAATTGTGAAGGAAAATTTTCCCTGAGAAAAATTGTCATTGGCCCATTTCCTCTGGAGTTATGAAACCACGCACAGAACAAGTCAATGAGGTACCCTTAAAACAGTGGTTTTCAAACTTTTTCTTTCCACTCACCTCCCACTTTAAGTAATCCCTTACTAACAGAGCACTTCTGGCATAAGGATTAAGTAGAATATGATCCGGGGGGTGGGGGTGGGGGTGGGGTGGAGGAGGAGTTTGAAAATCACTGCTCTAGATGAAAAGGTTTCTCCATCTCCATTTTAAGCAGACATCCTTTTATTCTGAGGTTGTGCCCACTGGTCCTAAACTCTCCCACTACTGGCAAAATACTCTCTATCCAGCCCTTTCACTATTCAGCAGATTTCAATGAGGTCCAGCCTCATCTTTCTAAACTCAGGCGAGTACAGGCCCAGAACCATCAAATGCTCCTCAAACATTTTTCTGCTCATCCCCAGGATCATTCTTGTAAACCACCTCTGGGCCATCACATCCTCTCTTAGAAATGGGGCCTAAAATTGCTCACAACACTTACAAGATCAGGACAACCAGAAGGTGGTCACGTGAGGGGAAGCCAGCTGCAGGACTGCCTCGAGTCCCTGGATTGGATCGTGTTCAAGAACTCAGCTGAGGAACTGAATCACTGTACCAGGACCATACCGAACTTTATCAAAACGACTGTGGACGAGGGTGTCACCACCAAATTGTTCAGGGAGTTTTCTCAACCAGAGATCCTGGATGAACAACAATATCCAGAAATTGCTGAGAGTCAAATCACAGTTTGGAGATACAGATACACAAGGAGCAATGTGTATCAGATACACAAGAACCATGGAAAGCCATCTCGCAGGTGGTGGAGATTCAGCACGAGAATGGAAACAACAAAGGATACCCATCAGCTGTGACAGGGGCCTAAATGACATAAAGTGCTGCAAAAACAAATCTGGTGCAGTGGGAGGCGGCAAAGCCTCACTCCACATGAACTCAATGCCTTCTACACCTGATATGACCACTAGTACAGGGAAGAACCGTCGCAAATCCCCCCTCCCCCTACATCTCTTGATGATCCGCTGCGATCAGTAACCAAAGATGACAACATGGGCTGCCTTCAGGACAGTGAATCAAAGGAAAGGATCAAGCCTGGATGGAGAACCCAGCAGAGGATTGATAACCTGTGTTGAACAACTGGCCATGGATATCTTCAACATCTCACTCTGACAGGGAGTGGCACCCACCTGTTTCAAACAGGCATCAAACATACCAATTCCAAAGAGTGGGGTAACCTGCCTAAATGATGATTAACGAGTGACACTCACATCCAGTGATGAGGTGGATTAGGGGCTGGTGTTGAAGTACATCAGCTCCTGTCCGAGGGGCGACATGGATCGATTCCAATTTACCAGACCTACGGTAGATGCCATCTTCACTGGCTCTGCCAAAACCCTGAAACACCCAGACGACAAAGGTGCATCCATCAGAATGCTCTTTATTGACTAGAGTCTGGCATTCCATACCATCCTCCCATCAAAGCTGATGAGCAAACTCCAAAGTCCTGGGACTCCATAACATACTGTGCAATTGGATCCAGAATTTCTTCACCTCCAGACCCCAATTAGTGTGGATTGGCAAGAACCACTCTTCCAAAATCTCCATTGGCTCCCAAACACCAGAGGGTTGCCTATTTCACCCCTGCTCGACTCGCTTTACATCTACAGCTGCATGGCTTGGTATGACGACACCATCTACAAATTCACTGACGATAGCACAGTCATGAGCTGCATGAGGAGGGCAACGAGTCAGCATTCAGGAGGGAGATTGAAAGCAGGGTTCAATCATGGACCAACAACAACCTCGCACTCAATGCCACCAAAACCAAGGAGCTGTAGGAAGTAAAAGAGATGGACATTGCCTGAACTGGAATGGTTTTGGTTTTGATACACACACACACACACACACACACACACACACACACACACACACACACACACACGCGCGCGCGCACACTCACACACACATATATTTGTGCAGAGTGGAGTTAGAGTGAAGTAAAAAGTGTTGTTATTAATCTTTACCAATGAAAATTATTGTTTGAAGATGCCATTGTCCTGTGAATTATCATGGACAATTTTGTGCGAATATTAATCTTTACAGTTACAATAGTCTATATATATTATCAAGTTATTTTGTGGGTTGGATTCAGGGTCACACACACAATTCTTTGAGATGCCAGAAGGCAAGCCATGTACGGAGATGAAACGTCTGCTCATTCAGCATCTGAAACCGAAAGAGGAAAACCTTCATGATGGTCCTTGAGATAGTGGAGTGTTTGCTTTATTAAAAACGGAAGAATTTGTGTCGTCAGGAAAGACTGGTGATCAAATCGAGAGACCATCTGTTGATTATCTGTGTTCTTAAAATTGAAACTAAGTCAATAGAGTGCTGAGAGATGGTAGCTGTTCGAATAAGCGAGTTCTTGATTCAAGTACCTGCACAGACAGGCTGGAGTCCATTGGCTCATGATTCATACTTTTGAAGAGGCTTAACGGACTTTAAAGGCAGAAATGATGGCACGTGTCATGGGATAAGCCATTCTGGAGAAACATTACAAATGAGAGGCAGAAGTTGTTGTCCATGCTGTGGGGAAGAGAGGATTGAAGATACAGTCGTCAGAGAAGGTACAGTTACATCGTCTTATCCTTTTGCCTGCAGTAACAAGTGGATTTTAAGGAGGAAGACCATTTCTAACCGTCTCTTTGAGATCAAGAGAGCAGCCTCATTGTGACCATGGAAATGGCCACTTTTGATGAATAAAGCCAAAGTAATCTTGCATTTGCAAAATAACCATTTTTAAATGGTGACTTAGTTCAGCCCTTGACTGGGTTGATGAAATCTTGGTGGAAGAAAATGGCCACTCCACTGTCTCTTTGAAAAGAGAACAGATTCATCATGTGGAACAGATTCTGAAACCTCCCTGCAAGAGAGGAAAATAAACTCTCGCAGAGTAAGTTTCAGAGCAATGATTCTTCATCCAAGAAATTCAGACGAGTTTGAAAGAGGACAGATGACGAGGTTTTGAAATCCTTCAGTTGCTTTTCCCACAATTTAAATAAATCGACAGGGTGTCCAATGACTTAAGTCCAGATACAACCCTTCACCAATTGAGCTCTTCCAGCTCCGTTGGGTTCAACCAGCGAAAGATGAGGGGGTAAAGCCACAGGGTTAGAGAGAGTCAGCAGGTCAAACAGACATAGAGCAAAGAGAAAGAGACATCAAACACATTGTGGGTTTGTCCCTTCATCAAGGAAAGATGAGGAAGAGAAGGTCAGAAATGGGACCATTACATTGTGGGGGTGGAGGGCAGGAGGAAGCCACCACACAGAGAGGGGACTTGGGCACCTGGGGCAAACAGAGGGGTTCCCTCCCCCTGCCCTTCTTCCTCTGCCCATCCTCCCCTGCCCGTCCTCCCCTGCCCGTCCCCCGCTGCCCGTCCCCCCTGCCCTTCCCCCTGCCCTTCCCCCTGCCCTCCTCCACCTGCCTTCCTCCCCCGCCCTCCTCCCCGCCCTCCTCCCCCTGACCTCCTCCCCCTGCCCTCCTCCCACTGCCCTCCTCCCCCTGCCCTTCTTCCCCTCCACTCCTTTCCCCTCCCCTCACCCTCCTTGCCCAGCCTCCTCCTCGCCCTCCAACTCCCCCTTCACCCTCCCCTGGCCCCGTCCCTCCCCTCCTTGACTTGCCCCGCCCCCTCCGGGCTCCCGCCCCTCCCATCCCCCTCCCTCTCCCTCATCCCCCTCCCCTCCCCCTGCACCGACTCCTCGGCTCCACCCAAACACCGCGCCGATACCGGCCACTCCCGGGTGGGGCCCGGTGGATTGCGGGTCGCCCGCTTTCCCTGGACCGGGCGGCTGAGGAATGTCCCGGCGCTGCCGCCAACTTCTTCCCTTTAGGCACATGGCGACGGACCCCGAGCAGACGACGCCGCCACCAACGTCCCGCCTCCTCACAGCAAGAGCCAATCAGCCCGCGAATCCGCCCATCAATCCAACCCGAATTCAGCATCCAATCGAATAACGGCCTCACCGAATCAACCCATTGGCTCGCGCAACTGAAGCAACCAATCAGAGAGCGAGTGAACACACAGGTGAACCCAATCAGCATCGCAAGACAGAAAACAGAGGCAGTGGAATGAGTAGGAGACCCTTCGGCCCTTCCACTTTTAACTACCCCAACAACTCAATCAAATCCTTGGGAAACACAGGATCAATTTGTCTTGGCTCCAGGATTCCTCTGATCTCAAGAAATACATTGTACCCCAACTGCAAGGGAGACTATTTATTATCAAACTTTCCTTTATATTTATTACTGCTTCCAATTTAATGGAGGACACAAGTGGTTGTGTCAGCCAGCTGGACCACCTCGGGGAACCTCATGGAGCAGGCAATCATGGTGAGAAGGTAACTCGTCCCGCGGGAGGCCGGTAGTGACCCTACAATGTCATTGTAGATGTAGCTGAACCTATGTGGTGCTGGCTCGAATGTCTGGCATGGTGCCTTCACGTATGTCTGCATTTTGGTCATCTGGCAGAGTGTGCAGGCCTTGGCCCACTGACAACCTGTTTCTGGAGGCTCAGCAAGACCAACCGATTGACCACCATTTTGACAGTACTGATGGCCGGGTGCGTCAGGTTGTGCACCTCATCATAAAACTGCCATCTCCATGCTGTCGGCACGATGAGGTGGGGTTTGCCATTGGAATGCCGCAGAGGAGCCTCTACTTACCAGGATCGATGTTAACATCCTCCAGCCTGAGCCTGGACACTGCTGTCTTGCTTGCAAGGATCTCAGGGTCATCCTGCTGTCCCCTGCCGAGGGCTAAGTAGTCCATTCACTGGGACAGGGCCTGGATAGACTTGATTGCGGGGATGGGGCAGTGCGTCACCCACGATGTGTTGAATGTCTGTAGTGAACTCAGACTCATAGGAGAGGAGTCGCTGCTGCTTGGCCGACCACAGGTCCAACACTTTATGGAAGGCAAAAGTTAATGGCTTCTGGTCCATGAAGACACTGAATTGTCTACCTTCCAAAAATACCTTAAGTGCCTGACTGCCAGGTACAGCACCAATTGCTCTCAGTCAAAGACGCTGTATTTGAGTTCGGGTGGCCAGAGGTGTCTGCTAAAGAATGACAGGGGCTGCCATTCCCCTTCGATGAATTGCTCCAGTGCACCCACTACTGCTGTGCTGGAAGCATCTACTGTGAGAGTGGTGGGTGTCTCTGGCCTGGCGTGTACCACAAGGGTTGTGTTGGCCAGTGCGTCCTTGGCCTTCTGGAACGCCTCCAAATCCTCATTGTCCCAGGTAATGTCTTTACCTTTCTCCGCATGATGTGGGCCACGGGTTGCGTGGCAAGATGGCGTAAGGATCAGACGTGCCTTCCAGTTCTCTCCTGACTCTATCTTAATGTTTTGTCTAGAAATGCCCGTTAAAATTCTTTAAAAGTATAGATAACTTCAGTGCTGTTAAATTAACTTATGATGGTACAATTGGTGGAAAAGAGCAAAAAAAAAGACAACAGATTATCAAAAAACTACATTTTCCAAAAGTTCAAGTTTTGGAGCCTACCTACAGGAAAGACATCGAGACTCAGCCTGAAATGGATCCCAGGAGAAAGGTACAGCTTTCGGATGTAGAGTTCAATATTACATCGGTAGAGCCCTCTAAAGTGGGCGCCAAACAGCCTTTAGAACAAAGAGTTACTCAGGTTCGCACATGTGCAGTAGCATCTGATGGCAATGTTATGAATGAACCACTTGTAGTAACATCAGTTGAAGTACCGGCTGGGGAAAGGCATTTGTCAACTGTAGCGGTGGCACTGCAAACTGCACCTTTTGAGATAAAAGAACCTATACAACTTGATGGACTGGGGAAAACCCTGGCCAGCGTCCTCCAGTCATTGCTGGAGAGGCTGTGGCTGGGGGTTCCACACGCAGCTATACTACAAGGAAGGCAACCAGAATGAAGGAAGCAACAGAAGACCCTTTGGTTATTCAGAAGAAGCAGGAATCTGTTGAGCCAGAATCTCTTCCAATTGAAAAGATTCTTGTGAATCTTGAATCTAAATTATCTTATACAATGCAGGGATTATCCAAGATTATGACTGAACTTGGTACTAGGTTTAATACTTTGTGGTGAAAATACATTCTCAACAGATGGCTGAGTTTGGAGCTTTTAAGCTTGAATTGAGAGATAATTTTAATTCGTGTGAAGAAGATATAGACGAAATACGAGATCATGTTTCAGATGTGACCAAAATGGTCAAAGACTTACAAACTCAAAATAAAGATTTGGTGAAAAAGATTGATTATTTGGAAATCCAATCCAGACGGAACAATATAAAGATTATTGGTTTGCCGGAAGGTATGGAGGGACCAGACCCAAGAAAATTTATTACTGAATGGATTCCGCAGGTGCTGGGTCAAGAACATTTCCCGGAAGGTATAATACTGGAACGTGCTCACAGAGCCTTGCGTAGAAGACCTATTTCAGGTCAAAGTCAAGACCTGTTTTGGTTCGTTGCTTGAATTATTACGACAGAGAAATAATTTTACGAGTGGCTATTAGAAATGCACAACAGAGAAACTCACCCTTGATGATTCAAAATAATCGAGCTTTCTTCTATGCGGATTTGAGTCAAGAGGTTATGTTCCAATGACGGGAATTCAATTCTGCTAAAGAGTTGTTGTGGAAGAAAGGTTATAAGGCAACCTTTAGATATCCAGCTGTTTTGAAGGTTTTTCAAGATGGTTGCCAACCAAAGTTCTTTGATTCTCCAAAGGAAGCTATAGCATTTGCTCAAGAGCTGCCAATTACTCGGTTTCAACGGAGACGTAGTCCGCCGCGAACTCTAAGTAGACAAGAGATGGAAGAAAAGAGCCGTGCTCCAAGAAGGAATGGTTGTAATGGTGACTCGGCAGTTGGAGCTGATTAAAAGAAGAGTTGTCCTTTTTTTTATAATGTTTTTTTTTAAAAAAGGAATATTAAATAATGATGATGTTAGTTTAAGATGAAGTGAGAGTTGGGGGAGAGAACTGGATGGGCACTATTTCCTGAAAGTCATCTGCTACGTGTGAGTTATCTCACACCCATTTTTTTTGGGAGTTACCGCATTGCGTGGTTTAGACGGGAGGGGGTATTTTTAACCTCCTACCTGTTTTTTTTTTCCTTTTTTGTATTATTAGATTAAAGAGTTAAGGGTTTTCTTTTGTGTTTATAAAAAAAAGCATAAGAAAGTATTTGATTGTTTAAAAAACTAAAAATTCATGTGGTTTTTTTTGTAAAGTTTATTCAGTAGATAAGGAATATTTGAAATTTAAATGTGAATGGGATAGATAAGTTTTTTAAAAATATTTTTTCTTTAACTTTAAGGTGAAAGGAGTGGTAATTCTGGTGTATATTATTTTGCTATTTTAGTTATAGAACGAAGGGAATAATGGTGAAAGTTATAAAATGAGGCTTGAATTTTGTTTGTGGCTTATGCTCTATTTGTTGAAGATATAGATTTCGTTGTAGATGTATTTTTATTATTTGGATATCTGAATTTTAACATAATGATTGGGGATATTTAAATGTGGTATTGGAGCTTTTATTGGGTAATTATTCAAGGTTATCTTTGTGAGGTTTTTCAGTTGGTTGTTTTTCCAGACTCTTTTGTGTAGTCTTCCAAAGGCGCTATTTGCCTTGGCGAGTCTGTTGTCTATCTCATTGTCGATCTTTGCATCTGATGAAATGGTGCAGCCGAGATAGGTAAACTGGTTGACCGTTTTGAGTTTTGTGTGCCCGATGGAGATGTGGGGGGGCTGGTAGTCATGGTGGGGAGCTGGCTGATGGAGGAATTCAGTTTTCTTCAGGCTGACTTCCAGGCCAAACATTTTGGCAGTTTCCGCAAAGCAGGACGTCAAGCGCTGAAGAGCTGGCTCTGAATGGGCAACTAAAGCGGCATCATCTGCAAAGAGTAGTTCACGGACAAGTTTCTCTTGTGTCTTGGTGTGAGCTTGCAGGCGCCTCAGATTGAAGAGACTGCCATCCGTGCGGTACCGGATGTAAACAGCGTCTTCATTGTTGGGGTATACAGAGCCGTTGTCATACCCACACTCCTGTTCGGCTCCGAATCATGGGTCCTCTACCGGCACCACCTACGGCTCCTAGAACGCTTCCACCAGCGTTGTCTCCGCTCCATCCTCAACATCCATTGGAGCGCTCACACCCCTAACGTCGAGGTACTCGAGATGGCAGAGGTCGACAGCATCGAGTCCACGCTGCTGAAGATCCAGCTGAGCTGGATGGGTCACGTCTCCAGAATGGAGGACCATCGCCTTCCCAAGATCGTATTATATGGCGAGCTCTCCACTGGCCACCGTGACAGAGGTGCACCAAAGAAAAGGTACAAGGACTGCCTAAAGAAATCTCTTGGTGCCTGCCACATTGACCACCGCCAGTGGGCTGATAACGCCTCAAACCGTGCATCTTGGCGCCTCACAGTTTGGCGGGCAGCAGCCTCCTTTGAAGAAGACCGCAGAGCCCACCTCACTGACAAAAGGCAAAGGAGGAAAAACCCAACACCCAACCCCAACCAACCAATTTTCCCTTGCAACCGCTGCAATCGTGTCTGCCTGTCCCGCATCGGACTGGTCAGCCACAAACGAGCCTGCAGCTGACGTGGACTTTTTACCCCCTCCATAAATCTTCGTCCGCGAAGCCAAGCCAAAGACGATTCAAGGTTAAAAGGGAAAAATGGTGGAAGAGTACCAAATTTGAATTGTACAATGTTTAATGAGGTTGGAATTTTGTTTTAAGATGGCAGTTTATGTGACTAATATGATGATAGATGTGAAGTTAGTTGATATTTGGTGAAGGTTTATCTCTATAGAGAAAGTTTTTTTTTTCATCTTTTTTTTCTCATGCTACAATTTTTTTTAAAGAATTGATTATTGTTTAAGAATTTTTGATAGACAATGTTACTAATTTTACTAATTTTTTATATTAAGTTTGAGTTAATTATATGTTTCATCTTAACTCTTAAATATATGCATTTAAGTTTGATTTAAATATGTTTTTTAAGTCTGATATCTTAGTATTAATTACTTTTCATTTTGTTAGTATTTTAATCGGTTATGTTTTTGTTTTTTTTTGTAAGTGGGTTTTTTTCTCACATATATTATTAACTTTATTAATTCTTCACTCATTATTTTGGGGGGAAGGGGGGGTTGGACTAATTTGAGTTGGGTTATTAATGTGTAATAATTATTGGGGAGGGTATAGTTTATTTAGATTACTGATACTGTATTGAAATTTTATTATTTTGTTCTTAATTTTTTAAATGTAATTCTATATGTTATTCATGTTATAAAATCTTAAATAAAGTTTAAAAACAAAAAAATGATGTTGGCCACTACCGGTATGAATCGGTGATAAAAATTAATCGTACCAGCGAATTCTTGCAGCCCCTTCATTATGTGGGGTTTGAGGAAGCACTTAACAAACTCTACCTTTTCAAGCAGGGTTTAGTTCTGTGCCTGTTGATTTGACCCCCAAGGAAGTCGAACGTTTCCAACCTGAACTAGCACTTAGCAAGGTTTATATAGTAAGTCCAAATTCCCGCAGCCAGGCGCACAGTCACATTAGACGGTCTCTGTTTAGCTTCATTGCCACCACTTTGACATCTTGTGGTTACTGCCACCCTCTGCTGTTGGAGAATATCCTCCTTGGTCTCAGCCCCTCAATGTAACTAATGTTATATATAGAGAATTTAGGTTAAAATGGCTTAAGTTAAAATGTGATGATTAATCATAAAAAGGGAAGCCAGAACGGACAGGGAGCTTACTAGCAGCCAAGGACAAAAGGTTCAGCTGGATATGTTTTTTTAAACATATCTTTCCATGGTCATAGTGAGAGACATGCAGGAGACAAAAGATTGATAAGAAGGGTGAGAAACAGAATTTAGTGTATGTAGAGTTCGCAGCGTACGTAACGAACGTGATAATTAAAAATGCAGTTGTACTTAGAATGCTTTTGCAATACTAACCAGTTAAAACAGTATTAATAAGTAGGGGAAGGGCAAACAACAAGGGTATAAAAATCAATGCACTCTATGTATCGGGGCTTAACTGGTGAGAAGCCAGTTGAGTCCAACTCTGCAGACTTGTAAATAAAGCTTGTCGTGTCATCAGTTTTAAAGAGCCTCATGTGTGAGAAGTTTTATTTCTGACAAATGGGGGCTCGTCCGGGATCTACACTCCAGCCGTGAGGGGAGGCGAGAAGAGGGACATCGGAGGTGGTGCACCCCGCTGAGTTCAGCGGCTCCTAGTCCCTTGCTCGTTGCTTCGGGCGGCTTGAGCGAGTGGTATCCGGACAAGGTGACACGACAAGACGGAGAGGAGAAGGGTGACGGTTCAATCCCCGAGAAGACACCGGTAAGTGACGACTTACGATTGTGGTGTGGGGATTGGGTAACAGGTGTAACGGGATACACCTGTTAGGATAAAAAAACCTAACGTAATAGATCAGGTATAGAGCTTTTGTCATGGCGTGAGGACCCTGTCGTGGGACTCTAGGATAGACCCCAGGGAAACCTCGGCGGTAACCGAAGGAGGGAGAGCACCTCCGACGAAGTGCCGGGAAGAGAGGGGTCGACCCCAGGGAAACCTCAGCGATAACTGAAGGAGGGACAGTACCTCCGACGAGGCGTCGGACCCCTAAAATGCCCCTAATGTTTTGGCCTTCATCACTACTCCTGGCAAGGCATTCTTGACACCCACAACTCTGGGTAAAAGAAAATACCCCTGATATCTCCCCTAAATCTTCCTCCCTTTGCTTTAGACAGATGTCTTCTAGTGTTTGCTACTCCCATCTGGGTTTCAGGCAAACTGAAGGGCATCTTTCACCGAGTTTCTGGTTTTCCAGCAGTTCTGGATGTCTGTCTCTGGATGCTCTGCTCCGTGGACCACCCCGCAGTATCCCATCTGGTCCTAGAGTCTCTGTGTCAGCATTTTGCTGCTGACCACTGCCTGACAGCCTTGTGGTCAAAAGTGTTTGTCTATGAAACCGTTCCCAGGAAGGTAAAGGGGAAAAGTCCTGCTGACTGGAACATTGTGCAGCACCAGGGCCAGGCCAATCCTTCGCAACACCTGAGCCAGGTAGAACCACAGCACATAGCAGCATTTGGTGCCCTTGCACTTTGGTTGCAAGCACAGCCACACACAATTATGGCCATGCTGGTTACACCCTTGTCCCCATTGATTGACGATGTACACGGTCCTTCTCCAGACTCTATCCATTTTGGACCCCCACATGAATAGGAAATTTGTTTTGGGAATTGACAGGGTGGTGGTGTGGGGATGGGCCAAACCTGGTCTACGTGCAGCAGGACCGAAAGTTCCTTGCACATTGCACCTGATAATCACGTTTTACCCGAATGACAGAGATGGGCATCTCTGTGGTTCTCCCTGTCTCCTGGACCTGGGGGTCTTTGTACTGCTCCCCATCTCCTTAAGTTGGTGCTTTGTTCTCCACCACCCCCACAAGAAATCCAAGACCCCTGGATGGAGGGCAGAGGCGCAGAGAGATCAGTGAGAACACGGGTAGTTTCAACAGGGTGGGGTCCATCCAGGCGCCTGATAACAGGAGGAACCAAGTGGGAAGGAGGATGCAGGGCATTCAAAAGCAGGACATTGCGAGAGAGTGGATTCCTCGAACTCTTGAGGAGAGAAGGCGCTGGTCGATCCATCGTTTTAGGTGGGGCAGGGTATAGACATGGCAGCTGACTGGAATTGTCAGCGGGGTTACTGAGACCTGGGAAAGGAGGGGAAGGAGGGTGCAGTAGTGTTCTGAGAGTGCTGAGGGAGAGGCAACATGGGTGCCACCTCAAGGCAACGGTCCCCTGATTGTTTGCAGGGATGGGCTCTGTAAATAGACTCATAGTTATCCAGCACAGAGCATCTTTGTCCCCCTGCCATCAGGAAGGAGATATGGAGGAATAAAAGCAGAGCAGCCAGGGAGGGAAATAGCTTCTTCCCACAGGCCGTGCGATTGACAAGGCAACATGAGCTGGATGGGAGCTAAGAATGAAAAGGGTTAGAGGAATATGGACTGATTACAACAGCTCAGCTAGCAGGAGAGAGGGGCTGAAGGGCCTGTTTCTGTTTTGTCTATCTGGACCAGCCGTTTGAGTTCAAGCTTTAAAAAACCCAATCATTTTTAATTTTAATATTAACGGTACAGAATGAATCAAGAGACAAGATGTCTATCCAGCAGCAAGCGTCGAAAGCACTTCCTGAAACGGAGGCTCTGAAACCACAGGGAGGTTCTGGACGGAAAGAGGCCCAGCTTCTTCTGGAAGGAGGAGAGGAGAGGCAGGGGAAATGCGGGGGAAGGGAAGGGGAGGAGAGGGGCTAGGGATGCCATCCACCGTTCACCTCCCCTTTCCTCTACCCCGTTCCCCTCCCCTTTCCACTGCCCGTTCCCCTCCCACATACCCTCCCCTTCCCTTCCCCAGTTCCCGTCCCCCGCTCGCCTCCCCCATTCCCCTCCCCCTTCCCTTCCTCCTACTCCTAACCCTAACCCCTAACAAAATCCTAAACCTAACCTTAACACTACCGATACCCGCTACCACCAATCCACGTCCCCTAACTCTACCCCCACCCTGTCCACTAACCCTAACTTTATCCCTACGCCTATGCCACCCCCTAACCCCAACCCTAATGCTACCCACCATACCCTAATCCCAAACCTCACTCCTCCTCTACCCCCCTGCTCCTACCCCCTTCCCCTATACCTAACACAAGCCCACTTCCCCGAACTATAAACCTAACAATAAACCAAGATATAGCCCTACCCGAACACTAACCCTAATGCTACCTCTACAATGCTCCTAACCCTAACCCTAACTCTACCCAACTTCGCCAACCCTAAACTAAACCCTACCCCTATCCCTTACAACCTACCCCCTTCCCCTAACCCTACCTCCTACCCCTTCCCCATACCCACACCCCCTACAACTACCCCCTTCCTCTAACCCTACCTCCTACCCCTTCCCCATACCCACACCCCTTACAACTATCCCCTACCCTATCCCTTACAACCTACCCCCTTCCCCTAAGCCTACCTCCTACACCTTCCCCATACCCGCACCCCCTTCCACTACCCCTACCCTATCCCTTACAACCTACCCACTTCCCCTAACCCTACCTCCTACCCCTTTCCCTTACCCGCACCCCCTACCACTACCCCCTACCCTACCCCTTACCACAATCCCTACCCTTACCCCCTTCCACTACCCCCTTTCTCCTACCCCCTTCCCCTCCCCCTCCTTCCCCTAGGTTAGGGGTAGGAAGGGGAAAGGGAAGGGGGAGGGGAAGGGGAGGAGGAGAAGGGGAGGGGAAGGGGGAGGGTTAGGGGAGGGGAAGGGGAGGGGAAGGGGGAGGGGAAGGGGAGGGGGTAAGGGGAAGGGAAGGGGAGAGGGGAAGGCGAAGGTGAAGGGTGGAGGGCTGGGGTTAGGGCATAGGTGTGAGGGCAGGGGAAGGGGAAGGTGAGCGGGAGGGGGTTGGGATGGAGGAGGGTTAGAGGAGAAGTGGGTGAAGGGACATGGAAAAGGCAGGGAATGGGGTTGGCAGGGCCAGAGGGAGAAGGAGGGGAGGGATTCAGGCCATCATGATGTTGTCTGCCCTCTGTTCAGCTGGGATGCGAGTTTCTTCTGGACTCGTGTCTTGTCTCTGAGATCGCTCCTTCTCCTGGGAAGAGAAATATAAGTGATAGAGGTACTGACTCTGAGGCCTGATCACAATGACTTTGGAGAGTCCCAATTCTTCCCCCATCATCCCCCCTACCCCTGAACACTGGAGCCTTTCCCCTTCCTCTGCTTTACCTGAGGAAGTGTGTTTTGGCGAAAACCACGATCTCTCTCTGCAGAGCTCAGAGCAACGTATGTCCATCAGGCAACACCCGGGTTCTCCACGATATGGCAGCAAGATGTTAGACAATCATGGATGGATCAGTCGAGACCGTTCAGCTGATCCATCTGAACCTACCCCACAACAATGTTACCCTCCCCTCCCTCACACCAGTACCCTCCTTTTTTGGACCAGCCTCTGCTACTAACCCGGCAATGCATTCCAGCCACCCACTACATTCTGTGCGAATAAAATGTACCCCTCACGTCTTGCCTAAATTTCCCTCAGCTCACCTTATTTAGACGTCCTCTGGTATTCTCGCCCCAGGAATGCACACAATATTCCAAGTGTGGTCTGACGAGAATTTTATACATCTGCAACGATACCTCTTGGTTTTTGAACTCAATCCCCTGACTCCTGAAGGCCAGCACACAATACACCATCTTAAACTCCCTATCAATTTGCACAGCAACCTTGAGTGATTTATGGAGCAGGATCTAAATATTTCTCTGTCCTGCACACTGTTCATAATCCTGCCATTAACCAAGTGCTCTGCCCACACATTCTTGTAATCCGCATTCAATAAAGATATTGGTCTATATGAAGCTACTTTTAATGGGTTTCAAACCTTCTTTGGAATAACTGTTATTCGTGCCCTTGAAAATGACTCTGGAAATAAACCTGGACCAGTTGCTTATTTAAGTACATCTGATTTACTGGTTTGAACTCCATCTGTCACTTCTCTGCAAACTGGATGACCTATGACAACCTTCTACACTGTCTACAACATCTCTACCTCTGTGTGATCCCCTGACGTACCCACCCTTCCACTCCCATCATCATTCATAAAAATCACAAAGAGCAGGGGTCCCAGAGCAGATCCCTTTGGAGCGCCACTAGTCATTGTTCCATCTACTACTGCCCTCTGTTTTCTGCAGACAAGCCAATTCTGAATCCACACAGCCAAGGCTCCATGGATCCCATGCCTCCGGACATTCTGAATGAGGCCACCGTGGGGACCTTGTCAAGCACCTTACTAAAATCCTCGTGCAGCACATACAGACCTTGACCTTCTTCTATTTCCTTTGACACCTCCTCGAAATACTCAATTTGACTCGTGAAGCAGGACCTGCTCCTCACAAAACTATCCATGAGTTTGCCCAGCATGTTTGGGAATTGCCCTCGGCCCCAGCATCTGCAGACTTCCTGGCCAGTCCCTCCCTTACCCCTTCCCAGAGCTTCCGCATCCATTAGAACATCAAGCATTGCTGCCCAGTACAGGCCCTTTGGCCCATAAAGGCTGAACTGACCTTTGTAAATGTTCTCCACAACCTTTACCTGTACCACACCCATAGGAACATAGGAAGTGGGAACAGGAGTAGGACAAAAATGGCCTATCGAGCCTGCTTCGCCATTCAATACGATCATGGCTGATCTAATTTATGACCTAACTCGACCTACCCTGCCTTCTCGCCATATCCCCAAATTCCTCTATCATGTAAAAATTCTGTTCCCTTACATCCACATGCTCGTCTCAGAGACTTTTATATGTACCTATTCTACCAACCACTACCACTTTCTCCGATGACGCATTCAAAGTTCTCACAACTCTCTGCATAAAAAAAATCTCCCCTCACCTGAAGCGGATGCTCTCTGAGATTTGCACCTGACACTTTAGGAAAGGTTTCTGGCTGTTCATTCCATCTAAGCCCCCCACAATCTTATTTAGAATAAGTTATTAAGCTGTGGAAGGGGCAAGTTCGGAGAGGGAGGAGGAGAGAGAGCTGGTGAGGGAGGGATGAGAGCTGGTGGGGAGGGGACAAGGCCGTGTTGGGGAGAGGGATCAGGACCGCATTGAGGTGGTGAACGGGAAGACACGGTTGGATCTACCTGCCTAAATAAAGGAGCAATAAGAAGGCCATCTTGGGATCTACCAGCATCTTTTGGGGCTTGATGTCTCAATGGAAAACCCCCTGAGGATGGAAGTAGGCCATGCTCTGCTACAGCTGGTACATGAACATCTGGCAACACAACGATATAACATGACCCACTCTGCCTCCACACTGGCCGGGTCTGGATCCTGAGGGTAAGGGGAGGTGGGTGAAGGGCCCCTCCCTGCCAATCAACATCCATCCTCATCATCCTCTCCACCCCTCTCCCCTCACTACCCTTTCTCTCCTCACCAATACCCATTGAGACCCTCATGCACCCTTCATCGATATCCAGTCCCCAGCGAGACTCAGCCAGTAAACTCCTTCATATCCTCCAACCCCACCATCCAAGCTTGCCCCAGTGGACAACTTGACCACCCAGACCCACAACCACCTTGATGTAGATCATGGGAATGGGCTGCTTGGCCTTGTTGAAGTGCTGGGCCATGCAGTGAACTGTCTCGGGAACATAGTCCAGACGCAGATTCAAATAAACCTCCTCTTTCTCTTGGACACAATACAAACATGTCAGCTGGATTTACCCTCCAACACCCAGTGCCTCTCCCAACTGGAGTGCCAGCGCCTCCTGCTCTCTGTAGGCCTGATGCCCCCACTGCTCAACACAACATGGCATGAATCCAAGGGCTCAGCGAGCAGAGCGTCAACAGGCCGTAGTGGACCCGTCCACTGCCCCATCATTCGGCTTCTGGTGAGACTGCACAAAATGTGCAGCTCTGACCGCCCTCCCTCGTGAGGCAAGGATTCACCGGGAGAGAAAACCATTGACGTTTTGAGATGAGAAATGTTTGCAGCCGGGTGTTGGCTGGGGTCGAACATGTGGAGGCTGAGTTGTTGGGACGATTCAGAGCAGGCGTTGATTTGGAAGCGCACCAAAAGGTTCTGGGGAAGTGAGTTATGGGGGAAAATACATTCGTGAAATGAATTGGGGAAACAGACTGGAGGGGCTGAGTGGCCGAATTTGGCGACCTTGTCTTGTGGTCTTGGCTGCTGCTGTCTGGAGTTGAAATGGCAAGAGGTCATGAGTTAATGGGTGAGGAGCAGGGCAGCCAGCTTCAAGGAGTCGGCACTGGTCAGAGGGGCAGGATGGAGGCAACAGAGAGGCTGCAGCGAGACAGATCGATTGAAGGAATGGGGAAGGAAGCAGCAAATAATATGCATCAGAGTGGGGGTGGGGTGGGTGCAGGTGGATCTTACCTTGACTACAGAGGAGTAGAAGTTGAGAAGAGGGACAATGATGGTGTGATTCAACTTTCGCACGATCTGCAGTTTGCGGTTCTATGGCGAGAGAGGAACATCAGCAAGGCTGGGCGATGGGTCGGGGCCCTGAGGGGCGACTTGTCCAAGTTGAGGGGGGAGGCGGTGAGGAGATTCGTCAAGAGGTCAGAGGTGGGGAACTCCTAGGGAGGCCGAAGTGGGGGACTTTTCGAGAGTCAGTGGGAGGGACTTTTCGTGTCGCTGGAGTGGGGACTCGTCAGGGGGTTCAATGAAGTATCATTTCAGTTTTTATGATTGTTTTCCCAGCTTCTACTGAACAATTAATTTGCAGAAAATCTCTGATGTGTGTGTGTGTGTGTGTGTGTGTGTGTGTGTGTTTGTGTGTGTGTGTGGGGGGTGGGGGGTTGTGTGTGGGGAGGGGGGGTGCTGTTGTGGGTTTGTGTGACTTTCTCTGTTTCCAAACCCCATGGCTGCTTTCGTCTCTGTCAGATGCTCCTCTTTCCACCCACCCTTCAAAAATGTGTTTGGGGTGTTTGTCAATTGGGTGTAATTGTGTGAAACGGGCTCATGTGTCGCAAGGGCCTGTGAACGTGCTGTAGGCCCTAAAGTTAAATATCAGGGTGTTCCATTTCCACACAACTGCTCCTCCCCCTCACCTTGAATCTCTTGTCTTGCAAGATCTTCTTGATGGCAATCAGCTCTCCGGAGTCCACCAGCCTTGCCTGGTACACCACACCGAAAGATCCATTGTCGATGATTTTATCATCTGTGCAGGACACCACCTTGGGGACGTTGGGTCCATGACCCGGTGTGGCCACCTCTGTTGTGACCTTATTGCCATGTCCTCTGGGGCAGAAGCAGCAGCATTTACACACCCAGAGGGTACACAACAGGTCATTTATCCCAACCCAGCCTTGCTGTCCAAGTTAGTCTCTACCCCTCCCTCTAACTCCCTTCCAAGGGTCACCTAAATGTCAGAATTGATCCTCTGGTGGTTCGTTCCAGCCTCTCAGTAGAAATATTGCCACCCCAGGTCCCTCTTTGATCACTCTCCTCAGACTGAGGCCAGTTCCGCAGCCGATCATTCTGTCTACAACCCTCCCTCCATGAGAGGATCGGGTCATCCTTGACCTTCAGCACGTCCCGGGGAGATGAACCACTCTGAACCCTACCACAGGTTTAGCAGAAGCCCTCCACATTCCCAGAAGCTTAGCAACACCGTGATCTTCCATGATGCAAGCGAGACCTCGTCGCCTGAGGGAGCAGGTGGTGCGGAGAGAGCCCCACTCTTCACCGCTAAACTCTGCTGGGTCCACCGCAGCAGAAACACTTTCTAGCACCTTGATCCAGGTCCACTGGGGAAAGAATCCTATCCCAGTTGGGGGGTTGTGGGGTTGAAGGGATCTTGTAACCACGGGGGTGGGGGTGCGGGTGGAGGAGCGGTCCTGTCTCTCAGTGGACAGATCCCATTCCAGGTGGAGAGGGAGCTCTGTCCCATTTCTGATGAAAGGTCTGCCTTCCATCCCCCTCGCAACTTCTCTTCTCCCTCAGACACCTCACACTCTCCCCTGCCCCGATTCCTCTACCACACTCTCATCCCCCACCCAACAACACCCCCATGGTTTCCCCAGTGCTTTCCGTCCCCTCGCACCCCATGCCCCAAGCTCAACCCTATGTCCCCTACCTCTGATCCAATCTCCCTTGACATTAGCCTGTGGTGCAACCCCGTTCCTTCATTCTCCCCTCCAATCCTACAGACCCCATCCCTGTATCCCCTCACATGCCATTGTTCTCCCCTCCCCAGTCCCCTCCAGCTGCCTCATAAAGTGCCCTGCACTCAGGATGGGGAGAGGGGATTAAATGCAGCCTCCATTCTCTCCGCCCACACTGGGTGAAGGATGGTGCCAGAGGAGGCTCTGTCCCTGTAGGGGAGCCTGTAACAGGCTCTTTATCTCACCCATGGGCGCAGGGTGCTTCCAAACTCAACCCTGTTGATCAGAGGGTCCCTGGGATGAGACAGCATCCTACTCCGACACGCGGGCTAGAATCCCCTTCCAGGAGAGGCATCTTTCTCGTGTTGCTGTGCCATGGCATGACTCAGCTATGGCTGCCCCATGCAGTGACATCATCACCCCCTCTGTGTCATCATCTCCCCCCTCTGTAACACCTCCCCTCTCTGTCACACCACTAGTGTAATGGGCAGGGACATCCAACCATTTAAATCCTCCTCAATTTCCCCAAGCAAGGGGAGAATAATTCAGCTGGTCTAAATTACTCGTTGTTATCTATTCTAACTCCTAGATATTTGATGCCATTTTGCCGCCACATTTGTTGACTATTTTCTTGACATTGGCTCTAATCCCTTTTCCTAAGTGACATGATTTTGCACATATCCCAAAAGAACTTATACCCAGAGATCTCCCCATAGTCCTCCAAGGTGGAGCACAACTTGGGCAATGAGTGTGTCGGGTCTGTCAGATATATCAGAACAACTTCTGCAAATAAATTGATTTCATGCTCTTCCTGGCCTGTTCTGAAACCTTTAATGCCTGAATCCTGGCAAATGGCCTCGGCTAATCGCTCCATGGCCAGTACAAACTCACTCACTGGGGGTGTGGGGGGTGGGGGAGTCAGACCTTCATTGGCATGCCTGTTGGCTAACTCTGTCCCTCTCATCTCGACATCAGTGGCTCAGGTTGGGGGAGTCTGTACTGCCTCCTGCAGTGCACAGCAGCACTGCTGGACCAGCTTTATCTCCTTATTTTCCTGGGCCCTCTCCAAATCTTTCCTTTCTATGATCTCACATTGGTTTCTAAGGAGAAACACTGGCAGCCAAAAGGCACCCTCTGATTCCCCTTAGATTTTGGGAACCCCAACTTCTTGAAGTGGGACAACACGTGGTGACCTATTTTCTCAAGATGTGGATCCAGGAGCTTGGACCAGTCTACCAGTTTGCGGTGGTCCGCCAGCATGCTTGCCAAGCTTCCTAACCCTGCACTCTCGTCAGTCCACCCACAGATCTTGTTCTCCCTGCCTGCACTCGATTTCCTGCACTGATTCGAAAGCATCTCCACTGCAGCTGTGTTCAGTCGGAACTCGAAGGACCCTGCTCACTGCACCAATTATTATGTGTGTGAAACTGAATCGAGGGTTCCCAAGGGTGGCGAATTTGAACACAGTTGTCTTTTATTGACACGTAGTGAAGTCGCACGAGGAATAAAAGATACACACAGACACAAACTCGCCGGATTAATCGATACACTTGCAACCAGTCGTGGATAGAAGACTTGACAATCAACTTGTCACATACAATACCTTGAACAGGTCATTCATTCACTCATTGATCTTGGATGCCTGTGGGTGGTAGGGGATATGCAGGTGGCCCCAAATACTTGGCATCACCACCCATTGCTGGTCGGACGTTATCCGATAGGGTATTCCACATATGGAGCACGCTTAAATGGTGCTTGGTCGGCCCGCTGGCAGGACATCCGAGTATGTGCTGACCATCGTGAGAACATATCACTTTTTATTTTGGCAGGGGAGAGGCCTGATATGGTCAATTTATCAGACTTGGCCGGCTCCCGAACCCCAGCGAATGTGGCCCTTGGGTTTAATTGCTGACAAATAGGGCATTTGGCCATCACAGTTCTTGCAACATCATGAGACCCCCAGATCCTCTGTCCATCATAGTGCCCCCATATGCCCACATTTATGATGCACCAATGCTGCCAAGGCTCTGGGGTCTCTCTGCTTGGGGAAATAGTGGCAGAGCATATTTGAGCAGCTCAGTCCACAGTGGCATTGCATCAGCTTCAGCGGTTTTCCTGGAGGTGTGTCCATCCACGTGGTGGACCCTGACTATTCTTTTGTTGTTCCACCTCTCAGAAGATCTGCCAGTGCTGTTGTCCTCAGAGCAGGCAGCCATGGATCTGCCTCCCTGTCTCCTGATGCCGACCCATCCACACTGACGTGCTGTTTGGCACAGCCCAGAAATCCTGTTGCACTGATCGGAAAAGAGGCTCCTGGGCCCGCCTGGTTGTCCCTTTTCGGATCAGTGCCACAGCTGCCAGCTTGGACAGTTGGCTCTCCCCTCCACCTCACCCTCTTGTGTCAGTACTTTATCTGTGGTGGGCTGGAGCGCTCCCACTTTACACCGTTGTTTTTCGCACCTCCACCAGCCGGAGCCGTCAGTAAACCAAGCTTTTTCCTGCTGTCCAGCATCGAGGATGTTGAACGGTTTGCCCCAGGCCATGGTGCCAAGCTCTTCTCGGGGTCATTCAAGTGGGAGGCTGTCACTTTCGGACAGGACATGATCTGTTCTTGCAAGTGGCTCAGCCCTTCGGGCCCGGCCGCTGTGCGGTCTGCCATGTACCACTTCTTCGGTCCGCTGTGAGTGGCATCCGCAGATTTAACCCATCACATGTTGGGGAGGTGTGGCTGGAGTGTGACTGTCTCTGCTGCCATCTGGTTCTCTGTGGTGAGCAGGCGAGCATCTGACACTCAGATGGGGAGTCGCGAGAGGCAGCTTCCAGGAGGGAATTGAACCAGAAGCTGTGTGGGACTCGGCGACCTTGCCTCTTTTGCTCGAGGCTCCACTAGGCCATTGTCTTCATTGCAGAGACAAGTCATTCAAAGGGTCTTCCAGTTTTGAGGGGTTGGGGGGTGCTTATGGTCAGTGGCAGTGGTGTTGAACAGCGTGTTTTGCCATTTAAGAAGCCATTTGTTGTTCAGGTCATCAATGAAGCTGAGAGTTTTTTTTTCTGGGCAACATTGTACAGTAGATGGAGGGGCAGGGTGAGATGGGGAATATGTTGGCACCAGTAACCGAAAAGACCCACAAAACTTTGTGCCTCAACTTGTTGGTGGGCACCGCAATGAGGATTTTGCTTTGAGCAACCATTGATATTTCTCTGCTGCCTGGATTCTCAGGAAAAGGACTGTTGGACTAGGACCCTGGACCTTTTCCAGGTGGTGCCTCCCTGGTGCCAGTGTCTGGGGTGTTGCTGCTGGTGTACAAGACATCCTAAAGTGGGCCAGAGGTTGTGGTACATGGAGATACCAATGATATAGGGAGGAAGAGGGAAGTTCCTGAAAAGTGGGTCCAGGGCGTTTGGTGAGAGCTGAAAAGAAATAGCATGAAAGGAGTCATGTTGGGATGACTGTCTGGGCCATGCAACAGTGAGAGCAGGAACAGAATGAGGTGGAGGATGAAGGCGTGGCCTGAAGGTGCGGGTTAAGAGCTCCATGAGGGCATCCTATTTGCCTTTCTTGGGAGGCTGATGTCAGAAGTCGATGAGCCTTGCTGCCATGTCCTGATGAGCAAGAACATCGTGGAGGAGTAATGGATGTCATCAGCGGTGATCTCTTGGAGGTGGAACTGGTCCTTGGCCTGTTTGAACCCCACGTGTAGCTGCGACATCCAGAACATTGACAGCTTCAACCAAACCATCTGAAGAGCCGCCTGGACCGTGATCTTCATGTCCAACTGAAGGGCTGGGTCCTGCTGAGGTCACCACTGTAGCAGTCACTTCTGTTGAGGAGAGAAGTGGGAGAGGGTAGGATATTGGGGATGGGGGTGGGGGGTGGTTTCTTTATTCTTTCTTTTATAGATGCCACACATTAGATGAGCATTATTATTAATTGTGTGAATTTGTTGTGGTTTTAAGTTTATAAATATTTTTTTAAAATGATCGGCAGGACCACGAGTGGCAGATAGGATCATGGGTACTCTCTTCCTCCAACCCACCCACCCCAAATATCAATGGGATAAACCGGGTTCATTGTCAACGTCGTCGAGGATCCCTTCCACCTGCCCACAGCATTTGGCAGCTCTTCTCATCAGGAAAGAGGTCGAGGAATATCGGAGCCAGTAGCACCAGGCCCAGAAACAGATTCTTCCTGCGAGCAGTGAGAATGGAGAATGATGGATGACCGGCTCAGTCAAAGACTCCATGACTCTGCTATTGATTCAAGAGAATTTATTTCTTTTTTGGGAGGGACTGCACGTGTATCATTTGTCTCTCTGTGCGTAGGTCCGGTTGTGTGTTTGCAGAGGTTTCCACCATGAACACAGTTTCCTCAGGTTAAATTTGAACGGGTACAGAGGAGCTTTCCTGGATTGGAGAATGTATCTCATGAAACAAAGGTGACTGAGTTCGGGCTTTTCTCTTTTTCACCCCAAAATTAACTTTATTCTAAAATTATTGACCAAGAGGACAACTGTTCCATGTCTTTTCTCATCCTCGTGTTGCATGCCTATATTCCCTTCACTGCTCATGTTCTCTGTTTAACATCATCCCACCACTTTGACACCTTGTGGTTACTCACTGCACTCTGTGGTTGAAGGGGTTCCCCTTAGTCTCCGCCCCTCAAGACACGGGGGATGAGAGTCCTTCCCCACAGCGCCCTCGTGTTGGCTGCGCCAAGCCTCAGTGCATCTCTCAGCAACCTGGAATAGGCCGGTGGGCAGCGTTCCCTCACCCACATCTCCATGTGCTAAAAGACCAGCAGGTTAACGTCGAACAGTTATGCCCTTCAGACCTCAATGTTGCGCTGACCTATCAATTCCAAGCAAAATAAAAACTAGACCCTTCCTCCTTCATAACCCCCAATTCTTGCAATGGAGGGAGTGCAGAGGGGATTCACCAGGCTGATACCTGGAATGGCAGGAATGACTTATGACGAAAGATTGCGCAAATTGGGATTGTACTTGCTGGAGTTTAGAAGATTGAGAGGGGATCTCATAGAGACATGTAAAATTCTGGCAGTACTGGACAGAATGGATGCAGATGGGATGTTTCCAAGGATGGGAAAATGCAGAACCCGGGGCCATGGTTTGAGGATAATAGGCAAACCTTTAGGACCGAGATGAGGAGGAATTTCTTTACCCAGAGAGTGGTGAATCTGTAGAATTCATTGCCACAGAGGGCAGTAGAGGCAGGTTCATTAAATATGTTTAAGAGGGAATTAGATATATTTCTTCAGTATAAGGGTATTAAAGGTTACGGAGAGAAGGCGGGGACGGGATACTGAACTTTAAGATCAGCCATGATCTCGTTGAATGGCGGAGCAGGCTCGAAGGTTCAAATGACCTACTCCTGCTCCTATCTTCTATGTTTCCTTCATTCATGTGTCCAAGAAGCCCTTAAATGCTGCTAATATTTCAACCTTCATCACCACTCCTGGCAAGGCATTCCTGGCACCCACAACTCTGTGTAAAAACAAGTACCCCTTATATTGCCCCTAAACCTTCCTCCCTTTGCTTTGGGCTTCTAGTGTTTGCTTCTCTTATCTGGGTTTCAGGCAGACCAAAGGGAATCTTTCACTGAGATTCTGGTCTTCCAGCAGTTCTGGATGTCTGTCTCTGGATGCTCTGCTCAGGGGACCACCCCGCAGTATCTCATCAAGTCCTAGTCTCTGTGTCAGCAGGAATTCCATGCTGACTACTGCCTGATGGCCCTGTAGTCAATAGTGTTTGTCTATGCAACCATTCCCATGAAGGTGATGGGGCAAAGTCCTGCTGACTAGAACATTGTGTGGCATCAGGGCCAGACCAATCTTTCGCAACACCTGAGCCAGGTAGAACCTCAGCACATAGCGGCTTTTGGTGCCCTTGCACTTTGTTTCCAAGCACAGCCATACACAATAGCCATGCTAGTTAGGGTTATTCCCCCATTGATTGACGACGTACATGGTCCTCCAGACTCTATCCATTTTGGACCCCCACATGAATAGGAAATGTGTTTTGGGAATTGACAGGGTGGAGGTGTGGGGATGGGCCACACCTACCTCACGTGCAGCAGTACCAAGAGCTCCTTGCACCTGATGACCGGGTTCTACCGGATTGACAGAGTTGGGCATCTCTGTGGTTCTCCCTGTCTCCTGGAACTGGGGGTCTCCTTACAGCTCCCCATCTCCTTGAGTTGGTACTTTGTTCTCCACCATCACCACAAGACAACCAAGACCCCTGGATGGAGGGCAGAGGCACAGAGAGATCAGTGAGAATATGGGTAGTTTCAACAGGGTGGGGTCCATCCTGATGCCTGATAACAGGAGGAAACCAATGGGGAAGGAGGATGCAGGGCATTCGATAGCAGGTGGGGCAGGGTGTAGACATGGCAGCTGACTGGAATTGTCAGGGGGATACTGAGACCTGGGAGAGGAGGGGAAGGAGGGTGCAATTGTGTTCTGACGAGAGAGTGCTGAGGGAGAGGCAACATGGGTGGAACCTCAAGGCAAGGAACCCCTGAATTTTTTGCAGGGATGGGCTCTGTAAATAGACTCCCAGATATCCAGCAAAGAGCATCTTTGTCCCCCTGCCAAAAGGAAGGAGATATGGAGGAATAAAAGCAGAGAAGCCAGGGAGGGAAATAGCTTCTTCCCACAGGCCGTGAGATTGACAAGGCAACATGAGGTTGATGGGAACTAAGAATGAAAAGGTGGACAAGAATATGGACTGATTACTACAGCACAGCCAGCAGGAGAGTGGGGCCGAAGGGCCTGTTTCTGTGTTGTCATTCTGGACCAGACTTTTGAGTTCAAGCTTTAAAAGACCAAATCATTTTTAAATTTAATATCAATGGTATAGAATGAATCAAGAGACAAGATGTCTGTCCAGCAGCAAGCGTCGAAGGCACTTCCTGAAACGGAGGCTCTGAAACTACAGTGAGGTTCTGGCCGGAATGAGGTCCAGCTTCCTCTGGAAGGAGGAGAGGAGGCAGGGATAACGTGGGGGAAGCGGTGCCTTCCTACATTCACCTCCCATTTCCTCTACACCGTAACCCTCCTCATTTCCCTGCCCATTCCCCTCCCTCATCACCTCCCCATTTCCTGTGCCCCGCTCGCCGCCCACGCTCCCCTCCCCAACCTAACCCTAACCCCTAACAAACCCTAACCTTAACATTAACACTACCGATACCCTTAAACACTACACCACGTCCCCAACCCTAACTCTTATTTCCACCCTCTCCTCTAACCCTATCCCTACGCTGTCCCCTAAACCCAACCCTAATCTTACCCACCTTCCCCTAACCCCAACTCACACCCCACCTCTACCTCCTACTCCTACCCCCTTCCCCTAAACTTAACACAAGCCCACTTCCCCGAACTCTAAACCTAACCCTAAACCTCGACCTAACCCGAGCCCACATCTCCTAACCCTAAATCTAACTGTACCTCTACCCGTCCCTGACCCTTATCTTAATTCTACCCACCTTCCCCAACCCTAAGCTAAACCCTACTCCTATCCTCTACACCTACCCCCTTCCCCTAACCCTACCCCAAACCCGCACCCCCTACCACTACCCCATTACCTACCCCTACCCTCTCACTACCCCACTTTCTCCTACCCCCTTCCCCTATCCCTCCTTCCCCTGTTAGGGGTAGGAATGGAAGGGGAGGGGAAGGGTAGGAGGCGAAGGGGAGGGGGAAAGGAGAGAGGAAGGGGAGGTGAAGGGAGGAGGGCTAATTTTAGGGCATAGGTGTGAGGGTAGGTGAAGGGGAAGGTGAGTGGGGGGGGGTTGGAATGGAGGAGAGGTAGGAGACAAATGGGAGGGGAAGTGGGTGAAGGGATATGGAAGAGGTGGTGAATGGAGTTGGCAGGGCCAGAGGGAGAAGGGGAGGGGTTCAGGCCATCATGATGTTGTCCATCCTCTGTTCAGCTGGGATGCAACGTTCTTCTGGACTCGTGTCTTGTCTCTGAGATCGCTCCTTCTCCTGGGAAGAGAAATACGAGTGATAGAGATGCCGTCTCCGAGGCCTGATCATGATGAGTTTGGAGGGCTCCAACTCCTCACCCATCACCCCCCTCCCTACCCCTGCACACTAGGGCCTTTCCCTTCCTCTGCTTTACCTGAGGAAGTGTGTTATGGAGAAAACCACAATCTATATCTGCAGAGCTCAGAGTACCGTGTCTCCATCAGGCAACACCCTGGTTCACCACGACATGGCAGCAAGATGCTGGACAAATCATGGATGGATCAGTCGAGTCCCTTCAGCTGACCCATCTGAACCTACCCCACAACAATATTACTCTTCCCTCCCTCTCACCAGTACCTTCTGTTTTTCTTTTATTCCTGTCCCTATATTAAAATCTTTTTCATGCCTTTTTTGGATGAGCCTCCAGTACTACCCCTGGCAATGTATTCCAGCCACCCACTACATTCTGTGTGAATAAAATATCCCCCTCACATCTTGTCTAAAGTTCCCTCATCTCACCTTATTTAGACGTCCACTGGTATTCTGGTCCCAGGAATGCACACAATATTCCAAGTCTGGTCTGACTAGAATTTTATATATCTGCAACGTTACCTCTCGGTTTTTGAACTCAATTCCCTGACTCCTGAAGGCCAGCACACAATACACCATCTTAAACTCCCTCTCAATTTGCACAGCAACCTTGAGCGATTTATGGCGCAGTATCTAAATATATCTCAGTCCTACACACTGTTCATAATCCTGCCATTAACCATGTGCTCTGCCCTCACATTCTTGGAATCCACATTCAATAAAGATATTGGTCTATATGAAGCTAATTTTAATGGGTCTCAAACCTTCTTTGGAATAACTTTTATTTGTGCCCTTAAAAATGACTCTGGAAATTAACCTGTACCAATTGCTTGTTTAAGTACATCTGTATTTACAGGATTCAACTCCATCTGTCACTTCTCTGCAAACTGGATGACCTATGATAACCTTCTACACTGTCTACAACATCTCTACCTCTGTGTCATCCCCTGACGTACCCACCCTTCCATTCCCATCATCATTCATAAAAATCACAAAGACCAGGGGTCCCAGAGCAGATCCATTTGGAGAGCCACTAGTCATTGTTCCATCTACTAATACCCTCTGTTTACTGCAGACAAGCCAATTCTGAATCCACACAGAACAGGGTTCCATGGATCCCATGTCTCCCGACATTCTGAATGAGGCCGCCGTGACGACCTTGTGAAGCACCTTACTAAAATCCACGTGCAGCACATACAGACCTTGACCTTCATCTATTTCCTTTGACACCTTCTCGAAATACTCAATTTGACTCGTGATGCAGGACCTGCTCCTCACAAAACTATCCATGAGTTTCCCCAGCATGTTTGTGCATTGCCCTCGGACCCAGCATCTGCAGACTTCCTGGCCAGTCCCTCCCTTACCCCTTCCCAGAGCTTCCGCATCCATTACAACATTAAGCATTGCTGCCCAGTACTGCCCAGTACAGACCTTTGTAAACGTTCTCCACAACAAACTAACCCTTACCCGAACCACACCCATAACTATGGGTGGATTAAATATCCAATTAACTTCTTTCTGAAATAATGCATCATGAATTTGACGTTGATTCCAATTTTGAATAACTTTTCATAATTCTCGTTCAGCTCCTTTAAATTTAGATCCATTATCAGAACATAATTCTTTTACTTGACCACATCTAGGAATAAAACGCCAAAGAACATTAATAAAAGAGTCTGTATCAAGCAATGACGCTACTTCAATATGAATTGCTCTCATAGTCAAACAAGTGAAAATAACTCCATATTGTTTTTCAACACTTCGTCCTCACTTTAATTGCAAAGGACCAAAATAATCAACTTCCACGGATGTAAATGGGAATTCATCAGGTGAAACTCTGTCCTGTGGTAAATCTGCCATTTGTTGTTGTCCAGGTTTTCATTCTCTCTGTTAGTCACAAAGAGATGAAACCTCATAATTTCATTATTAATATATTTAAGAACTGATGTTCTATCAGTCCAAAACACAGGATCTGCTAACTCCATCTGTAATTCTCTTCTTAACATAGCGTCCATTTTGCTCACCATAATAGCAGCAGTCAATTCCATTCAAGGTCTGGTGACTGACTTTAATGGAGCCACTCTGGCTTTTCCCAATACAAATCCACCATCTACTCGCACTTGGTTATTTCACAGGACTCAGTAACTGACAGGATGAAAACCACCTTCACTTACATCAGAAAAATGGTGTAACTGAGCAAATGTGGCCACTCCAAAGTCTGTTGATGTCAAAACTTCCAAGTATTTGAAGACGCTCAATCTAATTTTTCCAATCTTGTGCAATGGATTCTGGATTAGTTTCATCCCATCCAAATTTTCTTCTGCACAAAACTGGTATTTGGCCGGGCTGATCATTAGGCTGAATTCAGCCAGTCGGGAGAAGAGGGTGTGCAGGTGAGACTTGTGTTGTGCCCAGTCTCTGCTGGCGACAAGAATGTCATCCAGATAAATAAACACGAAATTCAAATCCCTGCGCAATGTATCCATGAGGTGCTGGAAGGTCTGGGCGGTGTTCTTGAGCCTGAAAGGCATGCATAAAAATTCAAACAAACCGAAGGAGGTGATGATGGCCGTTTTGGGGATGTCCTTGGGGTGCAATGGGATTTGATGATACACGCACACCAGATTGACCTTGGAGAATACTCTCATATCATGCAGATTGGCCATAAAGTCCTGAATGTGAGGGATGGGGTAACAGTCAGATACTGTCATGTCATTAAGCCGTAGATAATCTCCGCAGGGGTGCCAGCCATCGGAGGCTTTTGGGACCAGGTGGAGCGGTGAGCCCCAGGGCTGTCAGAGCGACGAATGATCCCCAGTTCCTGCAGATGCGAGAACTCCTCTTTCGTTAACTGGAGCTTATCTGGCGGGTTTAACAGTAATGTACGATAAATTGTATCAGACACTGTGGCCCCAGGTTCACAGTTGGGAGAATATTTAACGGTGATGTACAGTCGACGACTTTGGCAGATACTGTGACACTGTGCTCACAGTACTGAGAAGGTTTAACAGAGAAGTATTGTAGAATAAGGCAGAATCTGTGACTCCAGGTTTACAGTAGTAAGAAGGTTTTAAAATGATGTACAATAAACTGAGGCAGATACTATGAAATCTGGTTCACTGTGGGGAGGAGGTTAATGGTGATGTACAGGAGACTACGTAGATACATTGATACTGTGCTCAGAGTGGGGAAAAAAAGCTTTTTTGGTGTTGTATGGGAAACTGAGGCAGTTACTGTGACACCGGGTTCATAGTGGGGAAAATGTTTAACAGAGCTGTACGATAACCTTTGGCAAATAAAGTGACACCAGCTTCATATTGGGGAGAATTTTTAATGATGATGTACACTAAACTGTGGCAGATACAGTAACATCAGGCTCACATTAAGGAAAACGTTTACTGGTGATGTACGGTAGAGTGGCAGGCTCTGTAACACCGAGTTCATAGTAGTGAGAAGGTATAATAGTGACGTACGATAAACTGTGGCAGATACAGTAAAAACGGTCTCACAATGGGGAGAAGGTTTAATGGTGATGTGTGGTAAACTTAGGCTGATACTTTAACACCAAGTTAACAGGGGGAGAAGGTTTAATGTTGATGAACGGTAGATTGAGGCAGAAGCTGAGAGACAGCATTCACAGTAATGTGAAGGTTTAACAGTGATTTACTATAAACTGTGTCAGATACTGTGACAAGATGGCGCAGAGGGTAGACGTGTGGTTCCACCCTTCCCCAGTTAGACTATTAAATGCTCAATTTTAAAAGTTGTAAAAGTGATTAAAAATACTGTTTATAGACTTTGGAATTGTGTAGGATCAAAATAGCTACAAATGTGAAAAAATCAAAAACTCAGTTCCAGAAGAAATTACCTTACAAAAGTGTTGAAGAATTGTGGCCGAGTTCAAGTTGAAGCAACGGAGTCGTCGACTGGAGTCTCCAAGCCTCAGAGGACTCCTGCCCAGCTAAGTATTTCGTTGGCACCACTTGCGCTATCACAAGATGGCACCAGCTCAGCAATGAGTTCAGCGGTTTCGACTCGTGCACTCATGAACACAGGCGTGAGGGCGGGCCAGATTAGCGACGACAGGCCCGTGAGACTGCAGCATTGACTGGTGGTCAGGAGAGGTACAGTGTAGCATCAGAAGACGCACCTGTGCAGTCGGTGGCCCTACCGGGCATGCGCGGTGCGTCGAGGGTCCACAAACCTTTGGAGAAGGTGTGGGCTGTGCGGGAGCCTGAGCAACGGTGAACTGACGAGGTCGGCACACTGTTGTCGCGTGTCCAGACTTCCACCAGCACCGGAAGAGGACCTATTGCTATGGAGGAAGAAGATGCACAACTTCATTAGAATTTGAAGAACTGGGGACAGCAGCAAAAGAAGGTCAGCCTCAAAGGGAGGTGACGGATCCTGGACTGGATTCTGTGTTTCCAATTCTGGAAGGGATTGCTCAGCTCATGGAAGATATGTCAAATATATCAATGCAGATGACTCATCAGATGACTCAAGGATTTTCGAAATGAAAACTAAAATGAACACTGTGTGTGAAGAAATAACTTTTATGAAGCAAGATATTAATGTAGTTAAGAGTGATGTTACGAGATGGACACGATCAGTGGATACTGTGCAAAAACATTTTAAAAAGATTGAGGAGGCTTTCTTGAATGCAAGAGTCAAGTGGAGCGTAATAGAGAAAAAATGGAAATAGTGGAAGATCCTTTTGTAGATTGGGGGATTCAGAAGAAGGAATTATTGAAGAAGTTTGACTCATTAGAAAACCAAAGTCGTAGAAAGAATGTTAAGATAGTAGGTCTTCCGGAAGGTATGGAAGGTTCGGATCCGGTGAAGGTTTTGAAGAAATGGATCCCAGAAGTGTAGGGCAGGTAATTCATTCCAGATGGACTGGAATTAGATCGAGCGAACAGAGCATTAAGGAAGAAACCGTTTCCAGGCCAACTACCACGAGAAGTTTTGATTCGCTGTTTTAAATATCAAGACAGAGAGATGATCCTCCGATTGGTGGTGCAGAAAACACGGCAAAATCAGGATCCACTGATGGTTCAAAATAATAGGGTTTTTTTTTAATGCAGATCTGAGTCAAGAAATTATCAGAAGAGACCGAGAATTTAATTCAGCCAAAGAAGTATTGTGGCAAAAGGGATATAAATTTGCTTTTCGTTATGCGGCAGTATTGAAAGATTTTTATGGGAATTTTCGATCTCAGTTTTTTGTAGAATGACCATGATGCTTTAATATTTGCTAATTCATTGCCAGATGGACGAGGAAATGGGCGATCGTCATCATTGTCACCGAAGGGAAGGGTCAATGGGAATGGAAATGGGAAGATTGGAAAATATGGAAAGAATGGGAAAAAAGTTGAATTGACGCAAAGTCTTCTCGATATTGAAGATCCGGAACAATCAGTGGGACTGGAATCACTGGGTTGAATGTTTTTGTTTCAGTACTTTGTGAAAGTCTGACTGGGGGTGGGTGACACTGAGTCCTTTAGTCACCTGCCACTTGTGGACTTTACCACACCCAAATTTTTAGGGGGCTACTACTTTTGAGTAGCTTGTTTTGGGATTGATTTTTCTCTCTTTTTTGGAATTTTTTAAATAGGTGGGGATTAGAATACAGCAAGACTTAGAAGGGGAGCATTATTTTATAGTAGGATTCACATTTGTGAGAAGGTTTAACAGTGATATACTATGAACTGTGTCAGGTACTGTTACACCAGGTTCACAGTGGGGAGAAGGTTTAACAGTGATGAACTGTGTCAGATACTGTTACACCAGGTTCATAGTGGGGAGAAGGTTTAACAGTGATGAACTGTGTCAGATACTGTGACACCAGGTTCACAGTGGGGAGAAGGTTTAACAGTGATGAACTGTGTCAGATACTGTGACACCAGGTTCACAGAGGGAGAAGGTTTAACGGTGATTTACGGTATGTTGAGGTAGATAATTTGACACCAAGAGTAAAGTGGGGATCAGGTTTTATGCTGATGTACTGTAGACTGAAGCAGATACTGTGACACCAGGCTCATTGTATTGTTCATTTATCTTAATTACAACATTTAATTTATATCTCCATTTTTTTTGGTGGCAACTTCCAAACATTCCATAAACTTCTATTCTAATCAGATTTTGTTCATTTAAATAGGTCACCACTAAAAGCCCAAATCGTTTGGTCTCTTAAGTACGCTGCACAAAATTAAATTCTTTACCTGGGTTTGGTTCAACATCACTTCAATCTGCTTCATTAATTTTTCAGCCCCTCGTTTTGTGCTTTCTGCTTTGCCCAGCCGATTCGCCAAATGGGCATCCAACTCTGTCTTCTCAGCTTGACCCAACATCTCCTCTGTAAACTTAAGCAAACCAATAAGTCTAAAGTTAAAAATTTCACCTTGGCATTTTCAAAAACAAAAATGACGCTGTGACTTGCCGTTTCACATCATAATCCCACTTGCTAAACTTGCAAGCAACTGCACCGCATCCTACAGCTGGAAAATTGCAAGAGAACTGCTTGGTTAAAGCAAAGATTCCATCCAGTCACCCCATTAAAGGCCTCCAAGTTAACAACAGATAGCAACATGAAAGTTAAATACAAAGATCTGTATCAGGAAGATTAATGGGCTTAAAAAAATCATTTCCACTATTGAAAGAAAACTCCTCAGGGAACACCAGGCTCTTGTTGAACAATTCCTGTTGTATTACTCAAAATGGTTTGAATCTTGATTTCAAGCAGAGTCATTTGGTGAGATTGTTGGTCCAGAACAAACCCTGCCCACACACTCCCTTAAATACCTGCAAAGTCGTGGCTCAGCTCTGCTCCATGCTAAAGCTATCAAGCTTTTCTGAAGAGAAAACGGATTCAGATGCTGGTACGTTGAGTCACAAAAACACTAATGCTTCCCTGAACAACACACCTCTATCTTAAAACCAACAAGAACCTTCCCGTGTGGTAAATATCAACAAGACATAATATCATGTAACTGTTGTGTTTGTGTCGTTGGAGAATTGCCTTTCCATTCAATCAGAATTCGAGTTTTGGGTGCTGTATTTGAGAAAAGATGTGCTGGTGTTGGAGAAGGTCAGAGATGATTTACTGGAATGATATTAGGAATGAAAGGGTTAGTGTATGAGGAACAATTGTCGACACTTTGACTGTACTAGATGGAGTACAGAAGGATAACGGGGACCTCAGAGGCATTTCAAATGCTGGAAGGCCTGGACAGAGTACATATGGCAAAGATGTTTCCCATGGTAGGGGATTCTAGGACAGGAGAGCATAATTTCAGGATAAAAGGGTGACAATTTAAAACAAATGTGGAAAAATTGATTGTGTCAGTGGGTCGTGAAACCCACGTGACGTCATTGGGTGTATTAAAGGCAGAGATTGACAAGGAACCTGCTGGAGACCTAGACAACCCTCCTCTTGTATTCCATTCTTAGAAAACATTCTGCTACTCTTTGCAGACGATGCCACTTTAGTTGCCCATTCAGAGCCAGCTCTTCAGCGCTTGACGTCCTGCTTTGCGGAAACTGCCAAAGTGTTTGGCCTGGAAGTCAGCCTGAAGAAAACTGAGGTCCTCCAACAGCCAGCTCCCCACCATGACTACCAGCCCCCCCACATCTCCATCGGGCACACAAAACTCAAAACGGTCAACCAGTTTACCTATCTCGGCTGCACCATATCATCAGATGCAAGGATCGACAATGAGATAGACAACAGACTCGCCAAGGCAAATAGCGCCTTTGGAAGACTACACAAAAGAGTCTGGAAAAACAACCAACTGAAAAACCTCACAAAGATAAGCGTATACAGAGCCGTTGTCATACCCACCCTCCTGTTCAGCTCCGAATCATGGGTTCTTTACCGGCATCACCTACGGCTCCTAGAACACTTCCACCAGCGTTGTCTCCGCTCCATCCTCAACATCCATTGGAGCGCTTTCATCCCTAACGTCGAAGTACTCGAGATGGCAGAGGTCGACAGCATCGAGTCCACGCTGCTGAAGATCCAGCTGCGCTGGGTGGGTCACGTCTCCAGAATGGAGGACCATCGCCTTCCCAAGATCGTGTTATATGGCGAGCTCTCCACTGGCCACCGTGACAGAGGTGCACCAAAGAAAAGGTACAAGGACTGCCTAAAGAAATCTCTTGGTGCCTGCCACATTGACCACCGCCAGTGAGCTGATATCGCCTCAAACCGTCCATCTTGGCGCCTCACAGTTTGGCGGGCAGCAACCTCCTTTGAAGAAGACCGCAGAGCCCACCTCACTGACAAAAGGCAAAGGAGGAAAAACCCAACACCCAACCCCAACCAACCAATTTTTCCCTGCAACCGCTGCAATCGTGTCTGCCTGTCCCGCATCGGACTTGTCAGCCACAAACGAGCCTGCAGCTGACGTGGACTTTTACCCCCTCCATAAATCTTCATCCGCGATGCCAAGCCAAAGAACCCATTTCTGATTGAATTCCATGTCACAAATAACCCATTGCAAATTTTGCATTGAGAGGACTGAAGCTTCCTCTTTTTAAAAATTGTTATGGAGCAGCTCAAATGAGATTTCTTGCTTCTTTTTTTGAAAGGGTTAAAATAGAATCAAATAAAATAGGAGAGGGAAAAGCAGAAGAATTTATGTACAAGTGGGAATCAAAATTAATGCTTGGTGATAAAGATACACAATTGTTGAAACATTTGATTAATATATGGAATAAAATAAATGATGAAATTGGTGTAAGTGGATGTACGTCACCCAGAATGGCTTTGATTCAAAATCCTCATATCTTTTTTAAAGGATCATCAATTTCTGGACAGCGGGTTTCGTAAGGGGATGTTAAATGTTGAAGATTGTTATGAAAGGGGTCAATTAATGTCGTATAACTCATCACAATCTTTTTGCTATTTCCAACTTAGAGCATATTTGAAGGATAAGTTAGGACCAACTATGTTGTACTGAAATAGAAATTCCTTATAAGAGGAATTGTTAAAAACAATTATTTGATGATGTCCTCTTTATTACAAGTAGGAACTTTTAAATGAGGAGTTCATAAGTTGAGACAAAGGTGGGAAATGGATCTGAATATTGTAATTGATTGGCAAATATGGGAAAATCCATATAAGGATCTCAATGTAATATACAAATGAGTTCAGTATAATTGTTTTGACATCAGTCATGTAGCAGATGTCAGAAAGGAATTTATCTGAAAGCTGCCCCTGGAGTCAGGTGACTCAGGCTGTTGGATTTGAAAAGCTCTACAGGAAGATGATTTGGCAATAGAGATCACGTGATCCAGGGGAGATGTATTAATTCACTTCAACTCAGCAGTCTGGAACTATTGACCAGAGTTTCACACTGCAGCAGTGAGGAAGGAATTCACAACTAGTTTTTCTTCTACAGTTACATCTTACACCAGTGAAATTGAATAGAATAAAATCAGAATTATCAGATCAATGTTTTAGGTGTGTTGAAGATGTTGGAACTTTCTTGTATTCAACTTATCTTTGTCCTAATGCAAGATCTTTTTGGGGAGAATTACAATATTAATGGAACAAGTTATAGGATACGTTTTTCCGCGGAATCTGACCTTAATTTTATTAGGAAATATTGAAGGAACAAGGTCCAAATTAAATCTATTAATATACCAATTGAAATTTGTTAAATTAACGTTAGCGGTGATGAGGACATGTATTGCATTTACTTGGAAATCAGATATATATAGATATATTTTTTTAGGGATGCCAAGATGACATGCAAATATTCAAAGTTGTATTCCTTTGGAAAGAATTACATATAGCTTGAGAAATATATACTCTATGCTTTTGCAAATTTGGCAACTGAATATTCAAATATTAGGCTTCAATTTGTAATAATGCCCTTTCCATCCCTCTGGACATGTGAGATTCTCCTCTAAGTTCAAAATTTTTTATTTAGATTTGTTAGATTTCCTCACCACCGCAAACTCTGTGGAAGTGGAAACTGGTCCAGGGCACCAGAAAACATGAAGACCACACCCCACCAACATCTCAGAAGCAGAGGATTCAATCCATGGGTCAGTGACCAAGGAAGCAGACCAGTGAGAGGTTCTGCAACTGAAAGACCCACATAGGTGGCAGGCTGTTGGTGACTTGAGGAGAGGAACCCACGCAGGCTGTGGGCTTCTGGACAAAGCAGTCAAGGAACTCACACCAGGATGTGGATGCTAGAGTGGGTCAGAACTGGCTAAAAGGATGTCAGGTATCAGACCTGGGATATGAGTGAGTGCTAAATGGTTCCTAATTATGTCAGAGGTTCAAAACTGGAGCTCACATTGCCAATGACTTGGATGGTCTGTGAGCTTTGAAAGAGAATCCACAGACCCTCAGTGACTTGGCACAGGGTTCAGGGTGGCAGTGGATGGTGGGTGCAAGAGGCATTTCAGGCAATTTCTGCCGGAGGTGAATCTGTCTGTCGTACAGCAGGAAAAAAGCAATTTTGTGTGATATGACACTTTTTAATTACATGACAGTAAATTGTCTCCTGAAATACAGAGAGAGGTTCAAGTTTCAAATTATTACAAACTCCACTCACCAGATTATACCTCTTCCCACTTTTTATTTTTGCAAGGACACCGTTGATTTTATCACAACTCCTCTGCTGCGTCTGTCCTGTGACAGATTATATATTTTATATATTGTATATGGAGATGTTTTTGAAAGAGATGGATTGGAGGAGTCGTTTAGGTCACAAACAAACACATACACTTCACAATACAGCTCTTATTTAAAATGCAAGAGCTTAGCTGAGAGTGAATCATCCAGGCACCAAGAGCCTTTGCAAAGACAAAACAAGGAGACTGTTTTACTAAAGAATTTCAAAAGCAGGTGTAAATTGATTATTGCTTTTAAGGGAACAGATGAATGGACTCAGAAGTTTGGGTCTGGTGCAGTAATCTGGCTGGTTCCAGTTTGCTGTTCTAAGAAGTTCATGTGGTTTTGCAAGCAGAGAGGAGAGACCAAATAAGAGAGAGAGAGAGAGAGAGAGAGAGAGAGAGAGAGATGGCAAGCTGGCATCTTGTTTTGAAGACGGGTTGTGAGTTCTCAGTTCAGCGTGTTGAAAAACTTTGTTGTCCATATAAGAGGAAATAGCTGGATAGAAATGATGTTTCACTTGAAAAAAGGGAAACAAAAGGAACTCTATGTTGTCCTGCTGAAGAGGTTATCATTTGGAAAACCCTGATGGGTCAAGTTTCTTTGGAAAGACACCAAAGTGGCTGATCAGAGGGAATCAGTTTATGTGTGTCCAATGAGCAAGCAATCCCTCTCTGAAACCAATAAGAGCCTTCCTGCAGGATACACATTTACTTTTAAGCACCAGAGCTTGGTGCAAATTCATAAATGTTGAATTCTGTGCACAGTATAAGAATTGATAGACATCAGTGAACTTGGAGTTGTGTCAAAGAACTTTATGTACATTAAATACACCTGCGCTTAGAATTAGAAGGGGGTAATGGAAGGCTGTTAATAGTGATAAGTTAAAGTTTGATCCTGTTTTTTTTTTGTTTAAAGAATATTAAAAACGATGTTTGTTTAAGAATCAATGGCGTTATTCTTCAAAATCTGCCTGTAATCGAAAGTATTCTTGGACTGAATAGACATCTGGGCCAAATGACTATTTAAAGACAATCTGTCCATGATTGTACATCCTAAGGTACAATATAACCACTTAGAGCACAGAACAGGCCAGTTCGGCCCAACTAGTGCCATAACAAATTCCCACCCTCCTAGTCCCACTGACCAACACACAGTCCATACCCCTCCAGTCCTCTCCTCTCCATGTAACTATCCAGTCTATACTTAAATATAACCAATGATCCCGCCTCAACTGTCTGCCGGAAGCTCATTCCACATCCCTAGCACCCTTTGCGTAAAGAAATTTCCCCTCATGTTCCCTTTATAATTTTACCCCTTCAATCTTAAACCATGCCCTCTAGTTTGAACCTCCCCCACTCTTAATTGAAAAAGCCTATCCACATCTACTCTGTCTGTCCCTTTTAAAATCTTAAAACTCCTCTATCAAGTCTCCCCTCAATCTTCTATGCTCCAGAGAAAAAAGCCCCAGTCTGCACAACCTTTCCCTGTAACTCAAACCTTGAAATCCTGTCAACATTCTCGTGAACCTTCTCTGCACTCTCTCTATTTTGTTTATATCTTTCCTATAATTTGGTGACCAAAACTGGACACAGAACTCCAAATTTGGCCTCACCAATGCCTTGTACAATTTCATCATAACCTCCCTGCTCTTGAATTCAATACTCCGATTTATGAAGGCCAACATTCCAAATGCCTTCTTCACCACATCATCTACCTGAGTATCAGCCTTGAGGGTACTATTTACCATCACTCCTACATCCCTTTGTTGTTCTGCACATCTCAATAGCCTACATTTAATGCATATGACCTATTTAGATTTGCGCTTTTTCTATCTACTAAAAATTGTTGAAGAGCAAGAATAGACAATACAATCACATAAAATTCCCATCCATACAGCACACGTATTAATACACAAAACAATCACATCTCCTTATTGGTCAGGAAGGGCCTACACCTCCCAAGGAGCCTAGGAAAGTCAAGGCTAATGGCTCTCATCCTGAGATTTTACAGGAGCGCAGTTGAGTCTCCTGTCTGGCTGTATCATCCTCTGCACATCCGGAGATGAAAGATGGCACCGAGATCTTTGGCCGATCCAGGAGGAGCGAAAGTGTGGAATTCGACACGAGCCAGACTTGACTAAGGAGAGTGGGGCGTGAGTGCCCGAATGCAAGCATGAGTTACCAGGAAGGGGAATGTCTGTACGCAGCGGCGCATCTGAAGATGTTCTCGCTTGAAAGAATTTCTGGATCCGATCCATAGTCCAGCTGCCAGGTAGGATGTGGAAGAGAAGAGGTGGAGGAGGACAACTCAGAAGTTCGAGAAGAAGAAGAGCAAGATTTACTACTTGCTGCAGTTGGACTCAATGAAGGGAGACCTAAGGCTTGAAGAACATCTCCTTCTCCAATGAAAGCTGTTGTTTAACCAGATACCTTCCCCAGACTTCAAGGCCCCTATAACAGGGATGGAAGTTAACCTCATGTCTACAGAACTGAGCCAACAAAATGAAAAGATGATGTCTTCTGTGAACTAAGGTTTTGAAACTTTAAATGATCAATTTGCTGTTATGGAGGAAATAAATGGCTGGTATGTGTGAAGAAATTACATCTATTCAAGTTGATATTAATAAGAGTTTAACAGCAGTGGACACTGGACAAGATCAATTTAAGAAGATAGAAGACGTTTTTATTGACTGTAAGGATCGTGTGGACCATTATGCGGAGAGAATGGATCATATTGACGATTTGTTTACAGGCTGGGATGTCCAGAAGAGAGATTTGTTAAAAAACATTGATTCGTTTGAAAATCAAAGTTCACGTAATAATATTAAGATAGTTGGTCTGCCGGAAGATATTGATGATTCAGATCCTGTAAAATTATTTCTGGAAATGGATTCCAGAGATGTTGGGAGTCGAGTCTTTTTAGATAGGGTTCATAGGGTGTGAAGGACAAAACCTTTTCTGGGTCAAATGTCAAGAGCAGTTCTTTTAAGATGTTTGTGATATCAGGATAGAGAAATTATATTGCGGCTTGCGGTTCAGAACGCTCGCCTTGATCAAAGCCCTACGATGTATCAAGGCAATAGGGTTTTATTTTATGCTGATTTAAGTCAGGAGATTATTAAGTGACGGAAAGAGTTTAATCTGGTCAAAGCAGTTCTGTGGAAGAAAGGGTATAAGTTTACTTTTCGGTGTCCGACGATATTTAAGGTGAATTATGGGCCAGATCAGTCTCAATGTTTTGAGAGTCCTTATGGTGCATTTTCTTTTGCAAATTCCTTCCCAGATTTGAAGGAATCGATGGGGAAAATTGGGAAGGGAACAGGGAAAAGAATTGGAATCAGAATCGGTGAGTGATGTTGAAGATGAAGCTCAAGCTGAATGTGGGTGTTATCACTGGGATGACTGATGGGTTTTAATGTTTGGTTGGGGGGGCGGTGATTGATTCTGCTACTTCTAAAGTCATCTGCCACTTGTGGTATTAACTGCAGCTGGTCCACAGAGGGGGGTCCGACTCTTGTACTTGTAGATTTTTACATTTTTTAAAGGGGTTTCTTATTGTTTGAAAGGGGGGTTTGGGTTTTTAAAAATATTTAATTGCTCTGTGAAGTGCCAATCTCAAGAGGAAATTAAGTTATGGCTCATTTAAATTTTGTGACCTTCAAAGTTAAAGGATTTAATAATCTGATGAAAAGGGAATATCGGCATATATAAAGAAAATGACAGTTGATGTTGCCTTTTTGCAAGAAACTCATTTGTCTGAGAAAGAACATATGAAATTGAAAAGAGATTGGGTCGGACATGTTTTTGCATCTTCATTTAATTCGAAAGCTCGAGGTGAGTTGCTACTTTGGTTCATAAGAAGATACCGTTTCAGTTGGAATCATTCTCTGCCACATCGGGTCGAGAGCTGTTGGTGAATTGTAAAATTTTTGCTGAAGCATGGACTTTGATGAATGTTTATCCACCCAATGAAAATAATGAAGATGTTATTTCTGAAACTTTTTTTGAATCTGGGTCAAGCTAATGAAAATATTTTGATTGGTGGGGATTTTAATTGTGTGTTGGATAAATTTCCAAAAACTGCACAAAGAACCAAAATAGTTAAATGGATGTTAGACTCAATGAAAGATTTGAATTTGGTGGAAATCTGGAGGAAGTTAATTCTGACGGAAAAAGACTTTTCTTTTTATTCACCCAGACATGATCCTTTTTTGAGAATCGACTTTTGCTTAACATCAACACAATTACAGGGTAGATTTACACATGCAGAGTATAAGAGTACGATTTTATCGGATCATTCCTCATTGTTAAGTAGAAGTACACAATCCTTTTTCCAGACATCTAAAATCCGGAAAGCTCCAAACACCAGCAAGTGGGGAGAGAGATGGCAGTGCGAGTCAGGCGGGAGAGGGGTGGAGGAAAAATGGCAGTGTGACTGGAAGGGAGTGGGGGTGGATACAGCAGCATAATTTGGGTGGGCTTAAATCTGGCTTTCCAAAATCCTGAAAAATCTGAAATTCAAAACACAGTGACCCCCCCCCCCCCAAAGGGTTCTGGATAAAGGATTGTGCACCTGCACATGTTCTGGTTTGCATAATGCAGAGACCCCTTATCGATGACAATTTAATGGAATGTTATTGAAGCAACCAAAGTTTCTAAGTTAAATCAAAGACCATATTCAATCTTATTTGCCAATTAATACATATTCAGTACAAAGTAAATTTGTTTTGTGGGATGCTTCAAAAGCTTATTTAAGAGGTCTGATAATCAATTATTCTGCAAGAATTAAGACGCAGCATTTGGCAGAGAGGCAAAATTTGGAGAAGGAAATAACAATGTTAGAAAAGGAATTCCAACGAAATTCGACTGTGGATAAAAAGACTTTTTTGATTCAGTTGAAACTGTTATAATATAATGCAAACATATAAATATGAAAAATTAATACAATGATCCAAATAGCGTTATTATGAGTCAGGAGAAAGAGAACATAAGGTTTTCGCTCGGCAATTAACGACTGAACAGGCATCAAGGACAATAAATGCGATGAAATAATTCAGGAATCACTTTTAAACCTCAGGAAATGAATGATGAATTTCACTCATTTTACCAGAATTTATATTCTTTTGAAGTAAGTCAGGATCAGGAACGTGTTGAGTCTTTTTTAGGTAGTTTGGAGTTATCGGTTTTGGACAATAAAGATAGGACAGAATTGGAAGTTCCTTTCAGTGATTTAGAAATTGAAGAAGCGATATTGAATATCACCTGGAGAAGATGGGTTTACAGGAGGGCTTTATAAAGAATTTTATGAAGTCTTGTCTCCTGTTTTCATGGATGTTCTTAAACAAGCTACAGAAGAGCAAACGCATTTCCAGAATCCTTTTCTAGAGCTAGAATTAGTTATTGCAAAAAAGGATGAGCCCCATTCAAAGTTGCCTCATATCGAACAATATCTTTATTAAATGTAGATTATAAGATAGTAGCTAATAGTCTTGCAAAGTATTTATCACATTTAATACATGTTGATCAAGCAGGTTTTATTAAGAATAGATTTTCTTCTGAAAATATTGTTCGACTGTGACGTTGATTAATGGATAAAGATATTGTTTGAATCAATCAATGACTAAGCAAGGTTGTCCTTTGTCATCATTGGTGATAGAACCGCTAGCCCAAACAAAAAGACAAAACGATAAAATTATTGGGATTAAAATAAATGAAGAGAATATAAGATTCATTTGTTTGCAGATGACGTAGTAATATATTTAACAAATCCTCAGTAATTGTTATGACATCTGCAAACCTGTTTGGTGCTATATGGAGAAATGTCTGGTTATAAGGTTAACTGGGATAAGAGGAACATATTGCCAATTACAGAGGAAGATTATCCTGCTTGTAAACAGATTACACAGCTTAGGTGGACGAAGAAAATTTAATATTTAGAGGTAATGGTTGATGCGGATTATCAACATTTGTGTAAGTTGAACTATGTTTCTCTATTGATAAAATTAAAACTGATTTAATTAAATGGAAAAATCTTCCTTTGACATGAATGGCACATGTGAATTGTGTTGAAGTGAACATTTTTCCTTGTATTCAATATCTTTTTCAATCAATTCCATGTTCGCTTCCAAAGATATTTTTAAAAGAGTTATGCAGCCATCAGAATATTTTTATAGAAAGGTACTTTGGCTAGAGTATTGTTGCATAAATTTACATGGAAATATGCATTAGCATCTACAATGGCCTCATTTTCTGAATTATTTGTTAAATTATTAATTAATTATCAGTTAAAATTTATGAATATGATGTTCAAAATTAATCTACCTCCTCGCCTGTATAAAGTGGAATTAGCACAGATTTCTCATTATACATCAATGTATATTTAGATGGACTCCTCATCTTTTGCATTATTATAATTTCCCAGTATTATGACATTTATGTGATGTTTGGTATAAAAGAAATCTGGCAACAGAAACTGGAGATAAGGCTTCATTTCAAATTCCATTTCAAGTTCATATTCTTCTCGATGAATAATTTTAGTATTTAAAGATTTGCCAAATGAAAGGTATTCAAGTGTTAGCAGATTGTTTTGAAATGGGACAACTCTTTCTTTTGATAGGCTTGGGGAAAAAAATTGAGGTACTGTTAAATTCTTTGCTTGCATGTTTTCAAGTACGTGCTCCAGTACTGAAGAATTGTGGGTGAGAATTGAAGATACCTAAGTTAACTAAATTTAAAAATGTAGTTGTAAATGGGGAAAAAAGGGATTTATTTCAGAAATGTATTCTTTGTTGCAAGAGAAAATGGCCAAACTGGATTTAGATAAATAAAATATTAAATGGGAGAAAGATTTATCCTTAGAATTATCCCAAGAAGAATGGACTACTATGTGTGAAGATAGTGTGACTACATTTGATGAACTATAATTTTCTACTTCAGTTGTATTAAACACCAGAAAAGTTAAAAAGATATGGATTTACTCATTTGGATTTATGCTTCCTGAGATTTTACAGGAGCGCAGTTGAGTCTCCTGTCTGGCTAAGTCATTGGATGCTCCGGTAGCTGTAAAGCATCAGACAGGAATGATGCAGAGTTGTGAGGATCACTGGGGTCTCACTTTCTTCTGCAGATGACATTTACTGGGAGTGTTGTTCAAATAGGGCTCAAGGAATTGTAAAAAGACCATTTCCATCCAGTGCACAGCATCTTTCACCACATCCATCATCAAAATCAGGACTGCCAGGCTGGGGAATAGCTTCTTCCCACAGGCTGTGAGATGGATGAAAAGTATCCTGTAAATGGGATAGTTACCCTAAATATTTATATATGTAGTCAACACAAGACTGCTTTATTCAGACTTTGCAGGCTTCTTTTATTTACCGTGTGTCCCAGGCTCCATGGGAGAAGGTGGGACATCATTATGAGTTTCCTACTGATCCACGGAACCACAGGTTTAAATTAAGCCCTGTGAGTCTCTCGCGCCTTCTGTCAGGAGAATCCACAGATCAACGTGTCGTTCCTTGACACGCAGCACCACGTGGGTGTGGTCCATTAAATGGACAGCTGTCTGTCTTATGCTTTCACGCGCCTGCCAAAGAACCATCCCCACTCAGCCCGCTACACAGCTGCTAACCGCCACCCCCCCCCAGAACTGTCACCAGAAACTAAAGCACCAGCTGCATCGACCTTAGGTGTACCCCCTCATCATCTGTGCTGGAGGCACTGAAAGGGTGAAGCGGGATCCACATGGGCAGGCTTGCATCTGTCCACACTAAACAGCTGTGAATGCCCCCCAATGTCCAAAGTATACACAACCCCATCCTTCTTCATCACGCGGAAAGGGCTCTCATACGGTCATTGTAATGGCGCTCCTGGGACCTGTCTGTGCACAAAAACATAATCAGTGTCCAGGGGTTTTGGGGACACATTCTGTTTAGGGGAACCATGCCAGTGGGTAGGAAAAGATTTGCTGATCACAACACCATGTCGAAGCTGATGAAGGACGTTCAGATCAGAGTTGGTGTGAAATGAATGTCCCATGAAACTGTAAGGACCGTACCATAAACCATCTCTGTGGACAATGCAGACATCTTCCTTTGGAGCCATGCACACTCCCAATAGAACCCATGGCAATCATCGACTATATTGTGTCCGGTGAGTAGGGCCTTCAGTTGCCGATGGAAACGTTCCACAAGGCCGTTGGACTGTGGGTGAATTGTGGTGCGTGGTCTGATGCAATGTGGGTCGGGTAACCAAATCTAGCCATCCAATTAATGATGAATGCTATGGCCCTTGTCTCAGTGTCACTAGATGGAAACAAGATGGCCTCTGGCCAGCGTGTGAAACGTTCTACGACTGTTAGAATGTATCTCAAGTTTTGAGATTTTGGCAATGGTCCGAGCAGATCCACATGCACATGTTCCAACCGCGTGTGTACCACCGGGAAAGGTTGAAGAAGTGCCTTAGTGTGCTGTTGAATTTTGGCAGTCTGGAATGAGGTACATGTGCAGACCAATTGCGCGACACCTCGTGTACTGGTTTTCTGCCAGGGGATTAGCAACAAATTCTCTTCTACGAAATGCTTTAGCAGCATCCAATGCACCTACTATGTACCAGAATTTCATGTCCTCTGCCATTATGACACAAGACAAAACTAAGTTTCCTCCTTGGTTGATGGGTCTGGAAAGGAGGCAAGTGAAGTCCTAACATCGATTGGGAAACACAGTCAGTGAGAGGTCAGCATGGCTTAGAGTTTAGACAACGTGTTCAGGACTGCGTTTTGCAGCAGTATGTGGAGATGCCCACGAGATGGGGGGCTGTGTTTGATCTGTGGTTAGGGAATGAAATGGGGCAGGTGGCGGAGGTGAGCATTGGGAAGAACTTCAGATCCAGTGATCATGGGTTAATTAGATTTAGCTTAATTATGGAAAGGGATAGGTCATGTCTGAAGTCGAAGGTCTTCGAGTGGGGGAAGGCCAGATTTGAAGAAATGAGAAGGGATTTGCAGAGAGTTGTATGGGCTGATCTTTTATCCGGAAATGATGAAGAGGAAAATTGGAGGGTATTTAATGGTGAGATTTTGAGAGTACAGGATCATTTTGTTCTAGATCGGCTGAAATGTAAGATTAGAAGTTCAAGGGAGCTCTGGATTTCTAGAAAAATTATGAATGATTCGGGATAAGAGGGAGGCCCATGCTCAATATAAGAAACAAAAGATTGATGAGATTTATGATCCTTACTTATATTGAAGAAAGAACCTCAAGAGAGAAATTAGAAAGGCAAAAAGAAGGTATGAAGTATCCATAGCTAATAAGGTGAAAATGAATCCTTCGGGTTTTTACAGATACGAGAACAGTACAAAGAGGGTTAAGGATAGAGTACGTCCACTGGAAAATGGGAACGGTGGACTATGTGCAAGTGAGAAGCTGTATGAGATGGGGGAGATATTGAACAATTTTTTTTCTTTTCTGTATTCACGAGCAAAAGGGACACTGGACTATGTGAGATAAATGAGGTGAATGGCTTAGTTATGGAAAGGATAGGGATTAGTAAAGAGAGGGATTTGGAGCTTCTAGGATCAATAGAGTTGGATGTCTCCTGGTCCTGATGGGATTTTCCACAGGACATTAAGGGAGGTCAGGGAGCAAATAGCCGGGGCTCTGACAGTGATGTTTCAAACATCACTGGAGAAGGGTGTGGTGTCGCGGGATTGGAGGGTTGCAAATGTTGTTCCACTGTTTAAAAAAAGCAGAACGTGCAGGCCAAGTAATTATTGGCCAGTAAGTTTTACTTTGGTGGTGGCAAAAGTTATGGAGGGTATTCTCAGAGATAGTATGTACAAATATCTGGATAGGCAGGGAATGATCAGGGGCACCCAGAATGGGTTTATGAAGAGAAAATCATTTTAATGAATCTTTTTGAATGTTTTGAAGAGGTGACAAGGAAAGTGGCTGAAGGTAGGGCAGCTGACAATATCTATTTGAATTTTAGTAAGGCTTTTGATAAGGTTCCGCATGTAAAGTTAGTTAGCAAGGTTCAGTCACTAGGGATTAATAGATAGTGAGATGGGTTCAGAGGTGGCTGTAAAACAGACAGCAGAGAGTCATGGTGGACAACTGTCTGTGAGGATAGAAGCCTGTGACGAGCGGTGTGACTCAGGGATTGGTGCTGGGTCCCCTGATGTTTATCAATTATTTTCATGATTTGGATGAGGGGGTGGTTAACTGGGTAATCAAATATGCAGACGATACAAAAATAGGGGGACTGGTGGACTGTGAGGAAAGTTTTCTTGGATTACAGGATTTGGTTTGTTTGGAAAAGTGGACTGAAAGATGGCAGATGGAATTTAATGTTGACAAGTATGAGGTGCTGCATTCTGGAAAAAATAATCTTAATATGACATATGCAGTTCAGGGATGGGCATCGAGGAAGGCAGAGGAACAGAGGGATCTTGAGTTATGGTATAGATTTCCTTGAAGTTGGTTTCCCATGTAGACACGGTAGTTAAGAAGGCATGTGACATGCTGGCCTTCATAAATCATAGCATAGACTAGAGTATAGCTGTTTAAGGCATTGGTGAGGCCATGTGCAGAGAAGATTTACAAAAATGTTGCCTGACTTACAACATCTAGGGTACAGAGGAAGATGAAGGAGACAGCGACTTTATTCATTGGAACGTGGACAATTGAAGGGGGTTATGATAGAGGTATTTAAAATAATGAAGGGAATAGATAGGCAAGACATGAGTAGACTCTTTCCACTGAGGGCAGGGGAGGCTGGAATAAGAGGGCATGAGTTAAGGGTAAGGGGGTAAAACTTCAGGAGAAATGTTAGAGGATGTTTCTTCACTCAGAGAGTGGTGGCAGAATGGAATGATCTTCCAGAAGAGATGGTTGTGGCAGGGTCCTTTTTGTCATTGAAGAGATTGTTGGATGTGTACATGGATATGAGGGGGTTGGAGGATATGGGCAGAGTGTGGGAAGGGGCTGGGGAATGGTTAGGGAGTGGAGTGGTTCATGTGAAATGGCATGCACTCGAAAGGCTGATATGGCCTGTTTCCGTGCTGTAAATTGTCATATGGTTAGATGTGCCGGGCTCCACGAGACAAGGTGGGACATAATGAAGTGTTTGCTGCCGGAAAGTTTAAATTAAGTCCCGTGAGTATCCCACACTTTCTGGCAGGAGTCTCCACAGATCAACGTGCCATTCCTCGGATCGCTGCACCAAGCGCAGTCCATTAAAGGGGTGAGAACACAGCTGTCTGTCTTATGTTTTCGTGCACCCACTGAACAACTCTTATTCTGCCTTGTCTCACTGACGAGAATCCAGTCCAGAGACCTCCATCCCCTTCGTATCCCTGAACTTGTCCAAATTCTACAATGCTAACATTGAGCTCATATTTCCTCATGCAGCTGGCAGCTTGTTCCACTCTCGCACCACCTTGTGTGGAGAAGTTCCCCCTCATGTTTCAACTAAACTTTTCCTCTTTCATCCTTGGCCCACGTATTAAGGACTTTTGGAAAAGTCAGACTCCGCCTCTTGGAAAAAACAACCTCTATCCTCAAGGACCCTCACCACCCAGGCCAGGCTTTCTTCACCCTGCTATCAGCAGGGAAACAGGTCCAGGAGCCTGAAGACGAATACCCAATGGTACAAACACAGCTTCTCCCCCTCTGCCGTCAGATTTCTGAATGGACAAGGAACCACAGTCACTCTCTCACTTCCTCTTCATTTTGCACAGATTTCTTTTTTAAAAATGTAATTTATAGCAATATTTGCACCTATATTGTTGCCACAAAATGACAAATATTGTGACATGTTCATCATAATAAATTTTTAATTCTGAACACTGCGCGTACATCAGAAAACAATCATAGCTCAAAAAACAATTTGAAAAGATGAATTAACTATTTCCATGCTCCCTTCCCTTTTATGTCTATTTTTCTAAATCCACTCCATAATCAAGACATCTCCACTTAACCCAACCCACATTTCTTCTACTATTTAAAGCACTCAGTAATACACCAAGGCAGTAAAATAAAAATTCAATGCTGGAAATACTCGGCAAGCCATCTACTGGAAAAATAATCGGCTTTAAAACCTTCAGGTTGATAACCTTTCACTGGAATTCAAGAAGATGATCAAACAAACCTGATTCTCTTTTTGAGAAAAAGAAGAGGAGACATATCAAACTGAATAAGTGGGATGAAAAGCCCAACAGCAGAAATGGCTGCTGGATGAGTGGAGTTGACTCTTTGATCAACACATCTGTCTGGATGGAGGGGTAAAGGATAAACAAGACAAACATAATGCCGTCACTGTGAGGTTCAATACGACAGCTGCAGAGAATCTGAAATGAAGGAATGGTGAAAATACTTGTTTTTGGATCAATGTGACAAAATTTGACCTGACAAAAGAAAACAAAATTCCTTTGCTCTGCCAGAACTCTCTAGATCAAGGGACATAATAAAATAATCCAAAAGCCAACATTATGAAATTGAACAGCCAAGTTATAGAAATTGGTAGCAAGAGATAAAACACAGTTACATAATTCCATGAAAGTGGTGTCACAGGAAGACAGGGTTCTAAAGACAGCTTTTGTCATCTTGGCCTTCATTAATTAAAATGTTTAAAATAGGAGTTGGGAAGTTATGGTGAGGTTGTATAAGATGTTGGTGAGGCCAAATTTGGAGTATTGTGTGCAGTTCTGGTCACCTAGCTACAGGAAGGGTATTAGTAAGATTGAAAGAGTGAAGAGAAGATTTACTCGGACGCTGCCAGGTCTTCCTGAGTTAAGCTCCAGGGAAAGGTTGAACAGGATTGGACTTTATTCCTTGGAGTCTCGAAAAATGAGTAAGAGATTGCTTAAAGTGGCATATGAATGGGAAAATAGGGTGAGAAAGACTGCCGAAGACCCAATTGTGAGGGACAGATTTTGCTTGAGATAAATTGTCATTGGCCCATTTCCTCTGGAGTTATGAAACCACGCACAGAGCAAGTCAATGTCATACTATTAAAACAGTGGGTTTCAAACTTTTTTTCCCCAATCACATAGCTCATTAAGTAACTCCTTACTAACAGAGCACTTCTGGCAAAGGGATTAAGTGGAATATGATCCAGGGGGTGGGGGTGTGGAGGAGGAGTTTGAAAATCACTGCTCTAGATGAAAAGATTTCTCCGTCTCCATTTTAAGCAGACATCCTTTTATTATGAGTTTGTGCCCACTGATCCTAAACTCTCCCAGTACTGGCAAAATCCTCTCTCTCTCCAGCCCTTTCTCTAGTCATCAGATTTCAATGAGGTCCTGCCTCATCCTTCTGAACTCAGGGGAGTACAGGCCCAGAACCATCAAATGCTCCTCAAATATTATTCCTCTCAACCCCAGGATCATTCTTGTAAACCACCACTGGGCCATCACATCCTCTCTTAGAAATGGGGCCTAAAATTGCTCACAACACTTACGATATCAGGACAACCAGAAGGTGGTCACGGGAGGGAAGACAGCTGCAGGTCTGCCTAGAGTCCATGGATTGGATGGTGTTCAAGGAGTCAGCTGAGGGGGGGGTGTCGTGGCAAGATGACGTAGGAAAAAGAAGTTCGAAGACACCTCTCCCTGACTGAACTGTTCAATACTCGAACTGTAATGTCTTGTTTGACTTTATCAATGTTTTGAACAATAATTTTCTACTGTAGAATTCTGGAAATGAAGAAAGGAAAAAAAACAGTGTTGGGCACGATCAGTTGCCCCAATTATCATAGAGACAAAGACTGAGGGGAACGATAGGCTTTATTACACACAAGACTGCAGGCCCGGGTCCAAGTGAGGGAAGTGAAGGCCTGGATCACAGGGGAGGACTCCAGGGAGGAGTCTCGGAGAGGATGTCATCAGGAGGGTGGGCCAGCCCGTGCCTGTACTGGTCAGTACATACAATACCATTTCATTACAAGCAACTTAGAAAAAACCTAGGTTGTCAACCTGTGAAAAGTGCAGAAGAAGCAAGGACGACCTTCCAGAAGGAGCCTCAGGACAAGTTAGACATGGATCCGAATCCTCAACGTGCAAGTCGGGAGCAGCTGGAAGAAATGTCTGCAACTTCTGCACATCCGGAGATGAAAGATGGTGCCAAGATCTTTGGCCGGGCCAGGAGGAGCGCAAGTAAGGAATTCGACATGAGCCGGGCTTGGCTAAGGAGAGTGGGGGGTGAATGCCCGAATGTGAGCTCTAGATACCGGGAAGGGGACTGCCTGTATGCAGCGGAGCATCTGGAGATGTTCTCACTTGCAGGAAATTCTGGTTCCGATCTACAGTCCGGCTGCCAGGTATGATGTGGAAGAGAAGAGAAGAGGTGGAGGAGGACAACTCAGAGGTTCAAGAAGAAGAAGAGCAAGAATTACTACTTGCTGCAGTTGGACTCAATGAAGGGAGGCTTGAAGAACATCTCCTTCTCCAATGAAAACTGTTGTTTCACCAGATACCTTCCCCAGACTTCAAGGCCCCTCTACAGAACTGGTCCATCAAAATGAAAATATGATGCCTTCTGTGAACTAAGGTTTTGAAACTTTAAATGATCAATTTGCTGGTATGAAGGGAAAAAATGGCTGGTATGTGTGAAGAAATTACATCTATTGAAGTTGATATTAATAAGAGTTTAACAGCAGTGGACATTGGACAAGATCAATTTAAGAGGATTGAAGAAGTTTTTATTGACTGTAAGGATCGTGTGGACCATTATGCAGAGAGAATGGATCATATTGAGGATTAATTTACAGGCTGGGATGTCCAGAAGAGAGATTTGTTACAAAACATTGATTCATTGGAAAATCAAAGTTGTCGTAATAATATTAAGATAGTTGGTCTGCTGGAAGATATTGAAGATTCAGATCCTGTAAAATTATTTTTGGAAATGGATTCCAGAGATGTTGGGAGTTGAGTTTTTTTAGATCGGGCTCAGAGGGCGTTAAGGAGAAAATCTTTTCCGGGTCAAATGCCAAGAGCGGTTCTTTTAAGATGTTTGCGATATCAGGATAGAGAAATGATTTTGCGGCTTGCGGTTCAGAAAGCTCGCCTTGATCAAAGCCCTACGATGGTTCAAGGCAATAGGGTTTTATTTTATGCTGATTTAAGTCAGGAGATTATTAAGTGACGGAAAGAGATTAATCTGGCCAAAGCAGTTCTGTGGATGAAAGGGTATAAGTTTACTTTACTTTATGGGCCAGATCAGTCTCAATGTTTTGAGAGTCCTTATGGTGCATTAACTTTTGTGAATTCCTTCCCAGATTTGAAGGAATCAATGGGGAAAATGTCCGAGGATAAGATTGGGATGGGTATGGGGAAAAGAAGTTGGAATCAGAATTGGTGAGTGATGTTGAAGATGGAGCTCAAGCTCAATGTGGGTGTTATCACTGGGATGACTGATGGGTTTTAATGTTCGGTTGGGGGGTGGTGGTTGACTCGACTACTTCTAAAGCCATCTACCACTTGTGGTATTAGCTGCACCTGGTCCACAGAGGGGGATCCGACTCTTATACTCGTAGGTTTTTTTTACAGGATTTTCTTCTTTGAAAAGAGGGGTTTGGGTTTTTTTATAGATATATAATTGTAATTGCTGTGTTAAGTGTCAATCTCAGGAGGAAATTAAGTTTTGGCTCATTTCAATTTTGTGATCTTTAATGTTAAAGGACAATAATCCGATTGAAAGAAAGTGAATATTGGCATATATAAAGAAAATGAAAGGTGATCTTGCTTTTTTGCAAGAAACTCATTTGTCTGAGAAAGAACATATGAAATTGAAAAGAGATTGGGTCGGACATGTTTTTCATCTCCATTTAATTCGAAAGCTCGAGGTGTTGCTACTTTGGCTGATAAGAAGATACCGTTTCAGTTGGAATCATTCTCTGCCACATCATTTTCTTGAAGACAATCAAGATAACTGACCTGTTCATGGAGCACTGTGTCTGGACTCAGATTCACAAACTCACGTGGCAAGGTCAGCATTCAGCCATTTACTAGCTCTACCACGAAACATCGATGATCTGCCATAACAGCAGTAGGCATGCAAAGGAGAACCACGGGCAAACGTTTGCTCCATGTAGATGCATCACCACCTGCTTTCGATTGTCAATGAAAATGCTCAAAGAAGCTGTTGGCCCTGAAATGCTTAGCGATAATTCAGGTCGTGCACAGAGGATCAATGGGAGTTCGGACCAATGCTGACTCGAACTGAAACCTTTGATCTGTTGTAATAGTGCCCAGAATACCAAAAGATGGAATCCAATGATCCACAAAAGCCAAAGCAATTGTCTCTGCAGAGATGCCGATGATAGGAATTTCATCCTGCCACCTGGTCGTCCAGTCCTCACATGTGAGCAGTACATTGCCGAGATGGCAGAAGTGGACCTTCCAAGCCACAAGGTGCACGTGCTGGAAATTGGAATCCAAAACAACAAAATCCCCCAGCTTGAATTTCATGTGCCTGGAGACTTTAGGGCGTTGAACCAGCAAGCGAGTCCTTGCCCATAATCCAACATTCTGTTTAACATGAAACCAGATAAAATCTTCCTTAACCAGTTTGATTGATGCTCTTCTACCAGGAAGAGATAGATTGTGAAGAGAAAATCTCCTGCCTCATAGCTGCCACACAAATGGCAGAGTCCTTCCTGTTGGGGGAAAAAAAATCACAGGCCAACTTTTCACCCGATTCATCCAGGGTCACATCTTGAAGATGGAGACCAGAGTTGATCTGGTTTCACCTGATGAAATCGGCATCCGTGTGCCGTGCATGAGCCATGGCAGTGAAATCGATGGCAATTGTTGGATGTAATGTCGCGCCTGGATAGGGCACCAGCCACAGCATTCGCTTTTCCTCAGATATGCTGTGTGTCCGATGAAAATTGTAGGATGAACTCCAAGTGCCAAATCTCTCTGCGCAAATAGAGATGTGTGCTTCTACTTTCAGTATGCAGAAGAGGCTGGTGGTCTGTACAAATTGTGTAAGAATGACCTTCCAATAAAAAGCTGAAATATTGAATTGGAAATTTGGATTCATGAGAGAATTACAAATAAATTTGTTTCAAAATTGTATCTACTATTTCAAGAGGAATCTCCAAACCTAGACTTGAATAAATCAAAAGAAAGATGGGAATTGGATTTGGGAACTGAAATTGACCCTTTTTGCTTGTCTGACATTTGTTGAGAGAATAATTAATGTTTTTGATAGATTAGTTAATTACAAATTTATTCATCAATTATATTTAATGCTATATCAATTAATTTATTGCAATTTTTTCAAATTTATGTCTTAGATGTGGCACAGAAATTGGTACGTTTATACATTCTCTCTGGTCATGTCTCAAGGTGACATCATTTTGGAAAGATGTGGGCAAGTTTTTGGAACAAATTATAATAATGTTTACCATCAACACCTGAGCATTTACTTTTGGGAAATGTATATGATTTGGAAGCCTAATTCAATTTCTCAAAGAACAATTAATTATTTTTATAAATTGCATTGACAGTGGCCAGGTGATGTATAGCAATTCCATGGAAATCTGAATCCCATCTTAAAATTGATTGTGGGGAAATGCAAAATTGTATTCCCTTCGCAAAGGTGATGTATAATATTAACTGGGTATGATACATTATTCAAACTATGGAAACCATATTTAGATATGGGTTTGGATATCTAATGTATTCACTTCTCCACCCCACCACCACTTTTCATTAATCTTAATGGTTGAACCTTATCATGTTGGTTTAATTCTAATATTTTTTTAATGTCCTGCCTTTCCTTTTGGGAGGGAATAGTTATCACAGGTGCTTTGAACCTAGATCTGTTTTTTTTTCATTATACTTTTCTTCTCTTCTCACTTTTATGGACAGTACAACCATTTATTTGTTATTCTCTTTTGATCAATGTATTATTTGGATACGATTCTGGTATTATATTGTACTGAATACAAAACTATAAATTTAAAAAAAAATTGAAATGTTTCACTGTGAGATAGATAGCTAAGAGTTCTTGCCCAAATGTACAACACTTTGCCTGAGCCGGTGACCGCTTGGCTGAAAAAAAACACCGGAGGTTCCAATTGCCCACAGACTCGCTGTTCGAACACTGCTCCCACAGCACTGACAGATGCATCTGTGGTAAGAGAGCAAGATCTTGGGCATTTGATGTACAACCTTAGTGACATTTTTCAGAACAGTGTTCACATCATGGAAAGCATAAACAGGATGGTCTCCCAAAGATAATGTCTTTTTGAAGCAGACATCAGATCCTTTGAGTCGTTCAGCAAGAGGTGCAGTGGCATTGACCAGGAAACAGCAATAAAAATTCCTCATACCTTAAAACCATCACAACTGGCCAAACGTAACAGAGGGAGGAAATTCTCAAATTTCACGCACTTTCCATTCATCAGGCAAAATACCATGTGGCATAACTCTAGCTCCCAAAAATACAAGATCAGAAACACCAGAAACACTTTCCTGGGATTGATCACGGTACCACATTCCTCAAGCCTTAGAAACAATGAGATAAGGTGGCTCTTGTGCTCCGTTTCATCCACACTTACAACCAGAATCTCCTCAATCAACACAAGCACCAAACAAACCCAAGGACAGTGAGTTCGTGGTCTATGAACCACTGGAATTTCTGAGCTGCATTCCATAGACAGAATGGTTTTCTCAGAAACTCAAACATACCGAACGGGAGCATCACTGCTGTCTTTGTGACATCCAAAGACTCAAATGGAATCTAATAGTAAGCACATTCTAGATCTATTTTGGCAAATGCAGATTTGCCGTGGAGGTTTGCTGAGAAGTCTTGTAAATTTGGAATATTGTATCAGTCAGGCATGGTGGAATTGTTCAGGGGACGATCATCTCTGCAAGGCCGCCAATCTCTAGTTTTTTCAGAACCACATACAATCGTGAAGCCCAGCAGCTGTCAGATCTGTGGGCTAGGCACAATTCTTGCCATTCCAATTTTGAGATTTTAAGATAATCCGGGGTATTACAAGCCTGCGTCTCATAGACCCTGCCTTTATATGGTGGCTTATTGCATGTCTGCACACCATTATGATGGGGACACGAGGCGAGGAAAAGACTTGAGGAAGGCTTGGAAAGGGCAGGAGCCAGGTTGAAGGCTTGTCAGGCAGCAGATGGCATTGGAAGGACAATAAATGTAGCTCACTTGCATTCAAGAGCTGCAGTCCACACAACGGCATTTTGTCAAATACATCACTGAAAAATGTGACAAGAAATTCTCTCCCAAAGTGGAACTGGCCACATTTACAACTGAAAACCCACCCAAAACGATGTGAAGCTGAAATGAAATGCGAGTGACCTCTGGGCATATTTGAATAAGAGAATCATTTGTAGCTGAATGAACACATGACATATTAGCAAATCTATGTTCCTCAGGAGTTGAAGGGACAGGCACCGCTCCAAAGTGACATAGTTTTGGAGTTTTACATAGGGATGCCAAACTAAGAACCTATTCTAACAACTGCCTAGAATTGTTCCATTTTTCTCAGTTGCCTTCAATAATCTCTCCCAAATGAGAACAAGATCACAGACAAAGGAACAGAACCAGGCCACCAGGCCCATCGAATCTGCTCCGTAAACTGACACAAAACTATTTCTTGATTTAATACTCAGTGATCTGGCTTCCACTACTGTATGTGGCAGCGGTTCCACAGATCCACGACCCTCTGGCGAAACAAGTTCTTCCTAATCTCTGTTTTATAGGATAACCTCTAATTTTCTTGTCCTCAATTCACCCACCAAGGGAACCATCTTACCCACATCCATCCTATCTAAACCTTTCAATATACAAAATGTCTACATGACATTACTTCTTTAATTTCCTGTACTCCAATGAATACAACCCTAGAGCTGTCAAACACTCCTTGTACGTTATCCTTTGCATTTTGGGAATCATCCTAGTCATTCTCCTCTGCACCCTCTTCAACAACATCACATCCTTTCTCAGATAGGCGGCCCAAAACTGCACACACTACTCGAAATGAGGTCTCACCAGTGCCCATACAGCCTCATCAACACCTCTTTACTCTTGTACACCATTCCTCTTGAAATGAATGCCAACATAGCATTCGCTTTCTTCATGACCAATTTCACCTGGTCATTAACTTTTAGGTTTTTTTGCACAAGGACACCCAGGTCCCTTTGCACATCCAAGGTCTGAATTTTCTTCCCATCCAAATAGTATGCTTCCTGTTTATTTCCACTGCCAAAATGTACAACTGTACATTTCTCGGTGTTAAATCTCATCTGCCTTCATTTTGCCCCGTTTCCTAATCTGTCTACATCCATCTCCAACTTTACGGATTCTACACATCCTACTCTGTCCCCTATCTTGGTAACCTCTGCAAATTTCGCCACAAAACCATTTAAACCACAATCCAAATCATTAATTTATATTTCCTTGCAATATATCTATCCTGCATTCCTTTTATTACAGCCACATGCCATTCTAGAATTGATCATTATTGAACCTGAACATGTTTATTGTGGTAAACATCTTCAAATAAATGTTCTGGATTTAATTTTTTAAAATCTCGTTGTGGCACCTCTTCATCACCTCTTTGTAAGTTGAATTCACAAAATATTCCAAATATTTTTTCAGCAATAATTCTGTGGTACAGAAGATTACTCATCTTTCCTAGAGGTTAAAATTTGCATTTTGATTTTCTTGTCTCAACTGAACATTGTACAAGGTGAAGGCTGATTAAAATGGATTCAGTAATGATGGCCTTCAAACTTTGCATTATTGCTGTGGCTTCACAGCTTGAATGATAAACTCGTGTTTCTACAGGGAATTAACTCATGGAAATGTTCTAAATACATTCATTGGAGATAGACCTCTGTGATAAGTTTACTGCCCATCGGCAACAATCCTTGAAAAGAGATGAATCATCACCCAACAGAGCAGCCCAGGAATAGGCCATTTGGTGAACAATGTCTGTGGTGACCATGATGCTCATTTAAATTTATCCCATCTGTCAGCACCTGGTCCAAACACATCACCCATTCCCTCTTGTTCATGTGCCCAACCAAATGCCTCTTAAATCGTGGTGATTTCACCACTATCCTGGCCATGTGGGCCAGACCCCCACTGCACTGTGCGAAACCCTGCCTCACTTGTCTCCTTTTCCCCTCTCATGTTCAATATAGGCATCGTAGTATTTTTACATCTCCCATGGGGACAGGGGAAAGAAGAAATCTATCTTCTCCAGGACTACAATAATTGGATAAATTTCAACCAGGTCATCTCTCAGCCTCCAATGCTCCAGAGAAAACTATCCAAATTTGTCCAACCTCTCCTCAGACCCAATGCGCTATCCCAAGCAACTCCCAGATAAATTCCTTTTGTCATGCAGTAAGTAGAATTGCAGGAAACACTCACAATGTGGCTTAATCACATTTATACTTCATGCCCTGCTCAATGAAGAATAATTTCTTTAACACCCTACACTTGTGTTGCCACTTTCAAGGAGCTCACGCTTGTACCCCAAGATCCCTCTTTGCAACAGTATGACAAGTCCTCTCGAAGAGCAAGACACTTGTCCAGATTAAACTTCATCTGCGATTTCTCTGCCCACATTTATCAGTCATCTGGTTTGGAAGGGAGAATACGAGGGGAACTGGGTGAATCAGCAGGAGAGAGAGTGAAACCTGGGGAGTGGGGAGGTGGTGGGCAGGTTACATGATTTTGGAAAATTCCATATGCATACTATCGAGTCACAAATGCAATAAGAGATGGTTCCTCTGGATTTGACCTCACCCTGACAATGGAGGAGGCAGAAGACAAAGGTCAGTGTGGGAATGGAATAGAACTAAAAACAGCTTGAGACCATGAGCCAAGATGGCCATTGTGATCAAAGTACAGGTGTTCAGCCAATCTGTCATTTACTCTGCATTGGGTTTCCTGCCACAGAGGGCACGGACAGGGTTGGAGGAGGTGATTGTGACACTTTACCCTGCATGAGAATCCCTGGATGGTGGTGACTGATGCAGATTGCAGGAGAAAATGCCCGAGGACAGGGAGGAATTAGGAGTCTGTAATTAGTTGAAAGATCCTACTGCAAGATTCATCATCAACGAGTAGGAAAGCAGCTTCAGTCTATTCTCCCTCTCAGAAAGATTTAGTTAATAAACAAAACAATGTTTCAGCACAGCCAGGGGAAAAAGGGCTCTTAATTTAGTCTTACAATTAACAGACTTTGAAGTTACCCACCGTAAATGACTCAAAATTCAATTCTAGATTCACTTCTGGTGGAAGTATAAGAGCCAGTGTCTTGCCTAATCAGATTAGCCTTATTCTGAGTTTCCATTTCTACTTTCACACCATCAAATGCAAGCCTCAGTTGTTGATCCCCTACAATTTTCTATCCTTACCCACTTTGCAACTACACCTACCTGAAAATGGAACAAACAACAGCTAATTTTTCCATGTATAAATCATATACAAAATAATTTACAAACATTTTCACATCACTGTCGCCACTGAGGGATAACTTGTGCCCATCAGGAAACTGCACCACCCACTACAGGGTGTTAATGACTCTGTTCCAGTGTTACTTTCAGACATAATGACATCTTCAACATGCACAATATTTCTTTTCTTACTGACCAGAACTATAAAGCATTGTGTAAAAATTGGAAAAGCTCAAGTCAACCAGGAGAAACAAACTCCTGACTGCAATGTTGCTGTGCACATTTGCTACATTATTGAAGTCTCACAGAGCTTACAACAGATATTCAAAGTCAAGCAATAAGAGAAATAACAGAATACTACAGCACAGAATACTACAGCCCTTTGGCCCACGATGTTGTGTTGATCTTGATATTTCTAACAAAAAAATAATACCATGTAGCAGCTACTGCGGTAGATGCTACTAAATAAAGGCAAACACATACAAAGGTTATCAACTCAAGACTGGTTTATTGCAGACATACACAGACCTTTTATTCCCTGCCTGAAAATGAGAACATTAGTGAACTCCATCCGGTCCAGAGGACCAGCAGGTTAAAGCTACGAGCCTTTAGTGCCCCGTGCCTTTAGGCAGGGGCTTCATCTGATCCACTCACTGTACTTTGGTGCCTAGCACTGTTAGCCCACGAAGTGTCAGGTAAGTCTGTGAACTGACGGTGGAGGGGCGTCCGCTACAACCCTGTTTTTCTTTCACCTATGTATGCCTGTCTTAGAGTCTCTTAAATGCACCTTACGTGATATTGTAATGGATAAATATATTTGGAGAATTTGGTATTATTTGGGATTTTGGTAAGATTTAGAGTAGGTTACATACATACACACACATACATTATAAAACATCTTATTTGAAAGACTGAAGAAATATTGAAGATCTCTGGAGGATGTTATTCTCATTCTCAAGTTGGTGTTAGTCAAACTGATGTCATAAAATGAATGACCATTGTTTGGAAATGGAGCCAGGATGGCTACAAGTACATTTCTGCAGGCTGCTTACAGGAAATTCACTCCTAGGTTTTGTTTATCTAACACTAGGTTAAGCAGAAGAAAGAACTCCTGTTGTTTGGAATAAGAGGAATGGAACTCTGTTGTACCTTGTAGAAAGAAGTTACCATCTGGAAAATCCTGACGGGGCAAGTTTCGTCAGCCAGACATTGAGGTGACTAATGAAGGTACCTCAGTTGTGGAAATCCTGGAATAACAAATAACTCTCTCCAAATCCTACAAGAACCTTCCTGAGTGGGAAGCATTTACCTTTCGAGAACCAAAACCTGGTGAAATTTAGAAACATTCAATTCTGTGAACAGCAGAAGAATTGCCTACATCCAGAGAACTTGGAAGCAGGAGAAGTGAGATTGAACTGTGAACCAAATAACTTTTCTTAAATTTAAACACATTACAAATATGAATTAGAAGGGGGTTCATTTGGATTAGTTAAGAATAGAGTTAATTTAAAGTTTCATTCTAATTTCATGTTTAAATTTGATTAAAAATAACTTCTGTTTTAAAAACCACTTGTCTTGGTGAATGTCTCTTGCTGCTGGGTTTTGGGATCCTATGGGCTCGTAACAATATGTGCTTGGATATAGACATTGGGCCTGTTCAAAATAGGAAATGGCTTCGACCAGCAGCAGTTTCTATTTGAGGGAGATATTGATAGGTGGCTGGTCACATACATTTCCTAAAAATTAATACCCTCTCCCTCCCTAAACCACATTCAGCCCCACGACATCTTTCTACGTTGCATTACTGGGACCACCAAGGACCTGACCCATTTCCCATCTCTCCTTGCAATGCCAATATGGCAGTTGCCATTAAGAACTGACAAATCACATTTTAATTCAGCAAGCAAGATGAAAATCATCCTGACATCCTGCTTAAAAACAAGGGTCAACAAACCTTCCTACTTTTGTCACTTCATTTTTATTTCGATTCCCATGGGGCATGAGCAAAAAATGTCCCATCCATTTGCTCACCAAGTTATGAGTAAAATCAAGATCCCTGTTCATGAAAACCCATAACATTGAATGTTACACAGATAATCTAGGAAGAATTCTGTAATAAAAGTGAATGAAACATTGAAAGAATTTCCCCCTTATAAACGCTGAGATTATGGTGCGCCAAGAGACCAGGTGAGCAAAAAGAGGCCAAATCGCTGCAACACTTGGATAGTCCAAGATGGCACGAACTCCCCTTCACTGCCGAGAAGGAGCCCACTCCTAGCACCATGTATGGGCTGAGGAACCCTACACTTCCGCATAGCGGCAGCCAGCTGGAAAGTGACGCCACGACACAATGACGTAAAGCTGGAAGTCGGGGAGTACGTCACCAGAAGTGGGTGGGCCAGCAAGCACACGTGGGGAATTTAAATCAGTATGTGGTAGCGCTGCCACAGCGGATGCTACAAGGCGATAACTTCTTACTTGCTGCAACCAAACAGGTCTGCAAGATACACCAACCTAAATAGAAAACATGACGAGAAATCCAAGAGATCATAAATTCAAAAGGATTAGTGAAATCTTTACTCTGTATTATTAACACCAAAGTCCCTATATTTTTAAGGCATTCGGACAAGTAACTGAGAAACATTGCATTTTAAACACATGGTACGTCAAGATCAGAAGGATTGGAGCATTATTGTTCAAGTGACACAACTTTAAAAAATAACATCTAACTTGATGAAGAATGTGATGCTACAACAGGAAAAACGGATGGAATCAGACACATTCTATAAGCATTGGGAAGCACAGAAAAATGGATTTGTGAGAAGTGGCTTCACGTTCACAAAATCTACTCGAGACAAAAGTTGAGAACAAAGAACATTTATTTACATTTACAACATTGCAAGGTTGGATACTCTCCCCCTACCTCAGGAAAGTACACCGAGGGCGGGAAGCTTCTTTGTTTTTATACATTTTTCAATTCACCTCCCCTTACATTTTTCCTACATTTATCCTTCTTGGATTGGTTTGGCACTTTTCCCTATTCGCCTGACTCTTGACTGACTCCAACTTTCTCCTATCCCGTACTCACACCTCCTTTTCCCCACCCCCTAATAAACAAGCTCTTTGTGTGTGTACGTGCATATTTCTTAAATTCCTCTGTTATTTTGTTTACTCTGTTCTGCTGTTTTTCATGCGCCATTTTACACAAAGAACATTTTAGCTTTTTTCTTGCTTTTTCTTTCTACCTTCTATAACTGTTTCAGAACTCCTAACATTAAAATAATAACTGTTTCTAAACTCCTGCAATTAAAATAATAACTATTTCTAAACTCCTTCAGATTTGTTTTCCATCCCTTCCTAAGCGACCCAATGACCCCCGACAGGTCCTCCCCGACTTGCGAACGTAATGAAACCCGAAAGGTCCCACAATGGACGCAAGTCGGAGATTTGCCCCTGTGCGAGGAGCCCTGAAGTCTTAGAGACTATTTTTAAAATCAAACGAGAACAGAGACAAAATGTGCAGATTGATTTTGTGACTCCGTTTCTCAGGGTCCATCGGCTGGGGGCAGCCACCTTAATTTCAGTGCGCATGCGCGACTTGTTAGTTGGAGCTTCCACAAGGACTTTGCTGAGTGGCCCTCAGTCGGCACGTGCGTATTGTTAGGTCTGCTTTGTTCATGAATGAGTGAGACAAACACCAGGCTGAGTCGAAATCAGGGTTCTTTGTTCTTTATTACCGGATTGTAACACTTGCGACTAAACATGTTAGTCGGAGAATGCATTCTGCCGTTATCAGCAAAATGGTGATTTTTTATACCCTTGGATATGTGCTTAGAACATCATCATATCATTACTTGTCCAATGACTAAAACTGTTGCTATCCTTTCCCTGCTAGCTTCCTGCCTCTCAATCCATCAATGTCTCTCTTATCTTGTAAGTACAAGGATGCATTTACATCTTGTTACAGCCCTGTACAGGGCAGGGTAACTCCTTACACATTCCCATCTCATGATGTTTTACCTTACAGTATCAGCCGCACATGCGCGAACCCAACTCCAAGTAACAAATCCACAGCGCATGCGCCAACCAGACTTCCAAAACTTCACCATTATGGAGGAACATAATCAGGTTGCTAGGCAGGGAAATAACTTATTCCCACGGGCCCACAGGTTGACAATGTAATGTCAGTTGAATGGGTCCGTGGAATGAAAAGGTTGAGAGGGATATGGTTTGTTTGCAAGCAGCTTGGCCAGCAGAAAAGAAGGAGCGAAAGGACTATTTCAGAGTTGTCTATTTGGACCAGTCATTTGAGTTGAATCTTTAAAAAATTCATGACAGGCTGGACTATCATTTTAGATGGAGATTTTAGATTGACACATGCAGCCCGGGAACAGGCCCTTTCAGCCTATGAGCCACAACCACTCAATTACACCAATGACCTACAACCCCCGGTACGTTTTAAATGGTGGAAGGACCAGGAGCAACTAGTGGAAACCCACGCAGACATGGGAAAAACGCACAACTCCCCACTGACAGTGTCAAATTTGAACCCGGCTCGCTGGCCCCTTAACAGCGTTGTTCTAACCGCGACGCTAACCTCGCCATTCTCAATGGTTCCCAGGGTTCTTCCTCCTACTTTCCATGAGCTGTGATTGCTTCAAATTCCAGTGCCCTTGTTTCCCTGAGGCTCTGACCCCTGCCCAGTGACTCTGTCCCCAATGCTTCTCCCTGGCCAGATGATCATCGCTCTCTTTCCCGGCTCTCACCCAAACTTTCTTACCCCATTTCCACCACCTACAACCCCCCTGTCATGTCCCACCCACTCACCCACAGGGCCAAGGGTAATGAGGTGGGGACAGGTCCAGGCTTTAGTCACACAGCTTGTTGAAGGACAAGTGAGAGCAGGAGTCCTGGGGAGAAACTCAGAGATGCAATCAGGGGTCAATCGGATAAAACCTGATCATCAGTTGAAAGGTGCAAGGAACTCTCAGTACTGCTGCACGTGGGGCAGGTGTGGCCCATCCCCACACCTCCACCCTGGCAATTCCCAAAACAGTTTCCCTATTCATGCGGGGGTCCAAAATGGATAGAGTCTGGAGAAGGACCACGTACGTGGTCAATCACTGGGGGCAAGGGTGTAACCAGCATGGCCATCATTGTGTGTGGCTGTGCGTGAAACCAAAGTGCAAGGGCACCAAATGGCGCTATGTGCTGAGATTCTACCTGGCTCAGGTATTGCAAAAGATTGGTCTGGCTGTGGTGCCTCTCAATGACCCAGTCAGCAGGACTTTGCCCCATTACCTTCCTGGGAATGGTTTCATAGACAAATACTTTTGACCACAAGGCTGTCAGGCAGTGGTCAGCAGAGCATTGCTGACACAGAGACTCCAGGACTTGATGGGATACTGCGGGGTGGTCCACGGAGCAGAGCATCCAGACACAGACATCCAGAACTGCTGGAAGGCCAGAAACTCAGTGAAAGATGTCCTTCGGTCTGCCTGAAACCCAAATGGGAGTTGCAAACACTAGAAGGCATCTGACAAAAGCAAAGGGAGGAAGGATTAGGGCAATATGAGAGGTACTTGTTTTTACACAGAGTTGTGGGTGCCAGGAATGCCTTGCCAGGAGTGAAGGCCAAAACATTAAGGGCATTTAAGGGGCTCTTAGTCACATTGACCAATAAATATATTCTCCAACAGCAGAGGGTAGCAGTAACCACAAGATATCAAGCTGGTGGCAATGAAGCTAAACAGAGACCACCTAAGGCAACTGTGCGCCCGGCTGCAGGAATTTGGACTTACTATAAACCTTACTTAGTGCCAGTTCAGTCTGGAAATGTTTGATTTCCTGGGGCATCAAATCAACCGGCACGGAACTAAGCCCCTGCTTGAAAAGGTAGAGGCTGTTCAGTGCTTACCCAAACACACCATAAATTCACCAGTACAATTAATTTTTATAACCAATTCATACCAGTAGTGGCCCACATCATGCGGAGAAAGGTAAAGACATTACCTGGGACAATGAGGATTTGGAGGTGTTCCAGAGGGCCAAAGATGCACTGGACAACACAATCCTTCTGGTAGACACCAGGCCAGAGACACCCACCACTCTCACAGTAGGTGCTTCCAGCACAGCAGTAGGGGGCGCAATGGAGCAATTCATTGAAGGGCAATGGCAGCCCCTGGCCTTCTTGAGCAGACACCTCTGGCCACACGGACTCAACTACAGCACCTTTGGCTGAGAGCAATTGGTGCTGTATCTGGCAGTCTGAGGCAGGTAAACTGACCCCAGCTTCACAGTGGGGAGAATGTTTCACAGAGATGTACGAAAAACTGTCACAAACACTGTGACACTGGGTTAACAGCAGTGAGAAGGTTTAACACTAATGTACGATAAACTGTGTCAGATAAAGTGACAGCAAGTTCACAGTCGGGAGAAGGTTTAATGATAATGAGATAGATACTGAGACAATGGGTTCACAGCAGTGAAAAGGTTTAACTGTGATGTACGATAAACTATGGCAGAAGCAGTGACAAATGGTTCACATTGGGGAGAACGTTTAACTTAATGTATGGTAGATATGGCAGATATTGTGACAATGAGTTCACAGTTGTGAGAAGGTTTAACGGCGATGTACGGTGGACTGTGATGGATACTGTGAAACCGGGTACACATTAGTGAGACAGTTTAATAGTGAGGTTCAATGAACTATGGTAGGTACTGTGACACCGGGTTCACAGGGGGGAGAAGATTTAACTTAATGTACGATAAACTGTGTCAGATACTGTGACACCAGGTTCACATTGGTGAGAATGTTTAACAGTAATATACGATAAACTGTGTCAAATACTGTGACACCAGGTTCACAGTGGGGAGAATGTTTAACGGTGATGAACAGTTGACTTAGGTAGGTACTGTAACACCAGTGTCACAGTGTCACAGTATCTGCCTCAGTCTACCGTACATCACTATTAAACCTTATTCCCCACTGTGCACCAGATGTCACAGTATCTATCTCAATTTACCGTACATCATCGTTAAATCATCTTTACTATCTTCTTCAGCATGATGCTGAAAGAAGCCATGAAAGACTTCAACAATGAAGACGCTGTTTACATCCGGTACCGCACGGATGGCAGTCTCTTCAATCTGAGGCGCCTGAAAGCGCACACCAAGACACAAAAGCAACTTGTCCGTGAACTACTCTTTGCAGATAATGCTGCTTTAGTTGCCCATTCAGAGCCAGCTCTTCAGCGCTTGACGTCCTGTTTTGCGGAAACTGCCAAAATGTTTGGCCTGGAAGTCAGCCTGAAGAAAACTGAGGTCCTCCATCAGCCAGATCCCCACCATGGCTATCAGCCCCCCACCCCCCCCACATCTCCATCGGGCACACAGAACTCAAAACGTTCAACCAGTTTACCTACCTCGGCTGCACCATTTCATCTGATGCAAGGATCGACAACGAGATAGACAACAGACTTGCCAAGGCAAATAGCACCTTTGGAAGACCACACAAAAGAGTCTGGAAAAACAACCATCTGAAGAAGCACACAAAGATCAGTGTGTACAGAGCCGTTGTCATACACATGCTCCTGTTCGGCTCCAATTCATGGGTACTACACCGGCATCACCCACAGCTCCTAGAACGCTTCCATCAGTGCTGTCTCCGCTCCATCCTCAACATTCATTGGAGTGACTTCATCACCAATATCGAATTACTCGAGCTGGCAGAGTCTGCAAGCATCGAATCCACGCTGCTGAAGACCCAACTGCACTGGGTGGGTCACGTCTCCAGAATGGAGGACCATCGCCTTCCCAAGATCGTGTTATATGGCGAGCTCTCCACTGGCCACCGTGACAGAGGTGCACCAAAGAAAAGGTACAAGGACTGCCTAAAGAAATCTCTTGGTGCCTGCGACATTGACCACCGCCAGTGGGCTGATATCGCCTCAAACCGTGCATCTTGGTGCCTCACAGTTCGGCGGGCAGCAACCTCCTTTGAAGAAGACCGCAGAGTCCACCTCACTGACAAAAAACAAAGGAGGAAAAACCCAACACCCAACCCCAACCAACCAATTTTCCCTTGCAACCGCTGCAACCATGCCTGCCTGTACCGCATCGGACTTGTCAATCACCAACGAGCTTGCAGCTGACGTGGACATTTACCCCTCCATAAATCTTCATCTGCGAAGCCAAGCCAAAGAAAGAAAGTAACACCAGGTTCACAGGGAAGAGAAAGTTTAATGTTTTTTTAAATTTTTTTTTAAATTTTTTATTTTTCACACCATAAATCACATTAGCCATGATACACACTTTTTCCTTTTCACACATACACAGTGACATTTTCTTCCCCCCCCCTCCCTCCTCCCAACCCATCCCCCCACCCCCCCTCCCATCCATTTAAGGTGTACAATCTAGGTTACATTAAACCAGTCAGACAATGTCATTCAACAAAAATACACCAGAAATTCTACTGAGTCCATTCTTTTCTTTCCTTCTCCTTCCATCAACTTAGGTAATGATTGTCCCCGGTAGGTTTTCGCTATTGTATTTAATGTAATGCTCCCATATTTGTTCGAATATTTCAATATTATTTCTTAAACTATATGTAATTTTTTCTAATGGAATACATTTATTCATTTCTATATACCATTGTTGTATTTTCAGATTATCTTCCAATTTCCAGGTTGACATAATACATTTTTTTGCTACGGCTAGAGCTATCTTAACAAATCTTTTTTGTGCATCCTCCAAATCAATTCCAAATTCTTTGTTCTTTATGTTACTTAGGAGAAAGATCTCTGGATTCTTTGGTATATTGTTTTCTGTTATTTTATTTAATATCTGATTGAGATCTTCCCAAACTTTTTCTACTTTCTCACATGTCCAGCTTGCATGAATTGTTGTTCCCATTTTTTTTTTACATCGAAAACATCTATCAGATACTGTTGGGTCCCATTTATTTAACTTTTGAGGTATAATGTATAGTCTGTGTAACCAGTTATATTGTATCAAACGTAGCCTCGTATTTATTGTATTTCTCATCGTTCCAGAACATAATTTCTCCCATGTTTCCTTTTTTATCTTTATATTTAAATCTTGTTCCCATTTTTGTTTAGTTTTACCATTTGTTTCCTCATTTTCCTTTTCTTGCAGTTTAATATACATATTTGTTATAAATCTTTTGATTAACATTGTATCTGTAATCACATATTCAAGGTTACTTCCCTCTGGCAAACTCAAACTGCTTCCTAATTTATCCTTCAAGTAGGATCTCAATTGGTAATATGCCAGCGCTGTATCTCCAGTTATATTGTACTTATCTCTCATTTGTTCAAAGGATAAGAATCTACTTCCTGAAAAACAATTTTCTATTCTTTTAATCCCTTTTTTTTCCCATTCTCTAAAGGAAAGGTTATCTATTGTAAAAGGGAGTAACTTATTTTGCATCAATTAGTTTTGGTAATTGATACACTTGACTGAGGCAGAAACTGTGAGACAGGATTCACAGTCATGAGAAGGTTTAACAGTGATGTTCTATAAACTGTGTCAGATACTGTGAAAACCACTTTCACATTGGGAGAAGGTTTAACGGTGGTATACGGTAAACTGTTGGAGATAAAGTAAAACCGAGTTCACAGTCGGGAGAAGGTTTAACTGTGATGTACGATAAACTGTGGCAGAAACAGAAACAAATGGTTCACATTGGGGAGAATGTTTAACGTGATGTACACTCGACTGAGGCAGAAACTGTGAGACAAGATTCACAGTCGTCAGAAGGTTTAACAGTAATGTACAATAAACTGTGTCAGATGCTGTGACACCAGGTTCATAGTGGGGAGAATGTTTAACAGTAATGTACGATAAACTGTGTCAGATACTGTGACTCCAGGTTCACAGTGGGGAGAATGTTTAACATGATGTACAATAAACTGTAGCAGATACTGTGACACCAGGTTCACATTGGGGAGAATGTTTAACAGTAATGTCCGATAAACTGTGTCAGATACTCTGACACCAGGTTCACAATTTGAATAAGATTTAACGGTGATGTAAAATAAACTGTGGCAGATACTGTGACACCAGGTTCACAATGGGAATAAGGTTTAACGGTGATGTAAAATAAAATGTGGCAGGCAAAGTGACACCAGATTCACAGTGGAGAGAGGTTTAATGCTGATGTATGGACGACTGAGATCATTACTGTGACATTGGCTTCACAGCAGTGAGAAGGTTTAACAGTAATGTACGATAAACTGTGTCAGATACTGTGACACCAGGTTCACAGTGGGGAGAATGTTTAACGTGATGTACAATAAACTGTGGCAGATACTTTGACACCAGGTTCACAGTGGGGAGAATGTTTAACGAGATGTACATTAAACTGTGTCAGATGCTGTGACACCAGGTTCATAGTGGGGAGAATGTTTAACAGTAATGTACGATAAACTGTGTCAGATACTGTGACACGAGGTTCACAGTAGGGAGAATGTTTAACATGATGTACAATAAACTGTAGCAGATACTGTGACACCAGGTTCACATTGTGGAGAATGTTCAACAGTAATGTTCGATAAACTGTGTCAGATGGAGGAGTCACGTGATGGTGTAGTGGCCAGTCGGGGAACTCCAGCCCTCTCCGGAAAAGTTTAAAAAAAACCAGAAAACACAAAGGCACAAACACGAAAATTAAAATAAAGTGAAAGTAAAGGTGTGAAGAAAATGGCAGCGAAGAGAGAAAAGTCAAAAGCAACGGGAAGAAGAGAAGAAGAAAAGACATTGGAAGAAGAAGGTGAAGGCCTCACCTGTCCAAGGAAGCCCGCTGTGGAGAGAGAAGCCCACTCTCTCAGGTCAGTCGAAGTCCCAAGCTCGGGAGTACAAAAATGGCTCGCGGAGCCAAGCAAAAGTGCGCAAGTCAAAAAAAACACTGACGGGAGGGGGGACCAGCTGAGGAGTCAATCTCCACAGCTGAGAATGACAGCTGCAACACAGCAACAGGAAGAGAACACAGAAAACAATGACAACAAGAAAGAAGAGAGTAAAAAGAAAACAAGGGAACAACAGATGACCAACCCAGAGGAAGAAGAAGAAGAAGAACATAGAGAAATGGAAGAAGAAGGGAAAGGCAAGACAATGGATATATATTTTTTTAAAGAATATATGGAATCAGTAAAAGAATGGCAATTACAAGAATTTAGTGAAATAAAAAGAAGAATTAAAAGTACAGAAGAAAAAATGAATAGATTAGAGATGGTCATGTCAGATATAGGAAAAAGAGTGGACAAGGTGGAAGAATGAGAAACAGCCATAGAAATGGAAGTAGAGGACTTAAAAAAGAAATTAGAAGAATCTAATAAAAAAGTTAAAGAGACACAAGAGCTGTTAGCTCAGAAGATAGATATAATGGAAAATTATAATAGAAGAAATAATATAAAGATAGTGGGCCTTAAGGAAGATGAAGAAGGCAAGAATATGAGAGAATTTATAAAAGATTGGATCCCCAGGGTCCTAGGAAGACCAGAATTACAGGAAGAAATGGAAATAGAAAGGGCACATAGAACATTAGCCCCTAAACGACAGCCACAACAAAAACCAAGATCCATTTTATTAAAATTCCTAAGATATACAAGAGAAAATATATTGGAGAAACCAATGAAGAAAATAAGAGAAGACAAAAAGCCATTGGAATACAAATGTCAATTTTTTTTTTCTATCCTGACATAAGTTTTGAACTCCTGAAGAAGAGAAAGGAGTTTAATACAGCAAAAGCGATCCTATGGAAAAAAGGATATAAATTTATGCTAAAGTACCCAGCGGTACTTAAAATAGTTATTCCAGGGCAGCAAAACAGAGTATTCTCGGATCCGGAGGAAGCACAAAAATTTGCAGAACAACTACAAAATAGACAGAGAGATGAAGACATGTAACGAGAGCAAAAATGACCACAAACTATATGTATGCGTGTATGTGGGTAATATATATATATATATATATGTATATATAAATATATGTGTGTGTGAGTGTGTGTGTACATGAGTGTATGTGTATTTAAAAGAAAATATATAGAGTATAGATAAGAATTAATAAGGGAAAGAAAGGGAAGAGAGGAAGTAAAGAGGGAATTAAAAGAGTGACCTTTGCTGTAAATGAAAATTGAAGTCTTTTCTGGGGGGGGCTGGGTGGGGAGGAGATGCGGTCACTGCGAAATCAGTTGACGCTTGCGATTGAATTCGCAAATCCAAATGGAGAGGGGAGATGTGGTTGCCCGACAAGGGATAAAGGGCAACTCAAGAAGGGGAGGGGATAGTGGGGTTGAAGAAATTTTAGATAGGAGAATAAGGGAAATGTTTGATGTTTTAGAAATGTTGTCTTATAAAGTGTTCAAAAAAAGAAAGCAGAAATGGATAAGAAGGAAAGGTGATGATGAGGAAACGGAAAGGGAAGATAAACAAAGTATGAAATGGCTATGTTGAACTATATGACTTTAAATATTAACGGAAAACATAACCAAATCAAAAGGAAGAAACTGCTAAATTTACTGAAAAAAGAAAAAATTGATATAGCATTCGTGCAAGAAACACACTTAACTGAAATGGAGCACAAGAAATTAAAGAGAGATTGGGTAGGACATGTAACAGCAATGTCATATAATTCAAAAGCTAGAGGAGTAGCTATATTAATCAGTAAAAATGTACCAATTAAAATAGAAGAGGAAAAAATAGATCCAGCAGGGAGATATGTAATGATAAAATGTCGGATATATTCGGAGTTTTGGAATTTACTCAATGTATATTCACCTAACGAAGAAGATCAAAGATTTATGCAAGATATTTTTTTGAAGATAGCAGACACGCAAGGGAACATACTATTAGAAGGGGATTTCAACCTTAATTTGGATTCAAACATGGATAAAACTGGGAAAAAAATTAACAGAAAGAACAAAGTAACCAAATTTATAATTAAATCGATGCAAGAAATGCAACTTTTGGATATATGGAGGAAACAACACCCAAAGGAAAAGGAATATTCATATTATTCGGGTAGACATAAAACATACTCAAGAATAGACCTATTCCTGTTATCAGTTCACATGCAAGACAGAGTTAGAAAAACAGAATATAAAGCTAGAATATTATCGGACCACTACCCCTGATATTGACAATAGAGTTAGATGACATCCCTGCAAGAATGTATAGATGGAGATTAAACTCCATGCTACTTAAAAGGCAGGATTTTAGAGAATTCATTGAAAGACAAATTAAAATGTACTTTGGAATAAATACGGAATCAGTGAAAGAAAAGTTTATACTATGGGACACAAAGAAATCGTTCATCAGAGGGCAAATAATAAGTTATGTAACCAAGATGAAGAAGGACTACAATCAGGAAACAGAGCAGTTGGAAAGGGAAATAGTAAATATAGAAAAAGATTTAGCAATGAAGGAAGACACAACTAAAAGAAAAGAATTGGCAGATAAAAAAAATAAAATATGAAACACTACAAACATATAAGGTGGAGAAGAACATAATGAAGACCAAACAGAAATATTATGAACTAGGGGAAAAAACGCACAAAATTCTAGCATGGCAGCTTAAGACAGAACAAGCTAAGAGAATGGTATTGGCATCAAGGAAAAAAGACAAACAAATCACATATAATCCAACAGAGATTAATGAAAACTTCAGAGAATTCTACGAACAATTATACCAAACTGAACACGAAGGGAAAGAAGACAAAATAGATGAATTTTTAACTAAAATTGAACTACCGAAATTACAAATAGAGGAACAAAGTAAATTAACAGAACCATTTGAAATAGTAGAAATACAAGAGATAATAAAAAAACTACCAAATAATAAAACACCAGGAGAGGATGGATTCCCAATAGAATTCTAAAAAACATTTAAAGATTTATTAATTCCTCCCCTCCTGGAAGTAATCAACCAAATTGATAAAAAACAAAGCTTACCAGATTCATGCAAAACTGCTATAATTACAGTAATACCAAAGACAGGGAAAGATCCACTCGCACCAGCGTCATATAGACCAATATCTTTACTTAACACAGATTATAAGATAATAGCTAAACTATTAGCAAACATATTAGCCGACTATGTACCAAAAATAGTAAATCTAGACCAAACTGGATCTATTAAAAAAAGACGAACAACAGACAATATTTGTAAATTTATTAACTTAATTCATGCAGTCGAAAGAAATAAAACTCCAACAGTAGCGGTTGCTTTAGACGCAGAGAAGGCCTTTGACAGAGTAGAATAAAATTATTTATTCAAAATATTACAAAAATTCAGTTTACCAGAGAAATATATTAATTGGATTCTCTTTGGCTTGGCTTCGCGGAAAAGCATTATATAAAGGACCATTGGCGAAAGTGACAGTAAATGGATATATATCAAAGCAATTTTACTTAAGCAGATCAACAAGGCAGGGATGCCCACTATCACCCTTATTGTTCGCATTAGCTATAGAACCACTAGCAGAATTGATAAGAACAGAAAATAAAATAAAAGGGATAAAAATAAAAGACAAGGAATATAAAATCAGTTTATTTGCAGATGACGTTATAGTATACATAACAGAACCAGAAATATCAATAAAAGAATTACAGAAGAAATTGAAAGAATATGGAGAAGTGTCGGGATACAAGATTAACGCAAATAAAAGTGAAGCAATGCCAATGAATAATGTGGATTTCTCAAACTTTAAGAAAGAATCACCATTCAGATGGCAAAAGCAAGCAATACGATACCTAGGTATACAAATAAATAAAAACCTCGGCCATCTATATAAACTCAATTATTATCCACTAATGAAAAAATTACAGGACAACTCAGAGCATTGGAAAGACTTGCCACTAACACTAATTGGAAGGATAAACTGTATTAAAATGAACATTTTCCCAAGGGTACAATACCTATTTCAGGCATTGCCAATACACTTGATGGAGAAATTCTTCAAGGAGTTAAAGAAAATAATAAGGAAATTTTTATGGAAAGGGGGGAAACCGAGGATAGCACTAGATAAATTAACAGAATGGTATAAACAAGGAGGCTTACAACTGCCAAACTTTAAAAATTATTATAGAGCCACACAATTAAGATACCTATCAGATTTTTATCAAACAAGGTAAAAGCCAGATTGGACTAGATTAGAACTAGATAAAATAGGGGAGAAGATACCCGAACATATATTATATAAATGGGAATAAAAATTGGTACAACTTAGGAATTCTCCAGTATTACATCATCTACTCAATATTTGGAAGAAGATTCACGTAGAAAGGAATAAAACAAATTACCAACTACCAAAACTAATACTGACGCAAAATCAGCTAATCCCTTTTACAATAGATAACCTTTCCTTTAGAGAATGGGAGAAAAAAGGGATCAAAAGAATAGAAAATTGCTTTTCAGGAAATAAATTATTATCCTTTGAACAAATGAAGGATAAATATAATATAACTCACGATACAGTGTTGGCACACTACCAACTGAAATCCTACTTGAAGGACAAATTGGGAAGCAGTCTGAAGTTACCAGAGGGAAGTAATTTTGAATATGTGATTACAGACACAATGATAATCAAAAAAATTATAACAAACATGTATATTAAATTACAAGAAAAGGAGAATGAGGAAACAAATGGTAAAACTAAACAAAAATGGGAACAAGATCTAAACATAAAGATAAAGAAGGAAACATGGGAGAAGTTATGCTTAGGAATTATGAGAAATACAATAAATACGAGGTTACGTATGATACAATATAACTGGATACACAGGCTATACATTACACCTCAAAAATTAAATAAAGGGGACCCAACAGTATCTGACAGATATTTTCGCTGTAAAAAGGAAATGGGAAAAACAATTCATGCAATCTGGACATGTGAAAAAGTTAAAACATTTTGGGAAGATCTAAACCAGATATTAAATAAAATCACAAAAAGCAATATACCAAAAAACCCAGAGATCTTCCTCCTAAGTAACATAAAAAAACAAAGAATTTGGACTTGATTTGGATGGTGCACAAAAAAGATTTGTTAGGATAGCCCTAGCTGTAGCAAAAAAATGTATTATGTCAGCCTGGAAATTAGAAGATAACTTGAGAATACAACAATGGTATATAGAAATTAATAAATGTATTCCATTAGAAAAAATAACATATAATTTAAGAAATAATATTACAATATTTGAACAAATATGGGAGCTATACATGAAACATAATAGAGAAAACATACAGGAGACAGAAGGAGAAGAGAATGAAAAGAATTGACTGAGTGGAATTTCTTGTTTATTTTTATTGAGTGACAACATTGTTTGACGGGTTTAATGTATCTTAGATTCTGAACTTTAAATGAATGGGAGGGGAGGTAGGGAGGGTGGGATGGAAAGAGGGAGGAGGGGGAGAAAACGACACTGTATATATTTGAAAAGGAAAATGTATGTATCTTGATCAATGTGGTTTATAGTGTGAAAAATAAAAAATTCAAAAAAAAAACTCTGTCAGATACTGTGACACCAGGTTCACAGTGGGGAGAATGTTTAACATGATGTACAATAAACTGTAGCAGATACTGTGATACCAGGTTCACATTGGGGAGAATGCTTAACAGTAATGTGCAATAAACTGTAGCAGATACTGTGACACCAGGTTCACAATTTGAATAAGGTTTAACGGTGATGTAAAATAAAAAGTGGCAGGCAAAGTGACACCAGATTCAGAGTGGAGAGAGGTTTAATGCTGATGTATGGACGACTGAGATCGTTACTGTGACATTGGCTTCACAGCAGTGAAAAGGTTTAACAGTAATGTACGATAAACTGTGTCAGATATTGTGACACCAGGTTCACAGTTGGGAGAATGTTTAGCGAGATTAACGATAAACTATAGCAGATACTGTGACACCAGGTTCACATTGAGGAGAATGTTTAACAGTAATGTACAATAAACTGTGTCAGATACTGTGACACCAGGCTCATTGTATTGTTCATTTATCTTAATTACAACATCTAATTTATATGCTCCATTTTTTTGTGGTAACTTCCAAACATTCCATAAACTTCAATTCTAATCAGAGTTTTTTCATTTAAATAGGTCACCACTAAAAGCCCAAATCATTTGATCTCTTAAGTACACAGCACAAAATTAAATTCTTTACCTGGGTTTGGGTTCAATGTCACTTCAGTCTGCTTCATTATTTTTTCAGTCCCTCGTTTTGTGCTTTCTGCTTTGCCCAGCCGATTCGCCAAATGGGCATCCAACTCTGTCTTCTCAGCTTGACCCAACGTCTCCTCTGTAAACTTAAGGAAATTTTCACATCTGCATTTTCAAAAACAAAAATGACGCTGTGACTTGCAATTTCACATCATAATCCCACTTGCTAAACTTGCAAGCAACTGCAACACATTCTACAGCTGGAAAATTGCAAGAGAACTGCTTGGTTCAAGCAAAGATTCCACTCAGTCACCCCATTAAAGGCCTCCAAGTTAACAACAGATAGCAACCTGCAAGTTAAATACAAAGATCTGTATCAGGAATATTATCGGGGTTTTTAAAAAAAAAATCATTTCAAGTATTGAAAGAAAACACCTCAGGGAACACCAGGCTCTTGTTGAACAATTCTTGTTGTATTCCTCAAAATGGTTTGAATCTTGATTTCAAGCAGTGTCATTTGGTGAGATTGTTGGTCCAGAACAAACTCTGCCCACACACTCCCTTAACTACCTGCAAAGTCCTGGTTCAGGTCTGCTCCATGCTAAAGCTATCAGAACTTTTTTGAAGAGATAATGGAATTCAGATGCAGGTACGTTGAGTCAAAAACACCGTAATACTTCCCTGAACAACACACCTCTCTCCGAAAACCAACAAGAACCTTCCTGAGTGGTAATCATTTACCTTTCGAGCACCAAAGCCTGGTAAACTATATACATGTTCAATTCTGTCCACAGTATAAGAAAGGCCTGCAACAAGTGGACTTGGAGGAATGAGAAGTGAGATTGGACTATGAACCAAAGAACTTTTCTGAACTTAAACACACGTGCACTTAGAATTAGAAGTGGGGTAAGTTAAGTAAATTAAGTTAAAGTAGTAAAACAATGATAAGTTAAAATGTAAATCCGTGTTCACGTTTAAAGATAATTAAAATCAATTTTTGTTTCAGTAACCATTTGTCTTGGTGAATATCTATTGCTGGTTAGTTTTAGGATCCTCTGGTCTCGTAACACAGCACCAAGCTTCCGGTTATGATAATAGTCCAAAAAAGGACCCGGCATCTTTTACAAATTATTAATTGACTCTTCAATAATTTTTTGTAAATATCAACAAAACATAATATCATTTAACTGTTGTGTTTGTGTCGTTGGAGAATTCCCCTTCCATTCAATCAGAATTAGAGTTTTGGGTGCTGTATTTGAGAAAAGATGTGTTGGTGTTGGAGAAGGTCAGAGATGATTTATTGGAATGATATCAGGAATGAAAGGGTGAGTGTATGAGGACCAATTGTCGACTCTTTGACTGTACTAGTTGGAGTACAGAAGGATAAGGGGGACCTCAGAGGCATTTCAAATGCTGGAAGGCCTGGACAATTAAAAACAACATTTGTTAAAGTATCGCTTTGTCTTGGTGATTTCCTATTGCTGCTAGGTTTTGGGGTCCTCTGGGCCTGTAACAGTCCCAAGATGAGGTCTTCTATTCCAGGACACCCAAAATGTCTTATTTCTTCAATAAATGCAGTTTCCCCCATACTGTCTTTGATAAAATCTGCACCCGTACCTCCAATTCTCTTTCTGCCCTTACCCCACCTCCTCTCCAGCCAAACAAGGACAGAATCCCTCAGGTTTCTCACTTACCACCCATCAGCTGCCACATCTGACACGTTAACCTTGAACACTTCCAACTTCAGCACCATCCTCTAACCTGCTCCACTCAGATCCTCTTTTCACAGGGGCACATCTTTCTGTGACTCCCTCGACGGCACTTTCCTCTCCACCCACCACCACCTGATGCACTTCCCATTGAAACCGCAGAAATTGCCAAACTTGTCCCTTCCTATCCTCTCACCTCCATCCAAGGCCACAATCAGACCTTCCAGTTGAGGCAGTGTTTCACATGCACCCCATCCAACTTAATCTCCTACATTTGGTTGACTCAGTTGACCTCGATATCAGCAAGACCAAATACAGACTGGGAGGCCATTTTGCTGAACACATGCGCTCTGTGGATCTAAACTTGAGATTCCTGTGACCTACCATATCAATTCTCAAACCCTTCCAGCAACATGTCTGTTGGCCCCATCCTTCGCCAGGGTGAGGGTAAAAAATCTTAAAGAAAACACATTATATTCCTCCTGGGCAGCCTTAAACTCTATAGCATGAACACGAATGTTTCTAATTTTAAGCAGCGACTCACCTCTGACTGATTTCATTGTTTCCACTGCCCATTTGAATATAATCACTCCTTTAAGGTAGAAGAGTCGACATGGTGTTTTCCCCATATAGCTTGCCATTGATCAACTGGCAAAATTAAGCGGCAGTTATTGCAGAATGAATGGGGTTATTGATTAAAATCTGCCTGTGATTGAAAGTATTCTTGGACTGAATAGACATCTGGGACAAATGGCTATTTAAAGATAATCTGTACATGATTGTACATCCTAAAGTACAATGACTACTTCTATCCACTAAAGATTGTTAAAGAGCAAGAATAGACAATACAATCACGTAAAATTCCCATCCATACAGCACATGTATTAATACACAAAACAATCACACCTCCTTATTTGTCAGGAAGTGCCTACACTTCCCAAGGAGACTGAGGAAGTCTAGGCCAACAGCTCTCATCTTGAGATTTTACAGGAGCACAGTTGAGTCTCCTGTCTGGCTGCATCATTGGATGGTCCAGTAGCTGTAAAGCATCAGACAGGAATGATGCAAAGAGTTCTGAGGATTACTGGGGTATCCTTTTCTTCTGACGATGACATTAGTGGGAGTGTTGTTCAAATAGGGCTCACGGAATTGTGCAAAGACCATGACCATGCAGTGCACAGCATCTTTAACCATGTCCATCATCAAAATCAGGACTGCCAGGCTGGGGAATAGCTTCTTCCCACAGGGTGTGAGACGGGTATCTTGTAAGTGGGATAATCATCCAAAATATTTATATATGTAGCAGCTACTTTGATAGAGCTACTAAAGGAACACACATACACCAGATTAGTCAACACAAGACTGCTTTATACAGACTTTGCAGGCTTCTTTTATTTACAGCTTGTCCCGGGCTCCATGGGTCAAGGTGGGACATCATTATGAGTTTGCTGCCGATCCACGGGACCCTGTGAATGTTCTGCGCCTTCCGGCAGGAGAATCCACAGATCAGCATTCCATTCTTTGGCACGCAGCACCACGAGGTTTGTCAATTAAATGGATGTGTACCCAGCTCTCTGCCTTATGATTTCACGCACCCACCAAAGAACCTTGCCCACTCGGCCCACTAGTAGACAGCTGCTACACCAACCCCCCATCCTCACCCAGAACCGTCGCCAGAAACTAAACCACCAGCTGCATGCACCTTAGGTGGACCCCCTCGCCGTCTGGGCTGGGGGCACTGAAGAGGTGAAGCAGGCTTGAGTCTGTCCACACTAAACAGCTGTGAATTCCCACCAATGTCCAAAGTATAAAGAACCCATCTATCTTCACCACGTGGAAAGGGCCCTCATACGGTCATTGTAACGGGACTCCTGGGATAAAAACAAAATCAGTATCCAGGAGTGGTGGGGGAACATTCTGTTTAGGGGATCCAAGCCAGTGGTTAGGAAAAGGTTTGCTGATCGCGACACCATGTCGGATCTGCTGAAGGATGTTCAGATCAGAGTTGGTTGTGAAAGTCCAATGAAACTGTAAGGACCGTACCATAAACCATCTCTTCGGACAATGCAGACCTATCTTCCTTTTGGAGCCGTGCGCACTCCCAATGGAACCCAAGGCAACTCATCAACCTAATTGAGACCGGTGAGTTGGGCCTTAAGTGCGGACTTCAGTTGCCGGTGGAAACATTCCACAAAGCCGTTGGACCGTGGGTGAATTGTGTTCCGCGATCTGAAGAAATGTGGGTCGGGAAACCAAATCTAGCCATCCAATTGACGATGAATGCTCTGGCCTTTGTCTCAGTGTCACTGGATGTCAAAGGGACGGCCACTGGCCAGCGTGCGAAACGTTCTACGACTGTTAGAATGTTTCTCATGTTGTGAGATACTGGCAATGGTCCAAGCAGGTGCACATGCACATGTTCCAACCGCCTGCGTACCGCCAGGAAAGGTTGAAGAGGTTCCTTAGTGTGCCGCTGAATTTTGGCAGTCTGGCAGGAGATACATGTGCAGACCCATTGTGTGACACCTTTTTTCAGACCGTGCCATACATATTTATTTGACATGAGCTTGAAAGATGTTCTGATGGATGGATGAGACAAGCTGTGTATCTGGTCAAAAAGACGTTGACTCAAAGATGGTGGAATCACTGGTCGAGTGTAGCCCAAAGACATGTCACAAAGTAAGGTTGGCCACCCAGCTGTGTCGCCCCCTGCTGTATGTCCAGGTTAGTAATGGCCGTACTGTATTCCTGTTCACTCTGTGAACAGAGTGAAATGCCGACCCTCCAAAACTAATCAGAAGTGCCATGTGGCTTGATATAATGCACGATATTTCATCTCCAATGGCCAAAGATGTCAGGAAAAGAACACGAGGAGTTGGCAATGGCCATCGACGTACTACTCAAGAACCACACCCAGGGCCGTACTCGAGGCATCAGGACTAAATGTCAAGGAAGTGTTGGGGTTAGGATGGGGGAAGCATTGCTGCATTGACTAAAGCGTCTTTGGCATTGCAAACTCAACCTCTGCCTCTGTTGTCCAGGGATCATCCCTGTGCTTTGTGGTGAGGATTGGAAACCATGGTCGAAGAATGTCAGCAGCTGCTGGAATGAATCGGTGACAGAAGTTTTTCATGCCCAAGAATTTCTGCAGGCCCTGAACCGTGGTAGGTGTTGGAAAAGCACAGACTGCCTCTACCTTGATGGTTAAGGGAAAGACACCATTGACCATGATCTTGTGTCCCAGGAAGTCGATGGTGGACTTGCCAAATTGACATTTGCTATGGTTGATTGGAATTCCTGCAGCCATTGGAACAGACAGCCTAAATGCAGTTGGTTATATCCTGTTCAGTTTGACTGGATTTGAGGACGTCATCCAAGTAGATGGAAGTGAACTCTGCCCAAAGCATCTATAAGATGTTGGAAAGTTTGAGCGGCATTCTTCAGCCCAAATGGTATCTTTAAGAAATTCAAAAAGCCTGAAAGGGGTAACAATGTCATCCTTATAGACCAGGATCTGACGGTATCCCTTGACAAGATCAACTTTGGAGAAAACATGGAAAATGTGCAGATGGGCAGCGAAATCTTGCATATGAGGGAGAGGGTAATGGGACACACCCTTGTCTGTTTTGGAGGTGTTGAAATTAGGAGATAATGATGGGAAATTCATTGAGCAGGACAGCATACGCATCTTTGTGCGGGGTATGCATCCCGAGGTAGGAAATTCTCCCTTTGCTGCATACCAGTGGGTATGGTTTCAAAGTGGTGGAAAGACCAATTTCCTCCACTTCACGTCTACTGGCAAATCATAGGACCTTCAAAAATTTGCACCCAAAATGACCTGTGCAACGGAAGACAATACGCAATTCCAACGGAATGTCACACCTCCTTTCCAAATCGTGACCTGTCCTTTGCTAAAGCAGGGAATTGTAGCACCATTTGCTGCTTGAAGAGCCAGGTGTTGTTATTTATGTTTTTTTTTCAAAATAGGTTGGTTGGATATTTGCACTTACTAGCGTCGTCTTGAAGATACAATAGGCCGGTCAGTACTTGTGCCAGATGCTGAGGCCCCGACTGGCAGCCGGCCTTTTCATTTCCTGCCTTTTTTCTCTAATAGGTAAATGGCTTTTTATGGGCTTTTTTCCCCATTGGAGATGGTAAAAACACCATTCTTGGTGCCCATCAGTAGGTTGATCCTTCTTTGACGGAATTGCAGATATAGGAGGCTTGTAGGACACGGTAGATGGATCTACTGATCAAAGAGGCTGTTTGTGAGCAGACACTTGCGTTGGAGAATGATTGAGCCTGTCAGACTCCCATGCTACATCATGGGGATGGCAGGAATCCATGTTAACGATTGGTATTGCGACACGACCTGGGAGTTTGGACAGGAATAGAGTCTCAAAAAGTAAACAATCAGAATGACCATCTGCTAATACGAGCATCTCATTCATTAGATCAGATGGATCCCTGTCACTCAGGCCCTCCATATTTAAAAGCTCATGTCTAGTCAATTCCAGGAGAAATAGGCAGAACCTGGTTTAACTGCAGCCGTGGTGGCGGCATCTGCTGTTGTTGTGTCCATGATCACTGGAGATTCAAGCTTCGGCTGAATCTTGCATTCGTGGGGTCACCATTTCTGGCGGCAACTTTGGTACAGCTACTAAAGTCATATACATACCCACGTTAGTCAACACAAGACTGCTTTATTCAAACTTTACAGACTTCTTTTATAAACCGCATTACTTGTCAGGGAAGATATTACAGCGGTGCTCAGGCAAGAGACTGGAGGTCTCATCGAGGGAGGCAGTGTGGGTAAAACTAAAAAATAAGAAGGGTGAAGTTACTATTATAGGGGTATATTATGGGCCGCCAAATGGGAAGAGAGAACTTGAAGAGCAAATGTGCAAGGAATTAGCTGGAATGTGCAGTAGGAATAGGGTGGTCTTGGTTGGGGATTTCAATTCTCATAACATCAATTGGGAAACACAGTCAGTGGGAGGGCAGGATGGCTTAGAGTTCATACAACGTGTTCAGGACTGCTTTTTGCAGCAGTATGTGGAGATGCCCATAAGAGGGGGGGCAATGTTCGATCTGTGGTTGGGGAATGAAATGGGGCAGGTGGCTGAGTGAGTGTTGGGGAGAACTTCAGATCTTGTGATCATGGGTCCATTAGCTTTAGTTTAATTATAGAAGGGGATAGGTCAGGTTCAAAGTCGAAGGTCTTCGAGTGGGGGAAGGCCGTATTTGAAGAAATGAGATGAGATTTGCAGAGAGTTGTGTGGGCTGATTTTTTTGCCGGAAAGGATGTAGAGGAAAATTGGAGGGTATTAAAAGGTGAGATTTTGAGAGTACAGGATCATTATGTTCCAGTCTGGCCGAAAGGCAAGACCAAAAGTTCAAGGGTTTTCTTCGAGATAGTATGTACAAATATCTGGATAGGCAGGGATTGATCAGTAGCACCCAGCATGGGTTTGTGAAAGGAAATTCACGTTTGACAAACCTTGAGTTTTTTGAAGAGGTGACAAGAAAAATGGATAAAGGTAGGGCGGTTGACGTGATCTCTTTGGATCTTAGTTAGGCTTTTGATAAAGTTCCGCACGCAAGGTTAGTTAGAAAGGTTCAGTCACTAGGGATTAATACAGAGATAGTGAGATGGGTTGAGAGGTGGCTGTAAGATAGACAGCAGAGAGTCAGGATGGAAGCCTGTGATGAGAGGTGTGCCTCAGGGATCAGTGCTGGGTCTCGTTGTTTATCATTTATATTCATGATTTGGATGAGGGGATGGTTAATTGGGTAAGCAAATATGCAGATGATACAAAAATAGGGGGAAAAATGGATAGTGAGGAAGGTTTTCTTGGATTACAGGATTTGGTTTGTTTGGAAAAGTGGACTGAAAGATGGCAGATGAAATTTAATGTTGACAGTGTGAGCTGCTGCATTCCAGAAAAAAATAACCAAAATAAGACATATGCAGTTTAGGGAGGGCGTTGAGGAATGCAGAGGAACAGAGGGATCTTGGAGTTATGGTACAGAGTTCATTGAAGGTGGATTCCCAGGTAGACAGGGTGGTTAAGAAGGCATATGGCAAACTGGCCTTCATCCATGTGTACATGGATATGAGAGGGTTGGAGGGATATGGATGGAGAGTGGTGGGGGGGAACTAGTGAGTTGTTCAAGTGAACCAGCGCGAACTCAAAGGGCCGATATGGCCTGTTTCCATGTTGTAAACTGTTAAATGGTTAAATGTGCCTGGTTCCATGAGACATGGTGAGACATCATTAAGAGTTTGCTATCGATCCATGGGACCAGCAGGTTTAAATTAAGCCCTGTGAATGTCCTGTACCTACCTGCAGGCAACTCCACAGATCAACATGCCATTCCTCGGCATGCAGCACCATGTGCATGTGATCCATTAAGTGGGTGAGTACCCAGCTGTCTGTTTTATGGTTTTGCGCGACGTCGGAGAACCGTGTCAGCGACGGTTCACAATGTGGGCTGTGCGCCCTCTTGGCCCACTACATTTATTTATTTAGATTATTCATGTGGTCATTACGTGCTGCATATTGTGTGTTTTTGTGCAGACACCATGGTAGTTTTGTCGGGTTGCAGATGTACGACCAAGTGCATCACTCCATAGATTCACAGAACATTACAGCACCGATACAGGCCCTTTAGCTTTTCTAGTCTGTGCCAAACTCTTATTCTGCCTCGTCCCACTGACAAGCATCCAGTTCATCGCCCTCCATCCCCCTTGTATCCCAAATTCTTCAATGCTAACATTGAGCTCACATTTCCTGATGCAGCTGGCAGCTTGTTCCACTCTCCCACCACCTTGCGTAGAGAAGTTCCCACTCCTGTTTCCCCTAAACGTTTCCCCATTCATCCTTTGCCCATGTATTAACGATTTCTCCAAGAGGTGGAGTCTCAAGAAAACAACCTCTATCCTCAAGGACCCTCACCACCCAGGCCAGGCATTCTTCACCCTGCTATCACTAGGGAAACAGGTCCAGGAGCCTCAAGATGAACGCCCAATTGTACAAACGCAGCTTCTCTCCTTCTGCCATCAGATTTCTGAATGGACAAGGAACCACAGATACTCCCTCACTTACTCTTCATTTTGCACAAATGGATTTCTTTTTTTAAAATGTAATTTAGAACAATATTTTCCCCTATATTGCTGCCACAAAACTACAAATATTGTGACATATTCATCACAATAAATTTTTAATTCTGAACACTGCGCGTACATCAGATAACAATCATAGCTCAAAAAACAATTTCAAAAGATGAATTAACTATTTCCATGCACCCTTCCCTTTTATGTCTATTTTTCTCAACCCACTCCATGATCGAGACATCTCCACTTAACCCAACCCACATTTCTTCTCCCATTCAAGCACTCAGTAATACACCAAGGCAGTAAAATAAAATCTCAATGCTGAAAATACTCAGCAGGTCATCTACTGTAAAAATAATTGGAGTTAAAACCTTCAGGTCGATAACCTTTCACTGGGATTCAGAAAGATGTTCAAATAAACCTGATTCTCTTTGCTGAGAAAAAGAAGAGGGGAAATAACAAAATGAATACGTGGGATCAAAAGCCCGAGCAGCAGAAATGGCAGTGATGCTGGATGAGTGGAGTCGACTCGTTGATCAGCATATCTGTCTGGATGGAGGGGTAAAGGATAAACAAGACAAACATGATGTCGTCACTGTGAGGTTCAATACGACAGCTGCAGAGAATCTGAAATGAAGGAATGGTGAAAATACTTGTTTTTGGATCAATGTGACAAAATTTGACCTGACAAAAGAAAACAAAATTGTTTTGCTCTGTCAGAATTCTCTAGATCAAGGGGCACAATAAAATAGTTCGGAAGCCAACATTACGAAATTGAACAGTGAAGTTAAAGAAATCGGCAGCAAGGGATAAAGCAGAGTTACATAATTCCCTGAAAATGGTAATAAATATGAAGGAAAGTTTGATAATAAATAGTCTCCCTTGCAGTTGGGGTACAATGTGTTTCTTGAGATCAGAGGAATCCTGGAGCCAGGACAAAGAGATCTTATGAAACCCAAGGATTTGATTGAGTTGTTGGGCTAGTTGGATGTGGAAGGGCTGAAGGGTCTCCTGCTCCTTCCACTGCCTCTGTTTTCTATATTGCGATGCTGATTGGGTGCGCCTGTGTGTTTGCTCGCTCGCTGATTGGTTGCTTCAGTTGCGCAAGCCAATGGGTTGATTCGGTGTGTCCGCGATTGGATTGGACGCTGAAATCCATTGATGGGCGGATTCATGGGCTGATTGGCTCTTGCTGTGAGGAGGCGGGATGTTGGCGGCGGCGTCGTCTGATCGGAAGGAAGACAGGGTTCTAAAGACATCTTTTGGCATCTTGGCCTTTATTAATTAACATACTGAAAATAGGAGTTGGGAAGTTATGGTGAGGTTGTATAAGATGTTGGTGAGGCCACATTTGGAGTATTGTGTGCGGTTCTGGTCGCCTAGCTACAGGAAGGGTATTAGTAAGATTGAAAGAGTGCAGAGAAGATTTACTAAGACGCTGCCAGATCTTCAGGAGTTGAGCTACAGGGAAAGGTTGAACAGGTTGGGACTTTATTCCTTGGAGTGTCGAAAAATGAGTAAGAAATTGCTTAAAGTGGAATATGATTGGGAAAAAGGCTGAGAAAGACTGCAGTGGACACAATTGTGAAGGAAATATTTTGCTTGAGAAAAATTGTCATTGGCCCATTTCCTCGGGAGTTATGAAACCATGCACAGAACAAGTCAATGAGGTACGATTAAAAAAGTGGTTTTCAAACTTTCTTTCCACTCACATCCCACTTTAAGTAATCCTCTACTAACAGAGCACTTCTGGCATAGGGATTAAGTAAAATATGAGCTGGGGAGGGGGGGGGGGGGGAGTTTGAAAATCACTTCTCTCGATGAAAAGGTTTCTCCATCTCCGTATTAAGCAGACATCCTTTTATTATGAGGTTGTGCCCACTGGTCCTAAACTCTCCCACTCCTGGCAAAATCCTCTCTATCCAACCCTTTCACTATTCATAAGATTTCAATGAGGTCCTGCCTAATCCTTCTAAACTCAGGCGAGTCTAGGCCCAGAGCCATCAAATGCTCCTCAAACATTATTCCTCTAATCCACAGGATCCTTCTTGTAAACCACCTCTGGGCCATCACATCCTCTCTTAGAAATGGGGCCTAAAATTGCTAACAACACTTACAAGATCAGGACAACCAGAAGGTGGTCACGGGAGGGGAAGCTAGCTGCAGGACTGCCTAGAGTCCCTGGATTGGATCGTGTTCAAGAACATACCTGAGAAACTGAATCACTGTACCAGGACCATAGCGAAATTTATCAAAACAGCTGTGGACAAGGGTGTCCCCACCAAATTGTTCAGGGGATTTTCTCAACCAGAAATCCTGGATGAACAACAATATCCAGAAATTGCTGAGAGCCAAATCACAGTTTGGAGATACAGATACACAAGGAGCCAATACGAACCATGGAAACCCATCTCGCAGATGGTGGAGATTCACACGAGAATGGAAACAACAAAGGATACCCGTCAGCTGTGACAGGGGCCTAAATGACATAAAGTGCTGCATAAACAAATCTGGTGCAGTGGGAGGCGGCAAAGCCTCACTCCACATGAACTCAATGCCTTCTACACCTGATATGACCACTAGTACAGGGAAGAACCACTGCACACCCCACCCCCCCTACATCTCTTGATGATCCGCTGCTATCAGTAACCAAAGATGACAACATGGGCTGCCTTCAGGAGAGTGAATCAAAGGAAAGGATCAAGCCTGGATGGAGAACCCAGCAGAGGACTGATAACCTGTGTTGACCAACTGGCCATGGATATCTTCAACATCTCACTCTGACAGGGTGTGGCACCCACCTGTTTCAAATAGGCATCAAACATACCAGTTCCAAAGAGTGGGGTAACCTGCCTAAATGATGATTGACAAGTGACACTCACATCCAGTGATGAGGTGGATTGAGGGGCTGGTGTTGAAGTACATCAGCTCCTGTCCAAGGGGCGACATGGATCGATTCCAATTTGGTTAAAGCAGTACCAGACCTATGGCAGATGCCATCTTCACTGGCTCTGCCAAAACCCTGAAACACCCAGACGACAAAGGTGCATCCATCAGAATGCTCTTTATTGACTAGAGTCTGGCATTCCAAACCATCCTCCCATCAAAGCTGATGAGCAAATTCCAAAGTCCTGGGACTCCATAACATACTGTGCAATTGGATCCAGAATTTCTTCATCTCCAGGCCCCAATTAGTGTGGATTGGCAAGAACAACTCTTCCAAAATCTCCATTAGCTCCCAAACACCAGAGGGTTGCATATTTCACCCCTGCTCGACTCGCTTTACATCTACAGCTGCATGGCTTGGTATGACGACACCATCTACAAATTCACTGACGATAGCACAGTCATGAGCTGCATGAGGAGGGCAACGAGTCAGCATTCAGGAGGGAGATTGAAAGCAGGGTTCAATCATGGACCAACAACAACCTCGCACTCAATGCCACCAAAACCAAGGAGATGATTGTCGACTGTAGGAAGAAAAAAAGATGGACACTGCCTGAATTGGAATGGTTTTGGTTTTGACACACACACACACACACACACACACACATATATTTGTGCAGAGTGGAGTTAGAGTGAAGTAAAAAGTGTTGTTATTAATCTTTACCAATTAAAATTATTGTTTGAAGATGCCATTGTCCTGTGAATTATCATGGACCGTTTTGTGCGAATATTAATCTTTAAAGTTACAATAGTTTATATATATTATCAAGTTATTTTGTGGGTTGGATTCAGGGTCACACACACAATCCTTTGAGATGCCAGAAGGCAAGCCATGAACGGAGATGAAACGTCTGCTCATTCTGCTTCTGAAACCGAAAGAGGAAAACCTTCATGATGGTCCTTGAGATACTGGAGTGTTTGCTTTATTAAAAACGGAAGAATTTGTGTCGTCAGGGAAGACTGCTGATCAAATCGAGAGACCATCTGTTGATTATCTGTGTTCTTAAAATTGAAACTAAGTCAATAGAGTGCTGAGAGATGGCAGCTGTTCGAATAAGCGAGTTCTTGATTCAAGGCTGGAGTCCATTGGCTCATGATTCATACTTTTGAAGAGGCTGAATGGACTTCAAAGGCAGAAATGACGGCACGTGTCATGGGATGAGCCATTCTGGAGAAACATTACAAATGAGAGGCAGAAGATGTTGTCCATGCTGTGGGGAAGAGAGGATTGAAGATACAGTCGTCAGAGAAGGTACAGTTACATCGTCTTCTCCTTTGACCAGGAGTAACAAGTGGATTTTGAAGGAGGAAGACCATTTCTAACCGTATCTTTGAGATCAAGAGAGCAGCCTCGTTGAGACCGTGGAAATGGCCACTTTTGATGAATAAAGCCAAAGTAATCTTGCATTTGCAACATAACCATTTTTAAATGGAGACTTAGTTCAGCCCTTGACTGAGTTGATGAAATCTTGGTGGAAGAAAATAGCCACTCCACTGTCTCTTTGAAAAGACAACAGATTCATCATGTGGAACAGATTCTGAAATCTCCCTGCAAGAGAGGAAAATAAACTCTCGCAGAGTAAGTTTCAGAACAATGATTTTTCATCCAAGAAATTCAGACGAGTTTGAAAGAGGACCGATGACGAGGTTTTGAAATCCTTCAGTTGCTTTTGCCACAATTTAAAGAAATCGACATGGTGTCAAACGACTCAAATCCAGATACAACCCTTCACAAATTGAGCTCTTCCAGCTCCATTGGGTTCAACCAGCGAAAGATGAGGGGGTAAAGCCACCGCGTTAGAGAGAGTCAGCAGGTCAAACAGACATAGAGCAAAGAGAAAGAGACATCAAACACATTGTGGGTTTGTCCCTTCATCAAAGAAAGATGAGGAAGAGAAGGTCAGAAATGGGACCATTAAATTGTGGGGATGGAGGGCAGGAGGAAGCCAACACACACAGAGAGGGGACTTGGGTACCTGGGGCAAACAGGCGGTTCCCTCCCCCCTGCCCTTCTCCCCCTGCCCTTCTCCCCCTGCCCTTCTCCCCCTGCCCTTCTCCCCCTGCCCTTCTCCCCTGCCCTTCTCCCCCTGCCCTTCTCCCCCTGCCCTTCTCCCCCTGCCCTTCTCCCCCTGCCCTTCTCCCCCTGCCCTTCTCCCCCTGCCCTTCTCCCCCTGCCCTTCTCCCCCTGCCCTTCTCCCCCTGCCCTTCTCCCCCTGCCCTTCTCCCCCTGCCCTTCTCCCCCTGCCCTTCTCCCCCTGCCCTTCTCCCCCTGCCCTTCTCCCCCTGCCCTTCTCCCCCTGCCCTTCTCCCCCTGCCCTTCTCCCCCTGCCCTTCTCCCCCTGCCCTTCTCCCCTGCCCTTCTCCCCCTGCCCTTCTCCCCCTGCCCTTCTCCCCCTGCCCTTCTCCCCCTGCCCTTCTCCCCCTGCCCTTCTCCCCTGCCCTTCTCCCCCTGCCCTTCTCCCCCTGCCCTTCTCCCCCTGCCCTTCTCCCCCTGCCCTTCTCCCCCTGCCCTTCTCCCCCTGCCCTTCTCCCCCTGCCCTTCTCCCCCTGCCCTTCTCCCCCTGCCCTTCTCCCCCTGCCCTTCTCCCCCTGCCCTTCTCCCCCTGCCCTTCTCCCCCTGCCCTTCTCCCCCTGCCCTTCTCCCCCTGCCCTTCTCCCCCTGCCCTTCTCCCCTGCCCTTCTCCCCCTGCCCTTCTCCCCCTGCCCTTCTCCCCCTGCCCTTCTCCCCCTGCCCTTCTCCCCCTGCCCTTCTCCCCCTGCCCTTCTCCCCCTGCCCTTCTCCCCCTGCCCTTCTCCCCCTGCCCTTCTCCCCCTGCCCTTCTCCCCCTGCCCTTCTCCCCCTGCCCTTCTCCCCTGCCCTTCTCCCCCTGCCCTTCTCCCCCTGCCCTTCTCCCCCTGCCCTTCTCCCCCTGCCCTTCTCCCCCTGCCCTTCTCCCCCTGCCCTTCTCCCCCTGCCCTTCTCCCCCTGCCCTTCTCCCCCTGCCCTTCTCCCCCTGCCCTTCTCCCCCTGCCCTTCTCCCCTGCCTTCTCCCCTGCCCTTCTCCCCCTGCCCTTCTCCCTGCCCTTCTCCCCCTGCCCTTCTCCCCCTGCCCTTCTCCCCCTGCCCTTCTCCCCCTGCCCTTCTCCCCCTGCCCTTCTCCCCCTGCCCTTCTCCCCCTGCCCTTCTCCCCCTGCCCTTCTCCCCCTGCCCTTCTCCCCCTGCCCTTCTCCCCTGCCCTTCTCCCCCTGCCCTTCTCCCCCTGCCCTTCTCACCCCTGCCCTTCTCCCCTGCCCTTCTCCCCCTGCCCTTCTCCCCCTGCCCTTCTCCCCCTGCCCTTCTCCCCCTGCCCTTCTCCCCCTGCCCTTCTCCCCTGCCCTTCTCCCCCTGCCCTTCTCCCCCTGCCCTTCTCCCCCTGCCCTTCTCCCCCTGCCCTTCTCCCCCTGCCCTTCTCCCCCTGCCCTTCTCCCCCTGCCCTTCTCCCCCTGCCCTTCTCCCCCTGCCCTTCTCCCCCTGCCCTTCTCCCCCTGCCCTTCTCCCCCTGCCCTTCTCCCCCTGCCCTTCTCCCCCTGCCCTTCTCCCCCTGCCCTTCTCCCCCTGCCCTCTCCCCCTGCCCTTCTCCCCCTGCCCTTCTCCCCCTGCCCTTCTCCCCCTGCCCTTCTCCCCCTGCCCTTCTCCCCCTGCCCCTTCTCCCCCTGCCATTCTCCCCCTGCCCTTCTCCCCCTGCCCTTCTCCCCTGCCCTTCTCCCCCTGCCCTTCTCCCCTGCCCTTCTCCCCCTGCCCTTCTCCCCCTGCCCTTCTCCCCCTGCCCTTCTCCCCCTGCCCTTCTCCCCCTGCCCTTCTCCCCCTGCCCTTCTCCCCCTGCCCTTCTCCCCCTGCCCTTCTCCCCCTGCCCTTCTCCCCTGCCCTTCTCCCCCTGCCCTTCTCCCCCTGCCCTTCTCCCCTGCCCTTCTCCCCCTGCCCTTCTCCCCCTGCCCTTCTCCCCCTGCCCTTCTCCCCCTGCCCTTCTCCCCCTGCCCTTCTCCCCCTGCCCTTCTCCCCCTGCCCTTCTCCCCCTGCCCTTCTCCCCCTGCCCTTCTCCCCCTGCCCTCTTCTCCCCCTGCCCTTCTCCCCCTGCCCTTCTCCCCCTGCCCTTCTCCCCCTGCCCTTCTCCCCCTGCCCTTCTCCCCCTGCCCTTCTCCCCCTGCCCTTCTCCCCCTGCCCTTCTCCCCCTGCCCTTCTCCCCCTGCCCTTCTCCCCCTGCCCTTCTCCCCCTGCCCTTCTCCCCCTGCCCTTCTCCCCCTGCCCTTCTCCCCCTGCCCTTCTCCCCCTGCCCTTCTCCCCCTGCCCTTCTCCCCCTGCCCTTCTCCCCCTGCCCTTCTCCCCCTGCCCTTCTCCCCCTGCCCTTCTCCCCCTGCCCTTCTCCCCCTGCCCTTCTCCCCCTGCCCTTCTCCCCTGCCCTTCTCCCCCTGCCCTTCTCCCCCTGCCCTTCTCCCCCTGCCCTTCTCCCCCTGCCCTTCTCCCCTGCCCTTCTCCCCCTGCCCTTCTCCCCCTGCCCTTCTCCCCCTGCCCTTCTCCCCCTGCCCTTCTCCCCCTGCCCTTCTCCCCTGCCCTTCTCCCCTGCCCTTCTCCCCCTGCCCTTCTCCCCCTGCCCTTCTCCCCCTGCCCTTCTCCCCCTGCCCTTCTCCCCCTGCCCTTCTCCCCCTGCCCTTCTCCCCCTGCCCTTCTCCCCCTGCCCTTCTCCCCCTGCCCTTCTCCCCCTGCCCTTCTCCCCCTGCCCTTCTCCCCCTGCCCTTCTCCCCCTGCCCTTCTCCCCCTGCCCTTCTCCCCCTGCCCTTCTCCCCCTGCCCTTCTCCCCCTGCCCTTCTCCCCCTGCCCTTCTCCCCCTGCCCTTCTCCCCCTGCCCTTCTCCCCCTGCCCTTCTCCCCCTGCCCTTCTCCCCCTGCCCTTCTCCCCCTGCCCTTCTCCCCCTGCCCTTCTCCCCCTGCCCTTCTCCCCCTGCCCTTCTCCCCCTGCCCTTCTCCCCCTGCCCTTCTCCCCCTGCCCTTCTCCCCCTGCCCTTCTCCCCCTGCCCTTCTCCCCCTGCCCTTCTCCCCCTGCCCTTCTCCCCCTGCCCTTCTCCCCCTGCCCTTCTCCCCCTGCCCTTCTCCCCCTGCCCTTCTCCCCCTGCCCTTCTCCCCCTGCCCTTCTCCCCCCTGCCCTTCTCCCCCCTGCCCTTCTCCCCCCTGCCCTTCTCCCCCCTGCCCTTCTCCCCCCTGCCCTTCTCCCCCCTGCCCTTCTCCCCCCTGCCCTTCTCCCCCCTGCCCTTCTCCCCCCTGCCCTTCTCCCCCCTGCCCTTCTCCCCCCTGCCCTTCTCCCCCCTGCCCTTCTCCCCCCTGCCCTTCTCCCCCCTGCCCTTCTCCCCCCTGCCCTTCTCCCCCCTGCCCTTCTCCCCCCTGCCCTTCTCCCCCCTGCCCTTCTCCCCCCTGCCCTTCTCCCCCCTGCCCTTCTCCCCCCTGCCCTTCTCCCCCCTGCCCTTCTCCCCCCTGCCCTTCTCCCCCCTGCCCTTCTCCCCCCTGCCCTTCTCCCCCCTGCCCTTCTCCCCCCTGCCCTTCTCCCCCCTGCCCTTCTCCCCCCTGCCCTTCTCCCCCCTGCCCTTCTCCCCCCTGCCCTTCTCCCCCCTGCCCTTCTCCCCCCTGCCCTTCTCCCCCCTGCCCTTCTCCCCCCTGCCCTTCTCCCCCTCCCCTTCTCCCCCTCCCCTCCCCTCCTTGCCCAGCCTCCCCCTCGCCCTCCAACTCCCCCTTCACCCTCCCCCTTACCCCTGCCTGGCCCCGCCCCTCCCCTCCTTGACCTGCCCCGCCCCCTCCGGGCTCCCGCCCCTCCCATCCCCCTCCCTCTCCCTCATCCCCCTCCCCTCCCCGCACCCTGCACCGACGCCTCGGCTCCACCCAAACACCCCGCCGGTACCGGCCACTCCCGGGTGGGGCCCGGCGGGCTGCGGGTCGCCCGCTTTCCCTGGACCGTGTGGCTGAGGAAGGTCCCGGCGCCGCCGCCAACTTCTTCCCTTTAGGCCCGCGGCGACGCGACAGACCCCGAGCAGACGACGCCGCCGCCAACGTCCCGCCTCTTCACAGCAAGAGCCAATCAGCCCGCGAAACCGCCCATCAATCCAACCCGACTTCAGCATCCAATCCAATAGCGGCCTCACCGAATCAACCCATTGGCTCGCGCAACTGAAGCAACCAATCAGCGAGCGATCGAGCGAACACACAGGAGAACCCAATCAGCATCGCAAGACAGAAAACAAAGGCAGTGGAAGGAGTAGGAGACCTTTCGGCCCTTCCACTTACAACTACCCCAACAACTCAATCAAATCCTTGGGAAACACAGGATCACTTTGTCTTTACTCCAGGATTCCACTGATCTCAAGAAATACATTGTACCCCAACTGCAAGGGAGACCATTTATTATCAAACTTTCCTTTATATTTATTACCGCTTCCAATTTAATGGAGGACACAAGTGGTTGTGTCAGCCAGCTGGACCACCTCGGGGAACCTCAGGGAGCAGGCAATCATGGTGAGAAGGTAACTCGTCCCGCGGGAGGCCGATAGTGACCCTACAATGTCATTGTAGATGTGGCTGAACCTATGTGGTGCTGGCTCGAATGTCTGGCATGGTGCCTTCATGTATGTCTGCATTTTGGTCATCTGGCAGAGTGTGCAGGCCTTGGCCCACTGACAACCTGTTTCTGGAGGCTCAGCAAGACCAACCTATTGACCACCATTTTGACAGTACTGATGGCCGGGTGCGTCAGGTTGTGCACCTCATCATAAAACTGCCATCTCCATGCTGTCGGCACGATGAGGTGGGGTTTGCCATTGGAATGTCGCAGAGGAGCGTCTACTTACCAGGATCGATGTTAACATCCTCCAGCCTGAGCCTGGACACTGCTGTCTTGCTTGCAAAGGATCTCAGGGTCGTCCTGATGTCCCCTGCCGAGGGCTAAGTAGTCTATTCACTGGGACAGGGCCTGGATAGACTTGATTGCGGGGATGGGGCAGTGCGTCACCCATGATGTGTTGAATGTCTGTAGTGAACTCAGACTCATAGGAGAGGAGTCGCTGCTGCTTGGCCGACCACAGGTCCAACACTTTATGGAAGGCAAAAGTTAATGGCTTCTGGTCCATGAAGACACTGAATTGTCTACCTTCCAAAAATACCTTATTTGCCTGACTGTCAGGTACAGCACCAATTGCTCTCAGTCAAAGATGCTGTATTTGAGTTTAGTGGCCAGAGGTGTCTGCTAAAGAAGGACAGGGGCTGCCATTCCCCTTCGATGAATTGCTCCAGTGCACCCCCTACTGCTGTGCTGGAAGCATCTACTGTGAGAGTGGTGGGTGTCTCTGGCCTGGCGTGTACCTCAAGGGTTGTGTTGGCCAGTGCGTCCTTGGCCTTCTGGAACGCCTCCAAATCCTCATTGTCCCAGGTAATGTTTTTACCTTTCTCCGCATGATGTGGGCCACGGGGGGCGTGGCAAGATGGCGTAAGGATCAGTCGTGCCTTCCAGTCTTCTCCTGACTCTATCTTATTGTTTTGTCTAGAAATGCCCGTTAAAATTCTTTAAAAGTTTAGATAATTTCAGTGCTCTTAATTTAACTTATGATGGTACAATTGGTGGAAAAGAGCAAAAAAAACGACAACAGATTATCAAAAAACTACATTTTCCAAAAGTTCAAGTTTTGGAGCCTACCTACAGGAAAGACACCGGGGCTCAGCCTGAAATGGATCCCAGGAGAGAGGTACAGCTTTCGGATGTAGAGATCAATGTTACATCGGTAGAGCCCTCTAAAGAGGGCGCCAAACAGCCTTTAGAACAAAGAGTTACTCAGGTTCGCACATGTGCAGTAGCATCTGACGGCAATGTTATGAATGAACCACTTGTAGTAACATCAGTTGAAGTACCGGCTGGGGAAAGGCATTTGTCAATTGTAGCGGTGGCACTGCAAACTGCACCTTTTGAGATAAAAGAATCTATACAACTTGATGTATTGGGAGAAATTAACACATTATGGACTGGGCAAAACCCCGGCCAGCGTCCTCCAGTCACTGCTGGACAGGCTGTGGCTGGGGTTTCCACACGCAGCTATACTACAAGGAAGGCAACCAGAATGAAGGAAGCAACAGAAGACCCTTTGGTTATTCAGAAGAAGCAGGAATCTGTTGAGCCAGAATCTCTTCCAATTGAAAAGATTCTTGTGAATCTTGAATCTAAATTATCTTATACAATGCAGGGATTATCTAAGATTATGACTGAACTTGGTACTAGGTTTAATACTTTGGTGAAAATACATTCTCAACAGATGGCTGAGTTTGGAGCTTTTCAGCTTGAAGTGAGAGATAAATTTAATTCGTGTGAAGAAGATATAGATGAAATACGGGATTAAGTTCTTGATATGACCAAAATGGTTGAAGACTTACAAACTCAAAATAAAAATTTGGTGAGAAAGATTGATTATTTGGAAAACCAATCCAGACGGAACAATATAAAGATTATTGGTTTGCTGGAAGGAATGGAGGGACCAGACCCAAGAAAATTTTTTACTGAATGGATTCCGCAGGTGCTGGGTCAAGAACATTTCCTGGAAGGTATAATACTGGAATGTGCTCACAGAGCCTTGCGTAGAAGACCTATTTCAGGTCAAAGTCCAAGACCTGTTTTGGTTCATTGCTTGAATAATTACGACAGAGAAATAATTTTACGAGTGCGTATTAGAAATGCACAACAGAGAAAATCACCCTTGATGATTCAAAATAATCGAGTTTTCTTCTATGCGGATTTGAGTCAAGAAGTTATGTTCCAACGACGGGAATTCAACCCTGCTAAAGAGTTGTTGTGGAAGAAAGGTTACAAGGCAACCTTTAGATATCCAGCTGTTTTGAAGGTTTTTCAAGATGGTTGCCAACCAACGTTCTTTGATTCTCCAAAGGAAGCTATAGCATTTGCTCAAGAGCTGCCAATTACTCGGTTTAAACAGAGACGTAGTCCGCCGCAATCTCTAAGGAGACAAGAGATGGAAGGAAAGAGCCGTGATCCAAGAAGGAATGGTTGTAATGGTGACTCGGTAGTTGGAGCTGATTAAAAGAAGAGTTGTTCTTTTTTTTCTAATTTTTTTTTTAAAAAAGGAATATTAAGTAATGAGGATGTTAGTTTAAGATGAAGTGAGAGTTGGGGGAGAGAACTGGATGGGCACTATTTCCTGAAAGTCATCTGCTACGTGTGAGTTATCTCACACCCATTTTATTTTGGGAGTTACCGCATTGCGCGGTTTAGACGGGAGGGGGTATTTTTAACCTCCTACCTGTTTTTTTTTTTCCTTTTTTTGTATTAGTAGATTAAAGAGTGAAGGGTTTTTTTTTGTGTTTATGAAAAAATGCATAAGAAAGTATTTGATTGTTTAAAAAACTAAAAATTGATGTGGTTTTTTTTTGTAAAGTTTATTCAGTAGATAAGGAATATTTGAAATTTAAATGTGAATGGGATGGATAAGTTTTTTGATATATTTTTTCTTTAACTTTAAGGTGAAAGGAGTGGTAATTCTGGTGTATATTATTTTGCTATTTTAGTTATAGAACGAAGGGAATAATGGTGAAAGTTATAAATTGAATTGTACAATTCTTAATGAGGCTTGAATTTTGTTTTTGGTTTATGCTCCATTTGTTGAAGATATAGATTTTGTTGTAGATGTGTTTTTATTATTTGGATATCTGAATTTTAACATAATGATTGGGGATATTTAAATGTGGCATTGGAGCTTTTATTGGATAATTATTCAAGGTTAAAAGGGAAAAATGGTGGAAGAGTACCAAATTTGAATTGTACAATGTTTAATGAGGTTTGAATTTTGTTTTAAGATGGTGGTTTATGTGACTAATATGATGATAGATGTGAAGTTAGTTGATATTTGGTGAAGGTTTATCTGTATAGAGAAAGTTTTTTTTTCATCTTTTTTTTTCTCATGCTACAATTTTTTTTAAAGAATTGATTATTGTTTAAGAATTTTTGATAGATAATGTTACTAACTTTACAAATTTTTTATATGAAGTTTGAGTTAAATATATGTTTAATCTTAACTCTGTTTGTTAAATATATGCATTTAAGTTTGATTTAAATATGTTTTTTAAGTCTGATATCTTAGTATTAATTACTTTTCTTTTTGTTAGTATTTTAATCGGTTATGTTTTTGTTTTTTTTTGTAAGTGGGTTTTTCTTTTTCTCACATATATTATTAACTTTATTAATTCTTCACTCTTTATTTTGGGGGGGAAGGGGGGGTTGGTCTAATTTGAGTTGGGTTATTAATGTGTAATAATTATTGGGGAGGGTATACTTTATTTAGATTACTGATACTGTATTGTAATTTTATTATTTTGTTCTTAATTTTTTTAATGTAATTCTATATGATATTCATGTTATAAAATCTTAAATAAAATTTTTTTAAAAATAATGTGGGCCACTACTATCGGTGATAAAAATTAATCGTACCAGTGAATTCTTGCAGCCACTTCATTATGTGGGGTTTGGGGAAGCACTTAACAACCTCTACCTTTTCAAGCAGGGTTTAGTTCTGTGCCTGTTCATTTGACCCCCAAGGAAGTCGAACGTTTCCAACCTGAACTGGTACTTAGCAAGGTTTATAAAGTAAGTCCAAATTCCCGCAGCCAGGCACACAGTCACATTAGACGGTCTCTGTTTAGCTTCATTGCCACCACTTTGACATCTTGTGGTTACTGCCACCCTCTGCTGTTGGAGAATATCCTCCTTGGTCTCAGCCCCTCAATGTAACTAAGAACCCCTAAAATTCCCCTAATGTTTTGGCCTTCATCACTACTCCTGGCAAGGCATTCTTGACACCCACAACTCTGGGTAAAAGAAAATACCCCTGATATCTCCCCTAAATCTTCCTCCCTTTGCTTTAGACAGATGTCTTCTAGTGTTTGCTACTCCCATCTGGGTTTCAGGCAAACTGAAGGGCATCTTTCACCGAGTTTCTGGTTTTCCAGCAGTTCTGGATGTCTCTCTCTGTATGCACTGCTCCGTGGACCACCCCGCAGTATCCCATCTAGTCCTAGAGTCTCTGTGTCAGACATTCTCTGCTGACCACTGCCTGATGGCTTTGTGGTCAAATGTGTTTGTCTATGAAACCGTTCCCAGGAAGGTAAAGGGGCAAAGTCCTGCTGACTGGAACATTGTGCAGCACCAGGGCCAGGCCAATCTTTCGCACACCTGAGCCAGGTAGAACCTCAGCACATAGCAGCATTTGGTGCCCTTGCACTTTGGTTCCAAGCACAGCCACACACAATTATGGCCATGCTGGTTACACCCTTGTCCCCATTGATTGACGATGTACACGGTCCTTCTCCAGACTCTATCCATTTTGGACCCCCACATGAATAGGAAATTTGTTTTGGGAATTGACAGGGTGGTGGTGTGGGGATGGGCCAAACCTGGCCCACGTGCAGCAGGACCGAAAGTCCCTTGCACATTGCACCTTATAATCAGGTTTTACCCGAATGACAGAGATGGGCATCTCTGTGGTTCTCCCTGTCTCCTGGACCTGGGGGTCTTTGTACTGCTCCCCATCTCCTTAAGTTGGTGCTTTGTTCACCACCACCCCCACAAGAAATCCAAGACCCCGAGATGGAGGGCAGAGGCGCAGAGAGATCAGTGAGAACACGGGTAGTTTCAAAAGGGTGGGGTCCATCCAGGCGCCTGATAACAGGAGGAACCAAGTGGGAAGGAGGATGCAGGGCATTCGATAGCAGGACATTGCGAGAGAGTGGATTCCTCGAACTCTTGAGGGGAGAAGGTGCTGGTCGATCCATCGGTTTAGGTGGGCAGGGTATAGACATGGCAGCTGACTGGAATTGTCAGTGGGTTACTGAGACCTGGGAAAGGAGGGGAAAGAGGGTGCAGTAGTGTTCTGAGAGTGCTGAGGGAGAGGCAACATGGGTGCCACCTCAAGGCAACGGTCCCCTCATTGTTTGCAGGGATGGGCTCTGTAAATAGACTCATAGATATCCAGCACAGAGCATCTTTGTCCCCCTGCCATCAGGAAGGAGATATGGAGGAATAAAAGCAGAGCAGCCAGGGAGGGAAATAGCTTCTTCCCACAGGCCGTGCGATTGACAAGGCAACATGAGCTGGATGGCAGCTAAGAATGAAAAGGGTGAGAGGAATATCGACTGATTACAACAGCTCAGCTAGCAGGGGAGAGGGGCTGAAGGGACTGTTTCTGTTTTGTCTATCTGGACCAGCCTTTTGAGTTCAAGCGTTAAAAAATGCAATCATTTTTAAATTTAATATCAACGGTACAGAAGGAATCAAGAGACAAGATGTCTGTCCAGCAGCAAGCGTCGAAGGCACTTCCTGAAACGGAGGCTCTGAAACCACAGGGAGGTTCTGGACGGAAAGAGGCCCAGCTTCTTCTGGAAGGAGGAGAGGAGAGGCAGGGGAAATGCGGGGGAAGGGAAGGGGAGGGGAGGGGCTAGGGATGCCGTCCACCGTTCATCTCCCCTTTCCTCTACCCCGTTCCCCTCCCCTTACCACTGCCCGTTCCCCTCCCACATCCCCTCCCCCTTCCCTTCCCCAGTTCCCGTCCCCCGCTCGCCTCCCCATTCCCCTCCCTCTTCCCTTCCTCCTACTCCTAACCCTAACCTCTAACAAAATCCTAAACCTAACCTTAACACTACCGATACCCCCTACCACCACTCCACGTCCCCTAACTCTACCCCCACCCCGTCCACTAACCCTAACTTTATCCCTACGCCTATGCCGCCACTTAACACCAACCCTAATGCTACCCACCATCCCCTAACCCCAAACCTCACTCCTCCTCTACCCCCCTGCTCCTACCCCCTTCCCCTATACCTAACACAAGCCCACTTCCCCGAAATATACACCTAACCATAAACCAAGATAAAGCCCTACCCCATGTCTCCTAACACTAACCCTAATGCTACCTCTACACTGCTCGTAACCCTACCCCTAACTCTACCCAACTTCCCCAACCCTAAACTAAACCCTACCCCTATCCCTTACAACCTACCCCCTTCCCCTAACCCTACCTCCTACCACTTCCCCATACCCGCACCCCCTACAACTACCCCCTTCCCCTAACCCTACCTCCTACCCCTTCCCCATACCCACATCCCCTACAACTACCCCCTACCCTATCCCTTACAACCTACCCACTTCCCCTAACCCTACCTCCTACCCCTTCCCCATCCCCACACCCCCTACCACTACCCCCTACCCTACCCCTTACCACAACCCCTACCCTTACCCCCTTCCACTACCCCTTTTTTCCTACCCCCTTCCCCTCCCCCTCCTTCCCCTAGGTTAGGGGTAGGAAGGGGAAAGGGAAGGGGGAGGGGAAGGGGAGGAGGAGAAGGGGAGGGGAAGGGGGTTAGGGGATGGGAAGGGGGAGGGGAAGGGGAAGGGGTAAGGGGAAGGGAAGGGGAGAGGGGAAGGGGGAGGTGAAGGGAGGAGGGCTGGGGTTAGGGCATAGGTGTGAGGGCAGGGGAAGGGGAAGGTGAGCGGGAGGGGGTTGGGATGGAGGAGGGGTAGAGGAGAAGAGGGGAAGTGGGTGAAGGGACATGGAAAAGGCAGGGAATGGGGTTTGCAGGGCCAGAGGGAGAAGAAGGGGAGGGATTCAGGCCATCATGATATTCTCCGTCCTCTGTTCAGCTGGGATGCGAGGTCCTTCTGGACTCATGTCTTGTCTCTGAGATCGCTCCTTCTCCTGGGAAGAGAAATACGAGTGATAGAGATACTGTCTCTGAGGCCTGATCACAATGACTTTTGAGGGTCCCAACGCTTCCCCCATTATCCCCCCTACCCCTGAACACTGGAGCCTTTCCCCTTCCTCTGCTCTACGTTAGGAAGTGTGTTTTGGCAAAAACCACGATCTCTCTCTGCAGGGCTCAGAGCAAAGTGTCTCCATCAGGCAACACCCTGGTTCTCCACGATATGGCAGCAAGATGCTAGACAATCATGGATGGATCAGTCGAGACCGTTCAGCTGATCCATCTGAACCTACCCCACAACAATGTTACCCTCCCCTCCCTCACACCAGTACCCTCCATTTTTCTTTAATTCTTGTCCATATTAAAATCCTTTTCATGCCTTTTTTGGACCAGCCTCCGCTACTACCCCGGCAATGCACTCCAGCCACCCACAACATTCTGTGTGAATAAAATGTACCCCTCACGTCTTGCCTAAATTTCCCTCAGCTCACCTTATTTAGACGTCCTCTGCTTTTCTCGCCCCAGGAATGCACACAATATTCCAAGTGTGGTCTGACTAGAATTTTATACATCTGCAACGTTACCTCTCGGTGTTTGAACTCAATCCCCTGACTCCTGAAGGCCAGCACACAATACACCATCTTAAACTCCCTCTCAATTTGCACAGCAACCTTGAGTGATTTATGGAGCAGGATCTAAATATTTCTCTGTCCTGCACACTGTTCATAATCATGCCATTAACCAAGTGCTCTGCCCACACATTCTTGTAATCCGCATTCAATAAAGATATTGGTATATATGAAACTACTTTTAATGGGTCTCAAACCTTCTTTGGAATAACTGTTATTCGTGCCCTTGAAAATGACTCTGGAAATAAACCTGGACCAGTTGCTTATTTAAGTACATCTGATTGACAGGATTGAACTCCATCTGTCACTTCTCTGCAAACTGGATGACCTATGACAACCTTCTACACTGTCTCCAACATCTCTACCTCTGTGTCATCCCCTGACGTACCCACCCTCCCACTCCCATCATCATTCATAAAAATCACAAAGAGCAGGGGTCCCAGAGCAGATCCCTTTGGAGCGCCACTAGTCATTGTTCCATCTACTACTACCCTCTGTTTTCTGCAGACAAGCCAATTCTGAATCCACACAGCCAAGGCTCCATGGATCCCATGCCTCCAGACATTCTGAATGAGGCCACCGTGGGGACCTTGTCAAGCACCTTACTAAAATCCTCGTGCAGCACATACAGACCTTGACCTTCATCTATTTCCTTTGACATCTCCTCGAAAAACTCAATTTGACTCATGAAGCAGGACCTGCTCCTCACAAAACTATCCATGAGTTTGCCCAGCATGTTTGGGCATTGCCCTCAGCCCCAACATCTGCAGACTTACTGGCCAGTCCCTCCCTTACCCCTTCCCAGAGCTTCCGCATCCATTAGAACATCAAGCATTGCTGCCCAGTACAGGCCCTTTGGCCCATAAAGGCTGTACTGACCTTTGTAAATGTTCTCCACAACCTTTACCTGTACCACACCCATAGGAACATAGGAAGTGGGAACAGGAGTAGGACAAAAATGGCCTATCGAGCCTGCTCTGCCATTCAATACGATCATGGCTGATCTAATTTATGACCTAACACGACCTACCCTGCCTTCTCGCCATATCCCCAAATTCCTCTATCATTTAAAAATTCTGTTCCCTTACATCCACATGCTCATCTCAGAGACTTTTATATGTACCTATTCTACCAACCACTACCACTTTCTCCGGTGACGCATTCAAAGCTCTCACAACTCTCTGCATAAAAAAAATCTCCCCTCACCTGAAGCGGATGCTCTCTGAGATTTGTACCTGGCACTTTAGGAAAGTTTTCTGGCTGTTCATTCCATCTAAGCCCCCCACAATCTTATTTAGAATAAGTTATTAAGCTGTGGAAGGGGCAAGTTGGGAGAGGGAGGAGGAGAGAGAGCTGGTGGGGGAGGGGTGAGAGCTGGTGGGGAGGGGACAAGGCCGTGTTGGGGAGAGGGATCAGGACCGTGTTGAGGTGGTGAACGGGCAGACACGGGTGGATCTACCTGCCGAAATTAAGGAGCAATAAGAAGGCCATCTCGGGATCTACCAGCATCTTCTGGGGCTTGATGTCTCAATGGAAAACCCTCTGAGGATGGAAGTAGGCCATGCTCTGCTACAGCTGGTACATGAACATCTGGCAACACAACGATATAACATGACCCACTCTGCCTCCACACTGGCCGGGTCTGGATCCTGAGGGTAAGGGGATGTGGGTGAAGGGCCCCTCCCTGCCAATCAACATCCATCCTCATCATCCTCGCCACCCTTCTCCCCTCACTACCCTTTCTCTCCTCACCAATACCCATTGAGACCCTCATGCACCCTTCATCGATATCCAGTCCCCAGCGAGACTCAGCCAGTAAACTCCTTTATATCCTCCAACCCCACCATCCAAGCTTGCCCCAGTGGACAACCTGACCACCCAGACCCACAACCACCTTGATGTAGATCATGGGAATGGGCTGCTTAGCCTTGTTGAAGTGCTGGGCCATGCAGTGAACCGTCTCAGGAACATAGTCCAGACCCAGATTCAAATAAACCTCCTCTTTCTCTTGGACACAATACAAACATGTCAGCTGGGTTTACCCTCCAACACCCAGTGCCTCTCCCAACTGGAGTGTCAGTCCCTCCTGCTCTCTGTAGGCCTGATGCCCCCACTGCTCAACACAACATGGCATGAATCCAAGGGCTCAGCGAGCAGAGCGTCAACAGGGCGTAGTGGACCCGTCCGCTGCCCCATCATTCGGCGTCTGGTGAGACTGCACAAAATGTGCAGCTCTGACCGCCCTCCCTCTTGAGCCAAGGATTCACCGGGAGAGAAAAACCAGTGACGTTTCGAGATGAGAAATGTTTGCAGCCGGGTGTTGGCTGGGGTCGAATATGTGGAGGCTGAGTTGTTGGGACGATTCAGAGCAGGCGTTGATTTGGAAGGGCACCAAAAGGTTCTGGGGAAGTGAGTTATGGGGGAAAATACATTCGTAAAATGAATTGGGGAAACAGACTGGAGGGGCTGAGTGGCCGAATTTGGCGACCTTGTCTTGTGGTCTTGGCTGCTGCTGTCTGGAGTTGAAATGGCAAGAGGTCATGAGTTAATATGTGAGGAGCAGGGCAGCCAGCGTCAAGGATTCGGCACTGGTCAGAGGGGCAGGATGGAGGGAACAGAGAGGCTGCAGCGAGACAGATCGATTGAAGGAATGGGGAAGGTAGCAGCAAATGAGGATCTTACCTTGACTACAGAGGAGTAGAAGTTGAGAAGAGGGACGATGATGGTGTGATCCAACTTTCACACGATCTGCAGTTTGCGGTTCTATGGCGAGAGAGGAACATCAGCAAGGCTGGGCGATGGGTCGGGGCCCTGAGGGGCGACTTGTCCAAGTTGAGGGGGGAGGCGGGGAGGAGATTCGTCAAGAGGTCAGAGGTGGGGAACTCCAAGGGAGGCCGAAGTGGGGGACTTTTCGAGAGTCAGTGGGGGGGACTTTTCGTGTCGCTGGAGTGGGGACTCGTCAGGGGGTTCAATGAAGTATCATTTCAGTTTTTATGATTGTTTTCCCAGCTTCTACTAAACAATTAATTTGCAGAAAATCTCTGATATTTGCCAGGTGTGTGTGTGTGTGTGTGTGTGTGTGTGTGTGTGTGTGTGTGTGTGTGTGTGTGTGTGTGGGGTGGGGGGTTGTGTGTGGGAACGGGGGGTGCTGTTGTGGGATTGTGAGACTTTCTCTGTTTCCAAACCCCATGGCTGCTTTGGTCTCTGTCAGATGCTCCTCTTTCCACCCACCCTTCAAAAATGTGTTTGGGTGTTTGTCAATTGGGTGTAATTGTGTGAAACTGGCTCATGTGTCGCAAGGGCCTGTGAACGTGCTGTAGGCCTAAAGTTAAATATCAGGGTGTTCCATTTCCACACAACTGCTCCTCCCCCTCACCTTGAATCTCTTGTCCTGCAAGATCTTCTTGATGGCAATCAGCTCTCCGGAGTCCACCAGCCTTGCCTGGTCCACCACACCGAATGATCCATTGTCGATGATTTTATCATCTGTGCAGGACACCACCTTGGGGACGTTGGGTCCATGACCCGGTGTGGCCACCTCTGTTGTGACCTTATTGCCATGTCCTCTGGGGCAGAAGCAGCAGCATTTACACACCCAGAGAGTACACAACAGGTCATTTATCCCAACCCAGCCTTGCTGTCCAAGTTAGTCTCTACCCCTCCCTCTAACTCCCTTCCAAGGGTCACCTAAATGTCAGAATTTATCCTCTGTTGGTTCGTTCCAGCTTCTCAGTAGAAATATTGCCACCCCAGGTCCCTCTTTGATCACTCTCCTCAGACTGAGGCCAGTTCCGCAGCCGTTCACTTTATCTACAACCCTCCCTCCATGAGAGGATCGGGACATCCTTGACCTTCAGCACGTCCCTGGGAGATGAACCACTCTGAACCCTACCACGGGTTTAGCAGAAGCCCTCCACATTCCCAGAAGCTCAGCAACACCGTGATCTTCCATGATGCAAGCGAGACCTCGTCACCTGAGGGAGCAGGTGGTGCGGAGAGAGCCCCATGCTTCACCGTTCAACTCTGCTGGGTCCGCCGCAACAGAAACACTTTCTAGCACCTTGATCCAGGTCCACTGGGGGAAAGAATCCTATCCCGGTTGGGGGAGTGTGGGGGTGGAAGGGATCTTGTAACCCGGGGGGGGGGGGGCAGGTGGAGGAGCGGTCCTGTCTCTCAGTGGAGAGATCCCATTCCAGGTGGAGGGGGAGCTCTGTCCCATTTCTGTTGAAAGGTCTACCTTCCATCCCCCTCGCAACGTCTCTTCTCCCTCAGACACCTCACACTCTCCCCTGCCCCGATTCCTCTACCACGCTCTCATCCCCCACCCAACACCACCCCCATGGTTTCCCCAGTGCCTTCCGTCCCCTCGCACCCCATCCCCCCCAGCTCAACCCTATGTCCCCTACCTCTGATCCAATCTCCCTTGACATTAGCCTGTGGTGCTACCCCGTTCCTTTGTTCTCCCCTCCACTCCTACAGGCCCCATCCCTGTATCCCCTCACATGCCATTGTTCTCCCCTCCCCAGTCCCCTCCAGCTGCCTCATAAAGTGCCCTGCACTCAGGATGGGGAGAGGGGAAATTAAATGCAGCCTCCATTCTCTCCGCCCACACTGGGTGAAGGATGGTACCAGAGGAGGTTCTGTCCCAGTAGGGGAGCCTGTAACAGGCTCTTTATCTCACCCATGGGCGCAGGGTGCTTCCAAACACAACCCTGTTGATCAGAGGGTCCCTGGGATGAGACAGCGTCCTACTCCGACACGTGGGCCAGAATCCCCTTCCAGGAGAGGCATCTTTCTCGTGTTGCTGTGCCATGGCACGACTCAGCTATGGCTGCCCCATGCAGTGACATCATCACCCCCTCTGTGTCATCATCTCCCCCCTCTGTGACACCTCCCCTCTCTGTGACACCACTAGTGTAATGGGCAGGGACATCCAACCATTTAAATCCTCCTCAATTTCCCCAAGCAAGGGGAGAATAATTCAGCTGGTCTAAATTACTCGTTGTTATCTATTCTAACTCCTAGATATTTGATTCCATTTTGCCTCCACATTTGTTGACTATTTTCTTGACATTGGCTCTAATCCCCCTTCCTCAGTGACATGATTTTGCACATATCCCAAAAGAACTTATACCCAAAGATCTCCCCATAGTCCTCCAGGGTGGAGCACAACTTGGGCAATGAGTGTGTCGGGTCTGTCAGATATATCAGAACAACTTCTGCAAATAAATTGATTTCATGGTCTTCCTGGCCTGTTCTGAAACCTTTAATGCCTGAATCCTGGCAAATGGCCTCAGCTAATCGCTCCATGGCCAGTACAAACTCACTCACTTCGGGTTTGGGGGGGGGGGGAGTCTGACCTTGATCGGCATGCCTGTTGGCTACCTCTGTCCCTCTCATCTCGACATCAGTGGCTCAGGTTGGGGGTGTCTGTACTGCCTCCTGCAGTGCACAGCAGCACTGCTGGACCACCTTTATCTCCTTATTTTCCTGGGCCCTCTCCAAATCTTTCCTTTCTATGATCTCACATTGGTTTCTCAGGAGAAACACTGGCAGCCAAAAGGCACCCCTGATTCCCCTTAGATTTTGGGAACCCCGACTTCTTGAAGTGGGACAACACGTGGTGACCTATTTTCTCAAGATGTGGATCCAGGAGCTTGGACCAGTCTACCAGTTTGCCGTGGTCCGCCAGCATGCTTGCCAAGCTCCCCAACCCTGCACTCTCATCAGTCCACCCGCAGATCTTGTTCTCCCTGCCTGCACTATAGTTCCTGTCCTGATTCAAAAGCATCTCCACTGCAGCTGTGTTCAGTCGGAACTCGAAGGACCCTGCTCACTGCACCAATTATTATGTGTGTGAAACTGATTCGAGGGGTCCCAAGGGTGGCGAATTTGAACACAGTTGTCTTTTATTGACACATGTAGTGAAGTCGCACGAGGAGTAAAAGACACACACAGACACAAACTCGCCGGATTAATCGATACCCTTGCAACCACTCATGGATAGAAGACTTGACAATCAACTTGTCACATACGATACCTTGAACAGGTCATTCATTCAGTCATTGATCTTGGATGCCTGTGGGTGGTAGGGGATATGCAGGTGGCCCCAAATACTTGGCATCACCACCCATTGCTGGTCGGACGTTATCCGATAGGGTATTCCACATATGGAGCACGCTTAAATGGTGCTTGGTCGGCCCGCTGGCAAGATATCCAAGTATGTGCTGACCATCGTGAGAACATATCACTTTTTATTTTGGCAGGGGAGAGGCCTGATATGGTCAATTTATCAGACTTGGCCAGCTCCCGAACCCCAGCGAATGTGGCCCTTGGTTTTAATTGCTGACAAATAGGGCATTTGGCCATCACAGTTCTTGCAACATCATGAGACCCCCAGATCCTCTGTCCATCATAGTGCCCCCATATGCCCACATTTATGATGCACCAATGCTGCCAAGGCTCCAGGGTCTCTCTGCTTGGGGAAAAAAGTGGCAGAGCATATTTGAGCAGCTCAGTCCACAGTGGCATTGCGTCAGCTTCAGCGGTTTTCCTGGAGGTGTGTCCATCCACGTGGTGGACCCTGACTATTCTTTTGTTGTTCCACCTCTCAGAAGATCTGCCAGTGCTGTTGTCCTCAGAGCAGGCAGCCATGGATCTGCCTCCCTGTCTCCTGACGCCGACCCATCCACACTGACGTGCTGTTTGGCACAGCCCAGAAATCCTGTTGCACTGATCGGAAAAGAGGCTCCTGGGCCCGCCTGGTTGTCCCTTTTCAGATCAGTGCCACAGCTGCCAGCTTGGACAGTTGGCTCTCCCCTCCTCCTCACCCTCTTGTGTCAGTACTTTATCTGTGGTGGGCTGGAGCGCTCCCACTTTACACCGTTGTTTTTCGCACCTCCACCAGCCGGAGCCGTCAGTAAACCAAGCTTTTTCCTGCTGTCCTGCATCGAGGGTGTTGAACGGTTTGCCCCAGGCCATGGTGCCAAGCTCTTCTCGGGGTCATTCAAGTGGGAGGCTGTCACTTTCGGACAGGACATGATCTGTTCTTGCAAGTGGCTCAGCCCTTCGGGACCGGCCTCTGTGTGGTCTGCCATGTACCACTTCTTCGGTCCGCTGTGAGTGGCATCCGCAGATTTAACCCATCACATGTTGGGGAGGTGTGGCTGGAGTGTGACTGTCTCTGCTGCCATCTGGTTCTCTGTGGTGAGCAGGCGAGCATCTGACACTCAGATGGGGAGTCGCGGGAGGCAGCTTCCAGGAGGGAATTGAACAAGAAGCTGTGTGGGACTCGGCGACCTTGCCTCTTTTGCTCGAGGCTCCACTAGACCATTGTCTTCATTGCAGGGACAAGTCATTCAAAGGGTCTTCCAGTTTTGAGGGGTTGGGGGGTGCTTGTGGTCAGTGGCAGTGGTGTTCAACAGCGTGTTTTACCATTTAAGAAGCCATTTGTTGTTCAGGTCATCAATGAAGCAGAGAGTTTTTTTTTCTGGGCAACATTATACAGTAGATGGAGGGACAGATGTGAGATGGGGAATATGTTGGCACCAGGAACCCAAAAGACCCACAAAACTTTGTGCCTCAACTTGTTGGTGGGCACCGCAATGAGGATTTTGCTTTGAGCAACCATTGATATTTCTCTGCTGCCTGGATTCTCAGGAAAAGGACTGTTGGACTAGGACCCTGGACGTTTTCCAGGTGGTGCCTCCCTGGTGCCAGTGTCTGGGGTGTTGCTGCTGGTGTCCAAGACATCCTAAAGTGGGCCAGAGGTTGTGGTACATGGAGATACCAATGACATACGGAGGAAGAGGGAACAGTTCCTGAAAAGTGGGTCCAGGGCGTTTGGTGAGAGCTGAAAAGAAATAGCATGAGGGGAGTCATGTTGGGATGACTGTCTGGGCCATGCATCAGTGAGAGCAGGAACAGAATGAGGTGGAGGATGAAGGCGTGGCCTGAAGGTGCGGGTTAAGAGCTCCATGAGGGCATCCTATTTGCCTTGCTCGGGAGGCTGATGTCGGAAGTCGATGAGCCTTGCTGCCATGTCCTGATGAGCAAGAACATCATGGAGGAGTAATGGATGTCATCAGTGGTGATCTCTTGGAGGTGGAACTGGTCCTTGGCCTGTTTGAACCCCACGTGGGGCTGCGACATCCAGAACATTGACAGCTTCAACCAAACCATCTGAAGAGCCGCCTGGACCGTGATCTTCACGTCCAACTGAAGGGCTGGGTCCTGCTGAGGTCACCACTGTAGCAGACACTTCTGTTGAAGAGAGAAGTGGGAGGGGGTAGGATATTGGGGATGGGGGTGGAGGGTGGTTTCTTTATTCTTTCTTTTATAGATGCCACACATTAGATGAGCATTATAATTAATTGTGTGAATTTGTTGTGGTTTTAAGTTTATAAATATTTTTTTAAAATGATCGGCAGGACCACGAGTGGCAGATAGGATCATGGGGACTCTCTCCCCCCAACCCACCCACCCCAAATATCAATGGGATAAACCGGGTTCATTGTCAACGTCGTCGAGGATCCCTTCCACCTGCCCACAGCATTTGGCAGCTCTTCTCATCAGGAAAGAGGTCGAGGAATATCGGAGCAAGTAGCACCAGGCCTAGAAACAGATTCTTCCTGCAAGCAGTGAGAATGGAGAATGATGGATGACCGACTCAGACAAAGACTCCATGACTCTGCTATTCATTCAACAGAATTTATTTCTTTTTTGGGAGGGACTGCACGTGTATCATTTGTCTCTCTGTGCGTAGGTCCGGTTGTGTGTTTGCAGAGGTTTCCACCATGAACACAGTTTCCTCGGGTTAAATTTGAACGGGTACAGAGGAGCTTTCCTGGATTGGACAGTGTATCTCATGAAACAAAGTTGACTGAGTTCGGGCTTTTCTCTTTTTCACCCCAAAATTAACTTTATTCTAAAATTATTGACCAAGAGGACAACTGTTCCATGTCTTTTCTTATCCTCGTGTTGCATGCCTGTATTCCCTTCACTGCACATGTTCTCTGTTTAGCATCATTCCACCCCTTTGACACCTTGTGGTTACTCCCTGCACTCTGTGGTTGAAGGGGTTCCCCTTAGTCTCCGCCCCTCAAGACCCGGAGGATTAGAGTCCTTCCCCACAGCGCCCTCGTGTTGGCTGCGCCAAGCCTCAGTGCATCTCTCAGCAAACTGGAATAGACCGGTGGGCAGCGTTCCCTCACCCACATCTCCATGTGCTAAAAGACCAACAGGTTAACGTTGAACAGTTATGCCCTTCGGACCTCGATGTTGTGCTGACCTATCAATTCCAAGCAAAATAAAAACTAGACCCTTCCTCCTTCATAACCCTCCATTCTTGCAATGGAGGGAGTGCAGAGGGGATTCACCAGGCTGATACCTGGAATGGCAGGAATGACTTATGAGGAAAGATTGCGCAAATTGGGATTGTACTCGCTGGAGTTTAGAAGATTGAGAGGGGATCTCATAGAGACATATAAAATTCTGGCAGGACTGGACAGAATAGATGCAGATGGGATGTTTCCAAGGATGGGAAAATCCAGAACCCAGGGCCATGGTTTGAGGATAATAGGCAAACCATTTAGGACCGAGATGAGGAGGAATTTCTTTACCCAGAGGGTGGTGAATCTGTGGAATTCATTGCCACAGAGGGCAGTAGAGGCAGGTTCATTAAATATGTTTAAGAGGGAATTAGATATATTTCTTCAGTATAAGGGTATTAAAGGTTATGGAGAGAAGGCGGGGACGGGGTACTGAACTTTAAGATCAGCCATGATCTCATTGAATGGCGGAGCAGGCTCGAAGGGTCGAATGACCTACTCCTGCTCCTATCTTCTATGTTTCCTTCATTCATGTGTCCAAGAAGCCTTTAAATGCTGCAAATATTTTAGCCTTCATCACCACTCCTGGCAAGGCATTCCTGGCACCCACAACTCTGTGTAAAAACAAGTACCCCTTATATTGCCGCTAAACCTTCCTCCCTTTGCTTTGGGCTTCTAGTGTTTGCTTCTCTTATCTGGGTTTCAGGCAGACCAAAGGGCATCTTTCACTGAGATTCTGGTCTTCCAGCAGTTCTGGATATCTGTCTCTGGATGCTCTGCTCAGGGGACCACCCCGCAGTATCTCATCAAGTCCTAGTCTCTGTGTCAGCAGGAATTCCATGCTGACCACTGCCTGATGGCCCTGTGGTCAATAGTGTTTGTCTATGCAACCATTCCCATGAAGGTGATGGGGCAAAGTCCTGCTGACTAGGACATTGTGTGGCATCAGGGCCAGACCAATCTTTCGCAACACCTGAGCCAGGTAGAACCTCAGCACATAGCGGCTTTTGGTGCCCTTGCACTTTGTTTCCAAGCACAGCCACACACAATAGCCATGCTGGTTAGGGTTATGCCCCCATTGATTGACGACGTACATGGTCCTCCAGACTCTATCCATTTTGGACCCCCACATGAATAGGAAATGTGGTTTGGGAATTGACAGGGTGGAGGTGTGGGGATGGGCCACACCTGCCTCACGTGCAGCAGTACCAAGAGCTCCTTGCACCTGATGACCAGGTTCTACCGGATTGACAGAGTTGGGCATCTCTGTGGTTCTCCCTGTCTACTGGAACTGGGGGTCTCTTTACTGCTCCCCATCTCCTTGAGTTGGTACTTTGTTCTTCACCATCACCACAAGACAACCAAGACCCCTGGATGGAGGGCAGAGGCGCAGAGAGATCAGAGAGAATACGGGTAGTTTTAACAGGGTGGGGTCCATCCTGATGCCTGATAACAGGATGAAACCAACGGGGAAGGAGGATGCAGGGCATTTGATAGCAGGTGGGACAGGGTGTAGACATGGCAGCTGACCGGAATTGTCAGGGGGATACTGAGACCTGGGAGAGGAGGGGAAGGACGGTGCAGTTGTGTTCTGACGAGAGAGTGCTGAGGGAGAGGCAACATGGGTGGAACCTCAAGGAAAGGGACCCCTGAATTTTTTGCAGGGATGGGCTCTGTAAATAGACTCACAGATATCCAGCAAAGAGCATTTATGTCCCCCTGCCATCAGGAAGGAGATATGGAGGAATAAAAGGAGAGAAGCCAGGGAGGGAAATAGCTTCTTCCCACAGGCCGTGAGATTGACAAGGCAACATGAGCTGGATGGGAGATAAGAATGAAAAGGTGGAGAGGAATATGGACTGATTACAACAGCACAGCCAGCAGGAGAGTGGGGCCGAAAGGCCTGTTTCTGTGGTCTTTCTGGACCAGCCTTTTGAGTTCAAGCTTCAAAAGACCAAACCATTTTTAAATTTAATATCAACGGTATAGAATGAATCAAGAGACAAGATGTATGTCCAGCGGCAAGCGTCGAAGTCACTTCCTGACAGGGAGGCTCTGAAACCACTGGGAGGTTCTGGCCGGAATGAGTCCCGGCTTCCTCTGGAAGGAGGAGAGGAGGCAAGGATAATGTGGGGGTAGGGGTGGGGAGGGGAGGGGGTAGGGATGCCTTCCTCCATTCAACTCCCATTTCCTCTACACCGTACCCCTCCTCATTCCGCTGCCCATTCCCCTCCCCATCACCTCCCCATTTCCCGTGCCCTGCTCGCCTCCCCCGCTCCCCTCCCCAACCTAACCCTAACCCCTAACAAACCCTAACCTTAACGTTAACACTACCGATACCCTTAAACACTACACCACGTCCCCAAACATAACTCTTATTTCCACCCTGTCCCCTAACCCTATCCTTACGCTGTCCCCTAAACCCAACCCTAATCCTACCCACCTTCCCCAAACCCCAACTCACACCCCACCCCTACCTCCTACTCTTACCCCCTTCCCCTAAACCTAACACAAGCCCACTTCCCCGAACTTAAACCTAACCCTAAACCTCGACCTAACCCGAGCCCACATCTCCTAACCCTAAACCTAACTGTTCCTCTACCCGTCCATGACCCTTATCTTAATTCTACCCACCTTCCCCAAACTTAAACTAAACCCTATCCCTATCCTCTACACCTACACCCTTCCCCTAACCCTAACCCATACCCGCACCCCCTACCACTACCCCATTACCTACCCCTACCCTCTCACTACCCCCTTTCTCCTACCCCCTTCCCCTATCCCTCCTTCCCCTGTTAGGGGTTGGAAGGGAAGGGGAGGGGAAGGGAAGGAGGGAAAAGGTAGGAGGCGAAGTGGAGGGGGAAAGGAGAGTGGAAGGGGAGGCGAAGGGAGGAGGGCTGAGTTTTGGGCATAGGTGTGAAGGTAGGTGAAGGGGAAGGTGAGCGGGAGGGGGTTGTAATGGAGGAGAGGTAGGGGAGTAATGGGAGGGGGACGTGCGTGAAGGAATATGGAAGAGGTGGGGAATGGAGTTGGCAGGGCCAGAGGGAGAAGGGGAGGGGTTCAGGCCATAATGATGTTGTCCGTCCTCTGTTCAGCTGGGATGCAATGTTCTTCTGGACTCGTGTCTTGTCTCTGAGATCACTCCTTCTCCTGGGAAGAGAAATACGAGTGATAGAGATACTGTCTCCGTGGCCTGATCACGATGCCTTTGGAGGGCCCCAACTCTTCCCCCATCACCCCTCTCCCTACCCCTGCACACTAGGGCCTTTCCCTTCCTCTACTTTACCTGAGGAAGTGTGTTATGGAGAAAACCACAATCTATATCTTCAGACCTCAGAGTACTGTGTCTCCATCAGTCAACTCCCTGGTTCACCATGACATGGCAGCAAGATGCTGGACAAATCATGGATGGATCAGTCGAGTCCCGTCAGCTGACCCATCTGAACCTACCCCACAACAATATTATTCTTCTCTCCCTCTCACCAGTACCTTCTGTTTTTCTTTTATTCCTGTCCCTATATTAAAATCTTTTTCATGCCTTGTTTGGACCAGCCTCCACTACTACCCCTGGCAATGCATTCCAGCCACCCACTACATTCTGTGTGAATAAAATGTACCCCTCACATCTTGTCTAAAGTTCCCTCATCTCAGCTTATTTAGACGTCCACTGGTATTCTCGCCCCAGGAATGCACACAATATTCCAAGTGTGGTCTGACTAGAATTTTATATATCTGCAACGTTACCTCTCGGTTCTTGAACTCAATCCCCTGACTCCTGAAGGCCAGCACACAATACACCATCTTAAACTCCTTCTCAATTTGCACAGCAACCTTGAGTGATTTATGGAGCAGGATCTAAATATTTCTCTGTCCTGCACACTGTTCATAATCCTGTCACTAACCAAGTGCTCTGCTCTCACGTTCTTGTAATCCGCATTCAATAAAGATATTGGTCTATATGAAGCTAATTCTAATGGGTCTCCAACCTTCTTTGGAATAACTTTTATTCGTGCCCTTGAAAATGACTCTGGAAATAAACCTGTACCAGTAGCTTGTTTAAGTACATCTGTATTTACAGGATTCAACTCCATCTGTCAGTTCTCTGCAAACTGGATGCCCCATGACAACCTTCTACACTGTCTACAATATTTCTACCTCTGTGTCATCCCCTGACGTACCCACCCTTCCACTCCAATCATCATTCATAAAAATCACAAAGAGCAGGGGTCCCAGAGCAGATCCCTTTGGTGCGCCACTAGTCATTGTTCCATCTACTACGACCCTCTGTTTACTGCAGACAAGCCAATTCTGAATCCACACAGCCAAGGCTCCATGGATCCCATGCCTCCCGACATTCTGAATGAAGCCACCGTGATGACCTTGTCAAGCACCTTACTAAAATCCACGTGCAGCACATACAGACCTTGACCTTCATCTATTTCCTTTGACACCTCCTCGAAATACTCAATTTGACTCGTGATGCAGGACCTGCTCCTCACAAAACTATCCATGAGTTTCCCCAGCATGTTTGTGCATTGCCCTCGGCCCCAGCATCTGCAGACTTCCTGGCCAGTCCCTCCCTTACCCCTTCCCAGAGCTTCCGCATCCATTACAACATTAAGCATTGCTGCCCAGTACTGCCCAGTACAGACCTTTGTAAACGTTCTCCACAACCAACTAACCCTTACCCGTACCACACCCATAACTATGGGTGGATTAAATATCCAATTAATTTCTTTCTAAAATAATGCATCAGGAATTTGATGTTGATTCCAATTTTGAATGACTTTTCATAATTCTCGTTCAGCTCCTTTAAAGTTAGATCCATTATCAGAACATAATTCTTTTACTTGACCACGTCTAGGAATAAAACGCCAAAGAATATTAATAAAAGAGTCTGTTTCAAGCAATGACACTGCTTCAATATGAATTGCTCTCATAGTCAAACAAGTGAAAATAACTCCATATCGTTTTTCAACACTTCGTCCTCACTTTACTTGCAAAGGACCAAAATAATCAACTTCCACGGATGTAAATGAGAATTCATCAGGTGAAACTCTGTCCTGTGGTAAATCTGCCATTTGTTGTTGTCCAGGTTTTCATTCTCTCTGTCAGTCACAAAGAGATGAAACCTCATGATTTCATTATTAATATATTTAAGCACTGATGTTCTATCAGTCCAAAACACAGGATCTGCTAACTCCATCTGTAATTCTCTTCTTAACATAGCGTCCATTTTGCTCGCCATAATAGCAGCAGTCAATTCCATTCAAGGTCTTGTGACTGACTTTAATGGAGCCACTCTGGCTTTTCCCATTACAAATCCACCATCTACTCGCACTTGGTTATTTCACAGGACTCAGTAACTGACAGGATCAAAACTACCTTCACTTAGATCAGAAAAATGGTGTAACTGAGCAAATGTGGCTACTCCAAAGTCTGTTGACGTCAAAACTTCCAAGTATTTGACGACGCTCAATCTAATTTTTCCAATCTTGTGCAATGGATTCTGGATTAGTTTCATCCCATCCAAATGTTCTTCTGCACAAAACTGGTATTTGGCCGGGCTGATCATTAGGCTGAATTCGGCCAGTCGGGAGAAGAGGGTGTGCAGGTGAGACTTGTGTTGTGCCCAGTCTCTGCTGGCGACAAGAATGTCATCCAGATAAATGAACACGAAATTCAAATCCCTGCGCACCGTATCCATGAGGTGCCTTATGTCTGGGCGGTTTTCTTGAGCCTGAAAGGCATGCATAAAAATTCGAACAAGCCGAAGGGGGTGATGATGGCCGTTTTGGGGATGTCCTCTGGGTGCAATGGGATTTGATGGTACACGCACACCAGATCGACCTTGGAGAATACTCTCACACCATGCAGATTGGCCATAAAGTCCTGAATGTGAGGGATGGGGCAACGGTCAGGTACTGTCGTGTCATTAAGCCGTCGATAATCTCGCAGGGGCACCAGCCATCGGAGGCTTTTGGGACCAGGTGAAGCGGCGAGGCCCAAGGACTGTCGGAGGGACGAATGATCCCCAGTTCCTGCAGATGCGAGAACTCTTTCGCTATCTGGAGCTTATCTGGTGGGTTTAACAGTAATGTACGATAAACTGTATCAGACACTGTGACATCAGGTTCACAGTTGGGAGAATATTTAACAGTGATATACAGTAGACTTTGGCAGATACTGTGACACCAAGTTTTCAGTAGTGAGAAGGTTTAACAGTAATGCATGATAAGCTGTGGTAGATACTGTGATATCAGGTTCACAGTTGGAAGAAGGTTTTACGGTGATGTAATATTAACTGTGGCAGATAAAGTGACACCAGGTTCACATTGGGGCGAAGTTTATGGTGATGTACGGAAGACTGACACAGATATGGTGACACCGCATTCACAACGAGGGGAAAGAATATCAGTGATGTGCAATAAACTGTGGAATATACTGTGACTCCAAGTTTACAGTGGGGAGGTTGAACTGTGATGTACGATAAATGGTGGCAAAAACAGTGATGAATGGGTTAACTTGGGGAGAATGTTTAACGGTGATGTACAGTCGACGACTTTGGCAGATACTGTGACACTGTGTTCACAGTACTGAGAAGGTTTAACAGATATGTATGGTAGAATAAGGCAGATTCTGTGACTCCAGGTTGACAGTGGTGAGAAGGTTTAAAAATGATGTATAATAAACTGTGGCAGATACTGATACTTCGTTCACAGTGGGGAGGAGGTTAATGGTGATGTACAGGAGACTACGTAGATACGTTGATACTGGGCTCAGAGTGGGAAAAAAAGCTTTATTGGCGATGTATGGGAAACTGAGACAGTTACTGTGACACCGGGTTCATAGTGGGGAAAATGTTTGACAGAGCTGTACGATAACCTTTGGCGAATAAAGTGACACCAGCTTCATATTGGGGAGAATTTTTAATGATGATGTACACTAAACTGTGGTAGATACAGTAACACCAGGCTCACATTGACGAGAAGGTTTACTGGTGATGTACGGTAGACTGGCAGGCTCTGTAACACCGAGTTCACAGTAGTGAGAAGATATAATAGTGATGTACGATAAACTGTGGCAGATACAGTAAAACCGGTCTCACAATGGGGAGAAGGTTTAATGGTGATGTGTGGTAAACTTAGGCTGATACTTAAACACCAATTTAACAGGGTGAGAAGGTTTAACGTTGATGAACGGTAGATTGAGGCAGAAACTGAGCGTCAGCATTCACAGTAATGTGAAGGTTTAACAGTGTTATAAACTGTGTCAGATACTGTGACAAGATGGTGCAGAGGATAGACGTGTGGTTCCACCCTTCCCCAGTTAGACTATTAAATGCTCAATTTTAAAAGTTGTAAAAGTGATTAAAAATACTGTTTATAGACTTTGGAATAGTGGAGGGTCAAAATGGCTGCAAATGTGAAAAAATCGAAAACTCAGTTACAGAAGAAATTACCTTACAAAAGTGTTGAAGAATTGAGGCCGAGTTCAAGTTGAAGCAACAGAATTGTCGACTGGAGTCCCCAAGCCTCAGAGGACTCCTGCCCGGCAAAGTATTTCGTCGGCGCCAGCTTAGTGATGAGTTCAGCGGTTTTGACTCGTGCACTCGTGAACACAGGCGTGAGGGCGGGCCTACTGAGCAAGGACAGGCCCGTGAGCCTGCAGCATTGCCTGGTGGTCAGGAGAGGTACAGTGTAGCATCAGAAGACGCAGCTGCGCAGTCGGTGGCCCTACCGGGCATGCGTGGTGCGTCGAGGGTCCACAAACCTTTGGAGAAGGTGTGGGCTGTGGGGGAGCCTGAGCGATGGTGAACTGACGAGGTCGGCACACTGTTGTCGGGTGTCCAGACCCGCAGCAGCACCGGAAGAGGACCTATTGCTATGGAGGAAGAGGATGCTCAACTTCATTAGAACTTGAAGAACTGGGGACTGCGGCAAAAGAAGGTCAGCCTCAAAGGGAGGTGATGGATCCTGGACTGGATTCTGAGTTTCCAATTCTGGAAGGGATTGCTCAACTCATGGAAGATATATCAAATATATCAATGCAGATGACTAATCAGATGACTCAAGGATTTTCGAAATGAAAACTAAAATGAACACTGTGTGTGAAGAAATAACTTTGATGAAGCAAGATATTAATGTAGTTAAGAGCGATGTTACGAGATGGACACCATCAGTGGATACTGTGCAAGAACATTTTAAAAAGATTGAGGAGGCTTTCTTGATTGCAAGAGTCAAGTGGAGCGTAATAGAGAAAAAAATGGAAATAGTGGAAGATCCTTTTGTAGATTGGGGTATTCAGAAGAAGGAATTATTGAAGAAGTTTGACTCATTAGAAAACCAAAGTCGTAGAAATAATGTTAAGATAGTAGGTCTTCCGGAAGATATGGAAGGTTCGGATCCAGTGAAGGTTTTGAAGAAATGGATCCCAGAAGTGTAGGGCAGGGAATTCTTTCCAGAAGGACTGGAATTAAATCGAGCGAACAGAGCATTAAGGAAGAAACCATTTCCGGGCCAATTACCACGAGCAGTTTTGATTCGCTGTTTTAAATATCAAGACAGAGAGATGATCCTCCGATTGGTGGTGCAGAAAGCACGGCAAAATCAGGCTCCACTGATGGTTCAAAATAATAGGGTTTTTTTTTTAATGCAGATCTGAGTCAAGAAATTATCAGAAGAGTCTGAGAATTTAATTCAGCCTAAGAAGTATTGTGGCGAAAGGGATATAAATTTGCTTTTCGTTATGCGGCAGCATTGAAAGATTTTTATGGGAATTTTCAATCTCAGTTTTTTGAGAATGACCACGATGCTTTAATATTTGCTAATTCATTGCCAGATGTACGAGGAAATGGGCGATCGTCACCATTGTCACCGAAGGGAAGGGTCAATGGGAATGGAAATGGGAAGATTGGAAAATATGGAAAGAATGGGAAAAAAGTTGAATTGACGCAAAGTCTTCTCGATATTGAAGATCCGGAACTATCATTGGGACTGGAATCACTGGGTTGAATGTTTTTGTTTCAGGACTTTGTGAAAGTCTGACTGGGGGTGGGTGACACTGAGTCCTTTAGTCACCTGCCACTTGTGGACTTTACCACACCCAGATTTTTAGGGGGCTACTACTTTTGAGTAGCTTGTTTTGGGATTGATTTTTCTCTTTTTTTTGGAATTTTTAAAATAGGTGGGATTCGAATACAATGAGACTTAGAAGGGGAGTATTATTTTATAGTAGGATTCACATTTGTGAGAAGGTTTTACAGTGATATAATATGAACTGTGTCAGATACTGTTACACCAGGTTCACAGAGGGAGAAGGTTTAACAGTGATGAACTGTGTCAGATACTGTGACACCAGGTTCACAGTGAGGAGAAGGATTAACAGTGATGAACTGTGTCAGATACTGTGACACCAGTCTCACAGTGGGGAGAAGGTTTAACAGTGATGAACTTTGTCAGATACAGTGACACCAGGTTCACAGTGGGGAGGAGGTTTAATGGTGATATACGGGAGACTGAGGCTGAACTGTGCCACCAGGTTCACAGTTGGAGAAGGTTCAACAATAAGGTAGGGCAGACTGAGACAGTTACTGTGACACTGGGTTCCCAGAAGTGAGAAAGTTGAAATGTAATGTCCGATAAACTGTATCAGATACAGTGACACCCATTCACAGATGTGTAAAGGTTTAACGATGATGTATGGTAGACTGATAAGAGATACTGAGACAATGGGTTCACAACATTAACACAGTTTAACAGTCATGTACAATAAACTGTGTGAGATACTGCGACACCAGGTTCAGAGTGGGGAGATGTTTTAACGGTAAAGTACAGTAGACGTTGGCATATACTGTGACGCTGAGTTCAGGGCAGTAAGAAGGCTTAATGGTGATGTGTGTTAAACTGAGGCAGATACTTTAACACCAGGTTCACAGGTTCATAATGTTTATGAACGGTAGACTGAGGCAGAAAATGTGAGATGGATTCCACAGTACTAAGAAGGTTTAACAGTGATTTACTTTAAACTGTGTCAGATACTGTGACATCATGTTCATATTGGGGAGAACGTTTAACAGTGATGTATGGTAAATTGAGATGGATACCGTGACACCGTGTGAACAGTGGGGAAGAGGTTTATCAGTGATGTACTATAGACTGAGATCAATCCTGTGACAACAAGTTCACAGTAGTGAGAAGGTTTAACGGTGATGTACAGTAGACTGAGGCAGATACTGTGACACCAGGTTCACGTTGGGGGGAAGGTTTAACGGTGATATACTGTAAATTGAGATATATACCGTGACTGCAGGTTCACAGTGGGGAGAAGGTTTAATGGTGATGGACGGTAGACTAAGGCAGATTCCATTAAACCAGGTTCACAGGGGGGGGAGAAGGTTTAACAGTGATAAACTGTAAATTGGGATATACACCGTGACACCAGGTTCACAGTGGGGAGAAGGTTTAATGGTTATGGACGGTAGACTGAGGAAGATTCTATTACACCAGATTCACAGGGGGGACAAAGTTAAACGTTGATGTACGATAGACTGAGGCAGAAACTTTGAGACAGGATTTACATTCGTGAGAAGGTTTAACATTGATGTACGATTAACAGTGTCAGATACTTTGACATCAGGTTCATATTGGGGTGGCAGGCAAAGTGACACCAGATTCACAGTGGAGAGAGGTTTAATGCTGATGTATGGATGATTGAGATCGTTACTGTGACATTGGCTTCACAGCAGTGAGAAGGTTTAACAGTAATGTACGATAAACTGTGTCAGGTACTGTGACACCAGGTTCACAGTGGGGAGAATGTTTAATGAGATGTATGATAAACTGTGGCAGATTCTGTGACAACAAGTTCACAGTGCGGAGAACGTTTAATGGTGATGTACAGTAGACTGGGACAGATATACTGATGCTGGATTCACTGTAGTGAGAAGGTTTAACAGTGATGTACAATAAACTCTGACCTATACTGTGACATCAGGTTCATATTGGGGAGAAGGTTCAACAGTGATGTACGGTAGAGGGAGGCAGATACTGTGACACCAGGCTCATTGTATTGTTCATTTATCTAATTTATATGCTCCATTTTTTTGTGGCAACTTCCAAACATTCCATAAACTTCAATTCTAATCAGATTTTGTTCATTTAAATAGGTCACCACTAAAAGCCCAAATTGTTTGGTCTCTTAAGTACGCTGCACAAAATTAAATTCTTTACCTGGGTTTGGTTCAACGGCATTTCAGTCTGCTTCATTATTTTTTCAGCCCCTCGTTTTGTGCTTTCTGCTTTGCCCAGCCGATTCGCCAAATGGGCATCCAACTCTGTCTTCTCAGCTTGACGCAACATCTCCTCTTTAAACTTAAGCAAACCAAGAAGACTAAAGTTAAAATTTTCACATTGGCATTTTCAAACACAAAAATGATGCTGTGAGTTGCAATTTCACATCAAAATCCCACTTGCTAAACTTGCAAACAACTGAATTGCATCCAACAGCTGGAAAATTGCAAGAGAACTGCTTGGTTAAAGCAAAAATTCCACCCAGTCACCCCAAGTTAACAACAGAGAGCAACCTGAAAGTTAAATACAAAGATCTGTATCAGGAATATTAATGGGCTTTTTAAAAAAAATCATTTCCACTATTGAAAGAAAACTCCTCAGGGAACATCAGGCTCTTGTTGAACAATTTCTGTTGTATTCCTCAAAATGGTTTGAATCTTGATTTCAAGCAGAGTCATTTGGTTAAATTGTTGGTCCAGAACAAACCCTGCCCACATACTCCCTTAAATACCTGCAAAGTCGTGGCTCAGCTCTGCTCCATGCTAAAGCTATAAAGCTTTTCTGAAGAGATAACGGACTTCAGATGCTGGGACGTTGAGTCACAAAAACACTCATGCTTCCCTGAACAACACACCTCTATCTGAAAACCAACAAGAACCTTCCCGAGTGGTAAATATCAACAAGACATAATATCATGTAACCGTTGTGTTTGTGTCATTGGAGAATTCCCTTTCCATTCAATCAGAATTAGAGTTTTGGGTGCCGTATTTGAGAAAAGATGTGCTGTTGTTGGAGAAGGTCAGAGATGATTTACTGGAATGATATCAGGAATGAAAGGGTTAGTGTATGAGGAACAATTGTCGACTCTTCGACTGTACTAGTTGGAGTACAGAAGGATAAGGGGGACCTCAGATGCTTTTCAAATAATGGAAGGCCTGGACAGAGTACATATGGCAAAGATGTTTCCGATGGTAGGGGATTCTAGGACAGGAGAGCATAATTTCAGGATAAAAGGGTTTCAATTTAAAACAAATGTGGAAAAATTGATTTTGCAAATGGGTCGTGAAACCCACGTGAGGTCATTGTGTGTATTTAAGGCAGAGATTAATAGGTATTTGATACGTCAAGGAATTAAGGTAATGGGGAGAGAGCTGGGCAGTGGGGCTGAATGGAAGAATGGTGGAACAGACTCGACGGGCCAACTTCTTCTCCTATATCTTGTGATCTATATCCTGCTGGAGACCTAGACAACCCTCCTCTTGTATTCCATTCTTAGAAAACATTCTGCATCGTGGTTTTATGTCACATGAATCCATTTCCGATTGAATCCCATGTTACAAGTAACCCATTGCAAATTCTGCATTGAGAGCACTGCAGCTTCCTCATTTTAAAAATTGTTATGGAGCAGCTCAAATGAGATTTCTTGCTTCTTTTTTTGAAAAGGTTAAAATAGAATCAAATAAAATAGGAGAGGGAAAATCAGAAGAATTTATGTACGTGGGAATCAAAATTAATGGTTGGTGATAAAGATACACAATTGTTGAAACATTTGATTAATATATGGAATAAAATAAATGATGAAATTGGTGTAAGTGGATGTACATCACCCAGAATGGCTTTGATTCAAATTCCTCGTATCTTTTTCTAAAGATCATCAATTTCTGGATAGCTGGTTTCGTAAGGGGATAATAAATGTTGAAGATTGTTATGAAAGGGGTCAATTAATGTCATTTGAGCAACTGAGAAATAAATATCGTATAACTCATAACAATCTTTTTGCTATTTCCAACTAAGAGCATATTTGAAGGATAAGTTAGGACCAACCATGTTGTACTGAAATAGAACTCCCTATAAGAGGAATTGTTAAAAAAAATTATTTGATGATGTCCTTTTTATTACAAGTAGGAACTTTTAAATGAGGAGTTCATAAGTTGAGACAAAGGTGGGAAATGGATCTGAATAATTTAATTGATTGGCAAATATGGGCAGATCCATATAAGGATCTCAATGCAAGACATAAACTAGTTCAGTATAATTGTTTTTACATCAGTCATGTAGCAGATATCAGCAAGGATTTTATCTGAAAGCTGCACCTGGAGTCAGGTGACTCAGGCTATTGGATTTGAAAACCTCCTCAGGAAGCTGATTTGGCAATAGAAACATAGAAGATAGGAGCAGGAGTAGGTCATTCGACCCTTCGAGCATGCTCCGCCATTCAACGAGATCATGGCTGATCTCAAAGTTCAGTACCCCGTCCCCGCCTTCTCTCCGTAACCTTTAATACCCTTATACTGAAGAAATAGATCTAATTCCCTCTTAAATATATTTAATGAACCTGCCTCTACTGCCCTCTGTGGCAATGAATTCCACAGATTCACCACCCTCTGGGTAAAGAAATTCCTCCTCATCTCGGTCCTAAATGGTTTGCCTATTATCCTCAAACCATGGCCCCGGGTTCTGGATTTTCCCATCCTTGGAAACATCCCATCTGCATCTATTCTGTCCAGTCCTGCCAGAATTTTATATGTCTCTATGAGATCCCCTCTCAATCTTCTAAACTCCAGCGAGTACAATCCCAATTTGCGCAATCTTTCCTCATAAGTCATTCCTGCCATTCCAGGTATCAGCCTGGTGAATCACCTCTGCACTCCCTCCATTGCAAGAACATCCTTCCTTAGATAAGGTGACCAAAACTGCACACAATACTCCAGGTGTAGTCTCACCAAGGCCCTGTACAGCTGTAGTAAGGTATCCTTGTTCCAAGACTCAAACCCTCTTGATATGAAAGCCACATACCATTTGCCTTTTTAACCACCTGTTGTACCTGCATGCTCCTCTTCAGAGACTGGTGTACAAGTACCCCTAGGTCTCTCTGCACTTCCCCATCTCTTAATCTATTGCCATTCAAATAGTAATCTGTCCTCCGGATTGTATTACCAAAGTGGATAACCTCACATTTATCCAGATTGTAATTCATTTGCCATGTATCTGCCCAGTCCCTCAATTTATCCAAATCACACTGGAGCTTCCTGCCCCCCTCTTCTGTGCACACAACCCCCCTAGCTTAGTGTCATCTGCAAATTTGGAGATATTACATCCAATCCCCTCATCCAGATCATTAATGTAAATTGTGAATAGCTGGGGTCCCAGTACAGATCCCTGTGGCACCCCACTGGTCACCGCCTGCCACTCACAAAATGAGCCATTTATCCCAACTCTCTGTCTTCTACCTGCCAGCCAGTTCTCAATCCACATCAATACTTTTCCCCCAATCCCATGAGCCTTGATTTTGGAAGCCAGTCGTTGATGCGGGACCTTATCAAAGGCCTTTTGGAAGTCCAGGTACAGCACATCCACTGGCTCTCCCCCATCTATTTTACCTGTCATCATCTCAAAGAATTCCAATAGATTTGTCAAGCACGATTTACCTTTTGTAAATCCATGTTGACTCTGTCCGATCCCTTCTCTGCTAGTCATATGCTCCGCTATTACATCCTTAATAATGGATTCCATCATTTTGGCCACTACTGATGTAAGGCTCACCAGCCTATAATTCCCTGCTTTTTCTCTACCCCCCTTTTTAAATAGTGGGGTAACATTAGCTACCCTCCAATCCATGGGTACTGATCCTGAGTCTATCGAGTTCTGGAAAATAATTCTTAAAGCATCTGCTATCTGAATGGCCACTTCCTTGTGTACCCTACGATGTAGATTATCAGGTCCTTGGGATTTATCTGCCTTCAATCCCATCAATTTCCCCAAGACCATGTCCTTAGAGATACTGATTTCTTTCAGTTCCTCCCTTGCATTAGTCTCTATGTTTCCCAACATCCTTGGGAGGTTATTTGTATCCTCTCTTGTGAAAACAGAATGAAAGTAAGAATTTAATTGGTCTGCCATTTCCTTACATATTCCCCTGATTCTGACTGCAAGGGACCTACTCTGGATTTCACCAATCTTTTCCTCTTGACATATTTATAAAAGCTTTTGCAGTCGGTTTTTATATTTGCCGCAAGCTTACTTTCATAATTTATTTTTGCTCTCTTGATCACGAGATCCAGGGGAGTTGTATTAATTCACTTCAATGCAGCATTTTGGATCTATTGACCAAAGTTCCACACTGCAGCAGTGAGGAAGGAATTCACAACTAGTTTTTCTTCTACAGTTACTTCTTACACCAGTGAAATTGAATAGAATAAAATCAGATTTATCACATCAATATTTTAGGTGTGGTGAAGATATCGCAACTTTCTTGCATTCAACTTATCTTTGTCCTAATGCAAGATCTTTTTGGGGAGAATTACAATATTTATGGAACAAGTTATAGGAGATGTTTTTCCACAGAATCTGACCTTATTTTTATTAAGAAATATGGAAGGAACAAGGACCAAATTAAATCTATTAATATATCAATTGAAATTTGTTAAATTAACGTTAGCGGTGATGAGGACATGTATTGAACTTACTTGGAAATCCCATATATTTTTAGGGATGCCAAGATGACATGCAAAAATCCAAAGTTGTATTCCTTTGGAAAAAATTACATATAGCTTGAGAAATATATACTCTATGCTTTTGCAAATTTGGCACCTGAATATTCAAATATCAGGCTTCAATTTGTAACAATGCCCTTTCCATCCCTCTCGACATGTGAGATTCTCCTCTTAGTTAATTTTTTTTTTTATTTAGATTTGTTAGATTTCTTCGCCACTGTGAACTCTGGGGAAGCAGACGACTAGTGCAGGGCACCAGAAAACAGAAAGACCACACCCCACCAACATCTCAGAAGCAGAGGATTCAATCCACGGGTCAGTGACCAAGGAAGCAGACCAGTGGGGGGTTCTGTAGCTGAAAGACCCACATAGGTGGCAGGCTGATGGTGACTTGAGGAGAGGAACCCACGCAGGCTGTGGGCTTCTGGACAAAGCAGTCAAGGAACTCACACCAGGCTGTGGATTGCTAGAGACTGGGTCAAAACTAGCTAAAAGGGTGTCAGGTATCAGACCTGGGATACGAGTGAGTGCTAAATGGTTCCTAATTATGTCAGAGGTTCAAAACTGGAGCATACATCTGTGAGCATTAAAAGAGAATCCACAGACCCTCAGTGACTTGACCCAGGGTTTGGGGTGGTGGGGGTGGGGGGGAGCACTCAGTCCTTCTCTGACTGCAAGAAGCATTTCAGGAAATTTCTGCCAGAGGTAAGTCTGTCTGCCTTATAGCAAGAAAAAAGCAATTTTGTGTGACATGACACTTTTTAATTACATGACAGTAAATTTTCTCCTGAAATAGAGAGAGGTTCAAGTTTCAAACTATTACAAACTCCACTCAACAGCTTATACCTCTTCCCACTTTTTGTTTTTGCAAGGACACCATCGATTTTATCACAGCTCCTCTGCTGCATCTGTCCTGTGACAGATTATATATTTTACATTGTATATAGAGATGTTTTTGAAAGAGATGGATTGGAGGAGTCGTTTAGGTCACAAACAAACACATACACTGCACAAAACAGCTCTTATTTAAAATACAAGAGCTTTGTTGAGAGTGAGTCATTCAGGCGCCGAGAGTCTTTACAAAGACAAAACAAGGAGACTGTTTTGCTAAAGAATTTCAAAAGCAGGTGTAAATGGATTATTGTTTTAAAGCAACAGATTAATGGACTCAGAAGTTTGAGTCCAGTGCAGTCATCTGGCTGATACCAGTTTGCTATTCTAAGAAGGTCATGTGGTTTTGCAAGCAGAGAAGAGAGACCAAATAGGCTTTTTCTAAAAGAGAGAGAGAGAGAGAGAGAGAGAGAGATGGCAAGCCAGCATCTTGTTTTTAAGACGGGTCGTGAGTTCTCAGTTCAGCCTGTTGAAAAACAGGAAATGGCTGGCTAGAAATGATGTTTCACCTGAAATAAGGGAAACAAAAGGAAATCAATGGTGACCTGCAGAAGAGGTTATCATTTGGAAAACCCTTATGGGTCAAGGTTCTTTGGCAAGACACCAAAGTGGCTGATCAGAGGGAATCAGTTTATGTGTGTCCAATGAGCAGGAAATCCCTCTCTGAAACCAACAAGAGCTTTCCTGGAGGGTAAACATTTACTTTTAAGCACCAGAGCTTATCATTCATATTCAAATTCATAAATGTTGAATTCTATGCACAGTATAAGAATTGATAGACACCGGTGAACTTAGAGTTGTGTCAAAGAACTTTATGCACATTAAATACACCTGCACTTCGAATTAGAAGGGGGTAATGGAAGGCTGTTAACAGTGATAAGTTAAAGTTTGATCCTGTTTTTTTTAAAAAGAAAATTAAAAACAATGTTTGTTTAAGTATGAATGGTGTTATTGCTTAAAATCTGCCTGTGATGGAAAGTATTCTTGGACTGAATATACATCTGGGCCAAATGGCTATTTAAAGACAATCTGTACATGATTGTACATCCTAAAGTACAATGACTACTTCTATCCACTAAAGATTGTTAAAGAGCAAGAATAGACAATACAATCACATAAAATTCCCATCCATACAGCACATGTATTAATACACAGAACGATCACACCTCCTTATCAGTCAGGAAGGGCCTACACTTCCCAAGGAGCCTGAGAAAGTCAAGGCTAATGGCTCTCAAACTGAGATTTTACAGGAGCGCAGTTGAGTCTCGACCTTTGGATGGTCTAGTTGCTGTATAGCATCAGACAGCAATGATGCAGAGTAGTGAGGATCACTGGGGTCTCCCTTTTTCTGTAGATGACATTTACTGGGAGTGTTGTTCAAATTGGGCTCAAGGAATAGTACAAAGACCATTTTGATCTAGTGAACAGCATCTTTAACCACGTCCATCATCAAAATCAGGACTTACATGCTGGGGAATAGCTTCTTCCCACAGGCTGTGAGATGGATGAAAAGTATCCTGTAAGGGTGATCATCCTCCCAAATATTTATATATGTAGCGTCTACTTCGATAGAGCAACTAAAGCAACACACACACACACACATACCAGGTTAGTCAACACAAAACTGCTTTATTCGGTCTTTACAGGCTTCTTCTATTTACACCGTGTCCCGGACTCCATGGGTCAAGGTGGGACATCATTTGTGAGTTTGCTGCAGATCCACGGGACCACAGGTTTAAATTAAGCCCTGTGAGTGTCCTGCACCTTCCGGCAGGGGAAATCACAGATCAACGTGCCATTCCTTGACACGCAGGACCACGTGCATGCGGTCAATTAAATGGATGAGTTCCCAGCTGTCTGCCTTATGATTTCATGTGCCCGCCAAAGAACCTGGCTCTCTCGGCCCGCTACATAGCTGATACACACCCCACCCCCCACCAGAACCGTCGCCAGAAAGTAAAACACCAGTTGCATGCACCTTAGGTGGACACCCTCATCTTCTCGGCTGGGGGCAATGAAAGGGTGAAGCGGGATCCAAATGGGCAGAGGTTTTGTCTGTCCCAACTAAACAGCTGCGAATGTCCCCCAATGTCCAAAGTATATTCAAAACCATCCTTCTTCACCACGTGGAAAACGCCCTCATACGGTCGTTGTAACAGCACTCCTAGGTCCTGTCTGCGCACAAAAACAAAATCAGTATCCAGGAGTGGTGGGGTACATTCTGTTAAGGGGATCCAAGCCAGTGGGTAGGAAAAGCTTTGCTGATCGCGATACCATGTCGAAGCTGTGGAAGGAAGTTCAGATCAGAGTTGGTTGTGAAATGAATGTCCCATGAAACTGTAAGGACCGTACCATAAACCATCTCTGTGGACAATGCAGACATATCTTACTTTGGAGCTGTGCGCACTCCCAAAAGAATGCATGGCAACTCATCAACCTAATTGGGACCAGTGAGTTGGGCCTTAAAAGTGGACTTCAGTTGCTGGTGGGAACGTGGGTGAATTGTGTTCCGCGGATTGAATTAATGTGGGAAAACCAAATCTAGCCATCCAGTTGATGATGAATGCTCTGGCCCTTGTCTCAGTGTCACTGGATGGCAACGGGACGGCCTCTGGCCAGCACGTGAAATGTTCTACAACTGTTAGAATGTATCTCATGTTTTGAGATTCTGGCAATGGTCCAAGCAGGTCTACATGCACGTGTTCCAACTGTCTGCATACCGTCGGGAAATGTTGAAGAGGTGCCTTAGTGTGGCACTGAATTTTGGCAGTCTGGCAGGAGGTACATGTGCAAACACATTGCACGACGCCTTTTCTCAGTCCATACTATACATATTTATTTGACATGCGCTTGACAAATGTTCTGATGGACGGATGAGATCAGCTGTGTATCTGGTCAATAAGGTGTTTCCTCCAAGATGCAGGAAACATTGGTCTAATGTAGCCCAAAGACATGTCACAAAGTAAGGTTGGCCACCCAGTTGTGCTGCCCTCTGCTGTATGTCCAGGTTAGTAATGGCCAGACTGTATGCCTGAACATCTGGGTCCATTGCCTGGATACTGGCTAATTCAGAAATATCAATGTCACCCTGAATATGATATATAGTCAGTCTGGACAGCATATTCGTGAAGCCGTTGTTTTTACCAGATGTTATCCAAGTAGATGTAAGGGAACTCTAAATCTCTGCCCAAGGTGTCTATAACCCGCTGGCAGTTTGAACACCATTCTTCAACTCAAGTGGCATCCTAAGACATTCAAAAAGCCCAGAAGGGGTAATAATCACCGTTTTAGGAATGTCTTCCTTATGGATGGGATCTGATGGTATCTCATGATAAGATCAACCATGGAGAAAGCACAGAAATTGTGCAGATGGGAGGCAAAATCTTCCATATGAGGGACGTTAAGACAGTGGGTCTTATCCTGAGATATGGTCTGCTGCGATTCAGAAATCATATCATAGACCAGAGTATAGCTGGAAAGTGATGCTGCAACTGTTTAAGGCATTGGTGAGGCCAGGTTTGGAGAATTGTTTTCAGTTCTGGTCTCCAAATATAGGAAGGAAATAGATAAGGTGGAGAGGGTGCAGAAAATATTTACAAAAATGATACATGGCTTACAACATCTAGAGGACAGAGAAAGATTAAGGAGACAGCGACTTTATTCATTGGAACGTAGATGGATGAAGGGGGTTATGATAGAGGTATTCAAAATTATGAAAGGAATAGATAGACTAGACGTGAGTAGACTCTTTCCCCTGAGGGCAGGGGTGGTTGGAACAAGAGGGCATGAGTTCAAGGTAAGGGTGCAAAACTTTAGGAGGAATTTTAGAAGATGTTTCTTCACTCAGAGAGTGGTGGCAGAATGGAATCATCTTCCAGAAGAGATCATTGCGGCAGGGTCCTTGCTGTCATTTAAGAGAAGGTTGGATGTGTACATGGATATGAGGGGGTTGGAGGGATATGGCCAGAGTGTTGGAGGTGAAAACTAGTGGAGTTGTTCATGTGAACTGAAACAGACTCGAAGGGCCAATATGACCCGTTTCCATGCTGGAAACGGTCATATGGTTATATGTGCTGGGCTCCACAGGACAAGATGGGACATCATTAAGAGTTTGCTGCCGGCAGGTTTGAATTAAGCCCGATGAGTATTCTGCGCTTTCCGGCAGGAGACTCCAAAATTCAAAAAGATGAATTAACTATTTCCATGACCCTCCATTTTTACGTCTATTTTTCTAAATCCACTCCATATTCTAGACATCTTTACTTAACCCAACCCACATTTCTTCTCCCATTCAAAGTACTCAGCAATATACCAAGGCAGTAAAATAAAAACTCAATGCTGGAAATACTCAGCGGATCATCTACTGGAAAAGTAATTGGAGCTAAAACCTTCAGGTCGATAACCTTTCACTGGGATTCAGAAAGAATATCAAATTAACCTGATTCTCTTTGCTGAGAAAAAAGAAGAGGGGAAATAACAAATTCAATATGTGGGATGAAATGCCCGAGCAACAGACATGGCAGTGGTGCTGGATGAGTGGAGTCGACTCGCTGATCAGCACATCTGTCTGGATGGAGGGGTAAAGGATAAACAAGACAAACATGATGCCGTCACTGTGAGGTACAATACGACAGCTGCAGAGAATCTGAAATGAAGGAATGGTGAAAATACTTGTTTTTGGATCAATGTGACAAAATTTGACCTGACAAAAGAAAACAAAATTGCTTTGCTCTGCCAGAACTCTCTAGATCAAGGGGCACAATAAAATAGTCCAGAAGCCAACATTATGAAATTGAACAGAGAAGTGATAGAAATTGGCAAGAGATAAAACACAGTTACATAATTCCATGAAAGTGGTGTCACAGGACGACAGGGATCTAAAGACAGCTTTTGTCATCTTGGCATTCATTAATTAACATATTGAAATTAGGAGTTGGGAAGTTATGGTGAGGTTGTAAAAGATGTTGGTGAGGGAAAAATTAGAGTATTGTGTGCAGTTCTGGTCACCTAGCTACAGGAAGGGTATTAGTAAGATTGAAAGAGTGCAGAGAAGATTTACTAGGAAGCTGCCAGATCTTCAGGAGTTGAGCTACAAGGAAAGGTTGAACATGTTGGGACTTTATTCCTTGGAGTGTCGAAAAATGAGTAAGAGATTGCTTAAAGTGGAATATGAATGGGAAAAAAGTCTGAGAAAGACTGCCGTTGACCCAATTGTGAAGGAAAAATTTTGCTTGAGAAAAATTGTCATTGGTCCATTTCCTCTAGAGTTATGAAACCACACACAGAATAAGTCAATGACGTACAATTAAAACAGTGGTTTTCAAACTTTTTCTTTCCAATCACATTCCACCTTAAGTAATTCCTTACTACAGAGCTCTTCTGGCACAAGGATTAAGTGGAATATGATCCAGGGGGTGGGGGTGTGGAGGAGGAGTTTGAAAATCACTGCTCGAGATGAAAATGATTCTCCATCTCCGTCTTAAGCAGACATCCTTTTATTCTGAGGTTGTGCCCACTGGTCCTACACTCTCCCAGTACTGGCAAAATTCACTCTATCCAGCCCTTTCACTATTCATCAGATTTCAATGAGGTCCTGCCTCATCCTTCTAAACTCGGGCGAGTACTGGCCCAGAACCATCAAATTATTCCTCTCATCCCCAGGGTCATTCTTTTAAACCATCTCTGGACCATCACATCCTCTCTTAGAAATGGGGCCTAAAATTGCTCACAACACTTACGAGATCAGGACAACCAAAAGGTGGTCACGTGAGGGAAGCCAGCTGCAGAGCTGCCTAGAGTTCATGGATTGGATGGTGTTCAAGGAGTCAGCTGAGGGGAGGTTGGGAGGGGGGGGTCGTGGAAAGATGGCATCGGAAAATGACGTGAGAAGACACCTCTCCCTGACTGAACTATTCAATACTCGAACTGTAGTGAATTATTTGACTTTATCAATGTTTTGAACATTAATTTACTACTGTAGGATTCTGGAAATGAAGAAAGGAAAACAGCAGTGTTGGGCACTGACAGTTGCCCTAATAATCAAAAAGACAAAGACTAAGGGGAGCGATAGGCTTTATTACACACAAGACTGCAGGCCCGCGTGCAAGCTAGGTAAGTGAAGGGATGGAAGACGTTGCTCGACCTTTATGGCCTGGGTCACTGGGGAGGAGTCCAGGGAGGAGTCTCGGAGAGGATGTCATCAGGAGGGTGGCCAGCCCATGCCGATACTGGTCAGTTAATACAATACCATTTCATTACCAGCAACTTAGAAAAAAACCTAGGTTTTCAACCTGTGAAAAGTGCAGAAGAAGCAAGGCCGACCTTCCAGAAGGAAACTCAGGAGCAGTTAGAGATAGATCCAAATCCTCAATGTGGAACCCAAGAGAAGCTGGAAGAAACGTCTGCATCCTCTGCGCCTCCAGAGACGCAAGATATCGCCAAGATCTTTGGCCTGGGGGTGGGCCAGGAGAGTGAGCGTGGAATCCGACCCAAGCCTGGCTTGACTAAGGAGACCAGGGGGGTGGGTGCCCGAATGTGCGCGCGTGTTCGCGGGAAGGCGAATGACTGTATGCAGCGGCCCATCTGAAGATGTTCATCTGGTGCTACTGAGCTTCTCAGCATGGATGGATGTTCTCACATGCAGGAAATCCACAGTAGGGCAGCCAGGTATGAGGTGGAGGAGGACAACTCAGAAATTCGAGAAGAAGAAGAGCACGAATGACTATTTGCTGCAGTTGGACTTACTGAAGGAAGGCCTTAGGCTTTAACAACATCTCCATCTCCAATGAAAGCTGTTGTTTAACCACAGACACCTTCCCCAGTCTTTAAGGCCCCTGCAACAGGGATGGAAGTCAACTTCATGTCTACAGAACTGATCCAACCAAATGAAAAGATGATGTCTTCTATGACCTAATATTTTGAAACTTTAAATGATCAATTTGCTGCTATAAAGGAAATAATGGCTGGTATGTGTGAATAAATTACATTTATTCAAGTTGATATTAATAAGAGTTTAACAGCAGTGGACACTAGACAAGATCAATTTAAGAAGATCGAAGACATTTTTATTGACTGTAAGGACTGTGGGGACCATTATGCGGAGAGCATAGATCATATTGAGGAGTTGTTTACAGGCTAGGATGTCCAGAAGAGAGATTTGTTAAAAAACATTGATTCGTTAGAAAATCAAAGTTGTCGAATTAATATTAAGATAGTTGGTCTGCCGGAAGATATTGATGGTTCAGATCCTGTAAAATTATTTCTGGAAATGGATTCCAGAGATGTTGGGAGTCGAGACCTTTTAGATAGGGTTCATAGGGTGTGAAGGAGAAAATCTTTTCCGGGTCAAATGCCAAGAGCGGTTCTTTTAAGATGTTTGCGATATCAGGATAGAGAAATGATTTTGCGGCTTGCGGTTCAGAAAGCTCGCCTTGATCAAAGCCCAATGATGGTTTAAGGCAATAGGGTTTTATTTTATCCTGATTTAAGTCAGGAGATTATTAAGTGATGGAAAGATTTTAATCTGGTGAAAGCAGTGCTGTGGAAGAAAGGGTGTAAGTTTACTTTTCGGTGTCCGACGATATTTAAGGTGAATTATGGGCCAGATCAGTCTCAATGTTTTGAGAGTCCTTATGGTGCATTATCTTTTGCAAATTCCTTCCCAGATTTGAAGGAATTGATGGGGAAAATGCCCAAGGTTAAAATTGGGAACAGAACATGGAAACGAATTGGAATCAGAATTGGTGAGTGATGTTGAAGATGAAGCTCAAGCTCAATGTGGGTGTTATCACTGGGATGACTGATGGGTTTTAATGTTCGGTTGGGGGGGTGGTGATTGACTCTGCTACTTCTAAAGTCATCTGTCAAATGTGCTATTAACTGCAGCTGGTCCACAGAGGGGGGTCCGACTTTTGTACTTGTAGATTTTTACATTTTTTACACGGGTTTCTTATTGTTTGAAAGGGGGGGGGTTTAGGTTTTTTAAAATATGTAATTGCTCTGTGAAGTGCCAATCTCAAGAGGAAATTAAGTTATGGCTCATTTAAATTTTGTGACCTTCAAAGTTAAAGGACTTAATAATCCGATGAAAAGGAAGGGAATATTGGCATATATAAAGAAAATGAAGGTTGATGTTGCCTTTTTGCAAGAAACTCATTTGTCTGAGAAAGAACATATGAAATTGATGAGAGATTGTGTAGGACATGTTTTTCATCTCCATTTAATTCGAAAGCTCGAGGTGAGTTGCTACTTTGGTTCATAAGAAGATACCGTTTCAGTTGGAATCATTCTCTGCCACATTGGGTCGAGAGCTGTTGGTGAATTGTAAAATTTTTGCTGAAGCATGGACTTTGATGAATGTTTATCCACCCAATGAAAATGACGAAGATGCTATTTCTGAAACTTTTTTGAATCTGGGTCAAGCTAATGAAAATATTTTGGTTGGTGGGGATTTTAATTGTGTGTTGGATAAATTTCTAAAAACTGTACAAAGAACCAAAATGGCTAAATGGATGTTAGACTCAATGAAAGATTTGAATTTGGTGGAAATGTGGAGTAAGTTAATTCTGACAGAAAAATACTTTTCTTTTTATTCACCCAGACATGATCCTTTTTTGAGAATCGACTTTTGCTTAACATCAGCACAATTACAGGGTAAATTTATACATGCAGAGTATATGAGTAGGATTTTATCGGATCATTCCTCATTGTTAAGTAGAAGTACACAATCCTTTTTCCAGACATCTAAAATCCGGAAAGCTCCAAACATCAGCAAGTGGGAGAGAGATGGCAGCGCGAGTCAGGCAGGTGAGGAGTGGAGCAAAAATATCAGTGTGACTGGAATGGAGTGGGGGTGGATACAGCAGCATAATTTGGGTGGGCTTAAATATGGCTTTCCAAAATCCAAAAAAATCTGAAATTCAGAACACAGTGCCCCCCCGCCCCACAAAGGGATCTGGATAAAGGATTGTGCACCTGCACATGTTCTGGTTTGCATAATGTAGACACCCCTTACCGGTGAAGGTTTAATGGGATGTTATTGAAGCAACCAAAGTTTCTAAGTTAAATCAAAGACCATATTCAATCTTATTTGTCAATTAATACATATTCAGTACAAAGTAAATTTGTTCTGTGGGATGCTTCAAAATCTTATTTAAGAGGTCTGATAATCAATTATTCTGCAAGAATTAAGACGCAGCATTTGGCAGAGAGGCAAAATTTGGAGAAGGAAATAACAATTTGAGAGAAGGAATTCCAACGAAATTCGACTGTGGATAAAAAGACTTTTTTGATTCAGTTGAAACTGTTATAATATAATGCAAACATATAAATATGAAAAATTAATACAATGATCTAAATAGAATTACTATGAGTAAGGGGAAAGAGCGCATAAAGTTTTGCTTGGCAATTAAAGACTGAACAGGCATCAAGGACAATAAATGCGATAAGAAATAATATAAGAGTTACTTTTAAACCTCAGGAAATGAATGATGAATTTCACTCATTTTACCAGAATTTATATCCTTTTGATGTAAATCAGGATGAGGAACGTGTTGAGTTTTTTTTAGGTAGTTTGGAGTTATCGGTTTTGGACGATAAAGATAGGACAGAATTGGAAGTTCCTTTCAGTGATTTAGAAATTGAAGAAGTGATATTGAATATCACCTGGAGAAGATGGGTTTACAGGAGGGTTTTATAAAGAATTTTATGAAGTCTTGTCTCCTGTTTTGATGGATGTTCTTAAACAAGCTACAGAAGAGCAAAAGCATTTCTAGAATCCTTTTCTAGAGCTAGACTTAGTTATTGCAAAAAAGGAAGAGCCCCATTGAAAATTGCCTCATATCGACCAATATCGTTATTAAATGTAGTTTATAAGATAGTAGCTAAGGTATTGGCTAATAGACTTGTGAAGTATTTATCATGTTTAATACATGTTGATCAAGCAGGTTTTATTAAGAATAGATTTTCTTCTGAAAATATTGTTAGACTGTTGACGTTGATTCATGTGTCAAGACATTGTTTGAATCAATCAATGATAGTGGCATTAGATGCAGAAAAAGCCTTTGATCGAGTTGAAAGGTACTTTTTATTTAAATACTTGAAAGATTTAAGTTTGGACCTTTTTTGCCTGGTTGGGTTAAAGACTTGTATAAAAATCCCTTGGTGAGGATGGTGACAAATGGACAAATTTCAGATACGTTTAATTTAACACGCTCCACTTGGCAAGGTTGTCCTTTGTCACCATTGGTGATAGAACCGCTAGCCCAAGCTATAAAGACAAAATGATAAAATTAGTGGGATTAAAATAAAGGAAGAGAATATAAGGTTCCTTTGTACCAATATATTTAACAAATCCTCAGTAATCGTTATGACATCTGCAAACCTGTTTGGTACAATATGGAGAAATGTCTGGTTATAAGGTTAATCGGGATAAGAGGAAGATATTACCAATTACAGAGGAAGATTATCCTGCTTGTAAACAGATTACACAGCTTAGATGAAAAATGAAACTTAAATATTTAGAGGTAATGGTTGATGTGGATTATCAACATTTGTGTAAGTTGAACTATGTTTCTCTATTGATAAAATTAAAGCTGATTTAATCAAATGGAAAAACCTTCCTTTGACATGAATGGCACATGTGAATTGTATTAAAAATAATAATTTTCCTTATATTCAATACCTTTTTCAATCAATTCCATCTTCGCTTCCAAACATATTTTTAAAGAGTTATGCAGCAATCAGAATATTTTTATAGAAAGGTACATTGGCTAGAGTATTGTTGCAAAACTTAACATGGCAATATGCATTAGGGACGACAATGGCCTCATTTTCAGAATTATTCATTAAATTATTAGTTTATTATCAGTTAAAATTTATTAATAGGATGTTCAATGTTAATCAACCTCCACACTGGGTTAAAGTGTTATTAGCACAGATTTCTCATTCCACTGGCCCTCTGGCGCACTGGCCCTCTGGCGCACTGGCCCTCTGGCGCACTGGCCCTCTGGCCCTGATGCAGAACATGGACATTCAAAATACACTGGCATCAACCTGTTGATGGAAACAGTGTTACCTTTTCCATTCCTGTCAATCTCAAAACACTATGGATGGTGCCATAAGACCTGGAAAGGACCATCGTAAATGGGCTAGAGTGGTTTACGAACAACATCATGCCAAAGAAACACACGAGTACAGTGTTGTAAATCATTTGGCACATCCACTGCAGATGATGCTGCCACATAGGAGAACATCAGAGTAATCTCATTTTTCGAAGAAAATCAAGATAACTGACCTGTTCATGAGCACTGTGTCTGGACTCAGATTCACAAACTCACCTGGCAAGGTCAGCATACAGTCATAGACTAGCTCTACCACTAAACATCCATGATCTGCCCTAAGAGCTGTAGTCACACAAAGGAGAACCATGGGCAAACGTTCGCTCCATGTCGATGATTTGCCACCTGCTGTCAATGGTGCTTTCGATCGTCAAGGAAAATGCTCAAAGAAGCTGTTGGCCCTGAAATGCTTAGCCATAATTCAGGTAGTGCCCAAAGGATCAGTGAGAGCTCAGACCAATGCTGACTCGAACTGAGACCCTCGATCTGTTGTAATAGTGCCCAGAACACCAAATGATGGAATCCAATGATCCACAAAAGTCCCATCAATTGTCTCTGCAGAGATGCCGATGATAGGAATTTCATCCTTCCACCTGGTAGTCCTGTCCTCACACGTGAGCAGAAAAGTACATTGCCGAGATGGCAGAAGTGGACCTTTCAAGCCACAAGGTGCATATGCTGGAAATGGGAATCCAAAACAACAAAATCCCCCAGCTTGAATTTCATGTGCCTGGAGACTTTAGGGCATTGACCCAGCAAACAAGTCCTTGCCCATAATCCAACATTCTGTTTTAAATGAACCCAGGTAAGATGTTCCTTAACCAGTTTGATTGATGCTGTTCCGCCAGGAATAGATAGATTGTGAAGGGAAAATCTCCTGCCTCATAGCTGCCCACACAAATAGCCTAGTCCTTCCTGTTGGGGGAAAAAAAGTCAGACCAACATTTCAGCCGATTCATCCAGGGTCACATCTTGAAGATGGAGACCAGAGTTGATCTGGTTACACCGGATGAAATCGGGATCAGTGCACCGTACATGAGCCATGGCATTGAAATTGATGTCAGTAGTTGTATGTAATGTCGCACCTGGATTGGGCACCAATTCGCTTTCTCTCAGATGTCACGTGTGTCCGATGAAAATTGAAGGATGAAGTGCAAGTGCTGAATCTCCCTTGGCAAGTAGAGATACAGTATGCATAAGAGGCTGGTGGTCTGTACAAATGGTCAAAGGATGACCTTCCAATAAAAAAGCTGAAATATTGGATTAGAAATTGGGATTCATGAGGGAATTACAAAGAAACATTTCCAAATTGTATCTTCTACTTCAAGAGGAATCTCCAAATCCAGACTTGAATAAATCAAAAGAAAGATGGGAATTGGATTTGGGAACTGAAATTGACCCTTTTTGCTGGTCTGACATTTGTTGGGACAGTACTTAATGTTTTTGATAGATTAGGTAATAATAACTTATTCATCAATTATATTTAATGGCACATCTATTAATTTATTCCTAATTTTTCAAATTCATGTTTTAGATCTGAATCCCATCTTAAAATTGATTGTGGGGAAATGCAAAATTGTATTTCCTTAGCAAAGGTGACTTATAATATTAGAACTGGGTATGATACCTACTTCAAAATATGGAAACCATATTTAGATATGGGTTTAGATATCTAATGTATTCACTTCTCCACCCCACCACCACTTTTCTTTCATCTTAATGGTTGAACCTTATCATGTTGGTTTAATTCTACTATTTTATTAATATCCTGCCTTTCCTTTTGGGAGGGAATAGTAATCACAGGAGCTTTGCACCTAGGTCTGTATTTTTTTCTTTTATACTTTTTTTCTCTTCTCACTTTTATGTACAGTACAACATTTATTTTATTATTCTATTTTGATCATTGAACGTATCATTTGGATACGATTCTATTATTATATTGAACTGTATACAAAACTATAAATATATATTTTTTAAAACAGAAATGTTTCACTGCGAGATAGATAGCTAAGAGTTCTTGCCCAAATGTACTATACTTTGCCTGAACCGGTGACCGCTTGGCTGAAAAAAAACATCAAAGGTTCCAATTGCCCACAGACTAGCTGTTCGAACACTGCTCCCACAGCACTGACAGATGCATCTGTTGTAAGAGACTAAGGCCTTAGGCATTTGATGTACAAGCTTAGTGACATTTACAAGAAAAGTGTTCACATCATGGAAAGCATACACAAAGTTAAGGTCTTTTTGAAGCAGACATCAGATCCTTTGAGTCGTTCAGCAAGAGGTAATAGAGATGCTGTGGCATTCACCAGGGAACAGCGATAAAAATTCCTCATACCTAAAAACCATCACAATTGGCCAACCTTAATGGGGGGATGAAATTCTCAAAATTCACACACTTCTCATTCATCAGCCAAAATACCATGTTCCATAACTCTACGTCCCAAAAATACAAGAACAGCAGCTCCAGAAACACTTTCCTGGGATTGATCACGATGCCACATTCCTCAAGCCTCGGAAACAATGAGATAAGGTGGCTCTTGTGCTTCTCTTCATCCACACTTACAACCAGAATCTCCTCGATCAACACAAGCACCAAAAAAAACACAAGGCCAGTGAGTTCGTGGTCCATGAACCACTGGAATGTCTAAGCTGCATTCCATAGACCGAATGGTATTCTCAGAAACTCAAACATGCCGAACGGGACCATCACTGCTGTCTTCGTGACATCCGAAGAGTCAAATGGAATCTAATAGTAAGCATGTACTAGATCTATTTTAGCAAATGCATATTTGTCGTGGAGGTTGGCTGAGAAGTCTTGTCAATTTGGAATATTGTATCAGTCAGGCACGGTGGAATTGTTCAGGGAACGATCATCTCTACAAGGCCGCCAATCCCTAGTATTTTTCAGAACCATATGCAACCATGAAGCCCAGCAGCTGTCAGATCTGTGGACGACACCCAACTCTTGCCAATCCAATCTTGCGATTTTAAGATAATCTGGGGGCATTACGACCTGCGTCTCAGACCCTGCCTTTATATGGTGGCTTATTGCATGTCTGTACACCGTTACGATGGGGTCACGAGGCGAGGAAAACACTTGCGTAAGGCTTAGAAAGGGCAGGAATCAGGTTGAAGGCTTGTCAGGCAGCAGATGGCATTGGAAGGACAACAAATGCAGCTCAGTTGCATTCAAGACCTGCAGTCCACACAACAACGTTTTTTCAAATACATCACGGAAAAATGTGACAAGAAATCCACTCCCAAAATGGAATTTTCCACATTTACAACTGAAAAACCACCCAAAAAGATTGTAAGACAGAAATGAAGCACGAGTAACCTGTGGCCATGTTTGAAAAAGAGAATAATTTGTAGCTGAAAGAACACATGACAAATTAGAAAAACTATGTTCCTCAGGGATTGGAGGGACCAGCACTGATCCAAAGTGACAGATAATTTTGGAGTTTTACATAGAGATGGCAAACAAATAACCTACTCCAACAATTGCCTCAAATTGTTTCCATTTTTCTCAGTTGCCTTCGATAATCTCTCTCAAATGAGAACAAGATCCCAAGACAAAAGAACAGAACCAGGCCACCAGGCCCATTGAATCTGCTCCGTAAATACACACTAAGCTACTCTACACTCCTTCCAATTTCCAGCCTTTTCCGCATATCCCTTCATGCCCTCACTAACGAGATATTTGTCTATTTCTTGTTTAAACACTCCCAGTGATCTGGCATCCACTGCTGTATGAGGCAATAAGTTCCACAGCTCCATGACACTCTGGCGAAAGAAGTTCTTCCCAATCTCTGTTTTGGATGGATAACCTCTAATTTTCTTGTCCTCAACTCACCCACCAAGGGAAACATCTTACCCGCATCCACCCTATCTAAACCTTTCAAAATACAAAATGTCTCCATGAGCTTTCTTTTTTAATTTCCGATACCCCAATGAATACAATCCAAGAGCTGTCAAACACTCCTCGTACATTATATTTTGTATTCTGGGAATCATCCTCATCATTCTCCTCTGAACCCTGTCCAACAACATCACATCCTTTCTCAGATAGGGGGCCCAAAACTGCACCCAGTACTCAAAAGGAGGCTCACCAGTGCCCCATAGAGCCTCATTAACATCTCTTTTCCCTTGTACACTATTCATCTTGAAATGAATGCCAACATAGCATTCGCTTTCTTCATTACCAATTTCACCTGGTCATTAACTTTTAGTTTTCCTTGCACAAGGACACCCAGGTCCCTTTGCACATCCAAGGTCTGAATTTTCATCCCATCCAAATAGTATGCTTCCTGTTTATTTCCACTGCCAAAATGTACAACTGTACATTTCTCGGTGTTAAATCTCATCTGCCATCATTTTGCCCAGTTTCCTAATCTGTCAATATCCTTCTGCAACTTTACGGTTTCTACATTTCCTACTCTGTCCCCTATCTTGGTGACCTCCGCAAATTTGGCCACAAAACCATTTAAACCACAATTCAAATCATTAATTTATTTTTCCTTGGAATATATCTATCCTGCATTCCTTATATTACTGCCACATGCCAATCCAGAATCGATCATGACTGAACCTGAACATGTTTATTGTGATAAACATCTTCTAATAAATGTTCTGGGTTTAATTTTTTAAAATGTTGTTGTGGCTCCTCTTCATCAACTGTTTGGAAGCTGAATTCACAAAATTTTCCAAATATTTTTTCAGCAATAATTCTGTGGTACAGAGGATTACTCATCTTTCCTTGAGGTTAAAAGTTGCATTTTGATTTTCTTGTCTCAACTGAACATTGTACAAGGTGAAGGCTGATTAAAATGGATCCAGTAATGATGGCCTTTAACTTTGCATTATTGCTGTGGCTACACAGCTTGAATGATAAACTGGTGTTTCTACAGGGAATTAACTCATGGAAATTTTCTAAATACATTCATTGGAGATAGACCTTTGTGAAAAGTTTATTGCCCATTGGCAACAATCCTTGAAAAGAGATGAATCATCACCCAACAGAGCATAATCCAATCTGTCAGCACATGGTCCATACACATCACCCATTATTCCCTCTTGTTCATGTGCCCAACCAAATGCCTCTTAAATCGTGGTGATTTCACCACTATCCTGGCAACGTGGGCCAGACCCCCACTGCACTGTGCAAAAACCTGCCTCACTTCTCTCCTTTTCCCCTCTCATGTTCAATATAGGCATCGTAGTATTTTTACATCTCCCACAGGGGAGGAGGAAGAAGAAATCTACCTTCTCCAGCACTACAATAATTGGATAAATTTCAACCAGGTCATCACTCAGCTTCCAATGTTCCAGAGAAAACTATCCAAATTTGTCCAACCTCTCCCCAGAACCAATGCTCTATCCCAAGCAACCCCCTGATAAACTCTTTTTGTCATGCAGCAACTAGAAATGCAGAAAACACTTGAAATGTGGTCTAACCACATTTATACTTCATGCCCTGCTCAATGAAGAATACTTTCTTTAACACCCTACACTTTTGTTGCCACTTTCAAGGAGCTCGCGCTTGCACCCCAAGATCCCTCATTGCAACACTACTACAACTCTTCTCAAAGTGCAAGACACTTGTCCAGATTAAACTCCATCTACCATTTTCTGCCCACATTTATAAGTCATCTGGTTTGGAAGGGAAAATATGAGGGGAACTGAGTGGATCAACAGGACAGAGAGAAAACCTGGGGGGGTGTGGGCTGGTTACATGAACTTGGACAATTCCTTATTCATACCATCGATTCACAAATTCAATAAGAGATGGTTCCTTTGTATTTGACCTCACCCAGACAATGGAGGAGGCAGAAGACAAAGGTCAGTGTGGGAATGGAATGGAACTTAAAACATCTTGTGACCATGAGCCAAAATGGCCATTGTGATCCAAGTGGAGGCGCTCAGCCTATCTGTCATTTACTCTGGATTGGGTTTCTTGCCACAGAGGGCACGGACATGGTTGGAGGAGGTGAATTTGAAACTTACCCTTCATGAGAATCCCTGGATGGTGGTAACTGATGTAGATTGCAGGAGAAAATGCCCGAGGACTGGGAGGAATTAGGAATCTATAATTATTTGAAAGATCTTACTGCAAGATTCATCACCAACGAGTTGGAAAGCCGCTTCACACTATTCTCCCTTTCAGAAAGATTTAGTTAATAAACAAAACAATCTTTCTGTACAGCCAGAGGCAAAAGGGCTCTTAATTTAGTCATACAATCAACAGACTTTGAAGTTACCCACCGTAAATGACTCAAAATTCAATTCTCGATTCACTTCTGGTGGAAGTATAAGAGCCAGTGGCTTGCTAAATCAGATGAGCCTTATTCTGAGTTTCCATTTTGACTTTCACACCATCAAATGCAAGCCCCAGTTTTTGATCCCCAAGTATTTTCTATCCTTACCCATTTTGCAACCACACCTACCTGAAATTGGAACAAACAACAGCTAATTTTAACATGTATAAATCATATACAAAATAATTTACCCACATTTTCACATCACTGTCGCCACCGAGTGATAACTTGTGCCCGTCAGGAAACTGCACCAGCCACTAAAGGGTGCAATTTACCTTGGTGTTACTGACTCTTTTCCAGTGTTAATTTTAGACATAATGACATATTCAACATGCACAATATTTCTTTTCTTACTGACGAGAACTAGAAAGCATTGTGTAAAAAAGAGAAAAGCTCGTCAACCAGGAGATACAAACTCCTGACTGCAATGTTGCTGTGCACATTTGCTACATTATTGAAGTCTCACAGTACTTACAACAGATATTCAAAGTCAAGCAATAATAGAAATAACAGAATATTATGGCACGGTACAAGCCCTTTGACCCACGATGTGTTGATCTTGATATTTCTAACAAAAAAATAATACCCTGTAGCGGCTACTGCGGTAGATGCTACTAAATAAAGGCAAACACATACAAAGGTAGTCAACTCAAGACTGGTTTATTGCAGACATACACAGACCTTTTATTCCCTGCCTATCAATGAGAATATTAGTGAACACCTTCCGGTCCACAGGTCCAGCAGGTTAAAGCTACGAGCCATTAGTGCCCCATGCCTTGAGGCAGGGGCTTCATCTGATCCACTCACTGTACTTTGGTACCCAGCACTGTTAGCCCGCGATGTGTCAGGTAAGTCTGTGAACTGATGGTGGCGGTTTGTAATACTGCGCTGTGCATCCGCTACAACCCTGTTTTTCTTTCACCCATATATGACTGTCTAAGATTCTCTTAAATGCTCCTTACGTGATATTGTAATGGATAAATATATTTGGAGAATTTGGTAATATTTGGTATTTTGGTAAGATTTAGAGTAGGTTACATACATACACACACATACATTTTAAAACATCTTATTTGAAAGACTGAAGAAATATTGAAGATCTCTGGTGAATGTTCTGCACATTCACAAGTAGGTGTTAATCGAACTGATGTCATAAAATGAATGACCATTGTTTGGAAATGGAGCCAGGATGGCTACAAGTACCTTTCTGCAGGCTGCTTACAGGAAAGTCACTCCTAGGTTTTGTTTATCTAACACTAGGTTAAGCAGAAGAAAGAACTCCTGTTGTTTGGAATAAGAGGAATGGAACTCTGTAGTAGCTTGCAGAAATAAGTTACCATCTGGAAAACCCTAACGGGGCAAAGTTCATCAGTGAGACATTGAGGTGACTAATGGTGGTACCTCAGTTGTGGAAATCCTAGAACAACACATCTCTCTCTAAAAACCCTACAAGAACTATCCTGAGCGGTAAACATTTACCTTTCGAGCACCAAATCCTGGTGAAATTTATACACATTCCATTCTGTGCACAGCAGAATTGCCTGCATCCAGAGAACTTGGAAGAAAGAGAAGTAAGATTGAACTGTGAACCAAATCACTTTTCTTAAATTTAAACACATTACAAATATGTGCACTTAGAATTAAAAAGGGGTTAATTTGGGTTTGTTAAGTATAGAGTTAGGTTAAAGTTTAATTCTAATTTAATGATTAAATTTGATTAAAAATAACTTCTGTTTTAAAAACCACTTGTCTTGGTGAATGTCTCTTGCTGCTGGGTTTTGGGATCCTTTGGGCTCTTAACAATATCTGCTTGGATCATGACATTGGGCCTGTTCAAAGTAGGAAATGGCTTCTACCAGCAGGAATTTCTATTTGATAAAAAAATATTGATAGGTGGCTGGCCACATACTTTTCCTAAAAATTAATACCCTCTCCCTCCCTAAACCACATTCAGCCCCGTGACATCTTTCTACGTTGCATTACTGGGACCACCAAGGACTTGACCCATTTCCCATCTCTCCTTGCAATGCCAATAATGGCAGCTGCCATTAAGAACTGACAAATCACATTTTAATTCAGCAAGCAAGATGAAAATCATCCTGACATACTGCTTAAAAAGAAGGGTCATCAAACCTTCCTAATTTTGTCACTTCATTTTTATTTTGCTTCCCATGGGGCATTAGCAAAAACTGTCCTATCAATTGGCTCACCAAATTATGAGTAAAATCATGATTCCTGTTCATGAAAACCCATAATTTTCAATGTTACACAGATAAACTAGGAAGAATTCTGTAATAAAAGTGAATAAAACATTGAAAGAATTTCTCCCTTATCAACGCTGAGATTGTAGCGCACCAGGCAACTGGGCAAGCAAAAAAGGCCAAATCACAGCAACACTTGGACAGTCCAAGATGAGAAGGAGCCTGGGCCTTGCACCATGTGCGGGCTGAGATGCCCTTCACTTCCGCGTAGCGGCCAGCCAGCTGGAGAGTGATGCTGGAAGTCAGGGGTACGTCACCAGAAGTGGGTGGGCCAGTGAGCACACGTGGGGAATTTAAACCAGTAAAGCCAGTCTTTGTTTTACACTCACCTTGGGTGGATGTCTCTTTATTTGGTCGCGCTGCCGCAGCGGATGCTACAAATGGATAACTTCTTACTTGCTGCATCCAAACAGGTCTGCAAGATACACCAACCTAAATAGAAAACATGACCAGAAATCTCAGAGATCATAAATTCAAAAGGATTGGTGAAATCTTTACTCTGTATTTTTAACACCAAAGTCCCTATATTTTTAAGGCATTCGATCAAGTAACTGAGAAACATTACATTTTAAACACATGGTACGTCAGGATCAGAAGGATTGGAGCATTATTGTTCAGGTGACACAACTTTAAAAAATAACATCTAACTTTATGAAGAATGTGATGCTACAACAGGAAAAACGGATGGAATTAGGCACATTCTATGAGCATTGGGAAGCAAAAAATGGATTGGTTTTCCATCCCTTCCTCAGCGACCCAATGACCCCGACAGGTCCTCCCCGACCTGCGACCATAGTGTAGTCCAAAGGATCAATCAGACCCCACAATGGTCGCAAGTCGGCGTTTTGCCCCCGAGCGAGGAGCCCTGAAGTCTTAGAGCCTATTTTTAAAATCAAATGATTTGACAAACGAGAACAGTCACAGGATTGACTTTGTGACTCAGGGTCCATTAGCTGGGGGCAGCCATCTTAATTTCTGTGCGCATGCGCCAGTGGTCAGTTGCCACTTGCGAAAGGGTTCGCTTCGTCGCCCTCAATCGGCACATGCGTATCTGCAACATATGCGCGAACTCACCACGCATGCGCAAACCAGACTTGCCAATCACCTGCCCCCGCCCCTTCCCGCTGCAAGTAACCCCGCGGCCTCCAGCCTCGCCCTGTCGGCGGCATCAGGCCTCGCACCGACGCCTCGGCTCCACCCAAACACCCCGCCGGTACCGGCCGCTCCCGGGTGGGGCCCGGTGGGCTGCGGGTCGCCAGCTTACCCTGGACCGCGCGGCTGTGGAAGGTTCCGGCGCCTCCGCCAACTTACTCCCATTCGCTCCCGAGGCGACACGACGGACCCCGAGCAGACGACGCTGCCGCAAATGTCCCGCCTCCTCACAGCAAGAGCCAATCAACCCGCGAACCCGCCCATCAATCCAACCCGACTTCAGCGTCCAATCAAATAGCGGCCTCACCGAATCAACCCGTTGACTCGCGTAACTGAAGCAACCAATCAGCGAGCGAGCGAGCGAATACACAGGTGAACCCAATCAGCATCAGAAGACAAATCAAGCAGTCGAAGGATCAGAAGACCCTTCGGCCCTTCCACTTTTTACTAATCCAACAACAATCAAATCCTTGGGAAGCACAGGATCACTTTGTCCTGGCTCCAGGATTCCTCTGATCTCAAGCAATACATTGTACCCCAACTGCAAGGGAGACTATTTATTCTCAATCTTTCCTTCATATTTATTACCGCTTCCAATTTAATGTCTGCTACTTTTTTCAAAGTATTTACATCTAAGTTTAATGCATATGATCCCTCTACGAGTGGGTACGGCAATAAACTCATCACAAGTCCATGGATCCCAATTTCAAATGCACCTTCAAAAGCGGAGAGAATTCCAAGGATATTACATTTTCATTGAAGACATTTCTTAAAGTCTAAGCAGCTGATCGGTTATTGGGAAATTGTGACACTTGGTGTTCGGCTCCTTTGCATTATCCTCTCTCGATCCGTGCTGCTGTGTCCTCTCATAATGTTGTAAGGTCCTCTCCCTTTTTACCAACGACCAAGAGATCTACATTCAAACTTTCCTTCTATCACCTGCTTAAAACACCCCAGAAACAAATCTGACGATCTTTGTGCACTTCTCATGCTTCAGGTAAGGAAACTGTACACGTGACTCCCGATGTAAGATGAGCAAGACCATTCGATGTGAAATTGGAATGTGCGCGCTACTGTGATGGGTGGAAAGGCGGACACACGCCCAAAAAATCAAGTCAAAGACTCCTTTATTACACTCGCAGCTCTGCTTCTATTCTCTCCCTGCTGCTGTCGACTGGAGTGATGTCACATCCATGCCGGCCTCCAATTGTTCGGTGTTCCATTCTTTGTTGATTCCTGCCGTGCGAGTTGTCCCCTGGTATGAAAGTTGTTGGTCCCCGTGGACTCTGAACAGTTGCCACATTCGTCGGCCATCTTGTGTACAGGGTGGCATCCCAGTTAGCATGATGCCCCATCTCCCTAGAACCAGCACTGTTCGCTGCTTTCGGTCGCCTATATCTGGGTCGTGGGGGCTGAATTTGCTAATGTCCAGATGTGCTGGTTTGAGGTGGTCAATGGTGAAAGTCTCTTCCTTCGCACCGATATCCAGCACACTCACCATGATGTGTGGAATGAATGATACACACCCGTGAAGTCGAAGTCGAAGACTGGTTCGTTGAACTGGCAGCTCTGCTTATATACTCTCCCGCTACCAATGACAGGTCTTTCGAGACGGCAAAGCCAGCCTCGGATTGGTGGGTGTTCTCGCCATTGCTCATTGCTTCCCACTGTGCGGGATGTCACCTGGGACGAAGATGATTGGTTGCCGCAGGATCTGTGTAGTCACCGCGTTCGTCATGCATCTTGTGTACTGGCTTTCGTCCTGGTGAGCAGGCCGCCTCAACCATATATTTTGGAAGAATATGGACCCCATATTTACAAAGGGTGGCTCTAACATTCCCTTTCTGCTTAAGGCCTCAGTTTTTGAAAAGGAACGTTAAAGTAATTGGTTCTCCTGTTGGGGGTCCCTTGTCCTCATTTTTCTTCTTTTTCTTTTAGCAAGGGGATGGAGGGGAGATGGGGTGGTTTAATGGGGGGGGGGGATTTCTTTATTCTTTCTTTTAACTATGACAAGTGTATTTATATTTTATTTGTGTTATTATTAATTGTGTGAATTCTTTGTGGATTTTATTTATAAATAATATTTTTAAAAAATGATCAGAGGTCAATCCACAGGAAGTAAAGTGGCCTAGAGCAACACTGGGGACACCCTCCTGCCCCCCACCACCCCAAATATCAATGTGATCCACTATGATCATTGACAAAATCATCGAGGACCCCTTCACCCGGCCAACAGCATCATCCAGCTATTCCCGTCGGGAAAGAGATCCAGGAATTTCAGAGCCAGTACCTCCAGGCCCAGGAACAGCCTCTTCCTCCAGGCAGGGAGAACGTGGAACGATTGATGAGCTGCTCATACAAATACTCCTCGACTCTGCTATTTATTCAACAATATGGAGTTATTTTTCTGGACGTGCTGCACATGTATCATTTGTCTGTAGGTGTGAGGGCTTGGTTGTGTGTTTGCGTATGTTTACCCCAAGAACTCTGTTTTATCAGGCCGTACTTGTGCTATCCAAGGGTAATAAATTTGATCTTGTACTCTGGAGCGGGTGCAGAATAGATTTTCTGGATCGGAGAATGTATCTCATGAAGCAAAGTTGACTGAGTAGGGCTTTTCTCTTCCCCTCCCCCCAACCCCGCAAAATTGACTTTATTTACAAATTATTTCCAAAGAGGAAGACCGTTCCGTCTTTTCTCCTCCTCCTGTTGTATCCAGATATTCCCTTCACTACACATTGCTGCATACGTCTCTGTTTACCTTCATTGCCACCACTGTGATACCGTGTGGTTACTGCCCCCTCTGCTGTTGGAGGAGTTCCCCTTGCTCTCAGCCTCTCAGTGCACGGTTATTGAAGGATTATGATCCATCCCCATAGTGCCTTCATGTTGGCTACGCCAAGCCTCCGTGCATCCCTCAGCATGTACCCCTGCAGCCTGGAATGTGCCAGTCGGCAGCGGTCCCTCCCCGACATATCCGCTTGCTGAAAGACTGACAGGACACATTTAACATAGAACATGAGAGCACAGTACAAGCACTTCAGCCCGCGATGTTGTGCCGACTGATGTATTCATACCAAAATAAAAATAACTAACCCCTTCCTCCCTAATAACCCTCCATTTTTCTTTCATCCACGTGACTCAGAGCCTCTTAAATGCCCCTAAGGTTTCAGCCTTCACCACCACCCCAGTTCTAGGGCTCGTCCCATGTCCATGACCTGGTACACATACACTGCATTCCCTCCCCTTGTCACCCTCCTGCTTCCCCCACCCCGAGCCAGTAGTGAAGGTGGTTTCTGTCCCAACAGGTGTTGCGGACCTCATCCAGGGAGCAGATCCGGGAGATGAACCAAAACTGCAACGAATTCAGCTTCCCGCAGATGAAAGCACGTCCGTGGGCCAAGGTGAGTGACCCGAGGTGAACCAGAGCTCCAGGGTTGGTTTTGTCCTCTGGGTCCTTCCCTAATACTGTCCCCTGTCACCCACCTGGCCCTTCCCCAAAGCCCTCATCTCCCACCAGACCTGTCCCCAAATCCCTCCCCCTGCTGAGATCATCCCCAAAATACTGTCAGGCCTGTCAACAAAGCCCCTATTCCCCACTGGGTCCATCCCCAATGCTCCACCCATTGCTTGGACCGTCTCCAGAGCTCCTGTCTTCCACCAGGGCTTTCAACAAGCCCCTGTCCCACAACATGCCCAGCCAAAAGTCCCTGTCCCCGTCCCCCACGCCAATTCGCCTGTATCCAAAGGCCCAACATCAGGTCTGTCCTCCCACCAGACCAGTTCCCTCACTGGGACCCTCTCCAATCGATTACCCATCACAACTACCCCACCAAAGTTCTTTAACCTTCCCCTTCCCCCACCCACAGGCCTTGGAATCTGAGCTGCTCCTAGGACCCCTAGACAGTGGAGATGTGGGGAGGGCAGTGGTCCATCTCCTTCCCGTTGTCAGTGTCCCATACCTTCACAAAGCTGGGGAATCCCCTGACCCTTGGCACACAGATATCTATCCCATCTGAGCCAGTCCTCTCTCTCTCTCTCTCCCCCCACCATCCTGGAGAATGTGGCCCAGTTCAGCTAGCTGCTACAGTACGCACTGCCCTTCACCTCTTCCCCAGGACTCCTGCTCCCACTTGTCCTTCAACGAGCAGTGTGCCCACAGCCAGGAGCTTCCCCCTCCTAGTTAACCTTGGCCATGTGGGTGAGTGGGTGGGACATGACAAGGGTTTGTGGGTGGTGGAATTGGGGTAAGAAAGTTTGGGTGAGACCTGGGAAAGAGAACGGTGATCATCCGGCCGGTGTGAGGCATTGAAGACGGAGTCAATGGGCAGTCCCCTGCCGGGTCCATCCCCCAGCATGTCTATCTCCAAATCTGACCGCGCCAGGTCCATCCTCAATATCATCCCCCGCCGGGTCCATCCCCAATTCTGTGCACGCCGGGTCCATCCAAAATCCCATCTCCCACCGAGTCCATCCCCAATCCCACCCCCCGCTGGGTCCATCCCCAATCTTGTCCCCCACTGGGTCCAACCCCAATACCGTCCCCCACCTGATCCATCCCAATACCATCCCCCACCGGATCCATCCCAATACCATCCCCCACCGGATCCATTCCCAAACGCATTCCCGCCGGGTCCATCAACATCCCATCTCCTGCTGAGTCCATCCCCAATGCCATTTCCAACTTGGTCTGTAACTAATTCTTTTGCCCAACAGGTCCTCCCACAAACCCACTGGTCTCTCCCCAAAGCCCCTGACCCCCACCAGGTCCATTTCCAAAGCCATTGTCCCCCACCGACTGGTCCCCAAAGCTCCTGCCTCCCCACGGGATCTGTCCTGAAGCCCCAGCCCTCATGTCTGTCATGTCTGTCCTCCCACTGGACCGATCCTCTCGATCACCATTCAGAACTACCCCACCCCAATTCCCGAACCTCCCCCTTCCCCCACTGACAGGCCTTGGAATCTGAGCTGCTCCTGGGACCCTCAGATGGTGGAGATGTGGGGAGGGCAGTGTCCCAGACCTTCACCGAGCTGGGGAATTCCCTGACCCTTGGCACCGGGACATCTGTCCCATCTGAGCCAGTTCTCTCTCTCCCCCCACCCTGGAGGCTGTGACCCTGTGTAGCTGGCCGCTACAGTACACACTGCCCTTCACCTCTTGCCCCAGGACTCCTGCTCTCACTTGTCCTTCGACAAGCTTTGTGACTACAGGCTGGACCTTCACCCACCTTGCTACCCTTGGCCCTGTGGGCGAGTGGGTGGGCCATGACGAGGGGGTTGTAGGTGGTGGAATTGGGTAAGAAAATTTGGGTGAGAGCCAGGAGAGACTGGTGATCATCTGTCCAGGGAGAGGCATTAGGGACAGAGTCACTGGGCAGGGGTCAGAGTCTCAGGGAAACAAGAGCACTGGAATTGGAAGCAATCACAGCTCATGGAAAGTAGGAGGAAAAACCCTGGGAATAATTGAGAGTGGCGAGGTTAGTGCCGCGGTTAGAAAAACGCTGATAAGGGGCCAGCGAGCCGGGTTCAAATTTGACATTGTCTCTGGGGAGTTGTACATTCTTCCTGTGTCTGCGTGCATTTCCACAAGTTGCTCCTGGTCCTTCCACCATTTAAAACGTACTGGGGGTTGTAGGTCATTGGTGTAATTGAGTGGTTGTGGCTCAGAGGCTGAAAGGGCCTGTTCCCGGGCTGCATGTGTCAATCTAAAATCTCCATCTAAAATGATAGTCCTGCCTGTCATGAATTATTTAACGATTCAACCCAAAAGTGTGGACAAGATAGACAACTCCGAAACCATCCTTTCGGCCCTTCTTTTCTGCTGGCCAAGCTGCTTGGAAATAGTCCATATCCCTCTCAGCCTTTTCATTCCACAGACCCGTTCAACTCACATTACATTGTCAATCTCACGGCCTGTGGGAAGAAGTTATTTCCGTCTGGCAGCCTGATTTTGTTCCTCCATATCTCCTTCCTGATGGTACTGGGTCAAAGATGCTGTGTGCTGGATGTCTGCGGGTCTATTTACAGGCCCAATCCCTGCAGACATTCAGAGGCTCCTTGTCTCAAAGTCCCATCCATGTGGCCTCTCACTCAGCAATCCCTCATCTGAACACAACTACCCCCCCTTACCTACCTCTACCAGCCCTTAGTATCCTCATGACAGTTCCAGGCACCTGTTATGTCGACCCTTGAACTGCGCCAGCTCTAATTTGGACCCAGGCCTTACCTAAACCATTGGAATAACCTGCGCCTTCTACCCTTGAGAGCCTGAGGGAATCTGCACCCTCATCAGTGTCCTGCTGGTGCACCATCGAATGCCCTCCATCCCCTTCCACTGGTTCCCTGCTGTTATCAGGCTCCTGGATGGACCCCACCCTGGCAAAACTACCCATATTTTCACTGATCCCTCTGTACTTCTACATTCCGTCCAGGGGTCAGGGTTGTGTTGTGGGACTGGTGGAGAACAAAACAACAATATCAGGAGACAGGGAGCAGTGGAGAGACCCCCAGATCTGCAAGATGGGGACAGTGCAGAGACCCCCAGCTCCAGGAGACAGGGAGCAGCACAGAGACCCCCCAGTTCTGGGAGACCGGCTGAGTTGTACACAAGTCTGTAAGTGGCTGGACCAGGAAGTATACAAATCTACGTTGCAGGGTAAACTAGAACAAAAGCGAGGAATGCACTTTGGTAAATCAGTCCGCTGTCCTTTTCACAGTCAGATCTGACTACCTGAAGGTGTCGGGGAACTGGCTTGGAGGGGCCGAGGCATGCAACAAGAATTGGTCAGAGGCGATTGTAAAAGTCCACCAGAAATTGGGTCTGTGGGAATGACATTCCCTCTCAGTAATGGGGAAGAACCTGGTCATCAGGTGCAAGGTGCTCTCGGTACTGCTGCGTGTGATGCAGGCGTGGCCCATCCCACACACCTCTGCCCTGGCTATTACCAGAGCAGTTTCCCTCCTCATGTGGGGGTCCAAAATGGATGGAGTGGGAAGGAGGTCCATGTACATCGCCAGACTATGGTGTTATGAGCCCAAAGGACCCCAAAACCCAGCAGCAATAGACGTTCACCAGGACGAGTAGTTATATAAAGATAAGTTGTTTCTAATTATCTTTAAACATGAAAACAGAATCAAACTTTAACTTATCTCTATTAACTTAACTAACCTTAATCCCCTTCTAAGTCTAAGTGCACGTGTATGATGTGTGTGTAAATTTAAGAAAAGTTATTTGGTTCACAGTTCAATCTCACTTCTCATTCTTCTAAGTTCATTGGTTGGAGGCAATTCTAATACTGTGCATGGAATTGAACATGTATAAAGTTCACCAGGCTTTGCCACTCAGGAAAGTTCTGTAGGGTTTGCAGAGAGAGATTTGTTGTTCCAGGATTTTCACAACTGATTTAACACCATTAGTCAGCTCAATGTGTCGCTGATAAAACTTGGCCCATCAGGGTTCTCCAGATGATAATATCTTTCTTTCAAGTTCGCACAGTGGTCCTTCCTGTTTCACTTATTCCGAGAGTAACATCAGGCAGCGAGCACTTCCAGCGAGCACCTAGGATTAGGTGGAGGTTAAACATGTGGCGCAAGGAGTGGAGTCAGAGACTGGGTTTCAAGTTGTTGGACAACTGGGACCTTTTTTGGGGAAGCTGGGACCTATACCATAATGATGGGTGACATCTTAATCTCAGAGGGACCAGACTCCTGGCGGGGGCATTTGCTAGGGCTGTCAGGAGGGGTTTAAACTAGTATGGTTGGGGACAGGGTTTCAAGTTAGGCAGGATGGTAGGGTGAGGGTTAGTAGGATAAGGAAAGAGACAAGTTTAGATAATTTGAAGGAGGAAAAGCAGGAAGTAGTAAACAGATACTGCAGTGAAAATTGTGAGAATGGTATAGAGGAGGATATGCAGAAGGTAGGATGTAGGAGATCCCTGAGTTGTATTTATTTTAATGCGAGGATTAATGTGGATTGACATGTGGCATTATGATGTGTGGCCATTAGCGAGACATGGTTGAAAGTAGGTTGTGACTGACAGTTGAATGTTCCACGATTTTGCTGCTTCAGATGTGACAGAGTTGGTGGATTAAGAGGGGGAGGTGTGGCATTACATGTCAGGGAGGATATTACAGCAGTGCTGAGGCAAGATAGACTGGAGGGCTCGTCAAGAGAGGCAGTGTGGGTAGAGCTGAAAAATAAGAAGGGTGAGGTTAATACTTTGGGGATTATTAAAGGCCTCCAAATGAGGAAAGGGAACGAGGAGAGCAAATGTGCAAGGAAATAGGTGGAATATGCAGGTAAAATAGGGTGGTGTTGGTTGGTGATTTCAATTTTCCAAATATTGATTGGGAAATGCAGTCAGTAAAAGGGCAGGATGGCTTAGTATTTATGCATTGTGTTCAGGATTGCTTTTTGCAGCAATATGTTGAGATGCCAACTAGAGTGGGAGCAGTGTTCGATCTGTTGTTTGGGAATGCAATGGGGCAGGTGACGGAGGTGAGCATTAGGGAGAACTTCGGATCCAGTGATCATTTTGACATACTCTTAAGACCTTGAAGAGGGAAATTAGAAAGAAAAAAAGAAGGGATGAGGTGTCCATAGCTAATAAGGCAAAGGTGAATCCTCAGGGTTTTTTCAGATATGTAAACAATAAAAGGAGGGTTAAACATAGAATAGGTCGACTGGATGATGGGACCAGTGAACTATTTCAGGAACCGTATGAGATGGGAGAAATATTGAACAAATTTTTCTCGTCTGTATTCACGAGGGAAAGGGTCAAAGGGCAATACAAGATAAGAGAGGCAAAGGGCTTAGTTATGAAAAGGATAGGGATTAGTAAAGCAAGAGGTTTGGAGCTTCTTGGGTCAATTCAAGTGGATAAGTCTCCTGGTCCTGATGGGATTTTTCCCAGGACTTTAAGGGAGGTCAGGGAACAAATAGCGGGGGCACTGACAGCGATTTTTGAAAGATGACTGGAGGAGGGTGTGGTGCCGTGGGATTGGAGGGTTGCAAAAGTAGTTCTGTTGGTCAAAAAAGGCAGTAGGTGTAGGCCAAGTAATTATCGGCCAGTAAGTTTGACTTCCGAGTGGGGAAGATTATGGATGGTATACTTCGAGATAGTATGTACAAATATCTGGATAGGCAGGGATAGATCAGGGGCACCCAGCATGGGATTGTGAAAGGAAAGTCATGTTTGATGAATCTTGTTGAATTTTTTTGAAGAGTTGACAAGAAAAGTGGATAAAGGTCGGGTGGTTGATGAGATCTATTTGAATTTTAGTAAGGCTTTTGATAAGGTTCTGCATGTAAGGTTATTTAGGAAGGTTCAGTCATTAGGGATTAATAGATAGTGGGATGGGTTCAGAAGTGGCTGGGAGATAGACAGCAGAGAGTCATGGTGGACAACTATATGTCATGTTGGAAGCCTGTGACAAGTGGAGTGCCTCAGGGATCGATGCTGGGTCCCTTGTTGTTTATCTTTAATATTAATGATTTAGAGGAGGGTGTGGTTAACTGGGTAAGCAAATATGCAGACGATACGAAAATAGGGGGAGTGGTGGACAGTGAGGTAGATTTTCTTGGAATAAAGGATTTGGTTTGTTTGGAAAAGATGGCAGATGGAATTTAATGTTGACAAGTGTGAGGTGCTGCATTCCGGAAAAAAAAATAAAAAATAGAACATATGCAGTTAAAGGGAGGGGGTAGAGGAATGAAGAGGAACAGAGGGATCTTGGAGTTATGGTACAGAGTTCACTGAAGGTGGGTTCCCAGGTAGACAGGGTGGTTAAGAAGGCAAATGACATGCTGGCCTTCATAAATCATAGCATAGGCTAGAGTGCAGCTGTTTAAGGCATTAGGGAGGCCATGTTTGGAGAATTGTGTTCCGTTCTGGTCTCCAAATTATAGGAAGAATATAGATAAGGTGGAGAATGTGCAGAGATTTATAAGAATGTTGCCTGGCTTCTTTCTTCTTTGGCTTGGCTTCGCGGACGAAGATTTATGGAGGGGGTAAAAAGTCCACGTCAGCTGCAGGCTCGTTTGTGGCTGACAAGTCCGATGCGGGACAGGCAGACACGATTGCAGCGGTTGCAAGGGAAAATTGGTTGGTTGGGGTTGGGTGTTGGGTTTTTCCTCCTTTGCCTTTTGTCAGTGAGGTGGGCTCTGCGGTCTTCTTCAAAGGAGGTTGCTGCCCGCCAAACTGTGAGGCGCCAAGATGCACGGTTTGAGGCGTTATCAGCCAACTGGCGGTGGTCAATGTGGCAGGCACCAAGAGATTTCTTTAGGCAGTCCTTGTACCTTTTCTTTGGTGCACCTCTATCACGGTGGCCAGTGGAGAGCTCGCCATATAACACGATCTTGGGAAGGCGATGGTCCTCCATTCTGGAGACGTGACCCATCCAGCGCAGCTGGATCTTCAGCAGCGTGGACTCGATGCTGTCGACCTCTGCCATCTCGAGTACTTCGACGTTAGGGGTGTAAGCGCTCCAATGGATGTTGAGGATGGAGCGGAGACAACGCTGGTGGAAGCGTTCTAGGATCCGTAGGTGGTGCCGGTAGAGGACCCATGATTCGGAGCCGAACAGGAGTGTGGTTATGACAACGGCTCTGTATACGCTTATCTTTGTGAGGCTGTTGTGAGAATGTTGCCTGGCTTACAGCATCTGGATTACAGGGAGAGATTAAGGAGACTGGGACTTTATTCATTGGGACGTAGACGAATGAGAGGGGACAATATAGCTATTTAAAATTATGAAAGGAATAGATAGACGAGACATAGACAGACACTTTCCCGTGAGGGAAGGGAAGGTTGGAACAAGAGGCCATGAGTTAATGGTAAGGAGGCAAAACTTCTGGAGAAATTTTAGAGGATGCTTCTTCACTCAGAGAGTGGAGGCAGAATGGAATGATCTTCCGAATGAGATAGTTGCGGCAGGGTCCCTTCTGTCATTTAAGAGAAGGTTGGATGTGTACATGGAGGTGAGGGGGTTGGAGGGATATTGGCGGAAATCAGGAGGATTGAGCTAGTGGAGTTGTTCTAGTGAACCGGTGCGGTCTCAAAAGGCTGACATGGCCTGTTTCTGCTCTGTAAATGGTTATATGGTTGCATGGTGCCACAGTTTTCATTTCAATGTCCCATCTCTCGTTACACAACTCTCTGCTCTCCACGTTCATGCTGCACATTTCTTCACTGCTGTTATGGCTGGACTCAGAAAATGTTATTGATATTTATTCAACTTCAGTTTTGTATCTGCTTCATATCTCTGACCAAGCACAAATATTCTCACATCCTTTTGTATTTTAATCTTCATAATTTGTCCTAATAATAGACTGAAATCCTTCCACTTTTACACAGGTCCAAACCGAAAGGAAAGAAAAGTCTCAATCACCTGATTACATTGAAAACATTTCTCGGAATAATTGGAGATAGTCCATTTAATTTATATGTAGTATAGCAGAATTGATGTGGAGATTTTTATTTTTATATCTGGCATTAATCATATTTGTAACACTCTTGACACAATCCTGACCCTATTTCTTCTTGAATTTGTATATTTCAATCTTCACACCACTCTGAACAGCTTCTTTCTGAAATCGTCACATCCAAGCCCGACTCCCATCTTTCTCCTGACCTCTGCTATCCTAGTTTTGGATTTTCTCTCTGGAGAGCATCATACATTTCATTGATAACTTTGGGTGTATTTCCCATCCAACTCTTTGTTCCATTTCACTAATTTTAGGTGGCGTCAATGTTGGTCCCTATCTTTCTCATAAGAACGATCTAAGCGGGAGAAAACAGAAGAAGGTCCCACTTGCCTCTCCATATTTGTGTTTAATTGTTTGAAGAATTTCTTCCATGTAGCGTCTTCAAAATATCTTATACTCTGTCATAACATAAATTTAATATTCTATTGCCTCTGTTCATAGGCAATAACACATTTTGACATACTTTGCTTCCCCTCCTCCATTGTTGTCACATTCGTGTGGGTCCCACAGATTAAGAACCAGACCAAAGCGGAGGTACAAAGCACACATTTATTTCGGGGATGGAAACAGGACAACAGGGTTGATATGTTAGGCAAGCCTCTACACTTCTAATTAGGACGGAGAAACCGACAGAGACGGGGAAATTACATGAACATACACATTCAACATTCAGGATCAAGGTGATAAAAGGTGAGAAGGAATGCAGTGGTCATTGGGTCTCCATTGTCAGAGGTACAGACAAGAGATTCTGTGAGCCAGATAGGTATACCCACATGGCGTGCTGCCTCCCTGGTGCAAGGGTACAGGAATATCTCAAATCGGGTCCAGAGTATTCTGAAAGGAGACTGTGAGCAGCCTGATGTCTTGGTATATGCCTCATTGGGTACCAATGAGATAGATAAAAAGAGGGAGGAGGTACTAAAAAAGGATTACAGCGAGCTGGGACAGAAGCTAAAAAAAAGGACCGCCAGGGTGGTGATCTCTGGATTGCTACCTGTGCCAAGTGCAACTGAGGACAAAAATGGTAGGTTAAGACAAATAAATGTGTGGCTGAGGGGCTGGTGTAAAAGACAGGGTTTTGGCTTCTTGGATCATTGGGATCTCTTTTGGGGAAGTCATGACCTTTACAAGAAGGATGGGTAACACCTAGACCCAAAAGGGGTCAATATATTGGCAGCTAGGTTTGGTACAGCTGTCGGATGCGGTTTAAACTAATTTGGCAGGGGGATGGGAACCTGTATGATAGGGCAAAGGACAGGAAAGATAAAATAGGAAAAGTTAGGTTGGGCAGTGAAAGTAAAAAAATCAGAAAGAGCAGGGAAGGTAAAAAAAGCAAATTTGAAGGCTTTATATCTTAAGCATTCGGAACAAGGTAGATGAATTGGCTGTGGACATTGAGATAAACAAATACAATTTGATTGGGATTACAGAAACATGGCTGCAAGGTGGGTAAGCCTGGAAACTTAACATCCCGGGGAATATGATATTTAGGAGGGATCGGCAAGAAAGAAAAGGGGGGTGGGGTAGCATTGATGGTGAGAGAAGGGACCGACACGATTGACAGAAAGGATATTAACTCGGAAGATACCGAATCTATATGGGTAGAACTGAGGAATAGCAAGGGGCGGAAAACGTTAGTGGGGGTGGTATATAGGCCTCCAAATAGTAATGTAGAGATGAGGGAAGGCATAAAAAGAGAAATTAGATAAGGGAACAGCTGTCGGAGACTTTTATTTACATATTGATTGGACTAGCCAAATTTGTAAAAATACTGAGGAGGAGGAGTTTCTTGAATGTTTACGGGACGGTTATCTAGACCAATATGTCGAGGAACCAGCTCGGGAGCAGGCCATTTTAGGCTGGGTATTATGCAATGAAAAGGGGCTAATCAGCAATTTTGTTGTACGAGGTCCTTTGGGTAGGAGCGATCACAATATGATCGAATTCTCACTCGACATGGAGAGTGAAGAAATTAAAACCGAGACTAAGGTCCTGAATTTAAATAAAGGGAATTATGATGGTATGTGATGGGAGTTGAGTAAGATTGATTGGGTGGTGTTTATGGGGTGGGGGGGTTGACGGTGGATAGACAATGGAAAGCATTCACAGATCTAATGGAAGAATTGCAGAAATCTTTTATACCCGATTGGCATAAAAATAAACCAAAAAAGGTGACTCAACCGTGTATAACAAGGGAAATTAGACACAGCATTAGGTCCAAAGAGAGAGCATATCAATTGGCCAAAAAAGTACCAAATCCGAAGACTGGGAACAGTTCAAGATGCAGCAAAGGAGGAGAAAGGGATTAATCAAGAGGGTAAAAATAAATTACGAGAGTAAGCTTGCGGCAAACATAAAAACCAACTGCAAAAGCTTTTATAGATATGTCAAGAGGAAAAGATAGGTGAAATCCAGAGTAGGTCCTGTTAGAAATAGAAGTACCTTTAAAGAAATTGCTCGAGACAAATATTGAGAACAAAGAACATTTATTACAACAACAATGCAATGTTGGGTGCTTCCCCTTACCCTGGGAATACACACATACACTGGGGATCACCCAACTTTTATACAGTAAATTTCAGTATCAGAATACCCTCCCCCTTCCATTCTTCTTCCCCCTGGATGGGTTTGGCAGAGGCAATCCTTCCTGCCTACATGCAGTTTCAGTATACTTGGAGGACCAGGGGGTATCCTGTCGGTGTCTTCTTATGCCATTATTCCCATTGTACTTATTCACATCATAGCCCTTGTCCCCATTCACACCTTCCCGACTCCCAGGGCTTCAGTCCCTTCATCTGCAGGGTTCGTTAATCTTGTCTAGGGTTTACTAGTTAAATACGCATACTTGAAAAATCTGTTGTATGGCTTACTAATTATAGATGTATAACTTGCTAATACTGTCTAAGGTCTTCTAATTATTTATGCAAGCCTTGCTAATTCTATCTGGGGCTTGGCGACCCTTATCTCGTTCAGACTAACTCTACTTCTATTCTCAATTGTCTGTCCTTCTCTCCTTCATTCAGTGAACTTGCTGGTGTAGGAGATTCTTATCTTACTCAGACAGTGTCAGCTTCCTGCCTTCTAATATCCATGTCTCATGTTGTTTGCACTGACTTCATTCATTTACTTATGTATCAATTTTATTTTCTTCATTTCTTCATGTTCATATTGCAATGTCAGTTTTTCTCATCTCTCACAATCCTCACTTTTCTTTTAGATCAGTAATACTGATCTCACACAATGATCAGTGTTACTGATCTCAGTGTTACTGGTCTCTCACAATCCTCCGTTTTCTTTTAGATCAATATTACTGATGCAGTAAAGTGGAACTTGTCGGTTTTCCCAGCTGGTCAATAAACGGATAGCAGTTTCTATGTCCTCAGAAAGATGTTGGGAATTGTACATCCTTTGGGTGTAAGTGTTCTGACGAAAGGGTTGATGAGTTAAACGATGTGTACCAGTCTGTATGTAGGGAAGCAGTAAGATGGTGAGAGTAATGAGTCCAGCTGTTAAAAGGGTTGCGAGTATCAGATTCCAGTAACCTGTGAAAAGTCCAGTCGATCCTGCAGAGGACCGAGGTGGCAAAGTCTGTCCCTGGGCATGGGAAATTTTTTGACGTCCTGAAGAAGTGTTCTTAACCGCCAGCCCGTTGTGAGTAGTGTCTTTAAGGAGTCTTTCACAAGTGCTGCGTTCAGCAGCGAAGCTGTAATCGAGAGGCAGGCGGTGTTGTTGAAGTGTGTCTGGTAAACGTTGTTTATCTTCAGCCCGTAACCTCAGGGTCATTGTGTTGTGTTGGATGATAATGCCCAAGGCTGCATGGAGTCTGATTAGATGTTTCAGGTGGCAAGGAGCGTTAGCGATCTGTAGCCGCTGTTGCCGTTTATAACTGGAACTTCCCTTAACGATGCAGTAGTAAGGATTGTAAATGCCGGCGGAACCCAAAGGATGTTTGAGAAAAGACCAGTCTGGGGAGGATTGTGCATTACGATTAGAGATGTGTGTAACAGTCTGAGTAGAATTGAAGTTGTGAGTCGAAGCCTGTCTGTGTACATTAGCAAACGTCTTCTCTCTCTCTCTCTGACAGGTGCATTGGTTACTAACATTCAGTGTGTCTGTGTCATATCGCTCTCTTTGTGCTACAGGTTTAGAACTATTACCTTTAATATCTATGTGGGAAGTTAAGTGATGGTCTCTACAGCTGTTCTGGTCCCCTGGTCCGTATTGGAATCCCTTATTAAAACATATCTTACTATGGCTAAAAACTAAATCTACACCTTGTCTAAACTCTAAAGGAAAAAAATTGTGACCTCTGCTGCCCCTATTCCAGGAGGACTTAATACATTGTGAGTAATTAAGTGATGTCCCAGAAATGGAGAAGCAACAATTAAACAATACAATAAAGAATAAAAACAACATTACAGCACTTTTTCACGGCGTAGTGTAAGTTTCAGGTCAGATGGATGAGGCACTGCACGCCAGGTGGAGGGTTGAGTTTGAGTGTCTTGATCCTGTGGTTTGGTAGCTGGTTTAATCCGTTGGATGTGGGTCCAGCCTTTTTCTCTTGTTCGCACGGCAGCGTCAGAAATCAAAAGGACACAGTAGGGACTATCCCAGGCAGGTTTCAGTTGGTTATCTTGCCATGCTTTGACATAAACCCAATCACCAGGTTTAATAGAATGGATAGGAAATTCCAGGGGTGGAGTTTGGGCTAATAATCCCTTCTGTTTCAGGTCATGTATAGAAGTAGAAAGACCCTGTAGAAATTTTGAAATGTATTGATCATTAGCCTCAGGGATAGGGATATCAGTGTGGAATCCCATAAATGGAAGTCCAAACATCATTTCGTATGGTGAGACTGCAAGGTCTTTACGAGGGGCTGTGCGAATTCTAAGCAGGGCTAATGGTAAAGATTTAATCCAGGAGAGGCCAGTCTCTTCATGAAGTCGAGTAAGTTGATTTTTCAAAGTTTGATTCATTCTTTCAACTCGACCTGAACTTTGGGGGTGCCATGGGGTATGTAGTTGCCAGTCTATTCCCAGTTTCTTGCAGACACCCTGGAGAACCTGAGAGGTAAAATGTGTTCCTCGGTCTGAATCAATGGTTTGAATCAGACCATATCTTGGAATCACAGATTCAATAAGTATTCCGATTACAGTGATAGCTCGATCATTCGGGGTGGGGAAAGCTTCAACCCATCGTGTAAAATGATCTACCATGACTAGAAGGTATTTGTAAATACCAATTTTAGGAAGTTCTGTAAAATCAACTTGTATGCGTTGAAACGGGCGAACTGCGATGTTGCGACCGCCAGGCATTACAGGGCGCATAGATTTCTTATTGATTCTCTGACAGATCGGACAGCTGCGAGTAGTAAGTTTAGCAATTGTATATATACCGGAGCAGTATAAAGATCGTTGAAAGGCATCAACAAGCGCCTGAGTTCCCCAATGTGTCTGTTGGTGTAGCTGATCTACCACTTGGCGGGCTAATGCTTTGTTAAGGACTTGACGTCCGTCTGCTGTCCACCACAACCCGTCGGCAGTTTGGCGAAATCCCTGATCTTTCATTGAGACCTCCTCTTCCCGTGAAAAGATGGGGGTTTTTTAAATCTCTAGTGGTGTGGGCAGTAATAGGTGGATGTGAATCTTTTCCGCAAGTGCAGCCTGTTTGGCAGCTGCATCAGCCTGTCTGTTGCCCTGAGCTTCAGGACTGTCACCACTTTGATATCCTTGGACATGTACTACGGCTATTTCAGTCGGGAGCGTCAGAGCATCTAGGGATTGGACAATTAAGTGTTCATGGGCTAACTTCTGTCCTTTACCAGTTATCATTCCTCGTTCTTTCCAGATCTTCCCAAAGGTGTGGACTACACCAAAAGCGTACTTAGAGTCAGTGTAGATAGTCTCTATTTTGTTCTCTAAGCCGTGGAGTGCTCTACATAGGGTGTGTAATTCACAGGATTGCGCTGACCAATGACCAGGGAGGTGACCGGCTTCAATCACTAGTCCTTGCTTCCCATCCACTACACTGTACCCACTATAGCGAGTTCCTGCAATGCATCGTGAAGAGCCATCAATAAACCATCTTTCACCTTCTTTTAAAGGGACATCAGTAAGATCTTCCCTAATTTTGGTTTGTAGATCTATGACTTCTAAGCACTCATGTTCTAATTCATTTGTGGAATTGTCCAAATTTGGAGCAACGAGGAAGGCTGCTGGGTTAAGGGTTTTAGTCGTGAGCAAGGTCAAATCATCCCTATCCATTAGGATCGTTTCATATTTTAAAATTCTAGGGTCCGTGAGCCATCTCCCAGCACGTTGTAAGAGAATATTGCGGACTGTGTGAGGGGTGTGAACTATCATAGGGACGCCGAAAGTAATTTTCCGTCCTTCCTCAACTAAAACAGCAGTGGCTGCTATGGCTTGTACACATTCTGGACAGCCACGACAAACGGGGTCTAAAATCTTTGATAGAAAAGCCACTGGTTGTCTATAGCCTGCCCTGTCCTGGGTTAGTACTCCGGTGGCTACACCTCCTTTGGCATTAGTATATAAATCAAAAGGCTTATTTAAGTCGGGTAGTGCCAAGACTGGGGCACGCGTAAGGCTATGTTTAACGAAGTCAAAATCTTTAATCTCATCGTCTGTCCAGACTAGAGCTTCGGTTTCTATAATCGTGAGTTTATCGTAAAGAAATTTGACAAGGCTAGAATAATTTTCCATCCAGATTCTACAGAATCCCACTAAGCCAAGGAATTTCCTAAGTTCCTTGGCATTTTTGGGAGGGGGAATCTGCAGAATACCACGTATCCTCTCTGGACTTATTTTCCTAGTTCCCTGACTTACCAGATGACCTAAGTATTTAACTTCTGATTGAACAAATTGTAATTTGGATTCGCTCACTCTAAGACCTTTTTTTTCTAAAAAATTTAAAAGTGCAACAGTAAATTCTTTAGCCAATTCGTATGTTCTTCCAATAATTAACAAGTCGTCTACGTATTGTATTAGCTGACAATTGTCTCTCCGAGGAGACTCATCTAGTATCTGTTCCAGGACCTGACCGAATAAATTTGGAGATTCTGTAAAGCCCTGAGGAAGGACAGTCCACTGGTATTGATTTTTACGTCCAGTAAAAGGGTTTTCCCATTCAAAGGCAAACATGTCTCTGCTTTCTGTTGCTAACGGGCAGGTCCAGAAAGCAACTTTGAGGTCAATCACACTAAACCATTTACTATGGGGATCGATTTTACTCATGATCGTATAGGGATTAGGTACAACAGGGTGACGGGTAAGAATGATTTTGTTCAACTCCCTTAAGTCCTGTACTAATCGATAGGTACCGTCTGGTTTCTGGACAGGTAAAATCGGGGTATTAAAGGGTGACATACAAGGATCGAGTATACCATCCTTAAGCAGCTGGTCAATTACGGGCTGCAGACCTTTGCGGCCAGCCATAGGAATTGGGTACTGTTTTCTTCTAATTGTTTGTTGCGAGTCTTTTAAAGTAACTTGGAGGGGAGGAATGTCTAAAACCCCTCTATTGCCTTTTTCTGCCCATACTCTTGGATTGATAAGTTCTCGATCTTCCTCGCTTAAAATATAAAATTGAACCCCGATGCCTGATTCTAGTGGTCTGGTACCGATAGCCAATTGGTCCTGTAAGTCTCATCCTAATAAGCATACTCCAGCCTGGGGAAGTAGTAGAAGATCCTCTACTATTACCTTATTTCCCATTTGGATTCTGACCTCTCTTAATACAGGGACTGTGAAGTCTCTTCCTCCCACCCCCGAAATTATCATTGTCCCTTCTATTTTAACCCCCTTTGGTTGGTGTAAAATACTAGATCGGGCTTCTCCAGAATCAACTAAAAATATCATGTTGTCACTGTGGGGTCCTATGCATAAATTAACTAATGGTTCTCCGTGCAGCCCCACAGTGTGTATTGACTGAGAACCGTGACCCCCCTATTCATAATCTGCTTCCATCAGGGCATAGGATCGTGTGTCCCTGGCTCGCAGTGGGCAATCCTTTTTAAAGTGTCCTTCCTTTTTACAATGGAAACAGACAAATGTTCCCGTTTCCCAATCTCTACCTAGGTTTCTAAGGTCCCCGGAATCCTCCTCTACTCCTCCATCCACTGGGGTCCGCACTTCCCCACCCGTGGCTTCCCTCACCGCATACAGGAGCTGGCACACAGTCCCTATCCTTTTTATGTCGCTCATCTACTACCTCTCTGACTGCTTGGATTAATGTTTTTGCCTTCCCTATTTGCTTATCTTCAGACCTCTGGACAAATGCTTTCTGTGCAATCTGTAGTAGCTGGGTAATTCCTTGCTCATGCCAATTTTCTGTTTTTTGTAATTTTCTTCTAATGTCTGGGGCTGAGTTGGTAACAAAACCAGTTAGTACCAATTGTTGCCCTGCTGGGGATTCTATGTCGAGACCCCCATATTGCTGTATTGCCGTGCGCAATCTATTCAGAAATGCGGAGGGGGTCTCGTCGGGACCTTGGGGAACCTCAAAGGCTTTCTTGAAATTCTGTCCCTTTGGGACAGATACCTTGATTCCTCTTATCAAATTAACCCTGTACTCTTCCATCAATACCCGACCGTCATTGGTATTTTTATCCCAATTAGGTCTTGCCAAGGGAAATTTAGTTTCTCCGGGTACCGCATCTAGTCCCCCTTGGTGATCCCTATCCCAGACTTTAATCCCTGCCTGGCGGATCATTCCACGCTCATCCAAAGTAAACAGGGTCCTAAAGATAGATGTTAACTCCTCCCAAGTATATAGATTTGGTCCCAAAAATTGGTCTAACTGTTCGGCACATCCCTGGGGATCTTCTATCAGGGAGGTGAGTTCTTTCTTAAAGTTACACACTTCAGTACTGGTCAGGGGCACATTTATGAAACCGAGACCCTCTCCTACGGGAACTTCCCGCAGAGGTCGCATCCAGTTGGTTTCTGGCTTATTAAGTCTGGGTTCCTGCCCCCTGGGAGATGGATTGGGGGGCTCTGCCCTTTCTTCCTGAAGAGTCTCACACTGTTCTGAATTAAAGTTTCCTCTCTCTCCTGTCAACAGGGGTGGTAATCGAGTGCTTTGTGAGCGAGTCATCATACCACTCCTGCTCTCTTCTCTCTTCTCTAGTGGTGGGGGAGGTGGGGAAGGTGCAGAAGGGTAGGTTATAGGAGGGGGAGGAAAGATAGGAGCTGGCATAGGAGGAACATAAGGTGGAGAGAGGGAATGTAGCACATCCCACCCTTGTGGTTCAGGGACAAAAGGTTCCTCATCTCTCTTGTCCCTGTTCTCTTTTTCTTTCAAAACCAATTGATCACACGATCCCCTAAGCCAGCAGGCTGCATATTCCTTGCTCTCTAGGTTCTCTCTCTGGTTTTGATAGAGCCAGATGTTCAAAGCTTGACACATCCAGTCATCCTCGGATCCGAGTTTTGGCCAGTACACGGAGCTCCCTTTTATCGGGTATTTAACCCAGTCCCTACAACAATACCTGACCATGGTCAGTTTGTCCTTTCCACGGGTCCTTCCCGTGCCCCAGTCAGATAACATCAACCCAAGCGGGCTGTGTGTAGTTATCTGATCCTCACATCCTTTACCAGGACTCTCTTCCTTGCTACCCATATTTCCCATACTGATAGGCAAGTAAAATTCCTCTTACCGGGTTCCAGTAGCAAGGCTCTAGCGCGCTTCCTTAACGTTCTTCCGTTGTTTGTTCTCAATGCTTCTTCTCGGATATCACTCGCTTCTTCCACTGACCAGCCACCCGTCGTCCGTGAGTCCAGCTGAATCAGCTGGGATGCACCTACTCTCGTCGTCGGGCACTCTGTCAGTGGAGGGAGTGTGATCCCGGATGAGCCCCCATTTGTTAGAAATAGAAGTACTTTAAAGAAATTGCTCGAGACAAATATTGAGAACAAAGAACATTTATTACAACAACAATGCAAAGTTGGGTGCTTCCCCTTACCCTGGGAATACACACATACACTGGGCTCACCCAACTTTTATACAGTAAATTTCAGTATCAGAATACCCTCCCCCTTACATTCTTCTGCCCCCTGGATGGGTTTGGCAGAGGCAATCCTTCCTGCCTACGTGCAGTTTCAGTATACTTGGAGGACCAGGGGGTATCCTGTCGGTGTCTTCTTATGCCATTATTCCCATTGTCCTTATTCACATCCTAGCCCTTGTCCCCATTCACACCTTCCCGACTCTCAGGGCTACAGTCCCTTCATATGGAGGGTTCGTTAATCTTGTCTAGGGTTTACTAGTTAAATATGCATACTTGAAAAATCTGTTGTATGGCTTACTAATTATATATGTATAACTTGCTAATACTGTCTAAGGTCTTCTAATTATTTATGCAAGCCTTGCTAATTCTATCTGGGGCTTGGCGACCCTTAACTCGTTCAGACTAACTCTACTTCTATTCTCAATTGTCTGTCCTTCTCTCCTTCATTCAGTGAACTTGCTGATGGAGGAGATTCTTATCTTACTCAGACAGTGTCAGCTTCCTGCCTTCTAATATCCATGTCTCATGTTGTTTGCACTGGCTTCATTCATTTACTTATGTATCAATTTTATTTTCTTCATTTCTTCATGTTCATATTGCAATGTCAGTTTTTCTCATCTCTCACAGTCCCTTGCGGTCAGAATCAGGGGAATATATAATGGGGAATAAGGAAATGGCAGACCAATTAAATTCTTACTTTAGTTCTGTTTTCACAAGAGAGGATACAAATAACCTCCCAAGGATGTTGGGAAACATAGAGACTAATGTAAGGGAGGAGGTGAAAGAAATCAGTATCTCTAAGGACATGGTCTTGGGGAAATTGAAGGGATTGAAGGCCGATAAATCCCAAGGGCCTGATAATCTACATCCTAGGGTACTTAAGGAAGTGGACATTCTGAATTATTTTCCAGAACTCAATAGACTCAGGATCAGTGCCCATGGATTGGAGGGTAGCTAATGTTACCCCACTATTTAAAAAGGGGGGTAGAGAAAAAGCAGGGAATTATAGGCCGGTGAGGCTTACATCAGTAGTGGGCAAAATGATGGAATCCATTATTAAGGATGTAATAGCGGAGCCTATGACTAGCAGAGAAGGGATCGGACAGAGTCAACATGGATTTACAAAAGGAAAATCGTGCTTGACAAATCTATTGGAATTCTTTGAGATGGTGACAGGTAATATAGATGGGGGAGAGCCAGTGGATGTGGTGTACCTGGACTTCCAAAAGGCCTTCGATAAGGTCCCACATAAATGTCTGGCATGCAAAATCAAGGCTCATGGGATTAGGGGCAAGGTATTGATGTGGATTGAGAACTGGCTGGCAGATAGAAGACAGAGAGTTGGGATAAATGGCTCATTTTCTGAGTGGCAGGTGGTGACCAGTGGGGTGCCACAGGGATCTGTATTGGGACCCCAACTGTTCACAATTTACTTTAATGATCTAGATGAGGGGATTGGATGTAATATCTCCAAATTTGCAGACGACTCTAAGCTAGTGTGCACTGAAGAGGGGGTCAGGAAGCTCCAGTGTGATTTGGATAAATTGGGGGACTGGGCAGATACATGGCAAATGCACTACAATGTGGATAAATGTCAGGTTATCCACTTTGGTAATACAAACCGGAGGGCAGATTACTATTTGAATGGCAATAGATTGGGAGATGGGGAAGTGCAGAGAGACCTAGGGGGTTCTTGAGCACCAGTCACTGAAGGTGAGCATGCAGGTACAGCAGGCGGTTAAAAAGGCAAATGGTATGTTGGCCTTCATATCAAGAGGGTTTGAGTATAGGAATAAGGAAACCTTACTGCAGCTGTACAGAGCCTTGGTGAGACCCCACCTGGAGTATTGTGTGCAGTTTTGGTCACCTTATCTAAGGAAGGATTTTCTTGCAATGGAGGGAGTGCAGAGGCGATTCACCAGGCTGATACCTGGAATGGCAGGAATGACTTATGAGGAAAGATTGCGCAATTTGGGATTGTACTCGCTGGAGTTTAGAAGATTGAGAGGGGATCTCATAGAGACATATAAAATTCTGGCAGGACTGGACAGAATGGATGCGGAAGGGATGTTTCAAATGGTGGGGGAGTCCAGAACCCAGGGCCATGGTTCGAGGATAATAGGCAAACCATTTATGACTGAGATGAGGAGGAATTTATTTACCAAGAGGGTGGTGAATCTGTGGAATTCATTGCCACAGAGGGCAGTAGAGGCAGGTTCATTGAATATATTTAAGAGGGATTTAGATATATTTCTTCAGTATAAGGGAATTAGGGGTTACGGAGAGAAGGCGGGGACGGGGTACTGCACTTTAAGATCAGCCATGATCTCATTGAATGGCGGAGCATGCTCGAAGGGCCAAATGACCTCCTCCTTCTCCTATCTTCTATGTATCTATGTAAGCTATATGGGGAAAACACCACTGTCAAGTCTTCTGCCTTAAAGGAGTAATTATATTCAAATGGGTAGTAGATCAAGAGATGGAAACAGTGAAATCAGACAGAGGTGAGTGGCTGCTTAAATTAGAAACATTCGTGTTCATGCTATAGAGTTTAAGGCAGCCCAGGAGGAATATAATGTGTTTTCTTTAAGATTGTTTGCCCTCACCTTGGCGAAGGATGGGGCCAACAGACATGTTGCTGGAAGGGTTCGAGAATTGATATGGTAGGTCACAGGAAGCTCAAGTTTAGATCCACAGAGCACAGGTGTTTAGCAAAATGGCCACCCAGTCTGTATTTGGTCTTGCTGATATTGAGGTCAACTGAGTCGACCAAATGTATTAGATTAGGTTGGATGGGGTGCACGTGAAGCTCTGCCTCACCTGGAAGGCCTGATTGTGGCCTTGGATGGAGGTGAGAGGAGATGTAGGGACAAGTTTGGCAATTTCTGCAGTTCCAATGGGGAGTGCGTCAGGTGGAGGTGGGTGGAGAGGGAAGTGCCGTCGAGTGAGTCACAGAAAGACATGCACCTATGAAAAAAGGATATGAGTGGAGCGGTTTAGATGTAGCAGGTTAGAGGATGGTGCTGAATTTGGAAGTGTCCAAGGATAACGTGTCAGATGTGGCAGCTGATGGGTGGTAAGTGAGAAATCTGCGGGATTCTGTTCGTGTTCTGCCGGAAAGGAGGTGGGGTAAAGGCAAAAAGATAATTGGAGATATGGGTGCAGGGTTTATCAATGGGGGTCGGCAATTATTGAAGAAATAAGACATTTTGGGTACCCTGGTATGAGGACCTAAACTTGGGATTGTTACAGGTCCAGAGGACCCCAAAACCTAGCAGCAATAGAAAATCACCAAGACAAACAGATACTTCAACAAATGTCTTTTTAATTTCCTTGAAACAAAAAAACAGGATGAAACTTTAAACTATCACTATTAATGTAACTGCCTAACATTAACCCTTTCTAATTCTAAGCACAGGTGTATTTAATGTGTATAAAGTTCTTTGACACTCCTACAAGTTCACCGGTATCTATCAATTCTTATACTGTGCACAGCATTCAACATTTATGACTTTTCACCAAGCTCTGGTGCTTAAAAGTAAATGTTTACCCTCCAGGAAGGCTCTTGTTGGTTTCAGAGAGGGATTTCTTGCTCATTGGACACACAAAAACTGATTCCCTCTGATCAGCCACTTTGGTGTCTTGCCAAAGAAACTTTCACCATCAGAGTTTTCCAAATGATAACCTCTTCTGCAGGTCACCATTGAGTTCCTTTTGTTTCCCTTATTTCAGGTGAAACACCATTTCTAGCCAGCCATTTCCTCTTGTATGTAGAACAAGGTTTTTCAACAGGCTGAACTGAGAACTCACAACCCGTCTTCAAAATGGGGTTTCAACAAGATGCCAGCTTGCCATCTCTCTCTCTTTTAGCAAAAAGCCTATTTGGTGTCTCCTCTCTGCTTGCAAAAGCACATGACCTTCTTAGAACAGTTAACTTCTGAGTCCAATAATATGTTGTTTTAAAAACAATATTCCATTTTGCACCTGCTTTTGAAATTATTTAGCTAAACAGTCTTTGCAAAGGCTCTCGGTGGCTCTCAGCGCCTGCATGACTCTCTCTCGGCAAAGCTCTTGCATTTTACGTAAGAGCTGTTTTGCAAAGTGTTTGTATTTGTTTGTGACCTACACGACTCCTACAATCTATCCTTCAAAAACATATCTACATACAATATAAAATATAGATAATCTGTCACAGGACAGATGCAGCAGAGGAGTTGTGATAAAATCAATGGTGTCCTTGCAAAAAAATAAGTGGGAAGAGGTATAATCCAGGTAGCTCTGGTGAGTGGAGTTTATAATAGTTTGAAACTTGAACCTCTCTCTCTATTTCAGGAGACAATTTACTCTCATGTATTTAAAATGTGTCATAACACACAAAATTGTTTTTTTCTTGCTGAAAGACAGACAGATTCGCCATTGGCAGAAATTGCCTGAAATGCCTCTTGCAGCCAGAGAAGGAAGGAAATGAGAGTCACTCTCCCCCACCCCCACCATCCCGAATCCTGGGCCAAGTCACTGAGGGTCTGTGGATTCTCTTTCAGTGCTCACAGATCAATCCAAGCCATTGGTAATGCGAGCGGCAGTTTTGAACCTCTGACACGATTAGGAATCCTTCAGCACCCACTCATATCCCAGGTCTGACACCCTTTTAGCCAGTCTTCAACCAGTCTCTAGGAATCCATGACCTGGTGTGAGTTCCTTGACTGCTTCTTTACACAGCCTGCGTGGGTTCCTCTCCTCAAGTCACCAACAGCCTGTCACCTGTGTGGGTCCTTCAGCTGCAGAACCCCTCACTGGTCTGCTTCCATTGTCACTGACCTGTGGATTGAATCCTCTGCTTCTAGATGTTGATGGGGTTTGGTCTTCTTGTTTTCTGGTGCCCTGCGCTAGTCCTGCGCTTCCCTAGAGTTCGCGGTGCCGAGGAAATTTAACACATCTAAATTAAAATTTTACAACTTAGAGGAGAATCTCCCATGTCTAGAGGGATGGAAAGGGCATTATTACAAATTGAAGCCTAATATTGGAATTTTCATGTGCCAAATTTGGAAAAGCATAGAGTATATATTTCTCAAGCTATATGTAATTTTTTCCAAAAGAATACAACTTTGAATGTTTGCATGTCATCTTGGCATCCCTAAAAATATATCTGATTTCCAACTAATTAAATACATTTCCTCATCACCACTACGGCTAATTTAACAAATTTCAATTGATATATTAATAGTTTTAATTTGGGCCTTGTTCATTCAATATTTCCTAATAAAAATAAAGTTTGATTTTGCGGAAAAACATCTCCTGTAGCTTGTTCCAAAAAATTTATAATTCTCCCTAAAAAGATCTTACTTTAGGACAAAGATAAGTTGAATGCAAGAAAGTTGCTACATCTTCACCACACTTAAAACATTGATCTGATAATTCTGATTTTATTCTAATCAATTTCTCTAGTGTAAGAAGTAACTGTAGAAGAAAAACTAGTTGTGAATTCCTTCCTCACTGCTGTAGTGTGGAACTCTGGTCAATAGTTCCAGACTGCTGAGTTGAAGTGAATTAATACATCTCCCCTGGATCACGTGATCCCTATTGCCAAATCAGCTTCCTGCAGTGCTTTTCATATCCAACTGCGTGACTCACCTGATTCTTGGTGTAGCTTTCAGATAAAATCCTTGCTGACATCTGGTACATGACTAATGTAAAAACAATTATACTGAACTAATTTATATCATACATTACTACAACATTCAAATCCATTTCCCACATTTGTCTAGACTTATGAACTCCTCATTTAAAAATTCCTACTAGTAATAAAGAATACATTATCGAAGTAAACATTTTAACAATACCTCTTTATAAGGAATTTCTATTTCAGTACAACATGGTTGGTCCTAACATATCCTTCAAATATGTCCTTAGTTGGAAAGAGCAAAAAAGATTGCGATGAGTTATACAATATTTATTTCTCAGTTGCTCAAATGACATTATTTTACCCCTTTCATCACAATCTTCAAAATTTATAATCCCCTTACGAAACCAGCTATTCAGAAATTGATGATCCTTCGAAAAAGAGACGAGGATTTGTATATCCACTTACACCAATTTCATAATTTATTTTATTCCATATATTAATTAAATGTTTCAACAGTGGTTTATCTTTATCACCAACCATTAATTTCAATTCCCACTTGGATATAAATTCTTCTGCTTTTCCTCTCTCCTATTTTATTTGATTCAAATTTAACCCATGGCAATTTTTTCCCTTTCAAAAATAGAAGCAAGAAATCTCATTTGAGCTGCTCAATACTAATTTTCAAAATGAGGAAGCTGTAGTCCTGTCAATGTAGAATTTGCATTGAGAGAAACGCAGCTGTCTTTAGCTATCTTATTGAATTGGCTAAAATGGCATAACATGAGAGCAAATATCCTGGAGGAGTGTGGGTCACTTGTAGCATGCGATTCAATCGGAAATGTGTTCACATGACATAAACTCATGATGCAGACTGTTTTCTAAGAATGGAAAACAAGAGGAAGGTTGTCTAGGTCTCCAGCAGGATATAGATCACAAGATAAAGGAGTAGAAGTATGCCCTTTGAGTCTATTCCACTATTCTTGCACTCAGCCCCACTGCCCAGCTCTCTCCCCATTACCCTTGATTCCTTGACTAATCAAATACCTTCAATCTCTGCCTGAAATACGCCCAATGACCTCAATTCCACAGATTCACGATCCACTGACAAAATAATTTGTTCCACATTTGTTTTAAATTGACACCCTTTTATCCTGAAATTATGCTCTCCTGTCCTAGAATCCCCTACCATGGGAAACATCATTGCCATATGTACTCTGCCTAGGGCATCCAGCATTTGAAATCCTTCTGAGGTCCCCCGTATCCTTCTGTACTCCAACTAGTACAGTCAAAGAGTCGACAATTGTTCATCATACACTAACCCTTTCATTCCTGATATCATTCCAGTAAATCATCTCTGACCTTCTCCAACACCAGCACATCTTTTCTCAAATACGGCACCCAAAACTCTAAACCTGATTGAATGGAAAGGGAATTCTCCAACAACACAGACACAACAGTTACATGATATTATGTCTTGTTGATATTTACAATAATTATTGAAAAGTCAATTAATAATTTGCAAAAGATGCCGGGTCTCTTTTTTGGACTATTATCATAACCGGAAGCTTGTTGCTGAGTTACGAGACCAGAGGATCCCAAAACACAGCAGCAATAGATATTCACCAAGACAAATGGTTGCTTAAATAAAAGTTGATTTTAATTATCTTTAAACATGAAAACAGAATTACTCTTTAACTTATCACCATTTTACTAACTTACTTTACCTAACTTACCCCCCTTCTAATTCTAAGTGCACGTGTGTGTAATGTGTGTGTAAGTTCAGAAAAGTTCCTTGATTCACAGTCCAATCTCACTTCTCATTCCTCCAAGTCCACTGTATGCAGGCCATTCTTATACTGTGCACAGAATTGAACATATCAAAAGTTCACCAGACTTTGGTGCTCAAAAGGTGAATGATTACCACTCGGGAAGGTTCTTGTTGGTTTTCAGAGAGAGGTGCGTTGTTCAGGGAAGCATTAGTGTTTATTTGTGCTCAACGAATCAGCATCTGAAAACCGTTATATCATCAGAAAAGCTCTCATAGCTTTAGCATGGAGCAGAGCTGATCCAGGACTTTGCAGGTATTTAAGGGAGTGTGTGGGCAGGGTTTGTTCTGGACCAACAATCTCACCAAATGACACTGCTTGAAATCAAGATTCAAACCATTTTGAGGAATACAACAGGAATTGTTCAACAAGAGGCTGGTGTTCCCTGAGGAGTTTTCTTTCAATAGTGGAAATTATTTTTTTTTAAAAAAGCCCATTAATCTTCCTGATGCAAATCTTTGTATTTAACTTTCAGGTTGCTCTCTGTTGTTAACTTGGAGGCCTTTAATGTGGTGACAGGGTGGAATCTTTGCTTTAACCAAGCAGTTTTCTTGCAATTTTCCAGCTGAGGGATGCGGTGCAGTTGCTTGCAAGTTTAGCAAGTGGGATTATGATGTGAAACTGCAAGTCACAGCGTGATTTTTGTTTTTGAAAATGCAGATGTGAAAATGTTAACTTTGGTCTCCTTGGTTTGATTAAGTTTACAGAGGAGACGTTGGGTCAAGCTGAGAAGACAGAGTTGGATGCCCATTAGGCGAATCTGCTGGGCAAAGCAGAAAGCACAAAACAAGGGACTGAAAAAATAATGAAGCAGACTGAAGTGACGTTGAACCAAACCCAGGTAAAGAATTTAATTTTGTGCAGTGTACTTAAGAGACCAAACAATTTGGGCTTTTAGTGGTGACCTATTTAAATGAACAAAATCTGATTAGAATAGAAGTTTATGGAATGTTTAGAAGTTGCCACAAAAAAATGGAGCATATAAATTAGATGTTGTAATTAAGATAAATGAACAATACAATGAGCCTGATGTCACAGCATCTGCCTCACTACCATACATCACCATTAAACCTTCTCCCCAATATGAACTTGATGACTGTAGAGCTTATTGAAAGAATCAAAGACTTGTTGATCCAAACCAAGGCTTTTATTAGCAAAAGACAGGAGCTCTTCACAGGTGGCCGACCAGTCCGGAATGATCTGACCTGGCTAGGGACACAACCCTTTAAGGCCCAGAGAGTAGGCGTGGCTAAGCTCTCAGCCAATCGCTGTAAGTGCAGTCTAGATACTGTAACTATATACACTATGTATATTGGTGATAGATCTGTACCATCAAAATGTCAAAGTATATGCCAGAATTTATTGTACATCACTGTTAAACCTTCTCACTCTAGTGAATCTGGTGTCAGCATTATCTGTCTAAGCCTAAGTTAACCATTCAACATTCTTCCCACTCTGAACCTGGGGTTACAGTATCTAACAGAGTTTATCGTGCAACACTGATAAACCTTATTAACCCTGTGAACCTGGGGTCACAGTATATTCCACAATTTATCGTACATCACCGCTAAACCTGCTCCCCACTGTGAACCTGGGGTTACAGTATCTTTTACAGTTTAGCGTACATCACTGATAAACTTTCTCCCAATTGTGAATTCGGTGTCACAGTATCTGCCTCAGTTTTCCGTACATCACCATTAAACCTCTCCCCAATGTGAACCTGGTGTCACTTTATCTGCCACATTTTATTTTACATCACCGTTAAACCTTTTTCTTACTGTGAAACTTTCGTCACTTTATCTGCCACAGTTTATTTTTTTTTTATCACCGTTAAACCTTATTCCCGTAGTAAACCTGCTTTCACAGTATCTGCCACAGTTCATAGTATATCACTGTTAAACCTTCTCACAAATGTGAATCCTACTATAAAATAATACTCCCCTTCTAAGTCTCGCTGTATTCGAATCCCCACCTATTTTAAAAATTCCAAAAAAAGAGAAAAATCAATCCCAAAACAAACTAATCAAAAGTAGTAGCCCCCTAAAAATCTGGGTGTGGTAAAGTCCATAAGTGGGAGGTGACTAAAGGACTCAGTGTCACCCACCCCCAGTCAGACTTTCACAAAGTCCTGAAACAAAAACATTCAACCCAGTGATTCCAGTCCCAATGATTTTTCCGGATCTTCAATATCGAGAAGACTTTGCGTCAATTCAACTTTTTTTCCCATTCTTTCCATATTTTCCAATCTTCCCATTTCCATTCCCATTGACCCTTCCCTTCGATGACAATGGTGACGATCGCCCATTTCCTCGTACTTCTGGCAATGAATTAGCAAATATTAAAGCATCATGGTCATTTTCAAAAAACTGAGATTGAAAATTCCCATAAAAATCTTTCAATACTGCCGCATAACGAAAAGCAAATTTATATCCCTTTCACCACAATACTTCTTAGGCTGAATTAAATTCTCGGTCTCTTCTGATAATTTCTTGACTCAGATCTGCATTAAAAAAAACCCTATTATTTTGAACCATCAGTGGAGCTTGATCTTGCCGTGTTTTCTGCACCACCAATCGGAGGATCATCTCTCTGTCTTGATATTTAAAACAGCGAATCAAAACTGCTCGTGGTAATTGGCCTGGAAACAGTTTCTTCCTTAACGCTCTGTTTGCTCGATCTAATTCCAGTCCATCTGGAACGAATTACCTGCCCTACACTTCTGGGATCCATTTCTTCAAAACTTTTATCGGATCCGAACCTTCCATATCTTCCAGAAGACCCACTATCTTAACATTATTTCTACGACTTTGGTTTGCTAATAAGTCAAACTTCTTCAATAATTCCTTCTTCTGAATCCCCTAATCTACAAAAGGATCTTCCACTATTTCCATTTTTTCTCTATTACGCTCCACTTGACACTTGCATTCAAGAAAGCCTCCTCAATCTTTTTAACATGATCTTGCACAGTATCCACTGATCGTGTCCATCTCGTAACATCACTCTTAACTACATTAATATCTTGCTTCATAAAAGTTATCTTTTCAAACACAGTGTTCATTTTAGTTTTCATTTCTGAAAATCCTTAACTCATCTGATGAGTCATCTGCATTGATATATTTGCCATATCTTCCATGAGCTGATCAATCCCTTCTAGAATTGGAAACACAGAATCCAGTCCAGGATCCATCACCTCCCTTTGAGGCCGAACATCTTTTGCCTTAGTCCCCAGTTCTTCAAACTCAAATGAAGTTGAGCAGTCTTCTTCCTCCAAAGCAGTAGGTCCTCTTCCAGTGCAGCTGCAGGTCTGGACACCCGACAACAGCATGCCTACCTCATCAGCTGGCATCACTCGGGCTCCCCCATAGCCCACACCTTCTCCAAAGTTTCGTGGACACTCGACGCATGGAGCATGCCTGGTAGGGCCACCCACCGTGCAGGTGCATCTTCCGACGCTATACTGTGCACCCCCGGACCACCAGGCAATGCTGCAAGCACGCAGGCCTGTCCTCACTCAGCTGGCCCGCCCTCACGCCCGAGTTAACGAGCGTATGAGTTGAAACCGGCCGAACTCATCGCTGAGCCTGCACCATCTTGCGATTCCACAAGATGGCGCCGGTGTATTACTAAGTCGGGCAGGAGTCTTCTGAGGCTTGGGGACTCCAGTGAACAACTCCGTTGCTTCAACTTGAACTAGGCCTCGATTCTTCAACAATTTTGTAAGGTAATTTCTTCTGTAACTGTGTTTTCACTTTTTTTCACATTTGCAGCTATTTCGATCCTCCACTATTCCCAAGTCTATAAACAGTATTTTTAATCACTTTTACAACTTTTAAAATTGAGCATTTAATAGTCTAACTGGGGAAGGTTGGAACCACATGTCTACCCTCTGCGCCATCTTGTCACAGTATCTGACATAGTTTATAGTAAATCACTGTTAAACCTTCTCATTCCTCTGTTTCTGCCTCAGTCTACCTTTAATCAACATTAAATATTCTCCCCCTGTTAACTTGGTGTTAAAGTATCAGCCTAAGTTTACCACACATCACCATTAAACCTTCTTCCCAGTGTGAGACCGTTTTTACTGTATCTGCCATAGTTTATTGTAAATCACTGTTATACCTTCTCACTACTGTGAACTTGGTGTTACAGAGTCTGCCAAAGTCTACCTTACATCATCAGTAAACCTTCTCCCAAATGTGAGCCTGGTGTTATTGTATCTGCCACAATTTATTGTACATCACCGTTAAACATTCTCCACCATGTGAACCTGGTGTCACTGTGTTCACGAAAGGTTATCGTACAGCTCTGTAAAACATTTTCCCCACTATGAACCCAGTGTCACAGTAACTGCCTCAGTTTCCCATACATCACCAATAAAGCTTTTTTTTCCCACTCTGAGCCCAGTATCAACGTATCTACGTAGTCTCCCGTACATCACCATTAACCTCCTCCCCATTGTGCACCAGATTTCACAGTATCTGCCACAGTTTATTGTACATCATTTTAAAACCTTCTCACTACTGTAATCCAGGAGTCATATAATCTGCCTTATTCTACCGCACATCTCTGTTAACCCTTCTCAATACTGTGAACATGGTGTCACAGTGTCTGCCAAAGTCGACTGTACATCACATTCACCCCATGTTGACCCATTTTTCACTGTTTTTCCCACCATTTATCGTACATCAGAGTTCAACCTTCTCCCCACTGTAAACTTGGAGTCACAGTATATTCCACAGTTTATTGTACATCACTGATATACCTTCTCCTCATTGTGAATGCAGTGTCATCGTATCTGCGTCAGTCTTCCGTACATCACCATAAACTTCTCCCCAATGTGAACTTGGTGTCACTTTATCTGCCACAGTTAATATTACATCACCATAAAACATTGTTCCAACTGTGTACCTGGTATCACGGTATCTACCACACCTTATCATGCATTACTGTTAAACCTTCTCACTACTGTGAAATTGATGTCACAGTATCTGCCAAACTCTACTGTATATCACTGTTAAATATTCTCCCCATTGTGAACCTCATGTCACAGTATCTGACACAGTTTATTGTACATTACTGTTAAACCTGCCGGATAAGCTCCAGATAGTGGAGCATCTGCAGCAACTGGGGCCTCACCGCTCCACCTGGTCCAGAGCCTCTGGTGGCTGGCGCCCCTGCAGAGATTATCGATGGCTTAATGACATGACAGTATCTGACCGTTACCCCATCCCTCTCATTCAGGATTTTACGGCCAATCTGCATGGCGCGAGGTTATTCTCCAAGGCCGATCTGGTGCGCGTGTGTCATCAATCCCATTGTCGCCTGAGGACATCCCCAAAACAGCCATCATCACCCCCTTCGGCTTGTTCAAATTTCTACGCATGCCTTTGGAGCTCAAAATCATCACCCAGACATTCCAGCACCTCATAAATACGTGGCGCAGGGATTTGAATTTCATGTTCATTTATCTGGATGACATTCTTGTCGCCAGCAGAGACTGGGCACAAATCAAGTCTCACCTGCACACCCTCTTCTCCCTACTGGCCGAATCTGGCCTAACAATCAACCTGGCCAAATGCCAGTTCCGGAAAGAGTCCATGCAGTTTCTGGCCCACATCATCATGGCCGAAGGAGCTACACCAGCTGCTATGAAGGTCACTGCAATCAGAGATTTTCCATGCCCGGACAACCACAAGGGGCTACAAGAGTTTGCAGGTATGGTCACCTTCTATAACCGATTCATTCCAGGAGCTGCACACATCATGCAGCCACTCTTCGCCAAGGACAAGATACTCGCCTGGACTCCAGAGGCCAACAGGGCATTCAAAGCCACGAAAGTTGCCTTCATGAAGGCTACCCTGCTCCTCCACCCACGCACCGACCTTCCTATGGTGCTCTCCATCGATGCCTCTGCCACTGCCATTGATGCAGGTTAATGGACAGTGGAAACCACTGGAATTCTTTAGCCAACTTCTTCATCCGCCAGACCGCAAGTATAGTGTTTTCAACCGTGAGTTGCTGGGCATGTACCTTGCTGTGCCTCATTTTCGCTATTTCTTGGAGGGGAGGCCTTTCACAATTTATACCGACCACAAACCCCTCACTCAAGCTCTCGCTATAGCTAGAGATCCCTGGTCGGCCCACTTACACCTTCACCTGTCCTTTGTATCGGAGTTCACCACCCACATTCAGCACAAGGCAGGGAAAGACAATGTGGTGACTGAAGCGCTCTCCCAACCGGCCATTTGCTCGCTGATACCCAGCCTAGACTATGACCAGCTTGTCCCAGATCAGAAGTCCGATGAGGAGATGCAGGCCTTCAGGACTGCCATCATGGGCCTGCGGTTCCAGATCCTCCTGAATCCTCTCAGTGTTGAGCACCCTGCGACCAATGGTTCCCTAGCAGCGGCGCAGGCAAGTCTTTACCATATCCACGAGCTTTTCCACCCTTCCATCAGGTCCAAGGTTCATATGGTGGCAGAACACTTCGTCTGGCACAGGCTTCGAAAGCAGATTGTGGACTGGGCCAGAACCTGCACCCATTGCCAGCTTTCCAAGGTACACAGGCACACCAGAATGCCCGTGCAGGATTTTGAACATGTCCGAGAACGTTTCAGCCACATACATGTGGACATTGCCAGCTCCTTACCCGTTTCCCGAAGTAACTGTTACCTTTTCACAGTGGTAGACTGCACCACTCGTTGGCCTGAGGTGATCCCGATGCCAGATGCCTCCACGGACTCATACTCCCAAGCACTTTTGACCGGTTAGGTTACCTGGTTTGGCGTCCTGGCCCACCTCACCAGCGAATGTGGCACGCAGTTCACCTCTGCACTCTGGGCACAGCTCATCAACAGACTGGGAATTGAGCTGCATCACACAACGGTCTATCACCCACATACCAATGGACTGGTCGAACGATTGCATCGCCACCTTAAGTCGGCACTTGTGGCCTGCGTCACCGGCCCCAACTCAGTGGATAGGCTGCCTTGGGTAATCCTGGGAATCCGTTAGACACCCAAAGAAGACCTGCAGATGTCATCTGTTGATCTGGTCTACGGTAAACCACTAGCCCTACCTGGTGACTTTATCAATGCACCTCACAACCTGCAACAGTCACCGCACGATTTATTTCTCCGACTCCGGGCCCAGTTTGACTCATTCACACTCCCACCACCGCCCAGACATGGCACACAGGCCTCTTACATCCCCAGTGAGGCCCTTCCACAGCACTCCTTCAAAGACCATATGAAGAGCCGTACAGAGTCATCCATCATTCGGGATCAACCTTCACACCAGACATCAGTGGTAAGAGGGAACTGTTTACTGTGGACAGATTAAAGACAGCATACCTCGACCCCAACGAGCCAGTGGTCGCGGCTCAACCCAAGAAGTGAGGCTGCCCGGCAAAAAAGGCCATTGGTGCCGGTTCTGGGGGTCTGTGTGGCGGCAAGCCATGACGCAGGCAATCCAGCCCCTCATGTCACGCACGTGGCGGGGCAGCCAGCCAAAGTGGCGCTGTCGGGGGTTTCTCCCTGACCTCGGCACCAGACTCAGAAGCCCGCATCCTGCAGCCCACGTGACCACCCCAGCTACGTCCGGTCCCCCGGTGTGCTTCTCAGTCAGGTCCGGGCTGGGAGCATAAGACCAGCCAGGCAGACCTGAATAAAGGAGTTTTTGCTCACTGAACTCAACCCATCTGGTTGTGAGGTCATTCAGTAACAGAGTAGCCGCCGCTACAGTAGTATCTTAATTTCTTTTCCTTTCTTTTCTCTTTTATATGTTATCAACATATATTTGTAAACACTGTAACATTGTGATTTGATATTAATTGTTATAATATTTGATTTAAAGGAGGCTGGTCCAAAAAAGGCATAAAAAAGATTTTAATATGGGGACAGGAATAAAAGAAAAACAGAGGGTACTGGTGTGAGGGAGGGAAGGGTAATATTGTTGTGGGGTAGGTTCAGATGGGTCAGCTGAAGGGACTCGACCGATCCATCCATGATTTGTCCAGCAGCTTCCTGCCATATAGTGGTGAACCAGGGCTTTGCCTGATGGGGACACGGTCCTCTGAGCTCTGCACAGATAGATTGTGCTTTTCTCTAAAACACACTTCCTCAGGTAAAGCAGAGGAAGTGGAAAGGCCCTAGTGTGAAGGGGTAGGGAGGGGGGTGATGGGGAAGAGTTGGGACCCTCCAAAATCATTATGATCAGGCCTCGCTCGTATTTCTCTTCCCAGGAGAAGGAGCGATCTCAGAGACAAGACACGAGTCCAGAAGAACCTCGCATCCCAGCTGAACAGAGGTCGGACAACATCATGATGGCCTGAATCTCTCCCCTTCTTCTCCCTCTGGGCCTGCCAACCCCATTCCCTGCATCTTCCATGTCCCTTCACCCACGCCCCCTTTCTTCCCTACCCTTCCTCCATCCCAACACCCTCCTGCTTACCTTCCCCTTCCCTCACACCTATGCCCTAATCCCAGCCCTCCTCCCTTCACCTCCCCTTCCCCCTCCCCCTTTCCCCTTACTACCCTAACCTAGGGGAAGGAGTGGTAGGGGAAGGGGGTAGGAGAAAGGGGGTAATGGAAGTGGGGTGAGTAAGGGGTAGGCTTGGGGTTGTGGGTATGGGATAGGGGTAAGGGGTATGGTTTGGGGAAGGGATAGGTGTAGGGTATAGGGGTAGGGTTTAGGGTTGGGTTGGGTGAGAGTAAGGGTTAGGGCCGGGATAGAGGTAACATCATGGTTAGGGTTAGGAGACATGGGCTAGGATTAGGTCTAGGTTTAGGGTGAGGTTTAGAGTTTGGGGATGTGGGTTTGTGATGGGTTTAGGGGAAGGGGGTAGGAGAAGGAGGTAGAGGTAGGGTGAGTGTTTGGGTTAGAGGAAGGTGGGTAGAATTAGGGTTGGGGTTAGGGGACAGCGTAGGGGTAGAGATAGAGTTAGGGGATGGGGTAGGGGTAGAGTTAGGGGACGTGGAATAGTGATGGGGGTATCGGTAGTGTTAAGGTTAGGGTTTGTTAGGGGTTAGAGTTAGGAGTAGGGGAATGGGAAGGGGGAGGGGAACTGGGAGGTGAAGGGGGAAGGAAATGGGGAGGGTAATGGGCAGGGGAATGGGGAGGGGAATGTAATGGAAGATTAAAACCGTTTTTTTTTACTTTTGCAACCTTTGCTTCTGCAAGGCTGAGAACCTGCTTGTTTTTTAGAATCTGCAGACTTAAGCTAAATTCCACCGAGGGGCCAGAGATGCAGTTATCTGACAAAAGGACATCTGTGTACCAAGAACATTTAATCTTCCTGCTTGTTTTGGTCACAGGCTGTCAGAGGCCTAGCCTTGATGCAAAATAACCATTGTATTCAAAGTGTTGGAATCAGAAGTACCTTCACAGAAATTGCTCGAGACAAAAATTGAGAACAAAGAACATTTATTATACAACAGTGCAAAGTTGGGTGTTTCCCCTTAGCCTGGGAATATACACACACACGGGGGCTCACCCAACTTTTATACAGTTGATTTCAGTATAGGAATACCCTCCCCCTTACATTCTTCTGCCTCCTGGATAGGTTTTGCATTAGGCAATCCTGCCTGCCTACATTCTGTTTCTGTGAACTTGAAGGACCAGGGGGTATCCTGTTGGTGTCTCATCATGTCATTATCCTCATTGCCCTTATTCACAAACCTGTCTTTGTTCTAATTTACACCTTCCCAACTCTCAGCGACAACCTCTTCATATGTAGAACTTGCTAATACTGTCTAGGCCTTACTAATTACATATGCAAAACCTGCTAATTCTATCTAGGGCTAGGAGACCCTTATCTTATTCAGACTAACTCTGCTTCCTACATTCTATTATCTATTGTCTATCCTTATCTCATTCATTCGGTGAACTTGCTGATTCTGTCTAAAGGCTAGAAGATTCTTATCTTATTCTGACTAACTCTGCTTCCTACATTCTAATATCCATTTCTTATCCTGTTCATACTGGCTTTATTCATTTACACATATATCTATATTAGTTTCCTCATCTTCATATATTTATATCAGTTTTACTCATCTCTCACAATCCTCACTTTTCTTTTAGCTACACTTCGTGAATTCTCAACTGAAATGTATTACTTGCAAACTTGGTCTTTTTCCCAGCTGGTCAGTAAACGAACTGCAGTCTCAGTATCATTAGACAGAATTAGGGAAACATACATCCTTTGGGTTATAGTGTTCTGATGAGGGGTTCGATTAATTAAATACTGCACACAAGTCTTTAGGCAGGGGAGCACCATAATGGCCAGAATAGCGAGTCCAGCTGCTATAAGGGCTGTGGGTATCAGACTCCAGTTACCAATAAAAAGTCTAGTCCATCCCACACCGGACCAATGTTGCCAAGTCTGAATCTGGGCATGGGAATATTTTCGAACTCCTGAAGAAGTGTCTTTAACCGCCTGACCGTTGTGAGCATCGTCATTAACCTGTCTTTCACAAACGTTGCCTTCAGCAGCCAACGAGTAATCGAGAGCCAGGCGGTTTTGTTGAACTGTGGCTCGTATCTGTCGTCTTTCTTCAGCCCATAAATGCAGGGCCATCGCTGTCTGTTCAGTGATGATCTCCAAGGCTGCCTGGAGTCTGATTAAACGATTTAAATGCCAAGCAGCTTTATTATTCTGGAGCAGCTTATGTCCTTTACAACTGGAACTCCCCTTACAGTGGTGGTTTTTTAACATTCCGAATGTCTGTGTGACCCAAAAGATGCTTTACAGGAGACCAAGTTGGGGAGCGGTGTTTCTTGTCACTTAACCTGTGAGTTGCAGCTTGTCTGTGAACATTAGCATATGTATTAACTCTATCTCTGCCACATGTACCATCCTGACTACCATTCTGCCTGTCTTTGTCCCACCATCTCCTTTGTGCTATCCCTTTAAAACTCCTCTCTTTAATACCTGTAGAGGCCAAAATACAAATCAAATCTACTCCTCTAGAGCCGTTGTGTTCCCCTGGTCCATGTTGGGATCCTATATTATTAACCCATACCCCACTATGACTAGACTCTATACCTGCGCCCTGTCTACATTCTAAAGGTAAATAATTGTCACCTCTGCTGCCCCTGTTCCAGGAGGACTTAATACACTGTGAGCAATTTGGTGATTTCCCAAAAATTGGGAACCAACAAGTAAACAAAACAGCAAATGGTAAAAACAACATTACAGCACTTTTTCCCGGCGTAGTGTAACTTTCAGATCAGAAGGATGAAGGACTGCACGCCAGGTGGAGGGTAGATTATCAATGTCGTTAATCTGTGGTTCAGCAGCTCATTTAATTCGTTGGATGTGGCTCCATCCCTTTTTCTTTTGTTCGCACGGCAGTGTCTGTAATCAAAAGTACACAATAGGAGCCATCCCAGACAGGTTTTAGTTGGTGATCTTGCCATGCTTTTACATATACCCAATCACCAGGTTTAATAGAATGAATGGGATACTCCAGGGGTGGGCAGTAACAGCTGCATGTCTATTTTCTCCGTGAGCGCAGCCTGTTTGGCAGCTGCATCTGCCTGTCTGTTCCCCTGTGCTTCAGGACTGTCACCACCTTGATGGCTCCGTACATGAACTACAGCTATTTCCTCAGGTAATGTAAGAGTATCTAGAGATTGGACAATTGAGTTTTCATGGATCAACTTTTGTCCTTTTCCAGTTATAATTCACCGCTCTTTTCAGTTCTTCCCAAAGGTGTGCACTACACCAAAAGCGTACTTTGAGTCTGTGTAGATCGTGCCCACCTTGTTCTCTAGACCCTGGAGAGCTCTACAGAGGGTATACAATTCACAAGATTGTGCTGACCAATGACCGGGAAGGTGACCGGCTTCAATCATCATTCCTTCTTTCCCATCCACTACACTATACCCGCTATAGCAAGTGCCATCAATGCAATGGGAAGATCCATCAATAAACCACCTTTCACCCTCCTGTAAAGGCTTGTGAGAGATGAGGAAACTTGACATAAAATATGAAAGATGGGGAAACTAGTGCAGACATGTGGAGTGATGGATTAAACCAGTATGAACAGGCTAAGCATGGAAATTAGAATGCAGGAAGCAGAGTCAGCCTATGTAAGATAAGAATCTTCTAGTCTTTTCGACAGGATCAGTGAGCCCACCGTATGAATAAGATAAGGAGAGGTAAGGAATAGAATGTAGGAAGTTCAGATAGTCTGGATGAGATAAGGGTCTCCTAGCCCTAGACAGAAGTACCAAGTTCTACATATATAATTAGTAAGCCTTACACAGATTTATCAAGTTATGCATATTAAATTAGTAAACCCTAGACAGGATTAGCGAACTCTGCATATGAAGAGACTGTAGCTCTGAGAGTTGGAAAGGTTTGAATGGGGACAAGGGCAAGGTTGTGATGATAATGACATGATGAGACACCGACAGGATACCCCCTGGTCCTCCAAGTTCACAGAAACTGCACGTAGGCAGGAAGGATTGCCTAATGCCACACCCATCCAGGAGGCAGAAGAATGTAAGGGGGAGGGTATTCCTATACTGAAATCAACTGTATAAAAGTTGGGTGAGCCCCAGTGTATGTGTGTATTCCCAGGGTAAGGGGAAGCACCCAACTTTGCATTGTTGTTTAATAAATGTTCTTTGTTCTCAATTTTTGTCTCGAGCAATTTCTGTGAAGGTACATCTAATTCTAACAAATGGGACCTCGTCCGGGATCACACTCCCTCCACTGACAGAGTGCCCAAAGACAGGTGTAGCTGCACCCCAGCTGATTCAGCTGGACTCATGGACAGAGGGTGACTGGTCAGTGGATGAAGCGATTGATATCTGAAAAGAGGCATTGAGAACAAACAACGGGAGGACGTTAAGGAAGCACGCTAGGATTAGCTACTGGATCCCGGTAAGAGGAATTTAAGGTACTTCTATTTCTAACAGGCTCATCACTTAAATCCTCTCTAATTTTAGTCTGTAAATCTATTACCTCTAAACATACATGCTCTAACTCATTTATGGTATTGTTAGAATTTGGAGAAACCAAGAAAGCTGCTGGATTGTGTTCTTTATTCGTAATCAGGGTCAAATCATCCCTATCCATTAGGATCGCTTCATATTTTAAAATTCTAGAGTCTGTGAGCCACCTTCCAGCATGTTGTAAGAGAATATTACGGACTGTGTGAGGGGTGTGAACTATCATCGGGGCACCAAACATAATCTTTCGTCCTTCCTCAACTAAAATAGCAGTGGCTGCGATGGCTTGCAAACACTCTGGCCAACCACGACAAATAGGGTCTAAAACTTTTGACAGAAAAGCAACTGGCTGTCTATAGCCTGCCCTCTCTTGTGTTAGTATTCCGGTGGCTACACCTCCTTTCGCATTGGTATATATGTCAAATGGCTTATTTAGGTTGGGTAAAGCCAACACTGGGGCACTAATAAGGCACTGTTTCACCAAGTTAAAATCTTTAATCTCTTCCTCTGTCCAGACAACAGCTTCGCCCCCTAGAATTGTGAGTTTATCATAGAGAAATCTGACCAGGCTAGAATAATTTTCAATCCAGATTCTACAGTATCCCACTAAACCAAGGAATTTCCTAAGTTCTTGGGCATTCTTGGGAGGGGGGATCTGTAGAATACCACGTATCCTCTCTGGACTTATTTTCCTAGTTCCCTGACTTACCAGATGACCTAAGTATTTAACTTCTGATTGAACAAATTGTAATTTTGATTCGCTCACTCTGAGACCCTTATTCTCCAGAAAATTCAAAAGTTCAACAGTATACTGTTTAACTAATTCGTAAGTTTTTCCCATAATTAACAAATCATCAACATATTGTATCAACTGACAATTCTCTCTCCGAGGAGCCTCATCTAGTATTTGTTCTAAGACCTGACCGAATAAATTTGGTGATTCTGTAAAGCCCTGGGGAAGGACTGTCCATCGGTATTGATTCTTGCGTCCAGTAAAAGATTTTCCCATTCAAAGGCAAACATGTCTCTGCTCTCTGTTGCTAACAGGCAGGTCCAGAAAGCATCTTTGAGGTCAATCACACTAAACCATTTACTATGGGGATTGATTTTACCCATTATTGTATGGGGATTAGGTACAACTGGATGATGGGTGAGAATAATTTTGTTCAGCTCCCTCAAGTCCTGCACTAATCGATAGGTACCATCTGGTTTTTGGACAGGTAAAATTGGGGTATTAAAAGGTGACATACAAGGTTCGAGTATACCATCTTTCACCAACTGGTCAATTACTGGCTGCAGCCCCTTTCGGCCAGTTATAGGAATTGGATACTGTTTTCGTCTAATTACTTGTTCAGAATCTTTTAAAGTAACTTGCAGGGGAGGAATATCTAACACTCCTCTATTGCCTCTTTCTGCTCATACGCCAGGATTTATTACTTCTCAATCTTCCTCGCTTAATACATACAATTGAACCCCGATACCCTATTCCTGCGGTCTGGTGCCGATAGCCTATTGGTCCTGTAAATCTCGTCCTAACAAACAAACTCCAGCTTGGGGAACTAGTAAAATATCCTCTGTTATTACCTTTTCTCCCATTTGTATTCTTACATCTCTTAATGCAGGGACTGTAAAGTCCCTTCCTCCAAATCCCGAAATCATCACGGTCCCCTCTATCTTAACACCCTCGGGTGGTTGTAAAATACTAGACTGGGCTGCCCCAGAATCTACTAAAAAGGTCATCGTGTCACTGTGGGGTTCTATGCTTAAATTTACCAGTGGTTCTCTGTGCAGCCCCACGGTGTGTATTGACTGAGAACCGTGACCCCCCCCCCCCCATTCATAATCTGCTTCCATCTGTCGGACTCTGGCTTTACCCTACCCTTAATTTAGTCTATGTGTCGTCTGAGTCCAGCATGCTCGTTAAATGAAGTGATAGGAGAATCAGTTTATTACACAGCATAAGAATAAAGCTTAACAGAGCTCTGGTTCAGTCGTTCGTTCATAGTAGGGAGAGGAGAGGAGAGGAGAGAAGAGAAAAGGAGAGAAAAGGAGAGAGGAGAAGGACAGAAAAGAAAAGAGTCTGCGGCAGGTAAGAAAACTTTTTTAAAAGTCTCTTACCAGGGTCTGCGGGGAGGAGTCGGCGTCGGAGGCGGCCATTGGTTGAGCGAGCGTACAGGAGAGTGTGACGGGAAGATAAGGTCTTTTTAAAGACTCGTACTGGGGACAGAGCCTAGCAGTAGGGAGGGGAGAGGAGAGGAGAGAAGAGAAAAGGAGAGAAAAGGAGAGAGGAGAAGGACAGAAAAGAAAAGAGTCCGGGGCAGGTAAGAAAACTTTTTTAAAAGTCTCTTACCAGGGTCTGCGGGGAGGAGTCGGCGTCGGAGGCGGCCATTGGTCGAGCGAGCGTACAGGAGAGTGTGTAGGGGTTAATTGGTAAAAGGCCAATAAATAAGAGGGACAGCGAGCGGCCCAGCGAGTGAGTGGCACAGTGAAGGAGTGGGACTTCCAGGCTTTGGCTCCTCAGGCTTCGGCGAAAGCAGGCGGAGAGAAAGCTAAGATAGTCTTTATTACTACTTCATTGGGGTAAGGGATGAGTGTTAAGGCTGTGTGTTGTCGGGAGTGCCAGATGTGGGAGGTCCTGGAGTCTTCCAGACTCCCGGATGTCCATATCTGCACTAGGTGTGTCGAGCTGCAGATTGTCAGGGACCGTGTTAGGGAACTAGAGCTGCAGCTCGATGACCTCAGGCTGGTTAGGGAAACAGAGGTAGTCATAGACAGGAGTTACAGCCAGGTGGTCACGCCAGGGCCACGGGAGGATGAAAGGTGGGTAACTGTTAGGAGAGGGACAAAAGAACGTAAGGTGCCAGAGACGAGCCCTGTGAATGTAACCCTCAGTAATAAGTACGCCTCTTTGAGCACTGTTGAGGGGGACATCAAGGTTGGGGGGAGTGACAGTGGCTGTGCCTCCGGCACGAGGTCAGCCCCTGTAGCTCAGAAAGGGAGGGAAAGGAAGAGGAGGGCAATTGTGGTAGGAGACTCCATAGTTAAGAGGACAGATAGGGGATTCTGCGGACGCAGCAAGGAGAACCGGATGTTGGTTTGCCTCCCTGGTGCCAGGGTCCGAGATGTTGCTGCTCGTGTCCCAGATATCCTAAAGTGGGAGGGACAGGAGCCAGAGGTCGTGGTACGTGTAGGTACCAATGACATAGGGAGAATTAGAGAAGAGGTCCTAAAAAGTGAGTACAGGCAGTTAGGTAAGGAGTTAAAAAGAAGGACCGCGAAGGGGGTAATCTCTGGATTACTCCCTGTGCCACATGACATTGTGAATAGAAATAGAATGAGGTGGAGGATTAACACGTGGCTGAAGGGGTGGAGTAAGGGGCAGGGTTTTAAGTTTCTGGATAACTGGGACCTTTTTTGGGGGAGATGTGACCTGTACAGTAAGGACGGGTTACACTTAAATCCCAGGGGGACCAGAATCCTGGCAGAGGTATTTGCTAGGGCTACTCAGGATCCTTTAAACTAGAATGATTGGGGGGAGGGAACAAAATAGTACAGAGCAGTAAGGAGAAGGTTAGAATGCAAACAAAGAAAGTTTGTAGTAAGTATTTGAATATGGATGGGCAGGTGATAGAGAAGGGAAATGCTCTGGAAGAAGATGAAGGGCAATTGGCAGGAAAAGTAAATAATGTTGTTCTTAAAGATGAGGGAAAACAGGGATTAAAAATTGGGAAATCCCTGAAATTCATATATTTTAATGCCAGGAGTATTGTAAAAAAGGTGGATGAGCTGAAGGTGTGGATTGATACTTGAAAGTATGATGTGGTAGCGATTAGTGAGACATGGTTGCAGGAGGGATGTGATTGGCAACTGAATATCCCTGGGTTTCGTTTTTTTAGGTGTGATAGAGTCGGAGGGGCAAGAGGAGGTGGGGTTGCATTGCTTGTCAGGGAAAATATTACAGCGGTGCCTAGGAAGGATAGATTAGAGGGCACATCCACGGAGGCTATTTGGGTGGAACTGAGGAGTAGGAAAGGAGAGGTTACACTTGTAGGGGTGTATTATAGACCACCCGGAGGGGACCGAGACCTAGAGGAGCAAATTTGTAGGGAGATAGTAGATATTTGTGATAAGCACAGGGTTGTAATTATGGGAGATTTTAATTTTCCACATATAGATTGGGAAACACATTCTGTGAAAGGAATGGATGGGTTAGAGTTTGTGAAATGTGTGCAAGATAGTTTTTTACAACAATATGTAGAGGTGCCGACCAGAGAAGGAGCAGTGTTAGATCTACTGTTGGCAAATGGGATGGGTCAAGTGACGGAGGTTAGTGTTGGCGAGCACTTCGGGTCCAGTGATCATAATGCCATCAGCTTCAATGTCATTATGGAAAGAGAGAAATCAGGGCCAAGGATTGAGGTTTTTGATTGGGGAAAAGCTAGATTTGAGGAGATGCGAAAGGACTTGCAGGGTGTGCATTGGGACAATTTGTTTTATGGGCAGGATGTAGTAGAGAGATGGAAGTCTTTTAAAGATCAGATTTTGAGAGTGCAAAAGCTTTATGTTCCTGTTAGGTTAAAAGGAGGGGCAAAAGGTTTGAGAGAGCCGTGGTTTTCAAGGAATATTGGAAACTTGGTTCGAAGAAAAAGGGAGGCGTACATTAGATATAAGAAGCATGGAGTTAAGGAGATGTTTGAAAGATACATTGAATGTAAGAGGAATCTTAAGAGAGGAATTAGGAAAGCTAAAAGAAGGTACGAGAAAACTATGGCAAGCAGGGTGAAAACTAATCCAAAAGAGTTCTACAAATATGTTAATGGTAAGAGGAAAGCTAGAGACAAAATTGGTCCCTTAGAAAATCAGAGTGGAAAACTGTGTGTGGAGCCTAGAGTAATGGGGGAGATATTGAACAGTTTCTTTTCTTCGGTATTCACTAAGGAGAAGGATATTGGGAGATGTGGGATAAAAAAAGCAAATTGGGTAAATATGGGGAATATAGAGATTACAAAAGGTGTAGTTTTAAGGCTTTTGAAGAATATAAAGGTGGATAAGTCTCCGGGACCAGACGGGATCTTCCCCAGGACATTGAGAGAAGTGAAGGAGGAAATAGCAGAGGCTCTGGCGGTAATTTTCCAAATGTCATTAGATATGGGGATAGTGCCGGAGGATTGGCGCATTGCGCATGTGGTTCCGTTATTTAAAAAGGGTTCAAGGAGGAAGCCTGGCAACTATCGGCCTGTAAGTTTGATGTCTGTGGTAGGTAAATTAATGGAGAAAATTCTTAGAGATAGTACTTATAAACATCTGGATAGACAGGGTCTGATCAGGAGCACTCAACATGGATTTGTGGGAGGAAGGTCATGTTTGACCAATCTGATTGAATTTTTTGAAGAGGTGACTAGGAATGTGGATGAGGGTAGCGCAGTGGATGTTGTCTATATGGACTTCAGTAAGGCCTTCGATAAGGTACCACATGGAAGGTTAGTTAGGAAGGTGCAGTCTTTAGGTATAAATTTTAAGATAGTCAAATGGATTGAACATTGGCTGAAAGGGAGAGGCCAGAGAGTGGTAGTGGATAATTGTCTGTCAGGTTGGAGGCCGGTGACCAGTGGTGTGCCTCAAGGATCTGTATTGGGCCCATTGTTGTTCGTTATATACATTAATGATCTAAATGATGGGGTGGTGAATTGGATTAGTAAATATGCAGACGATACTAAGATAGGTGGAATAGTGGATAATGAAGAAGGTTTTCAAGGATTGCAGAGGGATTTGGGCTGCTTAGAAAAGTGGGCTGAAAAATGGCAGATGGAATTTAATGCTGATAAGTGTGAGGTGCTTCATTTTGGTAAGAAGAATCAGAATAGGACATACGTGGTAAATGGGAGAGCATTGAGGAATACAGAAGAGCAGAAAGATTTAGGAGTGATGGTACATCGTTCCCTGAAGGTAGAAACTCACGTGAATAGGGTGGTGAAGAAGGCTTTTAGTATGCTGGCCTTTATCAATCATTGCATTGAATATAGGAGTTGGGAGGTGATGTTGAGATTGTATAAGACGTTGGTGCGGCCTAATTTGGAGTTCTGTGTGCAGTTCTGGTCGCCTAATTATAGGAAGGATATAAACAGAGTGGAGAGAGTGCAGAGAAGTTTTACCAGAATGTTGCCTGGGTTTAAGCATCTGGAGTATGGGGAGAGATTGGACAGATTGGGTCTTTATTCTTTGGAGCGTAGAAGGTTGAGAGGGGATTTGATAGAAGTATTTAAGATTATGAAAGGGATAGACAGAATGGATGTGGATAGACTATTTCCGTTAAGAGGAGGAAAGATTAAAACAAGAGGACATGAGTTAAGAATTAAGGGGCAGAGGTTTAGAGGTAACATGAGGGGGAACTTCTTTACTCAGAGAGTGGTAGCTGTGTGGAATGATCTTCCGGGAGAAATAGTGGCGACGGAGTCAATTGTATTATTTAAGAAAAGGTTGGACAGGTATATGGATGAGAAGAAGATGGAGGGTTATGGGCATTGTGCAGGGAGGTGGGACTAGAAAGGGGTGTTTGGTTCGGTGCGGACTAGAAGGGCCTAATGGCCTGTTTCCGTGCTGTAATTGTTATGTTATGTTATGTTAACTGATAATTAACTAATAGTTTAATGAATAATTCTGAAAATGAGGCCATTGTCGTCTCAAAGCATATTTCCCTGTCAATGTTTGCAATAATACTCTAGTCAATATACTTTTCTATAAAAATATTCTGATTGCTGCATAACTCTTTAAAAAAATATGTTTGGAAGTGAATATGGAATTGATTGAAAAAGATATTGAATACAAGGAAAAATATTCATTTTAACACACTTCACATGTGTCATTTATGTCAAAGGAAGACCTTTCCTTTTAATTAAATCAGCTTTAATTTTTGTCTTTAGTAAAACATAATTCAACGTACACAAATATTGATAAGCTGCATCAACCAATACCCATAAATATTTAATTTTCTTAGTCCATCTAAGCTGTGTAATCTGTTTACCAGCAGTATAATCTTCCTCTGTAATTGATAATATGTTCCTCTTATCCCAATTAACCTTATAAGCAGACATTTCTCCATATTGTACCAAACAGGTTTGCAGATGTCATAATGATTGCTGAGGATTTGTTAAATATATTAGTACGTCATCTGCAAACAAATGAATCTTACATTCCTCTTCATTTATTTTAATCCCACTAATTTTATCATTTTATCTTTTAGCCTGGGCTACCGGTTCTATCACCAATGGCGACAAAGGACAGCATTGCCTTGTGGAGCGTGTTAAATTAAACGTATCTGAAATTTGTCCATTCGTCACCATACTCGCCAAAGGATTTTTATACAAGGCTTTAACCCAAAAAAGGTAAAAAAGGTCCAAACTTAAATCTTTCAAGTATTTTAAATAAAAAATACCTTTCAACTTGATCAAAGGCTTTTTCCGCATCTAATGCCACTATCACTGATTGATACAAACAATGTCTTGACACATTAATCAACGTCAAAAGTCAAACAATATTTTCAGAAGAAAATCTATTCTTAATGAAACCTGCTTGATCAACGTATTAAACGTGTCAAATACTTTGCAAGTCTATTAGCTACTATCTTATAATCTACATTTAAAAAAGAAATTGGTCGATATGAGACAACTTTCAATGGGGCTCTTTCTTTTTCCCGAACCAACACCAGCCTATTCCTGTTGGGCATCTCAGCTACTTCATTGCACATTTGCTCTTCTAGTTCCCTCTTCCCATTTGGCGGCCTATAATATACCCTTATAATAATAACCTCACCCTTCTTATTTTTTAGTTTTACCCACACTGCCTCCCTCGAAAAGCATTTCTGTCAAAGAAGGATGAACACGCTGTTGGGCGGCAAGAATGGTGTTTTTACCATCGCCATTGGGGGGAAAATGCCCATAAATGTGTCCTGCCATGTACCTATTACAGAAGAAAGGCAGGAAATGAAAAACCAGCTTCTATTATTGGCTTCGGCAGCTGGTACAAGAATGGGCCTATTTTATCTTCAAGATGACATTTTTCTTGTAGACACAAGTGCTGAGGTCCGTTTGCTCCCACCCAACCTATTTTGAAATATAAACCACATTAATAACAACACCTGGCTCCTCAAACAGCAAATGGGACGATAATTCCCTGCTTTGGCACATGACGGGTCATGTTTGGGATAGGAGGTGTGACATTCCATTGGAATTGCGTATTGGCTTCCATTGCACAACCCATTATGGGTGCAGATTTTTTAAGGTCCCATGACTTGCTAGTAGACGTGAAGTGGAGGAAATTAGTTCACGCTACCACTTTTCAAACATACCCACTGGTCTGCAGCAAAGGGAGAGTTTCCATCTCGGGGTCCAGACCCTGCACAAAGATGCCTACGCTGCCCTGCTCAATGAATTTCCCGGTATTATCTCTCCGAATTTCAATACCTCCAAAACAGTACATCGAGGGCCATTGCCAACATCTCACATTCTTTAGCCGTCCTTTATGGCCATTGGAGATGAAATATCGTGCATTGTATCGAGCCACACGGCACTTCCAATTTGTTTTGGAGGGTCGGCATTTCACTGTGTTCACAGACCACCAGCCACTCATTTTTGCCTTCAGCAAAATAACGGATCCATGGTCAGCAAGACAGCGGGTGTTTTAGTTTCTGGTGACGGTTCTGTGGGGGGGATGTAGCAGTTGTCTTGTGGGCCGAGTGGGCAAGGTTCTTTGGCATGCGCGTGAAGTCATAAGACAGATAGCTTGGAACTAATTCATTTAATTCACTGCCCTAACTGCCCACGCGTGGTGCTGTGTGCTGAGGAATGGCACATTGATCTGTGGATTCTCCTGCCGAAAGGCGTGGGACACTCTCAGGGCTTAATTTAAACCTGTGGTCCTGTGGATTGGCAGCAAACTCATAATGATGTTTCACCTTGACCCATGGAGCCCGGGACATGCAGTAAATCAAAGAAGCCTGTAAAGTCTAAATAAATCAGTCTTGTGTTGACTAGCCTGGTGTGTGTGTGTGTGTGTGTGTGTGTGTGTGTGTGTGTGTGTGTGTGTGTGTGTGTGTGTGTGTGTGTGTGTGTGTGTGTGTGTGTGTGTGTGTGTGCGTGTGTGTGTGTGTGTGTGTGTGTGTTGCTTTAGTAGCTCTATCGAAGTAGCCGCTACATATATAAATATTTGGGGTGATTATCGCACTTACAGGATACTTTTCATCCATCTTACAGCCTGTGGGAAGAAGCTATTCCCCAGCCTGGCAGTCCTGATTTTGATGATGGACGTGGTTGAAGATGCTGTGCACTGCACGGAAATGGTCTTTTTACTGTTCCTTGAGCCCTATTTGAACAACACTCCCAGTAAATGTCATCTACAGAAGGAAGGGACACCCCAGTGATCCTCACAACTCTTTGCATCATTCCTGACTGATGCTTTACAGCTACTAGACCATCCAAAGGTTTAGCCAGACAGGAGACTCAACTGAGCTCCTGTAAAATCTCAGGATGAGAGGTGTTGGCCTTGACCTCCTCAGCCTCCTTGGGAAGTGTAGGCCCTTCCTGACCAATAAGGAGGAGTGATTGTTTGGTGTAGTAATACGTGTGCTGTGTGGATAAGAATTTTAAGTGATTGTATTGACTATTCTTGCTCTTTAACAATCTTTAGTGGATAGAAGTAGTCATTGTACTTTAGGATGTACAATCATGTACAGATTGTCCTAAAACAGCCATTTGGCCCAGATGTTTATTCAGTCCAAGAATACTTTCGATCACAGGCAGATTTTGAACAATAACCCCATTCATTCTGCAACAACTGCCACTTAATTTTGCCAGTTGTTCAATGGTAAACTATATGGGGAAAACACCACTGTCAACTCTTCTACCTTAAAGGAGTAAATATATTGAAATGGGTAGTAGATCAAGAGATGGAAACAGTGAAATCAGACAGAGGTGAGTGGCTGCTTAAATTAGAAACATTCGTGTTCATGCTATAGAGTTTAAGGCTGCCCAGGAGGAATATAATGTGTTTTCTTTAAGATTGTTTGCCCTCACCCTGGTGAGGGATGGGGCCAACAGACATGTTGCTGGAAGGGTTCGAGAATTGATATGGTAGGTCACAGGAAGCTCAAGTTTAGATCCACAGAGCCCAGGTGTTTAGCAGAATGGCCACCCAGTCTGTATTTGGTCTGGCTGATATCGAGGTCAACTTAGTCATCCAAATGTAGGAGATTAGGATGGATGGGGTTCATGTGAAACTCTGCCTCAACTGGAAGGTCTGATTGTGGCCTTGGATGGAGGTGAGAGGAGATGTAGGGACAAGTTTGGCAATTTCTACAGTTCCAATGGGGAGTGCATGAGATGGTGGTGGTTGGAGAGGGTAGTGCCGTCGAGGGAGTCACAGAAAGATGTGCCCCTGTGAAAAGTTGATATGAGTGGAGCGGGTTAGATGTAGCAGGTTAGAGGATGGTGCTGAAGTTGGAAGTTTCCAAGGATAACGTGTCAGATGTGGCAGCTGATGGGTGGTAAGTGAGAAACCTGTGTGATTCTGTCCTTGTTGTGCCGGAGAGGAGGTGGGGTAAGGGCAGAAAGAGAATTGGAGATATAGGTGCAGGCTTTTACAATGACAGTATGGGGGAATTTGCATTTATTGAAGAAATAAGACATTTTGTGTGTTTTGGAGTAGAAGACTTCATCTTAGGACTGTTACAGGCCCAGGGGACCCCAAAACCTAGCAGCAATAGAAAATCACCAAGACAAATGGATACTTAAGCAAACGTAATTTTTAATTTTCTTTAAACAAAAAAAACAATCAACCTTTAACTTATCACTATTAATGTAACTGCCTAACATTAACCCCTCCTAATTCTGAACGCAGGTGTATTTAAAGTGTATAAAGTTCTTTGACACTCCTACAAGTTCACCGGTATCTATTAATTCTTATACTGTGCACAGAATTCAACATTTATGACTTTTCACCAAGATCTGGTGCTTAAAAGTAAATGGTTACCCTCCAGGAAGGCTCTTGTTGGTTTCAGAAAGGGATTTCTTGCTCATTGGACACACAAAACTGATTCCCTCTGATCAGCCACTTTGGTGTCTTGCCAAAGAAACTTGCCCCATCAGGGTTTTCCAAATGATAACCTCTTCTGCAGGTCACCATTGAGTTCTTTTTGTTTCCCTTATTTCAAGTGAAACACCATTTCTAGCCAGCCATTTCCTCTTGTATGTAAAACAAGGTTTTTCAACAGGCTGAACTGAGAACTCACAACCCATCTTCAAAATGGGGTTTCAACAAGATGCCAGCTTGCCATCTCACTCTCTCTCTCTTTTAGAAAAAAAGCCTATTTGGTGTCTCCTCTCTGCTTGCAAAAGCACATGACCTTCTTAGAACAGAAAACTTCTGAGTCCATGTATTTGTTGCTTTAAAAACAATAATCCATTTACACCTACTTTTGAAATTATTTAGCAAAACACACAGTCATGCTCTCCTGCCCCCCCCCCCCCACTACCCAAAACCCTGGGCCAAGTCACTGAGGGTCTGTGGATTCTCTTTCAATGCTCACAGACCAATCCAAGTCATTGGCAATGTTAGCTCCAATTTTGATATTCTGACACGATTAGGAACCCATTAGGACCCACTCTTATCCCAGGTCTGATACCTGACACCCATTTAGCCAATTTCCAACCAGTATTTAGCAATCCACAGTGTAGTGTAGGTTCTTTGTCCAGAAGCCCACAGCCTCAAGTTACCAACAGCCTGTCACCTATGTTGGTCCTTCAGTTGCAGAACCCCTCACTGGTCTGCTTCCATGGTCACTGACCCGTGTATTGAATCCTCTGCTTCTCAAATGTTGATGGGGTGTGGTCTTCATGTTTTCTTGTGCCCTGTGCTAGTCCTCTACTTCCCCAAAGTTCGAGGTGGCAAGGAAATCTAACACACCTAATTAAAAAATTTACATCTTAGAGGAGAATCTCACATGTGTGGAGGGATGGAAAGGGCATTATTACAAATTGAAGCCTAATATTTGAATATTCATGTGCCAAATTTGCAAAAGCATAGAGTATATATTTCTTAAGCTCTATGTAATTTTTTCTAAAGGAAGACAATTTTGAAATTTTGCATGTCATCTTGGCATCCCTAAAAATTTATCTGATTTCCGAGTAAGTTCAATACATTTCCACATCCCTGCTAATGCTAATTTAACAAATTTCAATTGATATATTACTAGTTTTAATTTGGGCCTTATTCCCTCAATATTACTAATAAAAATAATGTTGGATTTTGCAGATAAACAACTGTAACTTGTTCCAAAAAATTTGTAATTCTCACCAAAAAGATCTTGCATTAGGACAAAGCTAAGTTGAATGCAAGAAAGTTGCTACATCTTCACCACACTTCAAACATCGATCTGATAATTCTGATTTTATTCTATTCAATTTCTCTGGTGTAAGAAGTAACTGTAGAAGAAAAACGAGTTGTGAATTCCTTCCTCACTGCTGCAGTGTGGAACTCTGGTCAATAGTTCCAGACTGCTGAGTTGAAGTGAATTAATACAACTCCCCTGGATCAAGTGATCTCTGTTGCCAAATCAGCTTCCTGTCGAGCTTTTCAAATCCAACTGCCTGAGTCAACTGACTCCAGATGCGGCTTTCAGATAAATCCTTGCTGACATTTGCTACATTACTAATGTAAAAACAATTATGCTGAACTAATTTGTGTCAAACATTGAGAAACTTATATGGATCTGCCCATATTTGCCAATCAACTACAATATTCAGATCCATTTCCCACATTTGTCTATACTTATGAACTCCTCATTTAAAAGTTCCTACTTGTAATCAAGAGGACATCATAGAAGTAAACTTTTTAACAATTCCTCTTTATAAGGAATTTCTATTTCAATACAACATGGTTGGTCCCAACTTATCCTTCAAATATGCTCTAAGTTGGAAATAGCAAAAATGATTGCAATGAGTTATACGATATTTATTTCTCAGTTGCTCAAATAACATTAATTGACTCCTTTCATAACAATCTTCAACATTTATAATCCTCTTACGAAACCAGCTGTCCAGAAATTGATGATCCTTTGAAAAAGATACGAGGATTTTGAATCAAAGCCATTCTGGGTGATGTACATCCACTTACACCAATTTCATCATTTATTTTAATCCATATATTAATCAAATGTTTCAACAATGGTGTATCTTTTTCAATTCCCACTTGTATATAAATTCTTCTGCCTTTCTCTCTCCTATTTTATACATTTTAAAGGCAATTTTTCCCTTTCACAAAAAGAAGCAAGAAATCTCATTTGAGCTGCTCGATAACAATGTTTAAAATGAGGAAGCTGCAATCCTCTGAATGCAGAATTTGGTTTGGGTCACATGTAACATGGGATTCAATCAGAAATGGGTTCACGTGACGTAAACTCATGATGCAGACTTTTTTCTGAAAATGGAATACAAGAGGAGGGTTGTCTAGGTCTTTCACAGGATATAGATCACAAGATAAAGGGGAAAAGTAGGCATATTGAGTCTGCTCCACCATTCTTCCACTCACCCCCACTCCCCAGCTCTCTCCCCATTACCTTTGGTTCCTTGACTAATCAACTACCTGTCAATCTCTGCTTTAAATACACCCAATGACCTCAGTTCCACAGATTCACAACCAAATGACAAAATCAATTTTGCCACATCTGTTTTAAATTGACACCCTTTTATCCTGAAATTATTCTCTCCTGTCCTAGAATCTCCTACCATGGGAAACATCTTTGCCATATGTACTCTGTCCAGGCCTTCCAGCATTTGAAATGCCTCTGAGGTCCCCCTTATCCTTCTGTATTCCAACTAGTACAGTCGAAGAGTCGACAATTTTTCCTCATGCACTAACCCTTTCATTCCTGATATCGTTCCAGTAAATCATCTCTGACCTTCTCCAACACCAGCACATCTTTTCTCAAATACGGCACCCAAAACTCTAAACCTGATTGAATGGGAAGGCAATTCTCTAACGACACAAACACAACAGTGAAATGATATTATGTCTTGTTGATATTTACAAAAATTATTGAAGAGTCAATTCACAGTGATGTACAATAAATTCTGGCCTATAATTCTAGCCCATTAATGGACTATTATCATAACCTAAAGAATGAGGGTTGTTCTGAAGCTTGGTTCTGTGTTACGAGACCAGAGGATCCCAAAACCCAGCAGCAATAGTTATTCACCAAGACAAATGGTTACTTAAACAAAAGCTGATTTTAATTATCTTTAAACATGAAAACAGATAACACTTTAACTTATCACTATTTTACTATTTTAACTTACTTTATCTAACTTACCCCCCTTCTAATTCTAAGTGGACGTGTGTGTAATGTGTGTGTAAGTTCAGAAAAGTTCTTTGGTTCACAGTCCAATCTCACTTCTCATTCCTCCAAGTCCACTGTTTGCAGGCCATTCTTATACTGTGCACAGAATTTAACATTTATCAAGTTCACCAGATTTTGGTGCTCAAAATGTGAATGATTACCACTGGGAAGTTTTTTGTTGGTTTTCAGAGAGAGGTGTGTTGTTCAGGGAAGCATTAGTGTTTTTGTGACTCAATGTACCAGCATCTGAAGTCCGCTATCTCTTCAGAAAAGCTCTGATAGCTTTAGCATGGAACAGAGCTGAACCAGGACTTTGCAGGTATTTAAGGGAGTGTGTGTGCAGGGTTTGTTCTAGACCAAAAATCTCACCAAATGACTCTGCTTGAAATCAAGATTCAAAGCATTTTGAGGAATACAACAGGAATTGTTCAACAAGAGCCTGGTTTTCCCTGAGGAGTTTTCTTTCAATAGTGGAAATGATTTTTTTTTTTAAAGCCCATTAATCTTCCTGATACAAATCTTTGCATTTAACTTTCAGGTTGCTATCTGTTGTTAACTTGGAGGCCTTTAATGGGGTGTCTGGGTGGAATCTTTGCTTTAACCAAGCAGTTCGCTTGCAATTTTCCAGCTGTAGGATGCGGTGCAGTTGCTTGCAAGTTTAGCAAGTGGGATTATGATGTGAAACTGCAAATCACAGCGTCATTTTTGTTTTTGAAAATGCAAATGTGAAAATGTTAACTTTGGTCTCCTTGGTTTCCTTAAGTTTACAGAGGAGACGTTGGGTCAAGCTGAGAAGACAGAGTTGGATGCCCATTTGGCGTATCGGCTGGGCAAAGCAGAAAGCACAAAACAAGGGACTGAAAAAATAATGAAGCAGACTGAAGTGCCGTTGAACCAAACCCAGGTAAAGAATTTAATTTTGTGCAGTGTACTTAAGAGACCAAACGATTTGGGCTTTTAGTGGTGACCTATTTAAATGAACAAAATCTGATTAGAATAGAAGTTTATGGAATGTTTGGGAGTTGCCACAACAAAATGGAGCATATAAATTAGATGTTGTAATTAAGATAAATGAACAATGCAATGAGCCTGGTGTCACAGTATCTGCCTCCCTCTACCGTATATCACCATTAATCCTTCTCCCCAATATGAACCTGATATCACAGTATAGACGAGAATTTATTGTACATCACTGTTAAACCTTCTCACGACAGTGAATCCGGTGTCAGAAGTATCTGTCAAAGTTAACTGTACACCACCTTCAGCATTCTTCCCACTCTGAACCCCGTTTCACAGTATCTGCCACAGTTTATCGTACATCACTTTTAAACCTTCTCAGTACTGTAAACCTGGTGTCACAGTACCTGCCACAGTTCATTGAACCTGACTGTTAAACCTTCTCATGAATCTAAATCCTGTCTCATAGATTCTGTCTCTGTCTATCGGACATCAACGTTAAACTTTCTCCCCCCTGTGAACCTGGTGTAATAGTATTTGTCTCAGTCTACCGTCCATCACCGTTTAACATTCTGCCCACTGTAAACCTGGTGTCACAGCATCTACCTCAGTCTCCCATACATCACCCTTAAATCTCCTCCCTACTGTGAACCTGGTGTAAATGTATCTGCAATAGTGTTATATGCATCACTTTTAAACCTTCTTCCCACTGTGAGCCTGGTTTCACAATATCTGCCACAGTTTATCGTATATCACTTTAAAACCTTCTCAGTACTGTAAACCGGGTGTCACAGTACCTGCCACAGTTCATTGAACCTGACTGTTAAACCTTCTCACTAATGTAAAATGGTGTCACATTATCCTTGTCACACCTCCATACATCACCGTTAAAGCTTCAACCCACTGTGAACCCGGTGTCCACAGTATCTACCACAGTTTATCGTACATCACTGACACAACTCCCTACTGTGAACACAGTGTCACAGTATATGCCTCAGTCTACCGAACATCACCATAAAACCTTCTCTCAACTGAGAAACCGGTGTCACCCGATCTGCCACAATTTATCCTCCATCAATGTTAAACATTCTCTCCACTTTGAACGCAGTGTCACAGTATCTGCCTCAGTCTCCCATACAGGACACTTAAACCTTCTCCCCACTGTGAACCTGGAGTCACAATATCCGCCTGAATATACCTTACATCACCCATAGACTTTCTCTCCACTGTGAACCTGATGTAACAGTATCTGCCTCAGTCTCCCATCTATCACCATTAAACATTCTCCCCACTGTGATCCTGTATATGCCAGAGTTTATTTATACATCACTGTTAAACCTTTTCACTGCTCTGAAACCGGTGTCACAGTTTCTGTCCCAGTCTACTGGACATCAGCATTAAACGTTCTCCACACTGTGAACTCAGTGTCACATTATATGCCACAGTTTATTGTACATCTCGTTAAACATTCTCCTCACTGTGAACCTGGTGTCACAGTATCTGACACAGTTTATCGTACATTAATGTTAAACATTTTCACTCCCGTGAACCCATTGTCTCAGTATCTATCTCAGTTCACCGTACATCACCGATAAAATTCTCCCCCCAGTGAAGCTGGTGTCAGAGTATCTGCGTACGTCTATCGTACATCACCATTAAACATTCTCCCAACAGTGAAAACAGTGTCACTTTCTCTGCCACAGTTTATCATACAGAACTGTTAAACGTTCTCCCCAACGTCAACCCCGTCAGTGTCATAGCATCTGCCTCAGTTTCTCGTACATCACCAGTAAACCTTTTCCCCACTGTGAGGCTGGTTTTACTGTACCTACCACAGTTTATCGTACATCACCATTAAACCTTCTCCGCACTGTGCACCTAGAGTCATGGTATCTACCTCAATTCACCATATATCATCATTAAATCTTCTCCCCACTGTGAACACAGTGTCACAGTATCTGTCTCAGTCTACCGTACATCACTGTTAAACCTTATTCCCCACTGTGCACCTGGTGTCACAGTATCTATCTCAATTTACCATACATCACCATTAAACCTTATCCCCAATGTGAACCATTTGTCAAAGTTTCTGCCAGTGTTTATCGTACATCACCGTTAAACCTTCTCCTCACTGTGAACACGGCGTCACAGTATCTGCCTCAGTCTACCATATATCTCCCGTATATCTCAATTAACCCTTTTCCCATTGTGAACCTGGTTTCACAGTATCTGACACAATTTATCGTACACTGTTAAACATTCTCAAAACTGTTAACCTGGCATCAAAGAATCTGCCTTACTCTATCGAACATCACTGACAAAACTTCTGCCCACTACAAACCCAGTGTCACCGTATCTGCATCAGTCTACAGTATATCACCATTAGAACTTCTTTCCACTGTTAACCTAGTGCCACAGCATCTGCTATATTGTTCATCAATGTTAAACTTTCTCACTACTGCTGGAAACCAGGTGTCACAGTATCTGCCTCAGTCTGCTGTACCTCACCGTTAAACCATCTCATTACTGTGATCTCGGTGTCTGATTACCTGCCTCAATCTACTGTACATCACTGTTAAACATTCTCCCCACTGTGAACCTGGTGTCACATTATCCACCACAGTTTATTGTACATCATTGATAAACTTTCTCATTGCTGTGAACCTGGTGTTACAGTATCTGCCACAGTTTATCGTACATCTCTGATGAACCTCCTCTCCAGTGTGAACCTTGTGTCACAGTATCTGTCTCAGTCTACCGTACATCACTGTTGATCTATCTTTCAACTGTTAATCCAGTGTCACAGTATTTACCACATTATATTGTACATCACCGTTAAACCTTTTCCCCACTGATGACCTGATGCCACAGCATCTGCTGTAGTTTATTGTACATCACTGTTAAACCTACTAATTACTGCTGTGAAACCAGTCACACAGTATCTTCCTCATTCTTCTGTATAGCACCGTTCGCACATCTGTTTTAAACCTTCTCTCTTCTGTGAACTAATTTTCATGGTATCTGCCAAAGTTTACCATACATCACTGTTAATCCTTCTCACTACTGTGAATGCGGTGTCACTTTATCTGACCCAGTTTAATGTACATCACTTTTAAACCTTCTCCACACTGTGAACCCAGTGTCACAGTATCTGCCTTAGTCTCCCGTGTATCACCATTAAACCTTCTCACCTCTGTGAACCTGTGTCACATTTTGTGCCAGAGTTCGTTGTACATCACTGTTAAACCTTCTCCCCACTGTGAACCTGGTGTCACAGTATCTACCTCAGTCAACCATACATCACCATTAAACCTCCCTTCTGTGAACCCAGTGAAATAATATCTGCCTCAGTCTCGAGAAAACACCATTAAAATTTCTCCCCACTGTTTACTCTATGTCTCTGTATCTGCAACATTGTATAGCGTGTCACCTTTACACCTCTTCCGCACTGTGAACCTGGTGTCACAGTACCAGCCACAGTTAATTGAACCTGACTGTTAAACCTTCTCACTAATGTGAACCCGGTTTCACAGCATCCGTCTCAGTCTCCCATACATCACACTTAAACCTTCTCCCCTCTGTGAATTCATTAAAACAGTATATGCCCGAGTTTATTATACATCACTGATAAACCTCCCCACTGTGATCCGGGTGTCATAAATCTGTCTCCATGCACTGTACATCAGCATTAAAGCTTCCCCCCACTGTGAACCTCATGAAACATTATCTGACACATTTTATCATACAACACTGTTAAACCTCTCATTGCTATATAACCATATAACCATATAAAGCACACAAAAGGCCAGTGTGGCCCTACTAATCCATGCCGGAACAAAATCTCCACCCTCCTAGTTCCACTGACCAGCACCTGGTCCATACCCTCCAAGTCATCATCCAGTCTTTCCTTAAATGTAAATAATGTCCCTGCTTCAACCACCTCCGCCGAAAGCTTATTCCACATCCCAACCACCCTTTGCATGAAGAAATTTCCCTCTCATATTCCCCATATAATTTTCCCCATTCAACTCAAACCATGGCCTCTGGTTTGAATATCTCCCACTCTTAATTGAAAAAGTCTATCCATGTTGACTCTGTCCCTTTTAAAATCTTGAACACCTCCATCAATCCCCCCTTCAATCTTCTATGCTCCAGAGAAAAAAGCCTCAGGCTGCTCAACCTTTCTCTGTAACTCAAACCCTGACATCCTGTCAACATTCTCGTGAACCTTCTCTGCACTCTCTCTATTTTGTTTATATCCTTCCTATAATTTGGTGACCAAAACTGCACACAGTATTCCAAACTTGGCCTCACCAATGCTTTGTACAATTTCATCATAACTTCCTAACTCTTGAATTCAATACTCCAATTTATGAAGGCCAACATTCCAAATGCCTTCTTCACCACTCTATCTACCCGAGTATCAACTTTGAGGGTACTATTTACCATAACTCCTAAATCCCTTTGTTGCTCTGCTCTCCTCAATTGTCTACCATTCAATGTATATGACCTATTTAGATTTGCCTTTCCAAAATGCAACACTTCACACTTAACTGTATTAAATTCCATCAGCCATTTCTCAGCTCATTCCTCTAGCTTTCCTACATCTCTTTTTAAGCTATGGTAATCTTCCTCACTGTCCACAATACCACTAATCTTTATATCATCTGCAAACTTACTTATCCAATTCACCACCCCTTCTTCCAGATCTTTAATATATATAACAAACAATAGTGGACCCAGGACCGATGCCTGAGGAACTCCACTAGTCACCGGCCTCCAATTTGACAAACAATTTTCTACCACTACTCTATGACACTTCCCATCCAACCATTGCTGAATCCATTTCACTACCTCCTTATTTATACCTAATGCCTCTACCTTTTCACCTAACCTCCTGTGGGGAACTTTGTCAAAAGCATTACTAAAGTCTAAGTAGACAACATCCACAGCTTTCCCTTCATCAACCTTTTTTGTAAGCCCCTAGAAAAACTCTATAAGGTTTGTTAAGCATGATCTACCCCTGTCAAAACCATGCTGACTACTACCTATCAATCCCTGTTTTTCCAAATATTTGTAAATGCCATCCCTCAGAACACTTACCATTAACTTACCCACCACAGACGTCAGAACTAAGTGGGAAGGAGGATGCAGGGCATTCGATAGCAGGACATTGTGAGAGAATGGATTCCTCGAACTCTTGAGGGGAGAAGGTGCGGATCGATCCATCGGTTTAGGTGGGGCAGGGTATAGACATGGCAGCTGACTGGAATTGTCAGCGGGTTACTGAGACCTGGGAGAGGAGGGGAAGGAGGGTGCAGTAGTATTCTGACGAGAGAGTGCTGAGGGAGAGGCAACATGGTTGGAACCTCAAGGCAAGGGACCCTTGATTGTTTGCAAGGATGGGATTTGTAAATAGATATCCAGCACAGAGCCTCTTTGTCCCCCTGCCATCAGGAAGGAGATATGGAGGTATAAAATCGGGACAGCCAGGCAGCTTCCTCCCACAGGCCATGAGATTGACAAGGCAACATGAGCTGGCTGGGAGCAAAGAATGAAAAGGGGGAGAGGAATATGGACTGATTACAACAGCTCAGCCAGCAGGAGAGAGGGGCTGAAGGGCCTGTTTCTGTGTTGTCTATCTGGACCAGCATTTTGAGTTCAAGCTTAAAAAACCCAACCATTTTTTAATTTAATAATAATGGTACAGAATGAATCAAGAGACAAGATGTCTGTCCAGCAGCAAGCATCGAAGGCACTTTCTGAAACGGAGGCTCTGAAACCACAGGGAGATTCTGGCTGGAATGAGGCCCGACTTCTGCTAGAAGGAGGAGAGGAGAAGCAGGGATAATGTAGGGGAATGGGTGGGGAAGGGAGGGGGTAGAGATACCTTCCTCCATTCACCTCCCCTTTCCTCCACCCTGTTCCCTGTCCTGGGTAAACTTGTACCTCTCACTTTGTTCGTTTGAGATTGGTCACAGTGTTTGAGCTACCATAAGAAAATAGACACCCACACTGAGAGCAGTTCAGTTTAAACAAATGTTTATTACAAATTCAAAAGCTGATTTCAAACTAAATTATGCAAGCCCTTCCCAATTATACTTATCAACGCCTGGACTGGTCCCAACTGCCAAAGCAAGGCAATGACTGCACACGTGTCATAGGTTGTCGGGGAACCGATAGCAGCTTCTCCACCTCCCTCGACCGGGACGTTAGCTGGACTCTAGAAGTTCTTCTTGCTGAAAGACGTTGCCACCTCTCGGAGAGTCTCTCTCTTCAGCAGCGGGACCATGGCTTATATTACCCAAAAACTGCTTACCCAAGCACCTATTCCCAGCACAGTAAGAAAGATAAGCGAGCAAGCTAGCATGCTAGGCTTCTAGCAAATAACATAATTTTCAGCTTATCACTTTGAATACAATGGTTATTTTGCATCAAGGCTAGGCCTCTGACAGTCTGTGACCAAAACAAGCAGGAAGATTAAATGTTCTTGGTCTACAGATGTCCTTTTGTCAGATAACTGCATCTCTGGCCCCTCGGTGGAATTTAGCTTAAGTCTGCAGATACTAAAAAAAACAAGCAGGTTCTCAGCCTTGCAGAAGCAAAGGTTGCAAAAGTAAAAAAAAAAACACGGTTTAAATCTTCCATTACATTCCCCTCCCAATTCCCCTCCCCATTTCCTTCCCCCGCTCACCTCCCGGTTCCTCTCCCTCTTCCCATTCTCCTACTCCTAACTCTAACCCCTAACAAACCCTAACCTTAACACTACCGATACCCCCTATCACTACTCCACGTCCCTTAACTCTACCCCTAACTCTATCTCTACCCCTACTCCGTCCCCTAACCCCAACCCTAATACTACCCACCTTCCTCTACCCCAAACACTCACCCCACCTCTACCTCCTACTCCTACCCCCTTCCCCTAAACCTAATACAAACCCACTTCCCTGAACTCTAAACCTAACCCTAAACCTAGACCTAATCCTAGCCCATGTCTCCTAACCCTAACCATGATGTTGTTAGAAATAGAAGTACCTTAACAGAAATTGCTCGAGACAAAAATTGAGAACAAAGAACATTTATTATAACAACAATGCAAAGTTGTGTGCTTCCCCTTATCCTGGGAATACACACACACACTGGGGCTCACCCAACTTTTATACAGTGAATTTCAGTATAGGAATACCCTCCCCCTTACATTCTTCTGCCCCCTGGATGGGTTTGGCATAAGGCAATCCTGCCTGCCTACGTGCTGTTTCTGTGCACTTGGAGTATCCTGTCAGTGTCTCATCATGTTATTGTCCTTATTCACACCTTCCTGATTCTCGGAGCTACAGTCCCTTCATATGCAGAGTTCGCTAATCCTGTCTAGGGTTGACTAATTTAATATGTATAACTTTGTAAATCTATGTAAGGTTAACTAATTATATATGTAGAACTTGGTACTTCTGTCTAGGGCTAGGAGACCCTTATCTCATCCAGACGACCTCTACTTCCTACATTCTATTATTCCTTACCTCTCCTTATCTTATTCATACGGTGGGCTCACTGATCCTGTCGAAAAGACTAGAAGATTCTTATCTGACAGAGGCTGACTCTGCTTCCTGCATTCTAATTTCCATGCTTAGCCTGTTCATACTGGTTTAATCCATCACTCCACATGTCTGCACTAGTTTCCCCATCTTTCATATTTTATGTCAAGTTTCCTCATCTCTCACAATGTTACCTCTATCCCGGTCCTTGCCCTTACTCTCATCCAACCCAAGCCTAAACCCTACCCCTATCCCCTACACCTAACTCCTTCCTCAAAACATACCCCTTACCCCTATCCCATACCCACACCCCCAAGCCTACCCCTTACTCACCCCACTTCCATTACCCCCTTTCTCCTACCCCCATTCCCCTACCACTCCTTCCCCTAGGTTAGGGTAGTGTGAGAGATGGGAAAATTGATCTAAAATTATGAACATGGAAGAAACTAAAATTCATCAGTTAATGGCTGTAACCAGTACAAACAGGATAAGCTTGGGGGTTAGGATGCAGGAAAGCAGAGTCAGCACGATTAACATAAGAATCTTCTAGTCTTTGTGACAAGAGCCACCATAAGACTAAGAAAAGGAGTGGTAAGGAACAATAGAATGTAGGAAGTTGAGGTAGTCTGGATCAGATAAAGGTCTCCTAGCCCTGGACAGAAGTACCAAGTCCTACATATCTAATTAGCTAACCATACACAGATTTATACATATGAAATTAGCCAACCCTAGATAGAATGAGTCAACTCCGCATACCAAGAGATTGTAGCCCCGAGAATCAGGAAGGTGTGAATAAGGACAATGACATGATGGGGCACCCACAGGATACCCCCTGGTCCTCCAAGTGTACTGAAACTGCACGTAGGCAGGAAGGATTACCTATGCCAAACCCATCCAGGGGGCAGAAGAATTTAAGGGGGAGGGCACTCTGATACTGAAATTGACTGTATAAAAGTTGGGTGAGCCCCAGTATGTGTGCGTATTCCCAGGGTAAGGGGAAGCACCCAACTTTGCATTGTTGTTGTAATAAATGTTCTTTGTTCTCAATTTTTGTCTCGAGCAATTTCTTTAAAGGTACTTTAATTTCTAACAAATGGGGGATCGTCCGGGATCACACTCCCTCCACTGACAGAGTACCCCGACGACGAGAGTAGGTGCACCCCGGCTGATTCAGCTGGACTCACAGGCGACGGGTGGCTGGTCAGTGGAAGAAGCGAGTGATATCCGAGAAGAGGCATTGAGAACAAACGACGGAAGGAAGCGCGCTAGAGCATTGCTACTGGAACACGGTAAGAGTAATTTTACTTGTTTATAAGTATGGGAATAATGAGTAGCAAGGAAGAGAGTCCTGGTTCAGGATGTGAACACCAGATAGCTACGTACAGCCCGCTTGGGTTGATGTTATCTGAGTGTGGCACGGGAAAGACCCGTGGGAAAGACAAACTGACAATGGTCGGGTATTGTTGTATTGAATGGGTTAAATACCCGGTTAAAGGGAGCTCCGTGTACTGGCCAAAGTTCGGATCCGAGGATGAATGGATGTGTCAAGCTTTGAACATCTGGCTCTATCAAAACCAGAAAGACAATGTTGAGAGCAGGGAATATGCAGCCTGCTGGCTCAAGGGACCCATTGAACAACTGGTTTTGAATGAGAAAGAATTCAGTGATAAGAGAGAGGAGGAACCTTTTGTCCCTGAATCACAGGGTTGGGATGTGTTACATTCCCTCCCTCCACCTTATGTTCCTCCTATGCCGGCTCCTATCTTTCCTTCCCCTCCTATGACCTACCCTTCTGCACCTCCCCCTCCTCCCCCACCACTAGAGAAGAAAGAGGAGAACCGGAGTGGTATGGTGACTCGCTCACAAAGCGCTCGATTACCACCTCCGTTGACAGTAGAGGTAGAACATTGTAATTCAGAACAGCGTGAGATCCCTCAGGAAGAAGTGGCAGAACCCTGCGATTCACTTCTCAGGGAACAGGAACACAAATCTAAGAAACCAGAAATTAGCTGGATGCGACCCCTGCGGGAGGTTCCCGTGGGAGAAGGTCTGGGGTTCGTAAATGTGCCCCTGACCAGCACTGAAGTACGTAATTTCAAGAAAGAATTAATCTCCCTGATAGAAGATCCCCAGGGATGTGCCGAACAGTTAGACCAATTTTTGGGACCAAATATATATATAATATGGGGGTCTCGACATAGAATCCCCAGCAGGGGAACAATTGGTACTAACAGGTTTTGTTACCAACTCAGCCCCAGACATTAGGAGAAAATTACAAAAGACAGAAAATTGGCATGAGCAGGGAATAACCCAGCTTCTACAGATCACACAAAAAGCATTTGTCCAGACATCTGAGGATAAGCAGAAAGCAAAGGCTAACATTTTGATGCAAGCAGTTAAAGGAATAGTAGATGAGTAACATGAAAAAGGCAGGGACTGTGTGCCAGCTCCTCAATGTTGGGAGAAGCGTCGGGAGTGGGAGAGTAGAGACCAGAGATAATTTCATAAATCACGACTTCCCACTTCAGTCACTGACCAATATTGATTAAAATTCATGCTAAAAATTAAATGTCATAAATGATCGTTTTTCAATACTGTAGAATTAGCGAATTTAACTACCAGTTAATTCCAATTCATGAAATAAATTGTATTCAAATGTGATTTTGCACAGGGAGTACCTGAGAGCTGAGTGATGTTATAACATTTGCAGGGAGAAATGTTTGCGCAAATAGGGTGAGTTCTATACATCTTAACTTTAAGTGTATGTGAGATAAAGAAAGGATCTGATGTGTAAAGTGGCTGGAGCAGCCAGTTGAAGGGGGAGTGTGCATGTCCCTTTAAGTGCACTGTGGCACTTGAAATTGAGGCTCCAGGCACCTGTCTTGCAGTTAGAGGAATGGAGCCCTATCAATAGATTTAGTACATTTGTTCTACACATTCAGCAGTCAAGGTCCGTGAGTTTAAAGATCACCCACCTCTGGGGATTCCTATGGGGATTCCTATAAGTTTAATCATTCATTTCTCTGGTGCATTTTCCTCCGGAGTGAAATTAATGCCTCGGCACAATTTCTCTGTATTGCCGCTGTTATTTAATTCATGATAACATTCCCCATTCATCAGGTTTATATTTAAATCCGGTAGTGTGGAAGTTACATTGTAAATAATCACGGAGGTAAACCCTGCGCGACTGGATTCAGCTTAATGGAGAAATAAACCTGCGAACTGGTCTATGGTGGTGTGTGAGTACTGCAATAGGTGGAATATGATTTAAATTGGTGGCATCGTTCAGAACAATTGGGCGCATAGGAATAATAGCATTAATTACTCACAGATCTTGTACCTGATACTATTCACTACATCCCGGCTTCAGGACTGGGAAATTGGCATGGTACAGAGAAATTGCCATGGCACCAATATTTCTTGATTCACTAATGACTCCACAAGCTCCAGGATTCATGCAGCTAAACTTTAAGTGCAATATTATAGAAACTAGCCGGTACTTAAATGATTGTGTGTGCAATCAACATTGGAAAAATATGAAAGGTAATACAGGTGCTCCCCTACTTATGATTTTACGATGACACAATAGCATGACTGTCATTTACTTTCATATAATGTGTTAAAGGTCATCACAAGCATCATTGATTTTTCCAATAAACTTTGATAATTTCTCTAAGGTGAATTTTTTGTAGCCTCGTTGGTTAATCACATTTTCGGAAAGCTTACAGGGACTGTTGGGAGAGAGCAGGGTAGTGAGATCAGTATGAGGACTGATACAGTGCTGTTAATGTTAGACAAGGTACCTCTCCAATTAAGATTTTTTTTCAACTTAAGCTGGGTCTGCTGGAACGCAACCCTATCGTAAATTGAGGAGCACCTGTGATGTTCTTCTATCTAAAGCCAGCTTTAGATAAACTCTTATCATTCTGACAAATCCAGGTCTAAGTCTAATTTTCCTCCAGCCTTTGAGCAAGCGCTTCCACTGCTGCATCTTACTGATCACCTCCTCACCAATGAATCAGGAGACCATGGTGTATGGCACTCACTGCACAAGCAGTCTGAAAATGTGTACAAGCCTGTTCAACTTCATTTTACAAAATCAACAATCGGTTCCAGGCTCCCCAATGCTCTCTGTGGAGAGAAAATTTCCAGATTTTTACCCTTTTAATGCCCTTGGTTATGTTTGCCTCTTCTCAAAGATTACATGGCTGCACAGAGGAGCAAGGCTGAAAATGCCTTGAAGTAATCTGTTGGCTGCACTTGTGACCTTTAGTCAGAAAATGCATGGGCTCTTGTCTCACTTTGGGTAGTGCAGCGGTTAGTTCAACTATATTACAGTGGCAGTGATGAGTAGATGGATGTGAGGGGGTTGGAGGGTTATGGGCAGGGAGTAGGTAGGTGGAACTAGTTGGAGTTTCATGTAAATCGGTGCGGACTAGAAGGGCCAATATGGCCTGTTTCAGTACTGTTATTGCTATATGGTTATTATATGGAATATGGTTGTGAGCTGTGGCACAAGGCATTTTACTTAAGGCAGAACTAAAGGTTGAATATGTTTCAAGTTCTCTTGCAGAGGCTCTTGTGCTACAATGTCTGTTATGTACTCTAACAAATTGGAGGGTTGTGCCCCATACAGACAAGCAGCTCCAACTGCATTTTAATAAGGTCTAACATATTCAAAACCCATGCAAATATGGTTTGTGTTTCATTTTACAATTTTTACACTAACACAAAGGAAAGTCAGATTGTTATTCATTTTATTAAAATCTAGTGATTGGTTATATGTAAAAGCATGGCAAGAGGATCAACTAAAACCTGCCTGGGATGGTCCCTGCTGTGTACTTTTAATTACAGACACCGCAGTAAGAACAAGAGAGAAAGGCTGGACCCACATTCAAAGAATTAAACCAGCTTCTGAACCACAACATCACGACACACAGATTCAACCCTCAACCTGGCGTGCAGTTCCTCATCCTTCAGACCTGAAACTTACACTGCGCCGTGACAACGTGCCGTAATGTTACATTTATTGTTGTATTTTTTAACTGTTTATACATTTATTGTTGTATTTTTAACTGTTTATTTTTTTAACTGTTTATTCATTTATTGGGGTATTGTTTGTTAACTGTTTATGTCACTTCATTACTCGCTATGTTTTAAGTCCTCCTGGAATAGGGGCAGCAGAGGTTACAATTGTGCTCCTTTAGAATGTAGACAGGGCATAGATTTAATGTATAGTCATAGTGGGATATGGGTTAACAAGGGATTCCAATACGGACCAGGGGAACTGAACAGCTTTAGTGGAGTACATCTAATTTGTTTCTTAGCCTACACAGGTATTAAAGACAGAAGTTTTGAGGCGATAGCACAAAGGACATGGTGGGACAAAGACAGACAGAATGGTAGTCAGGATTGTACATGTAGCAGAGAGAGAGAGTTAATACATATGCTAATGTACACAGACAGGCTGCAACTCACAAGTTCAATGATACCCATGCTAATGTTAGCAGACAAGCTGCAACACACAGTTAAATCACAAGAAACAATCCCCCCCCAGCTTGGTCTCTTTTCATCACCCTGTGAAGGGGAGCACCAGTTACCAACAACGTGAGCTGCTTGACACTTTAATATCAGGCTCCAGACAGCCTTCGGAGATCGGTGGCCCTAGGGTTCGGGGCTGAAGAGGACATCAGATACTAGCCACAATTCAACGGAACCGCCTGACTACTGCTACTCGTTCGCTGCTGAAGGCAGCGTCTCTCACAGACTTCGTCAGGACAACGCTTACAAAAGTCGGGTGGTTCAAAGACACTGCTTCAATGTTTCAACGTGAATCTGCCCATGCCCATGTCCAGACGTGGCAACTTCGGACTGATGTGGGATGGACTAGACTCTTTACTGAGAACTGGAGCCTGATACTCACAACCCTAATAAGCAGCTGGACTCGCTACTCTGACTTTCATGGTGCTCCCCTACCTAAAGACTTTACACAGGTGTTACATTTCGGTTATTGACCAGCTGGGTAAAACTACACCTTACACTTGAAAGATCAGTATTACTGATCTAAAAGAAAAGTGAGGAAGGGGGGGGGGGGATCAGTCACACTGACACTAGTAACCAAAGATCAGTAACACTGATCATGGTGAAAGATCAGTATTACTGATCTAAAAGAAAAGTGAGGATTGTGAGAGATGGGAAAATTGATCTAAAATTATGAACATGGAAGAAACTAAAGTTCATCAGTAAATGGCTGTAACCAGTACAAACAGGATGAACTTGGGGATTAGGATGCAGGAAAGCAGAGTCAGCACGATTAACATAAGAATCTTCTAGTCTTTGTGACAAGACCATAAGACTAAGATAAGGAGTGGTAAGGAACAATAGAATGTAGGAAGTTGAGGTAGTCTGGATCAGATAAGGGTCTCCTAGCCCTGGACAGAAGTACCAAGTCATACATTTCTAATTAGCTAACCATACACAGATTTATACATATGAAATTAGCCAACCCTAGATAGAATGAGTCAACTCTGCATACCAAGAGATTGTAGCCCCGAGAATCAGGAAGGTGTGAATAAGGACAATAACATGAAGGGACACCGACAGGATACCCCTGGTCCTCCAAGTGTACTGAAACTGCACGTAGGCAGGAAGGATTACCTATGCCCAACCCATCCAGGGGGCAGAAGAATGTAAGGGGGGAGGGCACTCTGATACTGAAATTGACTGTATAAAAGTTGGGTGAGCCCCAGTGTGTGTGTGTATTCCCAGGGTAAGGGGAAGCACCCAACTTTGCATTGTTGTAGTAATAAATGTTCTTTGTTCTCAATTTTTGTCTCGAGCAATTTCTTTAAAGGTACTTTAATTTCTAACACCATCATCTTATACAACCTCACCATAACTTCCCAACTCCTATTTTCTTTTTGTTAATTAATGAAGGCCAAGATGACAAAAGCTGGCTTTAGATCCCTGTCGTCCTGTGACACCACTTTCATGGAATTATGCAACTGTGTTTTATCTCTTGCTGCCGATTTCTATAACTTGGCTGTTCAATTTCATAATGTTGGCTTCTGGACTATTTTATTGTGCCCCTTGATCTAGAGCGTTCTGGCAGAACAAAGCAATTTTGTTTTCTTTTGTCAGGTCAAATTTTGTCACATTGATCCAAAAACAAATATTTTCACCATTCCTTCATTTCAGATTCTCTGCAGCTGTCGTATTGTACCTCCCAGTGACGACATCATGTTCGTCTTGTTTATCCTTTACCCCTCCATCCAGACAGAGGTGCTGATCAACGAGTCGAATCCACTCATCCAGCACCACTGCCATTTCTGCTGCTCGGGCTTTTCATCCCACGTATTCAGTTTGTTATTTCTCCTCTTCTTTTTCTCAGCAAAGAGAATCAGGTTTGTTTGAATATCTTTCAGAATCCCAGTGAAAGGTTATCGACCTGAATGTTTTAACTCCGATTATTTTTCCAGTAGATGACCTGCTGAGTATTTCCAGCATTGAGATTTTATTTTACTTTCTTGGTGTATTACTGAGTGCTTTGAATGGGAGAAGAAATGTGGGTTGGGTTAAGTTGAGATGTCTCGATCATGGAGTGAATTTAGAAAAATAGACGTAAAAGTGGAGGGTGCATGGAAATTGTTCATTAATCTTTTCAAATTGATTTTGGAGCTATGATTGTTTTCTGATGTATGCACAGTGTTCAGAATTAAATTTTTTTGTGATGAACATGTCTCAAAATTTGTCATATTGTGGCAACAAAACAGGTGCAAATATTGTTCTAAATTACATTTTAAAAAAAGAAATTCATTTGTGCAAAATGAAGAGTAAGTGAGAGTGACTGTGTTTCCTTGTCCATTCGGAAATCTGATGGCAGTGGGGGAGAAGCTATGTTTGTACCTTTGGGTGTTCATCTTCAGGCTCCTGGACCTGTTTTCCTGGTGATCACAGTGTGAAGAAGGCCTGGTCTGGGTGGTGAGGGTCCCTGAGGATAGAGGTTGTTTTCTTGAGACTCCGCCTCTCGGAGAAGTCCTTGATACATGGGCCAGAAAGCGCGGGATACTCACATGGCTTAATTTAAACCTGCTGGCAGCAAACTCTTAATGATGTCCCACCTTGTCCCGTGGAGCCCGGCACACTATACCCATATGACAGTTTACAGCACGGTAGCAGGCCATATCGGCCCTTCGAGTCCGTGCCAGTTCACATGAACAACTCCACTAGTTTCCCCCTCCCACACTCTGCCCATATCCCTCCAACCCCTTCATATACATGTACACATCCAACCTTCTCTTAAGTCACAGAATGGACACTGCTGCAATTATCTCTTCTGGAAGATCATTCCATTCTGCCACCACTCTCTGAGTGAAGAAGCATCCTCCAACATTTCTCCTAAAGCTTTACTCCTTACCCTTAACTCATGCCCTCTTGTTCCAACCTCCCCTGCCCTCAGGGGAAAGACTCTACTCATATCTAGTCTATCTATTCCCTTCAAAATTTTAAATACCTCTATCATAACCCCCTTCAACCATCTACATTCTAATGAATAAAGTCGCAATCTCCTTAATCCTTCTCTGTGCTCTTGATGTTGTTAGTCAGGCAACATTTTTGTAAATCTTCTCTGCACCCTTTCCACCTTATCTATATCCTTCCAATAAATGGAGATCAGAACTGAACACAATTCTCCAAACTTGGCCTCACCAATGCCTTAAACAGCTATACTCTAGACTATGCTAGGATTTATGAAGGCCAGCATGCCCTGTCTACATGGGAATCCAACCTCAGTGAACCATGTACCATAACTCCAAGATCCCCCTGTTCCTCTTCATTCCCCTTAACTGTATTTGTCAACATTAAAATCCATCTGGCATCTTTCAGTCTACTATTCCAAACAAACCAAGAAAACCTTCCTCACTATTTTCGTATCTTCGGCATATTTTCTCACCCAATTAACCACCCCCGCATCCAAATCATGAATATAAATGATAAACAACAGGGGACTCAGCACCGATCCCTGAGGCACACTGCTCGTCACAGGCTTCCATCCTGACAGACAGTTGTCCACCATGACTTTCTGCTGTCTGTTTCACAGCCACCTCTGAACCCATCTCACTATCTATTAATCCCTAGTGACTGAACCTTCCTAACTAACTTTACATGCGGAACATTATCAAAAGCCTTACTAAAATTCAAATAGATCTCATCACCTGATCTACTTTTCTCATCAAAAAATTCAACAAGATTCATCGAACATGATTTTCCCTTCACAAACCCATGCTGGGTGCCCCTGATCCCTCCCTGCCTATCCAGATATTTGTACATACTATCTCGAAGAATACCCTCCATAACTTTTGCCACCACCAAACTCAAACTTATTGGCCGATAATTATTTGGCCTACACCTTGAGCTCTTTTTAAAACAGCGGAACTACATTTGCAACCCTCCAATCCCGCAACACCACACCCACTTCCAGTGATCTTTGTAAAATCACCATCAGAGCCCCGGCTATTTGCTCCCTGACCTCCTTTAACGTCCTGAGAAAAGTACCATTAGGACCAGGAGACTTATCCACCTCCATTGACCCTGGAAGATCCAAAACCCTCTCTTTAATAATCCTTATCCTTTCCATAACTAAAGCATTCATCTCATTTATCTCACATAGTCCAGTGTCCCTTTCCCTCGTGAATAGAGAAGAGAAAAAAAAATGTTCAATATCTTCCCCATCTCATACAGCTCTTGACATACACACCGCCCACCGTTACCATTTTCCAGTGGACGTACTCTATCCTTCAACCTCCTTTTACTGTTCATGTATCTGTAAAAACCCTCATGATTCACGTTCACCTTATTAGCTATTGACACCTTATACCATCTTTTTGCCTTTCTAATTTCCCTTTTGAGGTTCTTTCTGCAATCTAAGTAAGGATCAATCTTTTGTTTCTTATATTTAGCATGGGCCTCCCTCTTATCCTGAACCGTTCCTAATTTTTCTAGAAAACCACGGCTTCCTTGGAGTCTTGCCTTTCGGCCGATCTGGAACATGAAGATCCCTTACTCTCAAAATCTCACTTTTAAATACCCTCCAATTTTCTTCTAGATCATTTTCGACTAAAAGATCAGCCCACACAACTCTCTGCAAATCTCTTCTCATTTCTTCAAATCTGGCCTACCCCCACTCGACGATCTTCAACTTTGAACCCGACCTATCCCCTTCCATAATTAAGCTAAATCTAAAGGACCCATGATCACTGGATCTGAAGTTCTCCCTAACGCTCACCTCCGCCACCTGCCCCATTTCATTCTCTTCCCACAGATCGAACACTGACCCCATCTCGTGGACATCTCCACATGCTGCTGCAAAATGCAGTCCTGAACACGTTATCTAAACTCTAAGCCATCCTGACCTCTCACTGACTCTGTTTCCCAATCGATGTTAGGACTTCACTTGCCTCCTTTCTGGACCCATCAACCTTGCGTATAACTTAATCAGGCTGAAACCTAGTTTTGTGTTGTGGCATAATGGCAGAGGACATGACATTCTGGTACATAGTAGGTGCATTGGACGCTGCTACAGGATCTCAAGTAAGAGAATTTGTTGCCAATCCCCTGGTGGAAAACCAGTACACCAGGTTTAGCCAATTTCTCCTGGACACACTGGAATTGATTAGACATGAGCGCAGCTTGCGGCTTTTAAATATGGAGGGCTCGGGTGAGAGGAATCTATCTGATCTAATGGATGAGATGGTTGCATTAGCAGATGGTCATTCTCATTGTATACTTTTTGAGATTCAATTCCTGTCCAAACTCCCAGGTCGTGTTGCAATACCAATCAGTAACATGGATTTCCATGTAGCGCGGGAGGCTGATAGGCTCCATCATACTCCCATGCAAGAGTCTGCTCACGTCCAGACTGTTTTTGCAGCAGATCTATATCCCATTTCCTATGAGCCTCCTGTATCTACAGTTCAGTCAAAGAAGGATGAACACATTGATGGGCAGCGAGAATGCTGTTTTTACCATCGCCAATGGGGATAAAAGCCCATAAATGTGTCCTGCATGTACCTATTACAGAAAAATGGTAGGAAATGAAAAACCCGGCTACCATTAATGGCCTCGGCATCTGGCACAAGTACGGGCCCATTGTGTCTTCAAGACGACACTGGTAAGCACAAGTTTCTTGTAGACACGAGTGCTGAGGTCCGTTTGCTCCCACCCAACCGATTTTGAAATAAAAACCACGTAAATAACAACACCTGGCTCTTCAAACAGCAAATGGGATGAAAATTCCCTGCTTTGGCACACGACGAGTCACGATTTGGATAGATGTGACATTCCATTGGAATTGTGTATTGGCTTCCATTACACAGCCCATTATGGGTGCAGATTTTTTAAGGTCCCGTGACTTTCTAGTAGACGTGAGGTGGAGGAAATTGGCTCATGTTACCACTTTTCAAACATACCCACTGGTCTGCAGCAAAGGGAGTGTTTCCCATCTCGGGGTCCAGACCCTGCACAAAGATGCACATGCTGCTCTCCTCAATGACTCTCTCCCCAAATTCCAATCCCTCCTAAATGGCCCAGGGTGTGTCCCATTACAGAGACACTTCAGGCCTGCCGAGTTACACCAGGTCTCGTCCTCTTCCACCTGATAAACTGCGCAGGCTTTTTGAATTTCATAGGATGCCACTTGGGTTGAAGAATGCCGTTCAAACCTGCCAGCAGCTTATTGGCACTTTGGGCAGAGATTTAGAGTTCCCTGACATCTACTTGGATAATGTCCTCATAGCCAGTCAGGATATCACCAACTGCATTTACTCTGCCTGTTCCAAGGGCTGGGGGAATTTGGTCTTCCCATCAACCCTAGCAAATGTCAATTTGGCAAATCCACCATCAGCTTCCTGGGACACAAGATCACAGCCAACGGTGTCTTTCCCTTATCCAGCAAGGTAAAGGCAGTCCCTGCTTTTCCAACACCTACCACGGATCAGGGCCTGCAGAAATTCTTGGGCAGGAGAAACTTCCATCACCGGTTCATTCCAACAGCTGCTGACATTCTTTGTCCACAGTTTACGATCCTCACCACAAAGCACAGGGACGTTCCCTGGACAACAGAGGTTGAATTTGTGATGCTCAAGACGCTTTAGCCAATGCAGCAACGCTCCCCCATCCTAACCCCGACACTTCCTTGACATTTAGTTCTGATGCCTCGAGTACGGCCCTGGGTGTGGTTGTTGAGCAGTACGTCGATGGCCATTGCCAACCCCTCGCTTTCTTTAGCCGACATCTATAGCCATTGGAGATGAAATACAGTGCATTGTATCAAGCGACACGGCACTTCCGATTTGTTTTGGAGGGTCAGTATTTCACTGTGTTCACAGACCACCAGCCACTCGTTTTTGCCTTCATCAAAATAACGGATCCATGGTCGGCAAGACAGCAGGGTCACTGTCATACAATTCAGAATTTACCATGGATGTGCACTATATTTCTGGTAAAAACAATGGCGTCACGAATATGCTGATCAGACTGACTATATCATATTCAGGGTGACATTGATATTCCGGAATTAGCCAGTGACAAGGCAATGGACCCCGATGTTCAGGCATACAGTACGGCCATGACTAACCTGGACATACAGCAGGTGGCAGCACAACTGGGCTGCCAACCTTACTTTGTGACATGTCTTTGGGCTACACTAGACCAGTGATTCCGCCATCTTGGAGGCAATGCCTTTTTGACCAGATACACAGCTTGTCTCATCCGTCCATCAGAACATCTGTCAAGCTCACGTCAAATAAATATGTATGGCATGGTCTGAAAAAAGGCATTGCGCAATGTGTCTGCACATGTTCCTCCTGCCAGACTGCCAAAATTCAGTGCCACACTAAGGCACCTCTTCAACCTTTCCTGGCGGTACACAGGTTGTTGTAACACGTGCAAGTGAACCTGCTCGGACCATTGCCAGTATCTCAAAACATGAGATAGATTCTAACAGTCATAGAACGTTTCACGTGCTGGCCAGAGGCCATCCCATTGCCATCCAGTGACACTGAGACAAGGGCCAAAAAATTCATCATCTTCACACCCTAAACTGATCTAATTTTTTTTTATGATATATTTTTATTCTGTAATATTATTGTTTAATATCTCTGTATTAATTCATTACTTACTATGTATTTTTTATATCTCTTTGAACTGTATGTGTTTATAAATTATAATAATAATAAAAAGATTGAAAAAGAAAAGAAAGAACATTCATCATCAATTGGATGGCTAGATTTGGTTTCCCGACCCACAATTACTTCAGTCCGCAGAACACAATTCACCCACAGTCCAACGGCCTTGTGGAACGTTTCCACCGGCAACTGAAGGCCCGATTCACCGGTCTAAATTAGGTCGATGAGTTGCCATGGGTTCTATTGGAGTGCGCCCGGCTCCAAAGGAAGACATGTCTGCATTGTCCGAAGAGTTGGTTTATGGTACGGTCCTTACAGTTTCTTGGGACATTTATTTCACAACAAACTCTGATCTGAACGTTCTTCAGCAGCTTCGACGTGGTGTTGCGATCTCCTTTTCCTACCCACTGGCATGGAACCTCTAAACAGAATGTACCCCCATCACTCCTGGACACTGATTTTGTTTTTGTGTTCAGACTGGTCCCACGAATGCCGTTACGACCATATGAGGGCCATTGTCGTGTGGTGAAGAAGGATGGGGTTGTGTATACTATGGACATTGGGGGACATTGTAGCTGTTTCATGTGGACAGACTCAAGCCTGCCCATGTAGATCCCACTTCACCCATTCAGTGCCCCCTGCACAGACGGCGAGGGCGTCCACCTAAGGTGCATGCAGCAGGTGCTTTAGTTTCTGGTAATGGTTCTTGGGGGGCGGGTAGCAGCTGTGTAATGGGCTGAGTGGGCACGGTTCTTTGGCGGGCGTGTGAAATCATAAGACAAACAGGCATCCATTTAATTGACCATCCTCGCGTGGTGCTGCATGCCGAGGAACGACACGTTGATCTGTGGATTCTCCTGACAGAAGGTGCGGGACACTCACAGGGCTTAATATAAACCTGCGGTCCCGTGGATTGGCAGCAAATACATAATGATGTCCCATGGAGCCCGGGACACGCTGTAAATAAAATAAGCCTGTAAAGTCTGAATAAAGCAATCTTGTGTTGACTAACCTGGTGTGTGTGTGTGTGTGTGCGTGTGTGTGTGTATTGCTTTAGTAGCTCTATCGAAGTAGCTGCTACGTATATAAATATTTTGGATGATTATTGTACTTACAGGATACTTTTCATCCATCTCACAGCCTGTGGGAAGAAACTATTACCCAGCCTGGCGGTCCTGATTTTGATGAAGGACCTGGTTAAATATGCTGTGCATTGGATGGAAATGGTCTTTTTACAATTCCTTGAGCCCTATTTGAACAAGACTCCCAGTAAATGTCACCTACAGGAGAAAGGGAGACCCCAGTGATACTCACAACTCTTTGCATCATTCCTGTCTGATGCTTGCCAGCTACTAGACCATCGAATGATGCAGCCAGACAGGAGACTCAACTGCACTCCTGTAAAATCTCAGGAATAGAGCTGTTGGCCTTGACCTCCTCGGTCTCCTTTGGAAGTGTAGGCACTTCCTGACCAATAAGGAGGTGTGATTGTTTTGTGTATTAATACGTGTGCTGTATGGATGGGAATTTTATGTGATTGCATTGTCTATTCTTGCTCTTTAACAATCTTTAGTGGATAGAAGTAGTCATTGTACTTTAGGATGTACAATCATGTACAGATTGTCCTTAAATAGCCATTTGGCCCAGATGTCTATTCAGTCCAAGAAATACTTTCTATCACAGGCAGATTTTGAACAATAACCCCATTCATCCTAAACAACAACTGCCACTTAATTTTGCCAGTTGTTCAAAGGTAAACTATATGGAGAAAACACCACTGTCAACTCTTCTACCTTAAAGGAGTAAATATATTGAAATGGGTAGTAGATCAAGAGATGGAAACAGTGAAATCAGACAGAGGTGAGTGGCTGCTTAAATTAGAAACATTCGTGTTCATGCTATAGAGTTTAAGGCTGCTCAGGAGGAATATAATGTGTTTTCTATAAGTTTGTTTGCCCTCACCCTGGCGAAGGATGGGGCCAACAGACATGTTGCTGGAAGGGTTCGAGAATTGATATGTTAGGCCACAGGAAGCTCAAGTTTCGATCCACAGAGCACAGGTGTTTAGCAAAATGGCCACCCAGTCTGTATTTGGTCTTGTTGATATCGAGGTCAACTGAGTCTACCAAATATAGTAGATTAGGTAGGATGGGATGATTGTGAAACATTGCCTCACCTCGAAGGTCTGATTGTGGCCTTGGATGGAGGTGAGAGGAGATGTAGGGACAAGTTTGGCAATTTCTGCAGTTCCAATGGGGACTACATGAGGTGGTGATGGGTGGAGAGGGAAGTGCCATCAAGGGAGTCACAGAAAGACGTGCCCCTGTGAAAAGAGGATATGAGTGGAGCAGGTTAGATGTAACAGTTTAGAGGATGGTGCTGAAGTTGGAAGTATTCAAGGATAACGTGTCAGATGTGGCAGCTGATGGGTGGTAAGTGAGAAACCTGAGGGATTCTGTCCTTGTTCTGCCAGAGAACAGGTGGGGGAAGGGCAGAAAAAGAATTGGAGATAAGGGTGTAGGCTTTATCAAAGACAGTATGGGGGAATCTGCATTTATTGAAGAAATAAGACATTTTGGGTGTCCTGGAGTAGAAGACCTCATCCTGGGATTGTTACCGGCCCAGAGGACCCCAAAACATAGCAGCAATAGTAAATCATCAAGACAAATGGTTATTTAAACAAACATTTTTAAATTTCTTTAAACAAAAAAACAGATTCAAACTTTAACTTATCACTATTAACTTAACAGCCTTACATTGCTCTCTTCCAATTCTAAGTGCAGGTGTATTTAATATGTATAAAGTTCTTTGACACAACTCCAAGTTCACCGGTGTCTATCAATTCTTATACTGTGCACAGATTCAACATTTATGAATTTTCACCAAGCTCTGGTGCTTAAAAGTAAACGTTTACGCTCCAGGAAGGCGCCTATTGGTTTCAGAGAGGGATTTCTTGCTCATTGGACACACAAAATCTGATTCCCTGTGATCATTCACTTTGGGGTCTTGCCAAAGAAACTAGCCCCATCAGAGTTTTCCAAATGATAATCTCTTCTGCAGGTCACCATTGAGTTCCTTTTTCTCCCTTATTTCAGGTGAAACACCATTTCTAGCCAGCCATTTCCTCTTGTATGGACAACAAAGTTTTTCAACAGGCTGAACTGAGAACTCACAACCCGTCTTCAAAATGGGGTTTCAACAAGATGTCAGCTTGCCATCTCACTCTCTCTTTTAGAAAAAAAGCCTATTTGGCCTCTCCTCTCTGCTTGCAAAACCACATGACATTAGAACAGCAAACTGGAACCAGCCAGATGACTGCACCTGACCCAAACTTCTGAGTCCATTCATCTGTTGCTTTAAAAACAATAATCCATTTATACCTAATTTTGAAATTATAGCAAAGCAGTCTCCTTGTTTTGCCTTTGCAAAGGCTCTCGGCGCCTGCATGACTCACTCTCAGCAAAGCTCTTGCAATTTATATAAGCTGTTTTGTGAAGTGTTTGTGTTTGTTTGTAACCTCCACGACTCCTACAATCCATCTCTTTCAAAAACATATCTATATACAATGTAAAATATATAATCTGTCACAGGAGAGATGCAGCAGAAGAGTTGTGATAAAATCAATGGTGTCCTTGCAAAAAAAAAAATGGGAAGAGGTATTATCCAGGTAGCTCTGGTGAGTGGAGTTTGTAATAGTTTGAAACTTGAACCTCTATCTCTATTTCAGGAGACAATTTACTGTCATGTAATTTAAAAGTGTCATATCACACAAAATTGTTTTTTTCCTGCTTTAAGGCAGACATTCACCATTGGTAGAAATTGCCTGACATGCCTTTTGCAGTGAGAGAAAGAAGCAAAAGATAGTCGTGCTCTCTCTCTCCCCACCCCCCCACCCCACTATCCCAAGCCCTGCCCCAAGTCACTGAGGGTCTGTGGATTCTCTTTCAATGGTCACAGACCATCCAAGTCATTGGCAATGCGAGCTCCAGTTTTGAACCTCTGACACAATTAGGAACCATTTAGCACCAACTCGTATCCCAAGTCTGATACCTGATACCCTTTTAGCCAGTTTTGAACCCGTCTCTAGCAATCCACAGCCTAGTGTGAGTTCCTTGACTGCTTTCTCCAGAAGCCCATAGCCTGCGTGGGTTTCTCTCCTCAAATTACCAACAGCCTGACAGATGCAGGACCCCTCACTGTTCTGCTTCCATGGTCACTGACCCGTGGAATGAATCCTCTGCTTCTCAGATGTTGATGGTGTGTGGTCTTCCTGTTTTCTGGTCCCCTGTGTTGGTCCTCCGCTTCTCCAGAGTTCGTGGTGGCGAGGAAATCTAACACATCTAAATAAAAATTTTACAACTTAGAGGAGAATCTCGCATGTCTAGAGGGATTGAAAGGGCATTTTTACAAATTGAAGGCTAATATTTGAATATTCAGTGCCAAATTTGCAAAAGCATAGAGTATATATTTCTCAAGCTTTAAGTAATTTTTTCTAAAGGAATACAACTTTGAATTTTTGCATGTCATCTTGGCATCCCTAAAATTATATCTGATATCCAATAAATGCAATACATTTCCTCATCACCGCTAACATTAATTAAACAAATTTCAATTGATACTTTAATAGTATTAATTTGGGCCTTGTTCCTTCAATATTTCCTAATAAAAATAAGGTTGGATTTTGTCGAAAAACAGCTCCTATAACTTGTTCCAAAAAATTTGTAATTCTCCCCAAAAAGATCTTGCATTAAGACAAAGCTAAGTTGTATGCAAGAAAGTTGCTAGATCTTCACCACACCTCAAACATTGATCTGATAATTCTGATTTCATTCTATTCAATTTCTCTGGTGTAAGAAGTAACTGCAGAAGAAAAACTAGTTGTGAATTCCTTCCTCACTGCTGCTGCAGTGTGGAACTCTGGTCAATCGATCCAAAATGCTGAGTTGAAGTGAATTAATACAACTCCCCTGGATCACGTGATCTCTATTCCCAAATCAGCTTCCTGTTGAGCTTTTTAAATCCAACTGCCTGAGTCACCTGACTCCAGGTGCAGCTTTCAGATAAAATCCTTTCTGACATATGCTATGTTACGGGTGTAAAAAGAATTATACTGAACTAATTTATATCTTACATTGAGATCCTTATATGGACCTGCCCTAATTTGCCAATCAATTAAAATATTCAGATCCACTTCCCACCTTTGTCTCGACTTATGAACTCCTCGTTTAAAAGTTCCTACTTGTAATAAAGAGGACATCATCGAAGTAAATTCCTTTATAAGGAATTTCTATCTCAGTACCACATGGTTGATCCTATCTTATCCTTCAAATATGCTCTTAGTTGGAAATAGCAAAAAAGATTGCGATGAGTTATACGATATTTATTTCTCAGTTGTTCAAATGACATTAATTGACCCCTTTCATAACAATCTTCAAGATTTATAATTCCCTTTCGAAACCAGCTGTCCAGAAATTGATGATACTTGGAAAAAGATAGGAGGATTTTGAATCAAAGCCATTCTGGGTGATGTACATCCACTTACACCAATTTCATCATTTATTTTATTCCATATATTAATCATATGTTTCAACAATAGTGTATTTTTATCACCAACCTTTAATTTTGAATCCCACGTATAGAAATTCATCTGCTTTCTCTCTCCTATTTTATTTGATGGCAATTTTTCCCTTTCAAAAAAAGAAGCAAGAAATCTCATTTGAGCTACTTGAAAACAATTTTTAAAATGAGGAAGCTGTAGTCCTCTCAATGCAGAGTTTGCATTGGGTCACTTGTATCATGGGATTCAATAATAAATGGGTTCACATGACATAAGCTCATGATGCAGACTGTTTTCTGATAATGGAATACAAGAGGAGGGTTGTCTTGGTCTTCCGCAGGATATAGATCACAAGATACAGGGGCAGGTAGGCCCATTGAGTCTGTTCAACCATTCTTCCACTCAGCCCCCACTGCCCAGCTCTCTCCCCTTAACCCTTGATTCCTTGACTAATCAAATACCTGTCAATCTCTGCCTGAAATACACCCAATGACCTCAGTTCCACAGATTCACGACCCACTGACAAAATAAATGTTTCCACACCTGTTTTAAATTGACACCCTTTTATCCTGAAATTATGTCCCTTGTTCTAGAATCTCCTACCATGGGAAATATCTTTGCCATATGTACCGTGTCGAGGCCTTCCAGCATTTGAAATGCCGCTGAGGTCCCCCTTATCCTTCTGTACTCCAACTAGTACAATCGAAGAGTCGACAATTGTTCCTCATACACTAACCCTTTCATTCCTGATATCATTCCAGTAAATCATCGCTGACCTTCTCCAACACCAGCACATCTTTTCTCAAATACGGCACCCAAAACTCTAATTTTGATTGAATGGAAAGGGAATTCTCCAACAACACAAACACAACAGTGAAATGATATTATGTCTTGTTAATATTTACAATAATTATTGAAAAGTCAATTAATAATTTTCAAAAGATGACCAAAGGATCCCAAAACACAGCAGCAATAGATATTCACCAAGAATGGTGACTTAAACAAAAGCTGATTTTAATTAAACATGAACACGATTTACACTTTAACTTATCACTATTTTAATACTTTAACTTAATTTACTTAACTTACACCCCTTCTAATTCTCAGTGCACGTGTGTGTAATGTGTGTGTAAGTTCAGAAAAGTTCTTTGGTTCACAGTCCAATCTCACTTCTCATTCCTCCAAGTTCACTGGTTGCAGGCCATTCTTATACTGTGTACAGAATTTAACACATATATATATATATATATATTATATATATATAAAATATATGTATAAAGTTCACCAGGTTTTGGTGCTTGAAAGGTAAATGAGCACTGCTCAGGAAGGTTCTTGTTGTTTTTCAGAGAGAGGTGTGTTGTTCAGGGAAACATTAGGGTGTTTTTGACTCAATGTACCAGGATCTGAAGTCCGTTATCTCTTCAGAAAAGCTCGGATAGCTTTAGCATGGAGCAGAGCTGAACCAGGACTTTGCAGATATTTAAGGGAGTGTGTGGGCAGGGTTTGTTTTGGACCAACAATCTCACCAAATGACTCTGCTTGAAATCAAGATTCAAACCATTTTGAGGAATACCACAGGAATTGTTCAACAAGAGCCTGGTGTTCCCTGAGGAGTTTTCTTTCCATAGTGGAAATGATTTTTTTAAACCCTGTTAATATTCCTGATACAGATCTTTGTATTTAACTTTCAGGTTGCTATCTGTTGTTCACTTGGAGGCCTTTAATGGGGTGACTAGGTGGAATCTTTGCTTTAACCAAGCAATTCTCTTGCAATTTTCCAGCTGTAAGATGTGGTGTAGTTGCTTGCAAGTTTAGCAAGTGGGATGATGATGTGAAACTGCAAGTCACAGCGTCATTTTTGTTTTTGAAAATGCAGATGTGAAAATTTTAACTTTGGTCTTCTTGGTTTGCTTAAGTTTACAGAGGAGATGTTGGGTCAAGCTGAGAAGACAGAGTTGGATGCTCATTTGGCGAATCGGCTGGGCAAAGCAGAAAGCACAAAACGAGGGACTGAAAAAATAATGAAACAGACTGAATTGCCGTTGAACCAAACCCAGGTAAAGAATTTAATTTTGTGCAGTGTACTTAAGAGACCAAACGATTTGGGCTTTTCGTGGTGACCTATTTAAATGAACAAAATCTGATTAGAATAGAAGTTTATGGAATGTTTGGAAGTTGCCACAAAAAAAAATGGAGATATAAATTAAATGTTATAATTAAGATAAATGAACAAAACAATGAGCCTGGTGTCACAGTATCTGCCTCCCTCTACCATATATCATCGTTAAACCTTCTCCCCAATATGAACCTGATGTCAAATTATCTGACACAGTTAATCGTACATTCACGAATGTGAATCCTGTCTCATAGTTTCTGCCTCAGTCTATAGTACATCAGCGTTAAACCTTCTCCCCACTGTGAACCTGGTGTAATAGTATTTGCTTCAGTCTACCGTCCAGCACCGTTTAACATTCTCCCCACTGTAAACCTAGTGTCACAGTATCTACCTCAGTCTCCCATACATCACCCTTAAATCTCCTCCCTACTCTGAACCCGGGGTAAATGTATCTGCAATAGTGTAATGTGGATCACTTTTAAACATTCTTCCCCCTGTGAACCTGGTTTCACAATATCTGCCACATTTTATTGTACATCACTTTTAAACATTCCCTGTACTGTAAACCCAGGGTCACAGTATCTGCCTGAGTCTACTGTACATCAGCATTAAACTTTCTATGCACTGTGAACCTGGTGTAACAGTACCTGCCACAGTTTATTGTACATCACTGTTAAACCTTCTCACTAATGTGAACTCGGTATCACAGTATCTTCCACAGTTTAGCGTACACCACTGATAAACTTTCTCCCCCTTGTGAATCAAGTGTCACAGTATCTGCCTCAGTCTTCGTACATCACTGTTAAATATTCTCCCCACAGTGATCCTGGTGTTACAGTACCTGCCACAGTTTATTGTAACTGACAAGTCCGAAGCGGGACAGGCAGACACGATTGCAGCGGTTGCAATGAAAAATTGGTTGGTTGGGGTTGGGTGTTGGGTTTTTCCTCCTTTTTCTTTTGACAGTGAGGTGGGCTCTGCGGTCTTCTTCAATGGAGGTTGCTGCCCGCCAAACTGTGAGCCACCAAGATGCACAGTTTGAGGCGATATCAGCCCACTGGCGGTGGTCAATGTGGCAGGCACCAAGAGATTTCTTTAGGCAGTCCTTGTACCTCTTCTTTGGTGCACCTCTGTCTCGGTGGCCAGTGGAGAGCTCACCATATAGCACGATCTTGGGAAGGCGATGGTCCTCCATTCTGGAGACGTGACCCACCCAGCACAGCTGGATCTTCAGCAGCGTGGATTCGATGCTTTCGGACTCTGCTAGCTCGAGTACTTCGACGTTGGTGATGAAGTCACTCCAATGAATGTTGAGGATGGTGCGGAGATAACGCTGGTGGAAACGTTCTAGGAGCCGTAGGTGATGCCGGTAGAAGACCCATGATTCGGAGCCGAACAGGAGTGTGGGTATGACAACGGCTCTGTATACGCTAATCTTTGTGAGGTTTTTCAGGTGGTTGTTTTTCCAAACTCTTTTGTGTAGTCTTCTAAAGGCGCTATTTGCCTTGGCGAGTCTGTTGTCTATCTCGTTGTCAATCCTTGCATCAGATGAAATGGTGCAGCCGAGATAGGTAAACTGGTTGATCGTTTTGAGTTCTGTGTACCCGATGGAGATGTGGGGTGGGGTGCTGGTAGTCATGGTGGGGAGCTGGGTGATGGAGGACCTCAGTTTTCTTCAGGCTGACTTCCAGGCCAAACATTTTGGCAGTTTCCGCAAAACAGGATGTCATGCGCTGGAGAGCTGGCTCTGAATGGGCAACTAAAGCAGCATCGTCTGCAAACAGTAGTTCACGGAGAAGTTGCTCTTGTATCTTGGTGTGAGCTTGCAGGCGCCTCAGATTGAAGGGACTGCCATCTGTGCGGTACCGGATGTAATCACCGTCTTCGTTGTTGAGTTCTTTCATGGCTTGTTTCAGCATCATGTTGAAGAAGATAGTAAAGAGGGTTGGTGCAAGGACGCAGCCTTGCTTCAAGCCGATGTCAATGGAGAAGGGTTCGGAGAGCTCATTGCTGTATCTGACCCGACCTTGTTGGTTTTCGTGCAGTTGGATAACCATGTTGATGAACTTAGGGGGGCATCCGAGGCGCTCTAGTATTTGCCAAAGACCTTTCCTACTCATGGTGTCGAATGCTTTGGTGAGGTCAATGAAGGTGATGTAGATTCCTTTGTTTTGTTCTCTGCACTTTTCTTGGAGCTGTCTGAGGGCAAAGACCATGTCAGTGGTTCCTCTGTTTGCGCGAAAGCCGCACTGTGATTCTGGGAGAATATTCTCGGCGACACTAGGTATTATTCTATTTAGTAGAATCCTAGCGAAGATTTTGCCTGCAATGGAGAGCAACGTGATTCCCCTGTAGTTTGAGCAGTCTGATTTCTCGCCTTTGTTTTTGTACAGGGTGATGATGATGGCATCACAAAGGTCCTGGGGAAGCTTTCCTTGATTCCAGCAGAGCTTGAAAAACTCATGCAGTTTGGTATGCAGGGTTTTGCCGCCAGCCTTCAAGACCTCTGGGGGGATTCCATCCATACCTGCTCCTTTGCCATTTTTCAGTTGTTCAATTGTCTTACATGTCTCTTCCTGGGTAGGGAATTCATCTAGCTCCAGCCTTAAGGGCAGTTGAGGGAGCTGGAGCAGGGCAGATTCTTGGACTGAGCGGTTGGCACTGAAAAGAGATTGGAAATGTTCTGACCATCGGTTGAGGATGGAGATCTTGTCGCTGAGGAGGACTTTGCTGTCTGAACTGCACAGTGGGCTTTGGACTTGGGGTGAGGGGCCGTACACAGCCTTTAGAGCCTCATAAAAACCCCTGATGTCACCAATGTCAGCGCAAAGCTGGGTTTGTTTGGCGAGGCTAGTCCACCACTCAATTTGGATCTCCCGGACTTTGAGCTGAAGATGGCTGCATGTGAGACAGAAGGCTCATTCTTTTCCTGGCCAGGATGGCTTTGCAAGGTGAGCCTGGTGGGCAGCTCGCTTCTTTGCCAGCAGCTCCAGGATTTCCTGCTTGTTTTCATCAAACCAGTCCTTGTTTTTTTTCCTGGAGGAGAAGCCCAGTACCTCTTCAGTGGATTGCAGTATGGCCGTTTTCAGCTGATCCCAGAGGGCTTCAGGGGACGTGTCCATTAGCCAGATGGCACCCTCGAGCTTTGCTTGGAGGTTTGCCTGGAAGTTTCCTCTCACCTCGTCTGACTGCAGGTTTCCAACATTGAACCTCTTTCTGGGAGCTCTACTCTTCCTGAACTTTGGCTTGAAGCGAAGGTTGAACTTGCAGCGGACAAGCCGGTGGTCAGTGTGGCATTCCGTGCTGGGCATGACCCTGGTGTGGAGCACATCTTGTTTGTCTCTTTCTCGCACCAAGACGTAGTCCAGGAGGTGCCAGTGTTTGGATCCGGGATCTATCCAGGTAGACTTGAGGCTGTCCCTCTGCTGGAAAAGGGTGTTCGTAATGACAAGCCACTGTTCTGCGCAGAGTTCCAACAGGAGGTGCTCATTGTCATGGCACTTGCCGACACCATGCTTGCCCAGGATTCCTGGCCAGGTTTCTGACTCTTTGCCGATGCGAGCGTTGAAGTCGCCAAGGATGACAACCTTGTCGGCTGTAGGGGTGTGTTGGATGAGGTTGCGCAGATCAGTGTCGAACTTGTCCTTTTCTGCTGGCTCCGCCTGGAGGGTTGGGGCATAGACCCCGATGAGGGTGATGCGTCGCTTGTTTTGAAGGGGGAGTCGCATGGACCTGATCCAGTCAGAGTGGCCTGTTAGGAGGTTTTTGAGTTTGGTGGCAATGGAGTTCTTGACCATGAAGCCTACACCAGATAGGCGTCGTTCAGCCATAGGCTTGCCTGACCAGTAGAGTGTGTAGCCTGCGCCGCATTCTTGGAGACTGCTTGCATCTGCAAGGCGGACTTCGCTGAGAGTGGCTATGTCAATGCCAAGTCTGAGGAGTTCTTGAGCGATGAGGGCAGACCGACATTCAGGTCGGTGGCTGTCAGCCTTGTCTAGCATGGTTCTGATGTTCCAGCATGCTAGCTTGAGCTTGTGTGCATCTATTGAGGGGGAGGACGTGGACATGTCCTCAGGCCTGCGCAAAGGAGCTTTTAGGTGGAGTGCAGTGTGTGCAGTACTGGCCCCACCCTTTACACCCATGGTTCGATGGCGGCGCCCGTGCAGCCGTCCGTGCAGGTAAAGCAGTTTGTTTGGCCTTAAAACCTTCCCTGTGCCGGGAAGGAGGTAACGGCCCCGGTTCGGGCACAGGGAAGGCGGCGGCCCCAGTCTGGGAGGAGGGGAGGAGGAGGCGGCGGCCCTGGCCTTGGCAGAGGGAAAGCTGGCAGAGGCCCCAGTTCAGGCAGAGGTAAAGAGGCGGCAGCCTCGGTCAGGGCAGAGGAAAGGCGGCGGCCCCAGTCCGGGAAGAGGGGAGGAGGAGGCGACAGCCCCGGTCTCGGCAGAGAGGAAACAGGCGGAGGCCCCGGTCCGGGTGTAATGAAAGGCGGCGGCCCCGGTCCGGGCAGAGGGAAGGTGGCGGCCCCTGTCCAGGCAGAGGGGAGGTGAAGGTGGTGGCCCCGGCCTCGGCAGAGAGAAGCAGGCAGAGGCCCCGGTCCGGGCAGAGAGAAGAAGGTGGCCCCGGTCCGGGTAGAGGGGAGGAGGAGGCAACGGCCCTGGCCTCGGCAGAGAGGAAACAGGCAGAGGCCCTGGTCCGGGTGCAGTGCAAAGCGGCGGCCCTGGTCCGGGCACAGGGAAAGGCGGCGGCCCCGGTCTGGGCAGAGGGAAGGTGGCGGCCCCGGTCCAGGCAGAATGGAGGTGGAGGCGGTGGCCCCGGCCTTGGCAGAGAGAAGCAGGCGGAGGCCCCGGTCCGGGCAGAGAGAAGGAGGCAGCGGCCCCGGCCCTGCCATCTTGCTCATTTAATGCCTGGAACACGAAGCAGAGCCAATATAGATTGGAAGCATAGAGCAATCAGGCTGAGCCCAGGGTGCTCCACCCCATGACTGAGGACAGCGGCCGTGGATCTCCAGGTATCGTTCGGCCTAAGAGGGGAGGCAGGCCTCTCCAGCCCGGTTAAGCAACCTGCATAGGAGAAGGATACTCTGATATAAAACCTACGACCCAAGGATTGTACATTACTGTTAAACCTTCTCAGTGCTGTGTACCCAGTGTCACAGTATCTTCCACAGTTTATTGTACATTACTGTTAAAACTTCTCACTGTTGTGAAGCCATAATCTTAGTATCTGCCTCAGTCTACCATACATCATTGTTAAACCTTCTCCCCCTTTAAACCACTAAACCTGGTGTCACAGTATCAAACAGTTTATCGTATATGACTGTTCAAATGTCACAATATCTGACACAGTTTATCGTTCATCACAGTTAAACCTGATCCCCACTGTGAAATTGGGGTCACAGTATCTGCCTCATTCTTCCATACATCACTTTTAAACCTCTCCCCACTGTGAACCTGGTGTCACTTTATCGACCACAGTTCATTTCACATCATCGTTAACCTTCTTCCTATGGTGGTGAACATGGTGTCACAGTATCTGTCACAGCTTATCGTAAATCACTGTTAAACCTTCTCACTAGTGTTAATTCAATGTCACATTATCTGCCAAAGTCTAACATACATTACTGTTAAACATTCTCCCCACTGTGACATTATCTGCCTCAGTCAACTGTACATCACCGTTAATCCTTCTCCTCACTGTGAACCTGGTGTCACAGTATCTGACACAGTTCATCACTGTTAAACCTTCTCCCCACTGTGAACCTGGTGTCACAGTATCTGACACAGTTCATCACTGTTAAACCTTCTCCCCTCTGTGAACCTGGTGTAACTGTATCTGACACAGTTCATCACCGTTAAACCTTCTCCCCACTGTGAACCTGGTGTCACAGTATCTGACACAGTTCATCACTGTTAAACCTTCTCCCCACTGTGAACCTGGTGTCACAGTATCTGACACAGTTCATCACTGTTTTCTCCCCACTGTGGTCTACTGTCACATCAAAAATAAAATTCTACCCTCGATGAACCCGGTGTCACTGTATCTGTTGCAGTTTTTCTTACACAACTATTAAACCTTCTCCACTCCATGAAACTGGTGTCACAGTATATGACACAGTTTATTGTATATCACTGTTAAACCTTCGCACTACTGTGAATCCTGTCTCACAGTATCTGCCTCAGTCGACTGTGCAGCACCATTAAACCTTCTCCCCACCGTAAACCTGGTATCACAGTATCTACCTCAGTCAATCATACATCACTGATAAACCTTCTCCCTACTGTGAACCCAGTGAAATAATATCTGCCTCAGTCTCCAGAAAATCACCATTAAAATTTCTCTCCACTGTGAACTCTGTGTCACTGTACCTGCAACAACGTATTGCGTGACACCATTAAACCGCCTCCGCACTGTGAACCTGGTGTCACAGTATCTGCCACAGTTTATTGTACATCACTCTTAAACCTTCTCACTACTGTGAACTCGGTGTCACAGTACCTGCCTCTGTCTACTGTATATTACTGTTAAACTTTCTCCCCACTGTGTAACTGGTGTCACAGTATCTGGCTCAGTCTACCGTACATCACCGTTGATCTATCTCTCAACTGTTAATCCAGTGACACTGTATTTGCCACATTATATCGTACATCACCATTAAACCTTTTCCCCATTGTTGACCTGATGCCACAGCATCTGCTGTCGTTTATTTTACATCACTGTTAACCTTTCTCATGGCTGTGAACCCAGTGTTACAGTATCTGCCACAGTATATCGTACATCACTGATGAACCACCTCTCCACTGTGAACACTGCATCACAGTATCTGCCTCAGTCTACCGTATATCATCATTGATCTATCTCTCAACTGTGAATCCACATTTGCCACATTATATCGTACATCACTGTTAAACCTTTTCCCCACTGTTGACCTGATGCCACAGCATCTGTTGTAGTTTATTGTCTTCTTCTTTGGCTTGGCTTCGCGGATGAAGATTTATGAAGGGGTAATGTCCACGTCAGCTGCAGGCTCGTTTGTGGCTGACAAGTCCGATGCGGGACAGGCAAACGCGGTTGCAAGGGAAAATTGGTTGGTTGGGGTTGGGTGTTGGGTTTTTCCTCCTTTGTCTTTTGTCAGTGAGGTGGGCTCTGCGGTCTTCTTCAAAGAAGGTTGCTGCCCGCCGAACTGTGGGGCACCAAGATGCATGGTTTGAGGCGATATCAGCCCACTGGCGGTGGTCAATGTGGCAGGCACCAAGAGATTTCTTTAGGAAGTCCTTGTACCTCTTGTTTGGTGCACCTCTGTCTTGGTGGCCAGTGGAGAGCTCGCCATATAACAAGATCTTGGGAAGGCGATGGTCCTCCATTCTGGAGACGTGACCTACCCAGCGCAGTTTGATCTTCAGCAGTGTGGATTCGATGATGTCGGCCTCTGCCATCTCGAGTACTTCGATGTTGGAGATGAAGTTGCTCCAATAAATGTTGAGGATGGAGCGGAGACAACGCTGGTGGAAGCGTTCTAGGAGCCATAGGTGATGCCGGTAGAAGACCCATGATTCAGAGCCAAACAGGAGTGTGGGTATGACCACGACTCTGTATACACTAATCTTTGTGAGGTTTTTCAGTTGGTTGTTTTTCCAGACTCTTTTGTGTAGTCTTCCAAAGGCACTATTTGCCTTGGTGAGTCTGTTGTCTATCTCGTTGTCGATCCTTGCATCCGATGAAATGGTGTAGCCTTGTGAACCTGGTGTATCAGTATCTTCCTCAGTCTGCCGTACATCACCGTTAAACCTTCTCACTACTGTAAGCCTGGAGTCTGAGTACCTGCCTAAGTCAATAATACATCACCATTAAACATTCTCACCTCTGTTAACCTGGTGTCTCAGGATCTGCCACACTTTATCTCACATCACCGTTAAACCTTATCTCCACCGGAAACTTGTTTTCAGAGTTTCTGCCACAGTTTATCATTCATCACTGGTAAACCTTCACCCCACTGAGATCCCAATGTAACTGTTTCTGCCTCAGTCTGCCATACATCTCCATTAAACCTTCTCCCAACTCTGAAACTGCTGTCACAGTATCAGCCACAGTTAATCATACATCACTATTAAACCTTCTCACTTCTGTGAACCCATTTTCATGGTATCTGCCAACATTTACCGTACATCACTGTTAAACCTTCTCACTAGTGTGAATCCTGTGTCATAGTATCAGTCTCAAACTACCGAAAATCACCTTTAAACCGTCTCCCTACTGTGAACCCTGTGTATCAGTATCTGTCTCACTCTCCTGTGTATCACTGTTAAACCCTTCCCACTGTGAACCTGTTGTCACAGTATCTGCCACTGTTTATCTTACATTACTGATAAACCTTCTCCCGAACAAAGTGTCACAATATCTACCTCAGTCTACTGTATATCACCGCTAAATCCTCTCCCCACTGTTTACCCAGTTTCACAGTATCTGCCTCTTTCTACCGCACATCACCGTTAAACCTTCACCCGACTGTGAACCTGGTGTCACAGTATCTACCTCAGTCAACCATACACCACGTTAAAACTTCTCCCTACTGTGAACCCGGTGAAATAATATCTGCCTCAATCTCCCGAAAATCACCATTAAAATATCTCCCCACTGTTAAGTCTGTGTCTCTGTATCTGCAACAATGTATCACGTGTCACCTTAAACCTCCTCCGCACTGTGAACCGGGTGTCACAGTACCTGCCACAGTTCATTGAACCTCACTGTTAAACCGTCTCACAAATGTGAACCCGGTTTCACAGTATCCGTCACAGTCCACCGTACATCACTGTTAAAGCTTCTACTCACTGTGACCCATATATAAGTATATATGCCAGAGTTTATTTTGTATCACTGATAAACCTTCTCTCCATTTTAAACTGGTTTCACAGTATCTGCCACAGTTTATCGTACATCACTGTTAAACCTTTTCTTTGCACTGAACCCGGTGTCACAGTATTTGTCTCAGCACACAACGTTAAACCCTCTCCCCACTGTGAACCTGATGTAACTCTTTCAGCCTCAGTCTCCTGTGTATCACCATTAAACTTAGTCCCCACTTTGATCCTGGTGTCACAGTATATGCCAAAGTTTTATGTTCATCACTGTTTAACCTTTGTATTGCTCTGAACCCGGTGTCACAGTTTCTGTCTCACTCCACTGCACATCACTGATAAACCTTCTCCCCACTGTGAACACAGTGTAACAGTATCTGCCTCAGTCTGCCATACATCACCATTTAACCATCTCCCCACCATGAACCTGGGTGTATGGTATCTGACACTGTTTTTCGTCAATTACTATTAAACCTTTCATTACTGTGAACCCAGGGTCACATTACCTGTCTCAATCTACCGTATATCACCATTAAACCTTCTCTCCACTGTGTACCTGTTTTCACAATATCTGATATAGTGTCTCAAACTGCAATGTTATACCTTCTCATGACTGTGAACCCGATGTCACACTATTTGCCTCAATCGACTGTCACATCAAAAATAAAACTTCTACCCTCTACGAACCTGGTGTTACAGTATATGTCACAGTTTATTGTCTTTGGCTTGGCTTCGCGGACGAAGATTTATGGAGGGGGTAAATGTCCACGTCAGCTGCAGGCTCGTTTGTGGCTGACAAGTCCGATGCGGGACAGGCAGACACGGTTGCAGCGGTTGCAGGGGAAAATTGGTTGGTTGGGGTTGGGTGTTCGGTTTACAGTTTATTGTATATCACTGTTAAACCTTCACACTACTGTGAATCCTGTCTCACAGTATCTGCCTCAGTCTCCTGTGTATCACCGTTAAAACTCTTTCCCACTGTGAACCTGTTGTCACAGTATCTGCCCCTGTTTATCTTACATCACTGATAAAACTTCTCCCGAACACGGTGTCACAATATCTACCTCAGTCTACCGTATATCACTGCTAAATCCTCCCCCCACTGTTTACCCGGTTTCACAGTGTCTGCCTCATTCTACCATACATCACCGTTGACCCTTCTCCCCACTCTGAACCTCGTGTCACAGTATCAGACTCAGTCTGAAGTCCATCTTCCCATTTTGTACCTCGTGTCACAGTCACTGCTGCACAGAGACTGTAGCCTCTGTCAAATTGTGTGGACTCATCTGATTGATCCGCAGGGAATCCATTGTGCTCTCCTCAGTCTCCTCGAGATCTCCGTCATGGTGGCGTTCCTCCTCTGGATCCAAGGTTCAAGGTAGCTGCTCCCTCTGGGTGCACATGACATTCCTTCCTGGCTGACCTGGGGAAGAACCAGAGCTATCCTGCTGCCTATTTACATGACATTGTGTCTTGGTGGTCGCCCATGGGCTCCTGCAGACCCGAGCATAATGCCTTTGTTTTCTACATTTCGAGCAGTCCGCGTCTATTGCTGGGCAGCGTCCTAGGGGTGGGGGTTTTGGCCACAGAACTGGAGCCGTTGTCATCTCCATATTCTTGGCCCGATCTTGGCGGGGTGTCAGCGAATCTAGCAGAGTTGGAATGATGTGCTTGGCGCTGTGGTTGGGAAGGTATTCCCCAAGGTTGTTTCTAGCCATCTCCCATTGCCTTTGCCACCCTAACAGTCTCTTCCAGGGACACCGTGCTTTGTTCTAATAGCTGCTGGCGGATTTTGTTTGACCGGACTCCTGCCACCAGAGTGTCCCTCATCAGGTCCTGTGCTATTTGCTGTGGTATTCTAGCACAGAAGTTGTATGCCCGTGCTGGGGCTCTTACTGAGAGCATGAAATCCCGGAAGGACTCCCCTGGTTGCTGTCTTCTGGTCAGGAGACAGTGTCTCGTGTGAACTTCACCTCCCCCTTGGAGATAGTGGGACTGGAGCATGTCCATAGCCTCCCTATATGAGGCACAGTTCTGGACTAATGTGTACAGGAGGTCTCCCAGCTGGGCCACCAGCAGCATGAAAAGGTCTTCTGGGTGGGCAGTGGGCATCAGCACGTGACTGTGATTCAGGAAACAATGTCTGCAGCGACTGAAATGCGTGCGTATGCAGGGGTCTCAGGGGTCTAGTTCCAGGCTTTCCGGCCGTAGCATCCAGTGCTGCCGTTGATTCATTTCTAAGTGCCCCGGTCGTGCTGGGGCTGGGGACTGTCGCTTCCACTGATGGATGTGGGACTCCCTGGTGACTGGCGTTACCTGGTAGATGTCCACTGAGGGTCTGGCATCCTCACTCTCATCCCCGTGTCTGAGCCAAAGTCCACCAGGTTTGGGGGAGGGGGGCTCGCACACATCTGAACCATGAAAGGCTTGACCTCCTCCTCGATCTCCTCGTCGTGCTTGGGTGTGATCACTCAAATTTTATGTGAGTGGAAAAAATTGTGGCAGGATGCACCAAAGGAAAACACAGGCACAATAGTGTTTGGGGCCACACAGCTTGATTTCACTCACATAAAGATCTAGTTGGCTGCTTGCTGTGTTTACAGTGGTCCCGGGGGTCATGAGAGAGAGGGAGGGGGAGAGAGAGAGAGATGGATGTCATTAGGCCGGGTGCCGAGTCTCTACGCCACCTAGTGGCCGAGTTAGCTACTGCAGCATATCATCAGACAGGTCACCACACTGTTCCTTTTATGTTTCCCTTATTTCAAGTGAAACATTATACAGCCAGACATCGCCTCTTGTGTGGACCACAAGGGCTTTGACCAGGCTGAAGTCAGGACTCCCAACCCATCTTCCAATCACTCTCTCTCTCTCTCTCTCTCTCTCTCTCTCTCTCCCCCTTACCCTCTCACAGAGAAAAAACCACATCTGAGAACAGCCAACTGCACTCAGACTGCGGCACCAGAGCTAATCCTCTGAGTTTGTTCATCTGCTGCTTTCCAAAACAATAATCCATCACTCCACAGCAGTTCGAATTAACCTGTACTTGTGAAATCCTTATAGTCATTCTTCAAAGTTTTGCAAAGGCACCCGGAGCCTGGACTGTCTGCCTTGAGGAGAGCTCTGGCATTTTAAATGAGATCTGTTTTGAAGTGTTTGTATGTGACCTCCACTAAAAAAACCTGCCACAATTTATCTCATTTTAAAACATATCTATAACCAATATAAAATATAGCATAATCTCTCACAGTATAAACTTTTTGCAGATAGCACGTGATTTGAACCCTGGGCCCAATCGCTGGCGATGAAAAGAGTTGTGATAACTGCTAAGCCAACCATGGCACCCAAAGAATATCTAGATCCATCGCCCTCTGGGTTGTGGGCCCAGCATGCTTCCGCTGCACTGTTCTACTTACATGGACACAGAATTCTGAGCGATGTAGATGGAACAAATGCAAGCAGGCTTTTTATCCACTGAATTAAGGTGAGATAAGAACCAGAGGGCATGGATCAAGTATGAAAGGTGAAATGTTGAAAGGGAACATTTGGGGGGAACTTCTTCACACAGAGAGTGGTGGGAGAACGGAACCAACTGCCAGCTGAAGTGGTGAATGCCGGCTTGATTTTAATAGTTAATAAAACTTAGGGCTTGTACCTTGATGAGAAGGCTATGTTCTAGGCTAGGTGCAGGTCAGTTTGATCTGTATAAAATAATAGTTCAGCACAGACTAAAAGGGCCAAAAGGCCTGTTGTTCTGCTGGAGTTTTCTATGGAAGAGATTGTGCAGTCACTGATATCAGAGACTCATGGAATTGTAATCCACAGAGACCGACCCTTCAGACCAGCTCGACCCTGAAACCCAAGTTGTCCTCTTCAACTGGTCCCATTCACCTGCATTTGGCCCATATCCCTGTGAATCTGTACCTGGGTAAATGTCCTTAAAACATTACAATAGTCCCCGGCTTTACCACTTCCTCTGACAGCTCGTTCCACTTGCCCCGCCGCCCTCTGGGTGAAAATGATGCCCCTCAGGTCCTTTTTAAATCTTTCCCCTCTCAATTTAAATCTATGTCCTCTGATTTTACCTGTTGGGGAAAAAAGGCGAATTAACATAAGATTTCAAGATCTTTGAGGTCCCCCTCAGCCTCCTACACTCGAAGGAGAACAGTCCCAGTCTATCCAACCTCTCCTTTAATTCAAAGCCCCAGTCTCCGGAACATTCAGATTTCAGAATTATTGTCCGAGTACATACATGACATCACATACAACCCTCAGATCATTTTTGTTGTGGGTCAGGCAGAATTACCACTTATTGGTCCTGCAAACACAACTGGACTCAATGTTCTCATATAAAGAACTAAAGGTTGTAAAGAAAGCTTTGGCATCTTGGCCTTCATAAATCAAAGTATTGATCGAGGAGTTGGGAAGTTATGATGAGGTTGTATCAGATGTTGGAGAGGTCAAATTTGGAGTATTGTGTGCAGTTCTGGGTCGTCTAACTACAGGAAGGATATCAGTAAGATTGATAGAGGGCAGAGAAGATTTTCTAGGACGTTGCCAGGTCTTCAGGAGTTGAGTTATAGGGAAAGATTAAACAGGTTAGGACTTTATTCCTTGTAGCGTCGAAGAATGAGGAGAGATTTGATCGAGGTTTACAAAATTCTGGGGAATAGACAGTAAATGAGAGTCGGCTCTTTCCACAGATTACGAGAGGACATGGCTTTAGGGTGAAAGGAGAAAGGAATTTGGGGAACATTAGGGGGAACTCAGAAAGTGGTGGGAGTGTGGAACGAACTGCCAACTGATAAGGTGAATGCCTGCTCACTCTTGAATAAATTGAATAGATTCACAGATGGGAGAGGTCTGGAGGGTTATGGACTCAGTGCAGGTCAATGGGACCAGCAGAATAATATTTTGGAACAGACTAGAAGGGCTGAACAGCCTGTTTTCTGTGCTGCAGTGTTCTATGGTTCTAACTGTAAGCAAATAATAAATGTAAACAAACTGCAATACAGAGAGAATAAAAGAAAAACTCAATAAAGTGCACAATTGAGAGACCTTAAATGAATCCCTGATTGAGTTTGTGGTTGAAGAGTCTGATGGTGGAGGGGGAGCAGCTGTTCCTGAACCTGGTGGTGCAGGGCTTGTGGCACCAATACCTCTTTCCTGATGGTAGCAGCGAGAAAAGAGTGTGTGCTGGGTGGTGCGAATTAGGACAGATTAAAGCAAATCTCGTGCCATATTACAACAAAGGAATCTTGAATCTGAAATGGGACAGGAGAACTGTTTAATGAGCAGAGGGATTGAGTGAGAGCAGCCACAAGTGTAAATGAAAGGACAAAGTGAAGAGTGACGTGGGCAGAGTTTGTGTTGTGTTCCCTGGTTGGGGTGTGAAGGGTTTGTACTTTCTCCCCATGACCTGCGTGAGTTTTTGCCAGGTGCTCCGGTTTCCTCCCACCCTCCGAAACATACAGCGTTGGCAGGTTAATTGGGTGTGATTGGAGTCAAGTGTGTCATGGGACACCAGACTGTAACGTTCATATTAATACATTACATTTCTCTATGCTTGGCACATGTCCTTTCTATTTTCCAAGCCTCTCTCAAATCACCCCCCAGCCTCTGTCATTCCAGGGCGAACAGTTCCTCTCGACCCAGCCTCTCTGTTGGCACAGCCCCAGTCCAGTCTAGAAATGATTTCCATTGACTGAAATGCAGCAGAAACTTCACAGCCTAAAGGGTCACAAAATCTCTCTGAAAATCAAAACAGAACTCCAGAAGCTGGTAACTGCATGCATTAAATCTTATGGTCTAACCCTATCAAAGATATTCCCCAACTTCTACCCATCTCACTCCCAGATAAAGCATCCATGAAAGAGATGACATGCCAGAAGCGCAGCCAGTTTCAGCTGCGGAAGAAAGGGACACTAAGCATAAGTGCGTAGGGCCAGATCTTACCCTTCCAGTGCTTCATGCGAACAACGGCCATCGCCAACTTGGATTGTGTCACCTTTGGCCCCATTTCTCGTCGTGGAAAATACCATAGTGGGGGCCCGAGCACGATGGATATGGTTAACGTCAACTCTGACGGCGACTGCGTGCAAACCATGGGGATAGCCATTTTGGAAGTTGACGACACACACATACAATAGCAACTGAGACAGACAACAAACTTACACTGGCATCCATCATTCCAGATCAGAGTAGTGTACAACAATAAGCAAAGTCCACCAGACACAAATGGAGCATGTATCTCTACTCTATTAATTAGACCTTGTTTTGGAACAATGCAGAATCCAGATCCGAATTTATTCTCATGAACATTTCACGCAATTTATTGTTCCACAGCAGTATCATAGGCGCAAATATTGCTATAAATTACATTTTCAAAAGAAGAGAATATGAGATCGTGTCTATGGTTCATTGAAGATTCGGAAATCTGATCACAAGGGACAGAAGCAGGTCACTAGGCCCATCCAGTCTGTTCCATGACTCTACACTCAGCTGAACACCTGATTTCCAGCCTTTTTCCCAGGTCCCTGATACCCTTACTAATGAGATACTTATCTATTTCCTATTTAAATTCTCCTCGTGATCTGGCCTCCACTGCCTTGTGCGGCTGTGAGTTCCACAGATCCACGACCCTCTGACGAAAGAAGTTCCTCCACTATGAATAATTTCTAATTTTAAGACGATGACCCTTGTCCTCAATTCACCTATCAAGGAAAACATCTAATCTGCATTCTCTCTGTTAAAATCTTTCAATATTCAAAAGATCTCTATGAGATTCACCTATACTGCAACATATACAACCCTTGTGGTGCCAAATGTTCCTCATACGCCAGCCCCTGCATTCCAGGAATCATCGTAGTAAATCTCTGCACCATCTCCAACAACATCACATCCTTTCTGAGAAAGAGTCTCATTAACACCTCTCTGTCTTCTGGTATTTGCTCCTCTCACCCCAGGAAAATGTTGCCGCCTGTCCACCCTACCAATGCCCTCATAATCTTGTAGGACTCTATTGTCACCACTTATCCTTCTTCACTCCAAAGGGAAAAGCCCTAGCTCTGTTAAGCTTGCCTCATTTTTCAGTTCAGGCAACCTCCTATAAATCTTCTCTGCACCCTAATAACCTGAATACGCCTGAGATTGCCTGATCTTGGAAGCGAAGCAGGCTCAGGACTGGTCAGGACTTGGAGGGGAGACTGCCTAGGGACACCCGGTGCTGTAGGATTCTGAGGGGCGCTGGAGAAATGGGCAACACTCTGTCCGCCTTCCGGTAGAAAAAAGTTAAAGAATTTCATGTATTTTACATTCTAAATGTAGTGTTACATGATGATAGTGAAACATTTACATTTACCCTCTCCAAAGCTTCCAGTAATAAGGAAACCAGAACTGAACACAATATTCTAATTGTGGTCTAACCAGTTTTCTCGAGCTGTAACGTGACCTCTCAACTCTTGATCTCAATCTCCAACTAATGAAGGCCAGAATACCATAAGCCTTCTGAATGATCCTATCAACCTGCAAGGGCAACCTTGAGAGATCTGGAATTGAGGGAACCACTCAGAAGTGGATGAAGTTGCATCCTGTAAAAATATGTATCAGGAGTCGGCAAGGCAACCAGAAGGAACCAGAGGCTTTGAAATGATGCTGGCTCACAATACTGTTGCCCTCTTCATAGATGTTATCAGTTTATTGCCTTGTTACACAGAATAAAACACTTTGAATATGCCAGCCACTGAGGTGACAACTGACAGACCACTTCAACAGTCAACTCTCCCTCATGCAGCATCTCTGTTTTGAGTAGAAGGCTATTCTCACAAAAATAGACATCACAGTCGGCACTTTGTTGCCCTTAGAATGCCTGACACTGCTCCCAGCATGCACGGTGCTGCTCCCAGCATGCTCCAACCACGGGCAACCCCACGCCTGACAGCACTGGCAGAGCGAGGGTCACAAGGCCATGCCTCAAGGTTGCAGGTGGTCGTAGTTCACAAACCTTCTGCCTGACACCCCCTCCCCCCAACCCAAGCTTCAAGAACAGTGTTCATGAAACAGCTATCGGGCTATTGTGGACAGAGGAGAAGAAGCTGTCCTTGTGCTGTTGGCTGTTCATCAGGCTTCTGTACCTCCATCCCAATGGTAGCAGTGAGAAGTTGACACAGGCTGGGGTGGGGTCCTTGAGGATAGAGTCTGGTTTCTGCAGACACCGCCTCTTGTAGATGTCCTCGATGCAGTGGGGACTAATGCCCATGGTGGCACTGGCTGAGTTCACAACATTCTGTTGCCTTTTCTTGTCTTGTGTATTGGCAGCTCAGGTGATGCAACCGGTAGAAATTGACAAGTCTTTGGTGACATCTCAAATCTCCTCAGACTCCTCACTCTGTTGCTCAGGGAGAGTTAACTCTTGGGGAGGGGGTCACCTGTTTTTCTTTAATTTATATAATTAGACAAACAGAATTGTAACAGGCCACCAATTCGGTCCTACAAGTCCTTACACCCCATTGACCTACATCCCAGTATGTTTTTGAAGGGTACGTGTTCTTCAGAAGTCATGTGTTGTTCAGGGGTCACCCGTTGTTCCGTGGTCACCTGTTGGTCAGGGAGAGGTGATCTGTTCATCAGGGGTAACCTGTTATTCAGAGAGTGGTTGTCAGTTGGTCAGGTTGTCACCTGCTGGACAATGGTCACGAATTGGTTAGGGAGAGGTCATCTGTTGGTCAAGTGGTCATCTAGGTCAGGACAGGGCATGTGTTGGTCAAGGAGTAGTTAGTTACCTGTTGGTCAAGGGTTACCTGCTGGTCAGGAAGAGGTGACCTGCAGGTCAGGTGTCACCTTTTGGCCAGGGAGAGTTCTGTTTGGTGAAAAGTCACGTGTTAGTCAGGAAGGATTCATCTATTGATCAGGAAGGAATCACCTGTGGGTCAGGGGCCACCTGTGGGTTAGCAAGGTGTCTTCTGTGGATCAGGAGTCACCTGTTGGTTATGGGCCACCTGTCGGTCAGGGCAGGCTCAAAGGTGGATCCGGGGTCACCTGTTGGCAGGTCATAGTCACCTGTTGGTCAGGGGCCCCCTTTGGGTGAGGGAAAGGTTTTCGCTTGGATATGCAGTGGGTCACTTGGTCAAGGGTTATCTGTTGGTCAAGGGTCACATATTGGTCAGAGAGAAGTCACCTGTTGGTCAAAAGTCACAATGACCATTTTTGGAGGACCTTAATGATTGCTCTGTTCAATTCTTAGTGCATGCCTCAACCCCTCCAAACCAGATCCCCAGTACCTTCAGGCAGTGACTAAAAGGGATGGGGGACAGGTTGGGCCAGTTAACCCTGGCGACCAACGTGGACTCAAATGGCCTGCATATGGTGGTCACCTATTGGTCAGAGAGAGATCTCCTGTTGGGCATGTGACAGAATATATAGAAATATTTTTGGGAGAAAAATTGGGAAACATAGAGCAGGTTATGTACATACACACACACTTTAAAGCAGATCTTATTTGAAATACTGAAGAATTTATATCCACAGTGACTTTGCAGAAGTTGTGAAGAACACCACTGGAGATTTCACAAGTTGGTGTTAACTGAATTGACGTTAAGGTTGAATAGACTATTGTCTTTAAAGCAACAGCAAGAGACATACTGTCTCTTGATTCCTTTTGGCAAGGCCTTTGAAGAGTGCACAAAAATCATTAAAGGGTTCTTGCTTACCTAAAAACAACAGATGAACCAGGAGACTGACTTTGATGGTTTGCTGGAGAAGGTCAGTTGTTTTTATACATGAGAGAGGGACCACATATTGACCAAGGGTTTCCAATGGGTCAAGTGTCAACTTTTGGTCAGTGGTCAGATGTTAATGAGGGAGAAATGAACTGTTGGTCAGGGAGAAGTCTTCTGTTTTTTAAGGGTCACCTGTTGGTCTGAGATCTGCTGTTGTTCAAGGTCAGCTTTTGGTCAGGGGTCATCTTGTTCAGGAATCAACTGTTAGTCAGGTGTCACCTGTTAGCCTGGAGTGATCCATTAGTCAGAGAGAGTCACTTGTTGATTAGGAAGGAGTCTACATTGGTCAGGAAGGAGTCTACATGTTAGTCAGGGAGACATCACCTGTTGGTCAGGGTCATATGTTGGTCAAGCAGTGGTCACTTGTTGGTCAAGTCACCTGTTAGTCAGGGGGTCATTTGTTGGTCAGGAAGGTGTTACCTGTGGTCGAGGGGTCACCTGTGGGTCAGGGAGAGGTCTTCGTTTTGTCAGGAGGTCATCTATTAGTCATGGGTCACCTGTAGGTCAGGGAGATGTCTCCTGCTGTTCAGAGGTCACCTGTTGGTCAGATGTCACCTGTAGGTTAGGGACAGGTCATTTTTGATCAAAGAGTGGTCACCTATTGGACAGGGGTCACACGTAGGTCAGGGTCGATTCACCTGTTGGTCCCAGAGAGATCACCTGTTGGTCAGGGAGTAATTAACCTCATTTTGATGTGACTGTGAGGATATAGAACTGTAGATTCCATCCATCATCTGTCCCACCCCCTCTCTCCCCATCTACCATCATCCATTATAGGATGTGGAAGCTGTGGAGAGGGTGCAGAACAGAGTTCCCAGGAATTTGCCTGGATAGGAAAGTAAGTCTTAACCAGAGCTGAGACTTTTCTCTTTGGAGTGAAGATGGACGAAAGGAGACTTAATAGAGGTCTACAAGATTCTGAGAGGCAGAGCTAGGATGAATAATATTCCTCTCGCCCTTTCTACCCCAAGATACCAACTGGGCAGCCCCCACATATGCTGATGTCCTCAGCCACGAGGTTTGGCCACTGATTCCACTATCAGCTCTCTACAGTGTCTATCTCTTGTCTCTTGGGATCAGATATCACTGGCAAACTGTGTTGAGAAATGGCAGCGTTGTCACTTGTACAAATCCAGCGTGTTCAGCCAGTGGAGACACAGTGCTCTCTCACATGGTACTGCTGCCTAGTCCTGCTGCCAACTCCTCCGAGCTGTCTTTAAACAGTTTGTTAAAGGATGGCAGAATATAGTTTTCATGGGAAGACTCTTGGCAGGGTAGAGGATGAGAGGGATCTTGACGTCCGAGTCCATAGGAGACTCAAGCAGCTGTGCAGGTTGATTTTGTGATTAAGAAGCTGATCAGTGTATTGGCCTTGATTAATCGTGGAATTGGATTTAGGAGCCACGATGTAATGTTGCAGTGATATGGGGACATGGTCAGACCCCAGTTGGAGTAGAGTGCTCAATTCTGGTCACCTCACTACTGGAAGGATGTGGAAACCATAGAAAGGGTGCAGAGGAGATTTCCAAGGATGTTCCCTGATTTGGGGAGCATGGCTAATGAAAGCAGGTGAGTCAATTCGGGCTTTTCACCTTGGACTGACAGAGGATGAGAGGACCTGATGGAGGTGTTTAAGATGATGAGAGGCATTGATGATGTGAATAGTGAGAAGGTTTTTCCCAAGATGGGAATTATCGCAACAAGAGGACACGGGTTAGGAAATCTACTTACTGATCTGAGGTCGTCCAAAAGGTAACGCTGACACTAAAAAGAAGCTAAGGAATCATTCTGGACAGATTTCAATTCCAAATCTACCCAGAATGGACGATCAAATTTATCCAAGTCATAAACCCAAAAAATCATACAGCGAATATTAAGTGCCCAATAGCAAAATCTCAAATTCCGTAAGGCTAGACCTCCCTCCTTCTTAGGTTTCTGGAAGTGAAGCTGATTCAGTCTGATGCCCTCACCATTCCAAATATAAGGGTGTGGTAAACCGGTGTCGTGCTGTGATTGGGTGCTGCTGACAGGAAATGCCTCCCGAGACCGATCCTACCCATAATTCTTTGTTTGCCTTGATCAGTCAATGAGGTTGACGGCTGTTCCAGTCTATAGTTAATAAAAGTCGATCAGTTTGATTAGTCATCAAAGATTAATTCTTCAAATCAATATCATCAAATTAAGATTTCGGAATAAAAATTGGGACAGCTGAAATAGGTATATGACAAAGTAATGTTATCATTTTAACAGCATTAATACAGCCAACCAAAGAAAAAGTCAACAGGGCCCATCGAGTAAAAGATTGCTTCACAAAAGCGAATAAAGGAGCAAATTTTAATTTAAACGAATCTTTAAATTTCCTGGTGATTTTAACACCTAAGTATGTACAATACTCTTTAACAATCTTAAATGGTATATTGTCATAAATAGGATCATGTGAATTGATTGGAAATAATTCATTTTGATGAAAATGTAGTTTATATCCAGAAAACCCTCCCAAAATGTGATAGTAAAGCAAGCATCGCAGGGATAGAACGAGCAGGATCTCAAATAGAGACGAGAAGATCATCTGCATCGAGAGAGGCGATGTCCTTCATCTCTTCCTTGAATCTCATTTGAATTACAGAGTGCAATTGCAAGGGGTTCTAACACCAGATTAAAAAGTGAAGTGTGAGGGGACGGCCTTGTCTAGTACATCAAAACAATGTGAGTGGCGAAGATTTGAGATCATTCGTAATAACTACTGCAGTTGGTTTCAAATAAAGTAACTTAATCCAGGAATTCAGTCCAAAACCAAAATTGAACCTTTCCAAAATTTCAAACAAGTATCTCCATTCAACTCTATCAAAAGTAAGGTGGACGAGCTGAAGGTGGGATAGACACTTGGCAGGATGATCTGGTGGATATTAGTGAGATGTGTTTGCATGAGGGATGTGATTGGCAGTTATATATTCCAGGATTTTTCTGCTTTAGATGTGAGAGAATTGGAGGGGTAAGTGGGGGGGGGGGGGTGGGGGGGAGGGTTATGCGGGTGTGTGGCATTACTTGTCAGGGAAAATATTACAGCAGTGGTGAGGCGTGATATATTGAAGGGCTCATCGAGGGAGGCAGTGTGGGTGGAATGAAAACATAGAAAAAGTGAGGTTACAATTATAGGGGTGTATTATAGACCACCTAGTGGAGAGTGAGAACTAGAGGAGCAAATGTGGAAGGAAATAGCTGAGGTGTGCAATAAGCACAGAGTTGTGTTAGTTGGGGATTTTAATTTTCCTAATATAGATTGGGAGACGCCGTCAGTGAAAGTCCTGGGTGGCTTAGAATTTGTCAAATGTGGGCAGGATAGCTTGATGCAGCAATATGTTAAGGTATCCACGAGAGAGGGGGGAGTGTTGGACCTACTGTTGGGGAGCACTTCGGATCCAGTGATCATGGTACCATTAGTTTCTGCATAATTATGGAAAGGGATAGGTCTGGTCCGATGATGAAGGTCTTTGAGTGGGGGAAAGCCAGATTGATGAAATGAGAAGGGATTTGCAGCGTGTGGTTTGGGCTGATTTGTCTTTTTTTGGGAAGGAGGTGGAGAATTGGAGGACATTTAAAAGTGAGATTTTGAAGGTTTAGAATCTTTATGTTCCTGTCAGGATAGAAGACAGGGCCAGATGTTCACGAGAGCCGTGGTTTTCAAGAGAGATTAGGAAGTTGGTTCAAGACAAGAAGGAGGCTTACATTAAATACGGGAAGCAAGGGATAGACGAGATGCTTGAAAGATACAGAGATTGTAGAAAGAAGCTTAAGAAGGAAATTAAGAAAGCGAAAAGAAGGTACAAGGTGGGAAAAGCAAATAGAGTGAAAGTAAATCCGAAGGGTTTATGCTATGTGAATAGCAAAAGGAGAGTGAAGGATAGAATTGGTCCACTGGAGAATCGGAGCATGTAAGGAGCCAAATGAGATTAGAGAGATATTGAATGAGTTCTTCTCATCAGTAATCACTAGGGAAAGGGCTATGGAATTGTGTAGGATAAGTGAGGCAAAAGGGGTAGTTATGGAAAACATAGGGATCAGCAAAGAGGGGGTGTTCGAACTTCTGAGGTATATAAAGCTGGATAGGTCTCCAGATCCCGATGGAATTTTCACCAGAACCTTAAGGGAAGTCAGGGAGGAAATAGCAAAGGCTCTGACAGTGATTTTTCCACAGTCACTGGAGGAGGGTGTGGTGCCGTGGGATTGGCGTGTTGCAAATGTGGTTCCTCTGTTTAAAAAGGGCTTAAGGTGTAGGCCCAGCAATTATTGGCCAGTAATTTTGACATCGGTGGTGGGTAAACTAATGGAAAGTATTTTTAGGGATAATATGTATAAGTATCGAGAGGGGCAGGGATTGATCAGCGCCATCCAACATGGGTTTGTGATGGGAAGTCATGTTTGACAAATCTTGTTGAATTTTTTGAGGAAGTGAATAGAAAAGTTGATGAAGGTAGAGCAGTAGACGTGGTCTGTTTAGATTTCAGTAAGGCTTTCGATAAGGTTCCACATGGTGAGGTAGGTTCAGTCACTAGGGATAGATGTTGAGGTAGTCAGATGGGCACCAGAGAGTCATGGTGGACAACTGTCTGTGAGGATGGAAGTCAGTGACCAGCGGTGTGCCTCAGGGATCGGTTTTGGGTCCTTTATTGTTCATCATTTACATGAATGATTTGGATGATGGCGTGGTAAATTGGGTAGTAAATATGTGGATGATACAAAAGTGGGGGTGTTGTGGATAGTGAGGAGGGTTTTTGTGGACTGCAGAAGGATATGGACGGCTTAGAAGAGTGGGCTGAATGGTGGCAGATGGAGTTTAATGTAGAGAAGAGAGATGTACTTCATTTTGGGAAAAATACACAAAATGAAGTGAAGGGGAGGGGGTGATGATGAATGCAGAAGAACCAAGAGATCTTGGAATAACGGTTCAGCATTCTTTGAGGGTGGCGACTCATGTAGATAGGCTGGTGAAGAAGGCTTTTGGTATGGTGGCCTTATAAATCGTAGCATAGAATATAGGAGGTGGGAGGAAATGTTGAGGCCAGGTTTGGAATATTGTGTGCAGTTCTTGTCTCCAAATTATAGGAAGGATATCAATAAGGTAGAGAGGGTGCAGAGAAGATTTACTAAAATGTTTCCTGGATTGCAGTATGTAGAATACGGAGAAAGTTTGAGTAGACTGGGTCTTTATTCATTGGAATGCAGAAGGTTGAGAGGCGATTTGATAGAGGTATATAAATTTATGAAGGAAATAGATAGAGTAGATGTGTATAGTCTCTTCTTTTTTTTTAATTTTTTTTAAATTTTTCACACCGTAAACCACATTGACAAAGATACATACATTTTCCTTTTCAAATATATACAGTACCATTTTCTCCTCCCATCCCTCCCTCCCTACCTCCACCCCCATCCATTTAAAGTACAAAATCTAAGATACATTAAACCATTCAAACAATGTTGTCATTCAATAAAAATAAACAATAAATTCCACTGAGTCAATTCTTTTCATTTCCTTCTCCTTTCATTAATTTAGGTAGTGAATGTCCCCAGTAGGTTTTCTCTAATGTGTTTCATGTAAGGCTCCCATATTTGTTCAAATATTTCAATATTATTTCTTAAACTATATGTTATTTTTTCTAATGGAATACATTTATTCATTTCTATATACCATTGTTGTATTTTCAAATTATCTTCCAATTTCCAGGTTGACATAATACATTTTTTTGCTACGGCTAGAGCTATCATAACAAATCTTTTTTGTGCACCATCCAAATCAATTCCAAATTCTTTGTTCTTTATGTTACTTAGGAGGAAGATCTCTGGATTTTTTGGTATATTGTTTTCTGTAATTTTATTTAATATATGGTTTAGATCTTCCCAAAATTTTTCTACTTTCTCACATGCCCAGATTGCATTAATTGTTGTTCCCATTTCTCTTTTACATCGAAAACATCTGTCAGATACTGTTGGGTCCCATTTATTTAACTTTTGAGGTGTAATGTATAGCCTGTGTATCCAGTTATATTGTATCATACGTAACCTCGTATTTATTGTATTTCTCATCGTTCCAGAACATAACTTCTCCCATGTTTCCTTTTTTATTTTTATATATAAACCTTGTTCCCAATTTTGTTTAGTTTTACCATTTGTTTCCTCCTTCTACTTTTCTTGCAGTTTAATATACATATTTGTTATAAATCATTTGATTATCATTGTATCTGTAATCACATATTCAAAGTTACTTCCCTCTGGTAACCTCAGACTGCTTCCTAATTTGTCCTTCAAGTAGGATCTCAATTGGTAATATGCCAGCACTGTATCTTGAGTTATATTGTATTTATCTTTCATTTGTTCAAAGGATAATAATCTATTTCCTGAAAAACAATTTTCTATTCTTTTGATCCCTTTTTTCTCCCATTCTCTAAAGGAAAGGTTATCTATTGTAAAAGGGAGTAACTTATTTTGCATCAATATTAGTTTTGGTAATTGGTAATTTGTTTTATTCCTTTCTACATGAATCTTTTTTCCAAATATTGAGTAGATGATGTAATACTGGAGAACTCCTACGTTGTACCAATTTTTCATCCCATTTATATAATATGTGTTCAGGTATCTTTTCCCCTATTTTATCTACTTCTAATCTAGTCCAATCTGGCTTTTCCCTTGCTTGATAAAAATCTGATAGGTATCTTAATTGTGTGGCTCTATAATAATATTTAAAGTTTGGCAGTTGTAAGCCTTCTTGTTTATACCATACTGTTAATTTATCTAGTGCTATCCTCGGTTTCCACCTTTCCATAAAAATTTCCTTATTATGTTCTTTAACTCCTTGAAGAATTTTTCTGTCAAGTGTATTGGCAATGCCTGAAATAGGTATAATATCCTTGGGAAAATGTTCATTTTAATACAGTTTATCCTTCCTATTAGTGTTAATGGTAAATCTTTCCAATGCTCAAAATTGTCCTGTAATTTTTTCATTAGTGGATAATAATTGAGTTTCTATAGATGGCTGAGAATTTTATTTATTTGTATACCTAGGTATCATATTGCTTGCATGTGCCATCTGAATGGTGATTCCTTCTTAAATTTTGAGAAATCCGCATTATTCATTGGCATTGCTTCACTTTTATTTACGTTAATTTTGTAACCTGACACTTCTCCATATTCCTTCAATTTCTTATATAATTCTTTTATTGATAATTCTGGTTCTGTTAAGTATGCTACAAAATCATCCGCAAATAAACTGATTTTATATTCCTTGTCTTTTATTTTTATCCCTTCTATTTTATTTTCTGTTCTTATCAATTCTGCTAGTGGTTCTATAGCTAACACGAACAATAAAGGTGTTAGTGGGCATCCCTGCCGTGTTGACCTGCTTAAGTTAAATTGCTTTGATATATATCCATTTACTGTCACTTTCGCCAATGGCCCCTTATATAATGTTTTAATCCAATTAATATACTTCTCTGGTAAACTGAATTTTTGCAATACTTTAAGTAAATAATTCCATTCTACTCTGTCAAAGGCCTTCTCTGCGTCTAAAGCAACTGCTACTGTTGGCGCTTTACTCCCTTCTACTGCATGAATTAAGTTAATAAATTTACAAATATTGTCTGTTGTGCGTCTTTTTTTAATCAATCCAGTTTGGTCTAGATTTACCATTTTAGGTACATACTCTGCCAATCTGTTTCCTAATAGTTTAGCTATTATCTTATAATCTGTGTTAAGTAAAGATATTGGTCTATATGATGCTGGTGCGAGTGGATCTTTCCCTGTCTTTGGTATTACTGTAATTATTGCTGTTTTACATGAATCTGGTAAGCTTTGTGTTTTATCAATCTGGTTGATTACTCCCAGGAGGGGAGGAATTAATAAATCTTTAAATGTTTTATAGAATTCTATTGGGAATCCATCCTCTCCTGGTGTTTTATTATTTGGTAATATTTTTATTAACTCTTGTATTTCTACTATTTCAAATGGTTCTGTTAATTTATTTTGTTCCTCTATTTGTAATTTTGGTAGTTCAATTTTAGTTAAAAATTCATCTATTTTCCCTTCTTTCCCTTCGTTTTCAGTTTGGTATAATTGTTCATAGAATTCTCTAAAGTTTTCCTTGATCTCCGTTGGATTATATGTGATTTGTTTGTCTTTTTTCCTTGATGCCAAAACCATTTTCTTAGCTTGTTCTGTCTTAAGCTGCCATGCTAGAATTTTGAGTGTTTTTTCCCCTAGTTCATAATATTTCTGTTTTGTCTTCATTATGTTCTTCTCCACCTTATACGTTTGTAGTGTTTCATATTTTATTTTTTTATCTGCCAATTCTCTTCTTTTAGTTGTATCTTCCTTCATTGCTAATTCTTTTTCTATATTTACTATTTCCCTTTCCAACTGCTGTTTCCTGATTATAGTCCTTCTTCATCTTGGTTACATAACTTATTATTTGCCTTCTGATGAATGCTTTCATTGCATCCCATAGTATAAACTTATCTTTCACTGATTTCGTATTTATTTCAAAATACATTTTAATTTGTCTTTCAATGAATTCTCTAAAATCCTGCCTTTTAAGTAACATGGGGTTTAATCTCCATCTGTACATTCTTGGGGGGATGTCCTCTAACTCTATTGTCAATATCAAGGGTGAATGGTCCGATAATATTCTAGCTTTATATTCTGTTTTTCTTACTCTATCTTGCATACGAGCTGATAACAAAAATAGGTCTATTCTTGAGTATGTTTTATGTCTAGCCGAGTAATATGAATATTCCTTTTCATTTGGGTGTTGTTTCCTCCATATATCCAAAAGTTGCATTTCTTGCATCGATTTAATTATAAATTTGGTTACTTTGTTCTTTCTGTTAATTTTTTTCCCAGTTTTGTCCATGTTTGAATCCAAATTCAGGTTGAAATCCCCTCCTATTAATATGTTCCCTTGCGTATCTGCTGTCTTCAAAAAAATATCTTGCATAAACTTTTGATCTTCTTCGTTAGGCGAATATACATTGAGTAGATTCCAAAACTCCGAATATATCTGAAATTTTATCATTACATATCTCCCTGCTGGATCTATTATTTCCTCTTCTATTTTAATTGGCACATTTTTACTAATTAATATAGCTACTCCTCTTGCGTTTGAATTATATGACGCTGCTGTTACATGTCCTACCCAATCTCTCTTTAATTTCTTGTGCTCCAATTCAGTTAAATGTGTTTCTTGCACGAATGCTATATCAATTTTTTCTTTTTTCAGTAAATTTAGCAGCTTCTTCCTTTTAATTTGGTTATGTATTCCGTTAATATTTAAAGTCATATAGTTCAGTGTTGCCATTTTATACTTTGTTTATCTTCCTTTTCCGTTTCTCCATCATCACCTTTCCTTCTTATCCATTTCTGCTTTCTTGTTTTGAACACTTTATAAGACAACATTTCTAAAACATCAAATATTTTCATTATTCTCCTATTTAAAACTTCTTTAACCCCCATTCTCCCCTCCCCCTCCTGAGTTGTCCTTTATCCCTTGTCGGACAACCACATCTCCCCTCTCCATTTGGATTTGCGAATTCACTCGCAAACGTCAGCTGATTTTGCAGTGACCGTAACTCCTCCCCACCCAGCCCCCCCAGAAAAGATTTCAATTTTCATATGTAACAAAGGTCACTCTTTTAATTCCCTCCTTATTCCCTCTATTCCATTTCACTCCCTTATTAATTCTTGTCTATACTCTATATATTTTCTTCTAAATACGGATACATTCATGTATGCACACTATATATACACACATATACCCCTTTACACACATACATATAGATCGTGGTCATTTTTACTCTTATTACATGTCTTCATCTCTCTGCTTGTTTTGTAGTTGTTCTGCAAATTTCCTTGCTTCCTCTGGATCCGAGAATAGTCTGTTTTGTTGCCCTGGAATAACTATTTTCAGTACCGCTGGGTACTTTAACATAAATTTATATCCTTTTTTCCATAAGATCGTTTTTGCTGTATTGAACTCCTTCCTCTTCTTCAGGAGTTCAAAACTTATGTCTGGATAGAAAAAAAATTTTTGACCTTTATATTCCAGTGGCTTTTTGTCTTCTGTTACTTTCTTCATTGCTTTCTCCAATATATTTTCTCTTGTTGTATATCTTAAGAATTTTACTAAAATGGATCTTGGTTTTTGCTGCGGTTATGGTTTCGGGGCTAAAGTTCTATGTGCCCTCTCTATTTCCATTTCTTCCTGTAATTCTGGTCGTCCTAGGACCCTGGGGATCCAATCTTTTATAAATTCTCTCATATTCTTGCCTTCTTCATCTTCCTTAAGGCCCACTATCTTTATATTATTTCTTCTGTTATAGTTTTCCATTATATCTATCTTCTGAGCTAACAGCTCATGTTGCTCTTTAACTTTTTTATTAGATTCTTCTAATTTCTCTTTTAAGTCTTTTACTTCCATGTCTACAAATGTTTCACATTTTTCTATATTTTCCACTCTTTTTGCCAATTCTGATATGGCCACTTCCATTTTATTCATTCTTTCTTCTGCGTTTTTATTCTTCTTTTTATCTCATCAAATTCTTGTAATTGCCATTCTTTCACTGATTCCATATAATCTTTAAAAAAAGGTTCATCCATTGTCTTGCTTTTCTCTTCTTCTTCCACTTCTTTCTGTTCTTCTTCTTCTTCTTCCTCTGGGTTGACCATCTGTTGTTTCCTTGTTTTCTTTTTACCCTCTTCTTTCTTGTTGTCGTTATTGTCTGTGTTCTGCACCTGTTGCTGTGTTGCAGGTGTCTCTCTCAGCTGTGGAGATCGACTCCGCAGCTGGTCCCCCCTCTCGTCAGTGTGTTTTTTTTTCATGCGCATTGCGCATGCGCGACTCCTTGCGCGTGCGGTGTTGCGCACTTTTACTCAGCTCTGCAAGCCATTTTTGTAGTCCCGAGCACGGGACCTCCACTGACCTGAGGGAGCGGGCTTCTCTCTCCGCGACGGGCCTCCTCGGACAGGTAAGGCCTTCACCTTCTTCTTCCGACATTCTTTCTTCCTCTTTTCTTCCCGTTGTTTTCGACTTTTCTCTCTTCGCTGCCATTTTCTTCTCACCTTTATTTTTACTTTATTGTAAATTTTAATCTTGTACCTTTGTGTTTTGTGTGTTTTTTTTTCAACTTTTCCGGAGAGGGCTGGAATTCCCTGACCGCCCACTACTCCATCACGTGACTCCTCCACCATTTAAGATTGTTAAAGAGCATTTTATTTATTTAGGTGTTAAAATCACCAGAAATTTTAAAGATTTGGTTAAATTAAATTTTGCTCCCTTATTTGTTTTTGTGAAGCAATCTTTTACTAGATGGGCCCTGTTGACTGTCTTTGGTTGGCTGTATTAATGCTGTTAAAATGATAACATTACTTTGTCATATACCTATTTCAGATAGTCTCTTCTCCTTGAGGGTAAGAGAGATTGGAACGAGGGGTCATAAGTTAAGGGTTAGATGGCAAAATGTTAGAAGTAACACAAGAAGAAGCTTCTTCACTCGGAGAGTGGTGGCTGAGTGGGATGACCTTTCGGAAGAGGTCGTTACAGTAGGGTCAATATTGTCATTTAACAGGAGGTTGGATGAGTACATGGATTGAGCGTTTTTGGCAGTGAGCAGGTAGGTGGAACTAGTGGAGTTCACTTAAATCAGTGCGGCCTAGAATGGCCCATGTGGCCTGTTTTCATCCTGTAATTGTTATATGGTTATAAAAGGCTGAGGAACAGTTCCTTCCCACAGGCGGTGAGAATGGTGAATGACCAAAAGGATCTGCTCACACTAACATCCAAGGCTCTAATTTGGACAAAATAGTATTTCCTTCAGAGAAAAATACTTCTCCTGCATATGTATTGTTTGTTTTTATGTGTGATATGTCTGGTTTTGTGTCGGAATGTTTGCACCGAGGACCAGAGAATGCTGTTTCGTCGGCTTGTGCTTGTACAGTCAGATGCCAAAAAACTGGACTTGACTTAATCCTGGCGAACTACGGCATGGAACAGATCCTTCCATCTAATTTGTTCCCCTCGACCAACTTAGGATTAAGGGCTTGTCCCATTTCCTGCATTTGACCCAGATTCTTCCAAGCTCTTCCTATCCATATATCTGTCTAAATATCTATTAAAATCATAATTGTACTTTCCCCCACAATTTCCTCTAGCAGCTTGTTCCAGATATGGATCGCCCTCTCAGTAACAAATTGTTCCTCAGGCACTGCAAATGTTCATTCCCATCTTAAAGCCATGCCTCAGTGACCAACACTGATTCCTGTGGCACAGCATTGGCCACATCTCTCCCAACCACCCTGTCTCCCACCATGTCATCAAAGGTTCGAATGCTACCTCCCTCCATTTGGACCTCTTTACCACATCAGTGACATGAATTATGAACAGTTGGGATGATACCAGCTGCCCTTCACCGGTTTGCAAAAGACTGGTGAACAGCCATACTGTCCATATTCTGTCCATGAACTAACCCACACTCCATGTCAGTATATAGTCCTAAATCACAATCACCCATTCTCCAATTTTGTTTCATCGTCTCTCGTGAAGCATCTTTCCAAATGCCTTAAAATAGATCAACACCTAATCTGGCTCCCACTCATCTAATCTGACAATGACATCCTCAAAAGGACTGGATAGCTGAATCCAACACCATTTCCATTGCCTCTATCTCATCCCACCATCACTTTAGATGGCCTGCTATCACTTCCTGAATTATTCATTCCAGACATTCCCCACTTTTCTCTTGCCTCGCTGACCATCTTGTTACTCTGTTCCAAGAACAACGGCTGATCACCCATCTCCTGGCTCCTCACCACAGAACCTCTCGAAGGAAGAGAGGAGACTTAATAGAAGTACATAAGATGACGATGGGCTTAGATAGGATGGAGAACCAACACCTCTTCCCTGGGGCAGCAACAGCAAAAATCAGAGGGCACCTGTTGAAGGCAAGTGGAGGTAAGTTAAGTGGAGATGAGAAAGGCCAGATGTTATTTTCCACAGAGTGTGGTGGGTGCCTGGAATGCATTGCCAAGGGTGGTCCTTTGTCTATAGGACCCTGGTCAGACTCCAGTTGGAGTACTGTGCTCAATTCTGGTCACCTCACTACTGGAAGGATGTGGTGCAGAGTAGGTTTACAAGGATGTTGCCTGGTTTAGGGAACGTGCCTTGTGAAAGCAGGTGAGTGAACTCAGCCTTTTCTCCTTGGACTGACGGAGGATGAGAGGTGCCTGATAGAGGTGTTTAAGATAATGAGAGGCATTGATTGTTGGATAGTCAGAGGCTTTATCTCTGGGTTGAAGTGGTTGCAACAATAGGACACGGGTTTGGAAATCTACTTACTGATCTGAGTTCATCTAAAAGGTCATGCTGACCCTACAAAGAAGTGAAGGAATCATTCTAGACAGATTTCAATTCCAAATCTACCCAGTGTGGACGATCAAATTTATCCAAGTAATAAATCCAAAAAAAATCAGACAAGAAATATTAAGTGCCCAATAGTAAAATCAGACCACCATCCTTCTTAGGTTTCTGGAAGTGAAGCCCAATCTGATGCCTTCACCATTCCAAATATAATGGTGTGGTAAACCGATGTCGTGCTGTGATTGGGTGCTGCTGACAGGAAATGCCTCCCAAGACCGATCCTACCCATAATTCTTTGTTTGCTCCCCAATCCACTCTGTCTCGATCAGACAATGAGGGTGACGGCTGTTCCAGTCTATAGTTAATAAAAGCCCATCAGTTTCACTTCAGTCTTATGCGATTATTGATGGTGCATCAAAGATTAAATCTTCAAATCAATATCATCAAATTAAGATTTCGGAATTAAAATTTGGACAGCTTGAAATAGATTTCAAACTTTAAATAATGTTATCATTTTAACAGCATTAATACGGCCAACCAAAGACAAAGTCTACAGGGCCCATCTAGTAAAAGATTGCTTCACAAAAACAAATAAAGGAGCAAAATTTAATTTAACCAAATCTTTAAAATTCCTGGTGATTTTAACACCTAAATAAATAAAATGCTCTTTAACAATCTTAAATGGTGGAGGAGTCACGTGATGGAGTAGTGGCCGGTCAGGGAATTCCAGCCCTCTCTGGAAAAGTTGAAAAAAAAACACACAAAACACAAAGGTACAAGAATAAAAATTAAAACAAAGTAAAAGTAAAGGTGAGAAGAAAATGGCAGCGAAGAGAGAAAAGTCGAAAGCAACGGGAAGAAGAGAAGAAGAAAGAATGTCGGAAGAAGAAGGTGAAGGCCTTACCTGTCCGAGGAGGCCCGCTGCGGAGAGAGAAGCCCGCTCCCTAAGGTCGGTGGAAGTCCCAAGCTCGGGACTACAAAATGGCTCGCGGAGCCGAGTAAAAGTGCGCAACCACGTATGTGCATGAAAAAAAACACACTGACGGGAGGGGGGAACAGCTGAGGAGTCGATCTCCACAGCTGAGAGTGACAACTGCAACACAGCAACAGGAAGAGAACATAGAAAACAACGAGAACAAGAAAGAAGAGAGCAAAAAGAAAACAAGGAAACAACAGATGGCCAACCCAGAGGAAGAAGAAGAAGAAGAAGAACAGAGAAATGGAAGATGAAGGGAAAAGGCAGGACAATGGATACATTTTTTTTAAAGAATATATGGAATCAGTAAAAGAATGTCAATTACAAGAATTTAATGAAATAAAAAGAAGAATTAAGAGTGCAGAAGAAAAAATGAATAAAATAGAAATGGTCATATCAGAGATAGGAAAAAGAGTGGACAATGTGGAAGAACAAGAAATAATCGTAGAAATGGAAGTAGAGGACTTAAAAGATCAATTAGAAGAATCTAATAAAAAAGTTAAAGAGGCATATGAGCTGTTAGTTCAGAAGATAGATATAATGGAAAACTATAATAGAAGAAATAATATAAAGATAGTGGGCCTTAAGGAAGATTAAGAAGGCAAGAATATGAGAGAATTTATAAAAGATTGGATCCCCAGGGTCCTAGGAAGACCAGAATTACAGGAAGAAATGGAAATAGAGAGGGCACATAGAACACTAGCCCCGAAACCACAACCGCAGCAAAAACCAAGATCCATTTTAGTAAAATTCTTAAGATATACAACAAGAGAAAATATATTGGAGAAAGCAATGAAGAAAATAAGAGAAGACAAAAAGCCAATGGAATACAAAGGTCAAAATTTTTTTTTCTATCCAGACATAAGTTTTGAACTCCTGAAGAAGAGGAAGGAATTCAATACAGCAAAAACGATCCTATGGAAAAAAGGATATAAATTTATATTAAAGTACCCAGCGGTACTTAAAATAGTTATTCCAGGGCAACAAAACAGACTATTCTTGGATCCGGAGGAAGCACGAAAATTTGCAGAACAACTACAAAACAAGCAGAGAGATGAAGACATGTAATAAGAGTAAAAATGACCACGAACTATAGGTATGTGTGTATATGGGTAATATAGTTCCGTGAACTACTCTTTGCAGATGATGCCGCTTTAGTTGCCCATTCAGAGCCAGCTCTTCAGCGCTTGACGTCCTGCTTTGCGGAAACTGCCAAAATGTTTGGCCTGGAAGTCAGCCTGAAGAAAACTGAGGTCCTCCATCAGCCAGCTCCCCACCATGACTACCAGCCCCCCCACATCTCCATCGGGCACACAAAACTCAAAACGATCAACCAGTTTACCTATCTCGGCTGCACCATTTCATCAGATGCAAGGATCGACAATGAGATAGACAACAGACTCGCCAAGGCAAATAGCGCCTTTGGAAGACTACACAAAAGAGTCTGGAAAAACAACCAACTGAAAAACCTCACAAAGATAACCGTTGTCATACCCACACTCCTGTTCGGCTCCGAATCATGGGTCCTCTACCGGCACCACCTACGGCTCCTAGAACGCTTCCACCAGCGTTGTCTCCGCTCCATCCTCAACATCCATTGGAGCGCTCACACCCCTAACGTCGAGGTACTCGAGATGGCAGAGGTCGACAGCATCGAGTCCACGCTGCTGAAGATCCAGCTGCGCTGGATGGGTCACGTCTCCAGAATGGAGGACCATCGCCTTCCCAAGATCGTATTATATGGCGAGCTCTCCACTGGCCACCGTGACAGAGGTGCACCAAAGAAAAGGTACAAGGACTGCCTAAAGAAATCTCTTGGTGCCTGCCACATTGACCACCGCCAGTGGGCTGATAACGCCTCAAACCGTGCATCTTGGCGCCTCACAGTTTGGCGGGCAGCAGCCTCCTTTGAAGAAGACCGCAGAGCCCACCTCACTGACAAAAGGCAAAGGAGGAAAAACCCAACACCCAACCCCAACCAACCAATTTTCCCTTGCAACCGCTGCAATCGTGTCTGCCTGTCCCGCATCGGACTGGTCAGCCACAAACGAGCCTGCAGCTGACGTGGACTTTTTACCCCCTCCATAAATCTTCGTCCGCGAAGCCAAGCCAAAGAAGAAGATATATATATAGATGTGTATGTATATATGTGTGTCCATGAGTGTATCCATATTTAGAGGAAAATATATAGAGTATAGATAAGAATTAATAAGGGAATGAAAGGGAACAGAGGAAATAAGGAGGGAATTAAAAGAGTGACCTTTGTTATATATGAAAATTGAAAACTTTTCCGGGGGGCTGGGTGGGGAGGAGTTACAGTCATTGCGAAATCAGTTCATGCTTGCGAGTGAATTCGCAAATCCAAATGGAGAGGGGAGATGTGGTTGCCCGAAAAGGGATAAAGGGCAACTCAAGAAGGGGAGGGGATAGAGGGGTTAAAGAAATTTTAGATAGGAGAATAAGGTAAATGTTTGATGTTTTAGAAATGTTGTCTTATAAAGTGTTCAAAACAAGAAAGCAGAAATGGATAAAAAGGAAAGGTGATTATGAGGAAACGGAAAGGGAAGATAAACAAAGTATGAAATGGCTACGTTGAACTATATGACTTTAAATATTAACGGAATACATAACCAAATCAAAAGGAAGAAACTGCTAAATTTACTGAAAAAAGAAAAAAATGATATAGCATTCGTGCAAGAAACACATTTAACTGAAATGGAGCATAAGAAATTAAAGAGAGATTGGGTAGGACATGTAACATCAGCGTCATATAATTCAAAAGCTAGAGGAGTAGCTATATTAATCAGTAAAAATGTACCAATTTTAATAGAAGAGGAAATAATAGATCCAGCAGGGAGATATGTAATGATAAAATGTCAGATATACTCGGAGTTTTGGAATTTACTCAATGTATATTCACCTAACGAAGAAGATCAAAAATTTATGCAAGATATTTTTTTGAAGATAGCAGACATGCAAATGAACATATTAATAGGAGGGGATTTCAACTTTAATTTGGATTCAAATATGGATAAAACTGGGAAAAAAATTAACAGAAAGAACAAAGTAACCAAATTTATAATTAAATCGATGCAAGAAATGCAACTTTTGGATATATGGGGGAAACAACACCCAAAGGAAAAGGAATATTCATATTATTCGGGTAGACATAAAACATACTCAGCTCGTATGGAAGACAGAGTAAGAAAAACAGAATATAAAGCTAGAATATTATCGGACCATTCACCCTTGATATTGACAATATCCAAGAATGTATAGATGGAGATTAAACTCCATGCTACTTAAAAGGCAGGATTTTAGAGAATTCATTGAAAGACAAATTAAAATGTACTTTGAAATAAATACGGAATAAGTGAAAGATAAGTTTATACTATGGGACGCAATGAAAGCATTCATCAGAGGGCAAATAATAAGTTATGTAACTAAGATGAAGAAGGACTACAATCAGGAAACAGAGCAGTTGGAAAGAGAAATAGTAAATATAGATAAAGAATTAACAATGAAGGAAGACACAACTAAAAGAAAAGAATTGGCAGATTAAAAAAAATAAAATATGAAACACTACAAACATATAAGGTGGAGAAGAACATAATGAAGTCAAAACAGAAATATTATGAACTAGGAGAAAAAACACACAAAATTCTAGCATGGCAGCTTAAGACAGAACAAACTAAGATAATGGTATTGGCATCAAGGAAAAAAGATAAACAAATCACATAAAATCCAACGGAGATTAATGAAAACTTCAGAGAATTCTATGAACAATTATACCAAACTGAAAATGAAGGGAAAGAAGGGAAAATAGATGAATTTTCAACTAAAATTGAACTACCAAAATTACAAATAGAGGAACAAAATAAATTAACAGAACCATTTGAAATAGTAGAAATACAAGAGATAATTAAAAAACTACCAAATAATAAAACACCAGGAGATGACGGATTCCCAATAAAATTCTATAAAACATTTAAACATTTATTAATTCCTCCCCTCCTGGAAGTAATCAACCAGATTGACAAAACACAAAGCTTACCAGATTCATGCAAAACAGCAATAATTACAGTAATACCAAAGATAGGGAAAGATCCACTCGCACCAGCATCATATAGACCAATATCATTACTTAACACAGATTATAAGATAATAGCTAAACTATTAGCAAACTGATTAGCCGATTATGTACCTAAAATGGTAAATTTAGACCAAACTGGATTTATTAAAAAAAGACGAACAACAGACAATATTTGTAAATTTATTAACTTAATTCATGCAGTAGAAGGGAGTAAAGCGCCAACAGTAGCAGTTGCTTTAGACACAGAGAAGGCCTTTGACAGAGTAGAATGGAATTAATTTATTCAAAGCATTGCAAAAATTCAGTTTACCAGAGAAGTATATTAATTGGATTAAAGCATTATATAAGGGGCCATTGGCGAAAGTGACAGTAAATGGATATATATCAAAGTAATTTAATTTAAGCAGATCAACAAGGCAGGGATGCCCACTATCACCCTTATTGTTCGCATTAACCATAGAACCACTAGCAGAATTGATAAGAACAGAAAATAAAATAAAAGGGATAAAAATAAAAGACAAGGAATATAAAATCAGTTTATTTGCAGATGATGTTATAGTATACTTAACAGAACCAGAATTGTCAATAAAAGAATTACATAAGAAATTGAAGGAATATGGAGAAGTGTTGGGTTACAAGATTAACGCAAATAAAAGTGAAGCAATGCCAATGAATAATGCGGATTTCTCAAAATTTAAGAAGGAATCACCATTCAGATGGCAAATGCAAGCAATAAGATACCTAGGTATACAAATAAATAAAAACCTCGGCCATCTATATAAACTCAATTATTATCCACTAATGAAAAAATTACAGGACGATTTAGAGCATTGGAAAGATTTACCACTAACACTAATAGGAAGGATAAACTGTATTAAAATGAACATGTCCCTCTGTTTCAGGCATTGTCAATATACTTGACAGAGAAATTCTTCAAGGAGTTAAAGAAAATAATAAGGAATTTTTTATGGAAAGGTGGGAGACCGAGGATAGTACTAGATAAATTAACAGAATGGTATAAACAAGGAGGCTTACAACTGCCAAACTTCAAAAATTATTATAGAGCCGCACAATTAAGATACCTATCAGATTTTTATCAAACAAGGGAAAAGCCAGATTGGACTAGATTAGAACTAGATAAAATAGGGGAGAAGATACCTGAACATATATAAATGGGATGAAAAATTGGTACAATGTAGGAGTTCTCCAGTATTACATCATCTGCTCAATATTTGGAGGAAGATTCATGTAGAAAGGAGTAAAACAAATTACCAATTACCAAAACTAATACTGACGCAAAATCAGCTAATCCCTTTTACAATAGATAACCTTTCCTTGAAAGAATGGGAGAAAAACGGGATCAAAAGAATAGAAAATTGTTTTTCAGGAAATAAATTACTATCCTTTGAACAAATGAAGGATAATTATAACATAACTCAAGATACAGTGTTGGCATACTACCAACTGAGATCCTACTTGAAGGACAAATTGGGAAGCAGTCTGAGGTTACCAGAGGGAAGTAATTTTGAATATGTGATTACAGATACAATGATAATCAAAAAATGTATAACAAATATGTATATTAAACTGCAAGAAAAGGAGAATGAGGAAACAAATGGTAAAACTAAACAAAAATGGGAACAAGATTTAAACATAAAGATAAAGAAGGAAACATGGGAGAATTTATGCTCTGGAACGATGAGAAATACAATAAACACGAGGTTACCTATGATACAATATAACTGGATACACATTACACTGGATACACATTACACCTCAAAAGTTAAATAAATGGGACCCAACAGTATCTGACAGATGTTTTCGTTGTTAAAAAGAAATGGGAACAACAATTCATGCAATCTGGACATGTGAGAAAGTTGAAAAATTTGGGGAAGATCTAAACCAGATATTAAATAAAATTACAGAAAACAATATACCAAAAAACCCAGAGATCTTCCTCCTAAGTAACATAAAAAACAAAGAATTTGGAATTGATTTGGAGGATGCACAAAAAAGATTTGTTAAGATAGCTCTAGCCGTAGCAAAAAAATGTATTATGTCAACCTGGAAATTAGAAGATAATTTGAGAATAAAACAATGGTATATAGAAATGAATAAATGTATTCCATTAGAAAAAATAACATATAATCAAGAAATAATATTGAAATATTTGAACAAATATGGGAGCCATACATGAAACATAATAGAGAAAACCTACCGGGGACATCTACCACCTAAATTAATGAAAGGAGACGGAAATGAAAAGAATTGACTCAGTGGAATTTATTGTTTATTTTTATTGAATGACAACATTGTTTGACTGGTTTAATGTATCTTAGATTCTGTACTTTAAATGAATGGGGGGGGGAGGGGAGGTAGGGAGGGTGGGATGGGAGGAGGGAGGGGTGGGGTAGAAAATGACACTATATATTTGAAAAGGAAAATGTATGTATCTTGGTCAATGTGGTTTATGGTGTGAAAAATAAAAAAATTATAAAAAAACAATCTTAAATGGTATATTGTCATATATAGGATCATGTGAGTTGATTGGGAATAATTCAATTTTATGAAAATGTAGTTTCAGAGGAAAGTTTAGTGGTGATAACAGAGGCCAGATGTTATTTTCCACAGAGTGTGGTGGGTGCCTGGAATGCATTGCCAAGGGTGGTGATGGAGGCTGGAACAAGAGGGACATTCAAAAGACAACATGGAATGTCAGGGAAGTTCTAATTTATTCATCACATTCCCACCTGAAATCACCATTATTGATGGATTGCGATGAAGGCCGTTGGTCATCCTGATGAGTTCTAGAACATTCCATTCTGTTATAAACAGGGTGAATGCGATGTTGGGATTCATTCCCAGAGGGACAGCAGGCAAGAGCAGGGGTGTGATGTTGAGACTCCATCAAGCTCAGGTAAGGCCTCTCTTGGAGTATTGGGGACAGTTTTGGTGCCTTATTTGAGAAACAAAGTGCTGGCTTCGGAGAGGGTTGAGAGAAGATTTACTGGAATGAGACCAGGATTGAAAGGGTTAACATATGAGGAATGGTTTTCAGCTGGAGTACAGAGGATGAGGGGAAACATATCGAGGCAGTTCAAATGCTAAAGGCCTGGCCAGAGTAAATGGGGAAAGGATGTTTCCCATGGCCTGGATTTTAGGACAAGGGTATAATTTCTGGAGAAAAGATGCCAATTTAAAAGAGAGATTCAGAAAAGTTTCTTTAGCCAGAGGTTCATGATCTGTGGAGCTTGATCCCACAGGCGGCTGTGGAAGCGAGGTCTTTGGGAGTATTTAAGGCAGAGATTGCTATGCTTTGTATTAGTCTGGGAATCTTGGTTTACAGGGAAGAAGCCAGGGAATGTGTTAAATATTCGACCAGCAGCAATAGAAATTCACAAAGGCAAGGGTATCTTCACAACAATCATTTATTTATTAATAATCTCTTACTTCACTCGAAACTTAAATCTAACTTATCCACATGATGTGCAAATGTGTGTGCATGCGCGCATGGGGCAAAACCCAAACTATTAAATTATAAGCTTAATTCTGAAGAGTTGATTTTAATGTTCAGTCTCAGAAATTTTTGTGTTGAAAATAGTCTTTACTGCTGTTCAAAAGCAATTATGGAGGAAGCGTGAGCCATCAGACCTCAAAACTCACAAATTTCTTGTCAAGTTGTTTCCAAAGAATTGTTTCTTCATATGACTGATTTTCCACTCTTGCATGGAAATTTCAGGACGTTTTTCTTCCCCAATGATTTAAAAAACCCAAGCAAGGGTTACACGAAGTCCCATGAAGAAACAGACGCAATAGAACTACCCTTGTATCATTGTGCCTCCTGTGAGGTTCAAAAATCCCAACAGAACCACAAAGTACAAGACATGGCTTTAATTCGAGTCACACCAGCGGGAATAAGTAGTATTAATGTCAGGTGGACAGTGTCACCTGGCTAATACAAGAATCTCATTGGAATTTTACCATGGGGAGGTACAATATTTAAGGCATATTCTTGAATACAAAGTTGATGGACATCCCTTTAAACTTGTTTGAGGTACATTGTTTCATGTCTCAGCTTTTCACATTTCTGGATGCACTTTCTTAAGAAATGGAAATGATAGACATCAAACAAGACTTCACATGAACAAGTCAACTCGAATAGATGTCATTTCTCATGTACAAGTGAGTTGCTGTTGAGATGCTGGATTCCAATCAGTTTAACATCCACGTTTTGTATGCCTTGGGCTTTGAAGACTTCCTCACTGTGCTGTAGGTTTGGAACGGGCCATGATTTGAACTGAACGGGAGTCTGGCAGAGGCTGCGGGAGCATCGGAGACAAATCCACGGTCACCCAATGACTGTGAAGGGACTCTCTTTGACCTCTCTTTGCCTGACTGTAAGGGGAGCCAGTCAATGTTCAGGCTCACAGTGAATCTTTGTCTGCATTATTGTCAGACTGAGGGCAATGATTTCAGATTCAGATTTATAGTCAAGGTACATGAATGATCGCACATACAACCCTGAGATTTGTTATCTTGTGGGCCAGACCAAATGACCACTTCTTGGAATTGCAAGAAAAAACTGGACACTGCGGAAACAAATAAAGAAATGGAAACAGACTGTGCAATAAAGAGAAGTGGGAAAAATCATAAAGTGGCAAAGTAATGTCCTTAAATGAAGCCCTGATTGAGTTTGTTGTTGAAGAGTCTGATGGTGGAGGGGGAGCGGCTGTTCCTGAACCTAGTGGTGTGAGTCTTGTGGCCCCTACACCCTATCCAGCGAGAACAGAACATGTGCTGTGTGGTGTGGATCCTTGATGTTACCTGCTGTAATATTGTTGATGATGTGTAATATTACATTTATGTTTGATGACATGACAATAAATCATATCTAATCTAATCTAATCTGAAAGCAAGTATTTACCACTCAGCTTTGGGGAGTGTGGGGCTGAACTGCCTTCTTGAAGTGCAGCCATCTTTCTGGTGAAGCTGCTTTTAGGCAGGAGGGTGGGGGAGGGGGGTCTTCCAGGATTAAGATCCAGGGATGATGAAGGACCAGAAATATATTTCCAAGCAGGAATGGTGCAGGACTTGGAAGCTGTGGGAAAACTAACAGCCTGGTGCTGCAAGTGTGCGGGATACATGGCATGAGGAATGTTTGCTGGCTCTCGGCCTGGACTCGTTAGAATTTAGGAGAATGTGTGGGGGGGAGGTCATCATTGAAACATTTTGAATGTTGACAGGCATGGTCAGAGTGGATGTAGAACAGTTGTTTCCTATGATGGAAGAGTTGAAGAGAAGGAACAACTTCAGGATTGAAGGAATTCCACTTAGAGCAGAAATGTGGAGGAATGTCTGTAGCCAGAGGGTGGTGAATCTGTGGAATTTGTTGCCACAGGCAGTTATGGAGCCAGGTCATTGGCAGAGATTCTTGATTAGTCAGAGCATCAAGGGGAGAAGGCCAGGTAGTAGGGCTGAATAGCCTAGTACTGCTCCATAGTCTTGCGTTCACCTGGACAGGAGTGATGTTTTCTTATTTTAATTATCTAAACCTTGGTGAGACACCAGGATTGCTTTGATCTCCTTACCATCACATTTTAAAATTGGAGCCAGTTTGAGGTGTGTGGTTTGCAGCAGGTGTTCATCCCACTTTTCTTTGTTCTTTTGACTGATTATGTTCCCTATTTCTTGCCAATCCAGCTGAAAGTTGTTAACCATGAGGACCGAGCAATTCTGGCCTCTAGGTGATATAGAGGGGCAACTGATTCGATTGATCCTTGTACTTAACGTGTACATTGCACTTGGCAAGAACTTGTATTTCCTTCCCAATAACTGTTTTTAAGATGGAGCATCTGTGTGTGGTAGCTGGCCCTCCTTCATTGTTCTGGGCCTGAGGGAAACCGCTCCTCCTGTATTGAGTTCCATCCATATCAGTTTGCTGTTCATGTGGACGTGGATGTAAAAATTTGGCTCTTTGTGGCCCACGGACGGGGATTACTTGGATCACATGTTCACTTTGGTTTGGTTCCACTTCTGATTCATTGGTATCCGGATTTCAGTGTCTGGCTTTTCCCGTCTCTTGGTCAAAATGTACTTTTCAGGAGTCTGGCTGGTAATCTTTCCTCAGTTTAATCAATGGCCATCTTGCTTTGATGTGCCCCTTCACATTGCATTTGTGGCATTTGGCTTTTTGAAGTAGCAAATATTGGGACTTTGATTCGTCTTCCCACAGCAAAAACATTTTTGACGGGCAGGTTCCTGGCGGGAAGAATCTTGGCGCCAAGATTTATTGATAGCCAAGTCTCTCGGACAGACATCTGCATTGCTTCCCACTGTCTCGGCGGCAGTAGCAATGTCTAACGCCAGTTCAGGTGTCAGATTTTGTGCTGCAATTTGTTTTCTTCGGGTCGTTTGTTCAGCTAAACCCATTATGAATTGATCTCTTGACGTCTTTGATCTGCCCAACTGCATTGTATCTAGACAGTTTACATGAAATTGGGGACAGACTCTCTGTGTTGTTGTTTACATCGGTAAAATTTATGACTTTCTGTCATCACTGGAGGTGGGGTGTTAAGGTGTTGAGCGATCACTTGACAGATTTCAGCAGATGTTTTCGTTGAAGGCATGTGTGAGCTGGTCAGCGATCTTAAGAGCTCAGGTGCCTCCTCCCATTAGGGTTAAAAACAATGCCCGTTTTTATTGGATGGAGGATTTTCAGTCATATCATGTACAATACAATGATCATCAAAACCTTCTACATATGCTTCCCACGTGTCTTCATCTTCATTGGATTAGTCTAAGGGAGCTGCAGGAACTTCTGCCGCCATCTCACTGTCTTCTGGAGTTAGAAATGATAAATGTGTCATGGTTGAGTGAGTTCTTGAATCCTTGTTGCCACTGTTATGTTCGAGCCCCCCATTGTAAATAATGACAGTCATATCGTCAATGCCGACTAACTCAATGCTTTATTCATTACATACTACAGAAATTACTACCAAATATTCAGTATAAATCATTGCATACACGTAATGGTGTCATATCCAACAGAGAGGTGAGCATTGATGATGTCTGTGGGAAAGGAGAAAGGGAAAGGGGAGAGAGACAGATCTTGGGGAAGGTGATGGGGGAGAATTGAAGTGGGGAGCTTAACGACAGCCAGAGAAGTCAATATTAATGTTATTCAGTTTCAGCAAAATTTGTGACACATATTCTTGTCAATCTCTGATTCCGAGCATGAGATTCAGCTCCCTTCCCAGCACAGGACATGTCGGACAGGCCTTGATCCTGCTGACACAGTGGTGGAGATAAGTGGGGGTGTAGGGGCAGATTTGTTCAAAAGTGGCGTGTATTTTTGAACTGTAAGACCACGACATCATCAAGACATTCTACAAGTGGGTGAAGAGCAAGAGGATAAGACGTGAAAGAATAGGACCTATCAAGTGTAACAATGGGAAAGTGAGGAAATAGCAGAGGGGTTGATGAAGACTTGACGATGGAACAGGATCTTGGTGATTGAAGAGATGACCTGCAGCAAACTGAAAAGCTTGAGCCTGGAGATAAAAGAGAGAGGATGTGGTGGAGCTTTTGGAAAGCATCAAGTGGGAGAAGTGGCTGGGACCAGATGAGATGGATCCCAGGCGACTGGAGGAGGTGAGGGAGGAGATCGCTGAACCTCTGACAACGATCTTCGAATCATCGATGGGACGGGAGAGGTTCCGGAGGATGTTGATTCTTTATTCAGGAGAGTGAGTCGAGGTAGCCCAGGAAATGATCGAGCAGTGGTTGGTCAATTGATGGAGAAGATGATGAGAGGCAGGATTTATGAACATTTGGAGAGGTCGACTATGATGAAGAAGAGTCAAGGTGACTTTGTCCAGGGCAGGTTGAGCCTTACGAGCCTGATTGAATTTCTTTGAGGCTGGGACTGAACCCATTGATGAAGGAAGAGCAGGAGATGTTGGGTATATGAATTTCTGCAAGGCGTTTGATAAGGTTCCCTATGCAAGTGTTATTGAGAAGGTATGGAGGCAAAGCAACCAAAGGGGCATTGCATTGTGGATGCAGAATGAGCTTGACCACAGATGGGAGAGAGTGGTTGTGGACGGGTCCTATTCTGCATGGAGGTAGGTGCCCAGTGGTGTTCCTCAGGGATCTGTTCTGGGAACCATTGTGATTTGGATCAATGACCTGGATGAGGAAGTGGAGGGATGGGTTAGTCAGTTTGCAGATGACACAGTGATTGGGGGTGTTGTGGATAGTGTGGAGGGCTGTCAGAGGTTACAGCAGGACATCGTTTGGAAGCAAAATCCCGGCTGAGTAGTGGCAGTTGGAATTCAATCCAAAGAAATGCGAACTGGTTCATTTTGGTAGGTCAGATATGATGGCAGAATTTAGTTTTAATGGTAAGACTCTTGGCAGTGTGGAGGATCACAGGGATCTTGTGGTTTGAGTCCATAGGGGGCTCCAAAAAGCTGTTCAGGTTGATTCTGTGATTAACAAGGCATACTGTATATTGGACTTCATTAATCGTAGAATTGCATTTAGGAGACGAGAGGGTTAAGAGATGATTTACTGGAATGATACCAGGATTCAAAGGGTTAGCATTTGAGGAATCGTTTTAAGCTTTTCGGCTGTTCTTGATAGAGTACAGAGGATGAGGGGAAATTTATTGAGGCAGTTCAAATGCTGGAAGGCCGAGCCAGAGTAGATGTGGCAAGGATGTTTCCCATGACAGTGGATTGTAGGATAAGAGGGCATAATTTCAGGATTAAAGGGTGTCAATTTAAAACAGAGATGCAAAATATTTCATTAGTCCGGGGCTCACGAGTCTGTGAAGCTTGTTGCTAAAGGCAATTGTGGAAGTGAGGACATTGGGAGTAATTAAGGCAGAGATTGAGATGTATAGGATTAGTCAGGGAATCATGGTTAACAGGAAGAAAGCCAGGGAATGTGTTAAATACGAGACCAGCAGCAATAGAAATTCACAAAGAAAACAATATCTTCCAAACAATCGTTTTTTTATTTATAGTTTATCGTTTGTTCCTTAACTCTAAACATAAATGTAACTTAACCCCACAATGCGCAAATGAATGTGTGTGTGTGTGTGTGTGTGTGTGTGTGTGTGTGTGTGTGTGTGAGGAGGGGGTGCCCATTATAGTTTAAGCTTAATTCTGAAGAGATGATTTTAAAGTTCAGTCTCAGAAAGCTTTTGTGTTGAACTTAGTCTTTGCTGCTGTTCAAAATCAATTATGGAGAAAGCGTGAGGCATCAGACCACAAAACTCACAAATTTCTTGTCAAGTTGTTTTCAAAGATTTGTTTCTTCATGTGACTGATTTTCAACTCTTGCATGGAAATTTTGGAACTTGTTTTTCTTCTACAATAATTTTACAAACCCAGGCAAAGGCTACACAAAGTAGCTTGTAGAAATGGATACAGTAGAACTGCCCTCTTTTGGCAAAGAGACAGTGAATTGACCCTTCTTCATTGCCACTGATATTGTGGATCTCCCATGCTAAGAAGAGCATCACTACAGGACCTTCTGCTTGTTTGACTGAAGTGATTTCCAAGTGTTTCAACTTATCTGGTCTGAAGGTTTATGAGACAATGTGAAATGGGCACCCTGCCGGATGTGGAATAGGCCTCCTGCCGGAATCAGGATGTGGAATAGTCCTCCTGCCGTATGTGGAATGGACCTCCTGCCGAATGTGGAATTGTCCTCCTGCCGGATGTGGAATGGGCCTCTGGTGCCCGGATGTGAATTGTGCCCCCTGCCGGAAGTGGAACAGACTTCCTGCCGGATACTAGATGTGGAATAGTCCTCCTGCCAGATGTGGAAAGAGCCTCAATCCGGATGCCGGATGTGCAATGTGCCTCCTGCTGGGAAGGTAATTGTTAACATATCTTTTGTCCACATGCAGCTATTTCAACTTTTTGTGAAGATACCTTTCATACCTGGTCAGGTTCAGAATCAGGATTTATTGTCAAGAACATGTCCTAATATTTGGTGATTTGGGGCAGCAGGATGGAGAAAACATTCATCTTATAACCATTGTTCAGAACTACTCTTAAAAATAAAGTTAACAGTGCACAAAAAAGCAAGGCTGTGTCTTTGGCTCATTGATTATACAGGATCTGGTGGCATCAGGGAAGAAACTGACATTGTGGCATTGACCTCTATTCCTCAGGCTCCAGTACCTTATCCAATGATAGTAGAGTGAGGAAGTTATGGTCTGGGTGGTGGAGGTTTTACATGATAGAGACTTTTATTTTAAGACAGCATGTGATGTATAGGTTCTGACTGGAGTGAATTCTGGTGCCTGTGATGTTACAGGGAGAGTTAAACACCCTCTCGAAATTATCATTTTCCTGAGAGATGGCACCTCCAGACCAGGCAGTGATGCAACCTACCAGAATGATCTGCATAGTACACCTGTGGAGGTTAAGGTGTGTCTTCATTGCGATAATGAATCTCCTCAGGTACATCACACAGTATAGCCAATGGTGAGGCTTTTTTGTGAAAGCATCACCATGGAGGCTCCATGACAGATCCTCAGAGTTTTAATGCTTAGGAATTTGACGTTCGTGAACAACTGCACTCCTGAGACCTCCATGAAGACTGGGTCATGTTCTTTTGACTTCCTGCTGAATCCAAAATCTTATCCATTGTTTTGTTGACATTGAGTGAAAGGTTTGATTTGTTAGCATTCAACCAGCTGATCTATGTCCTTCCTTCTTCGCTTCATCATTGCCATTTATTGTTTGCTGACCATTCTGGTGTCATCAGCCAACATGTCGATGGCAATGGAATTATGGCTCACCACACACAGTCATGGGTTTGCAGAGAATAGAGCAGGGGGCTAAGCACACATCCTTGGACTGCGCCTGTGTTGATGATCAATGGGGAAGGGACCTTGTTTCCAATTCGTCCTGACTGTCGTCTTCCAATGAGAATGTCAAAGATCCAATTGCAGAGTGAGGTACAGAGGGATAAAGTTAGTTGCTTTTTGACCAGCACTGAGGGAACAATGGTATTGAAGGACGTCCTGAAGTTGACAACTAATCTAATATTGCTCCTTTTGGATCAACAGAGACTACCTAAATGAATTGAACTATGAATTAACCACATGCAGTCTCTTTTGCCTCCCTTGTTGCTCGACGTTTAATATTGATGAGTTGGAAAGATGCTGTTGCCCGTAAAAACACTCAATTACTCTGTGATATGGTGGCAGGCCTAACTTTGAATTAATGAGATATTCTTCCACAGATTCACATTTAAACATTCTATGTCCATGGGCACTTTAATTCAATGTTTTTGTAACATTTAATCACTTGGACCTTGATTTATACGTTTGTGTTTTTTAATGGTAGTGAAATTTTATGTACTCACTAAAGAACTTCAGAAGGGAAGGGGAAGGAATTTTGAGTATAGTATACTCCTTAAATCATGTTCTATTAGACATTTGTTTTAATTGTTTAAATGTTTATCACTTTATTTCTGTTTGTTATGATATAATGGTTAGACATGATCAATTTATTTTTATAATTTGTATTTTATCTGAATATTCCTTTTTATGTATTACCATTGATTAATGGCTTCTGTTTGTTTCCTGTTTCTGTAAAGGCCACTGAAAATATTTTAAAAGAGAGCCTCATGCCTTTGAAGCAATGGGCCTCCTGCCGGGTACCGGATATGAAAGGGGCCACCAGCCGGATGTGGATTGGGCCTCCTGCCAGATGCCGGATGTGGTATAGTCCTCCTGCCGGATGTGGAATGGGCCTCCATCCGGATGCCGGATGTGAAATGGGCCTCCTGCCGGATGTGGAACGGGACTCCTGCCGGATGCTGGATGTGGAATAGTCCTCCTGCCGGATGTGGAAAGAGCCTCAATCCGGATGCCGGATGTGCAGTGTGCCTCCTGCTGGGAAGGTAATTATTTACATATTTTTTGGTCTCATGCACCTATTTCCACTTTTTGTGAAGATACCTTTCATATCTTGTCAGGTTCAGAATCAGAATTTATTGTCAAGAACATGTCCTAATATTTGGTGATTTGAGGCAGCAGGATGGAGAAAACATTAATCTTATAACCATCGTTCAGAACTAGACTTAAAAATATAGTTAACAGTGCACAAAAAAGCAAGGCTGTGTCTTTGGCTCATTGATTATACAGGAACTGGTGGCATCAGGGAAGAAACTGTCATTGTGGCATTCACCTCTATTCCTCAGGCTCCAGTACCTTATCCAATGATAGTAGAGTGAGGAAGTTATTGTCTGGTGTGGTGGAGGTTTTACATGATAGAGACTTTTATTTTAAGACAGCATGTCATGTATAGGTTCTAACTGGAGTGAATTCTGGTGCCTGTGATGTTACAGGGAGAGTTAAACACCCTCTCGAAATTATCATTTTCCTGAGACATGGCACCTCCAGACCAGGCAGTGATGCATCCTACCAGAATAATCTGCATAGTACACCTGTGGAGGTTAAGGTGTGTCTTCATTGCGATAATGAATCTCCTCAGGTACATCTCACAGTATAGCCAATGGTGAGGCTTTTTTGTGAAAGCATCACCATGGAGCCTCCATGACAGATCCTCAGAGTTTTAATGCTTAGGAATTTGACGTTCGCGAACATCTGCACTCCTGACACCTCCATGAAGACTGGGTCGTGTTCTTTTGAATCCAAAATCTTATCCATTGTATTGTTGACATTGAGTGAATGGTTTGATTTGTTAGCATTCAACCAGCTGATCTATGTCCTTCCTTCTTCGCTTCATCATTGCCATTTATTGTTTGTTGACCATTCTGGTGTCATCAGCCAACATGTCGATAGCAATGGAATTATGGCTCACCACACACAGTCATGGGTTTGCAGAGAGTAGTGCAGGGGGCTAAGGACACATCCTTGGACTGCGCCTGTGTTGATGATCAGTGGGGAAGAGACCTTGTTTCCAATTCGTCCTGACTGTGGTCTTCCAATGAGAATGTCAAAGATCCAATTGCAGAGTGAGGTACAGAGGGATAAAGTTAGTTGCTTTTTGACCAGCACTGAGGGAACAATGGTATTGAAGGACGTCCTGAAGTTGATAACTAATCTAATATTGCTCCTTTTGAATCAACAGAGACTACCTGAATGAATTGAACTATGAATTAACCACATGCAGTCTCTTTTGCCTCCCTTGTTGCTCGACGTTTAATATTGATGAGTTGAAAAGATGCTGTTGCCCGTAAAAACACTCAATTACTCTGTGATATGGTGGCAGGCCTAACTTTGAATAATCAGATGTTCTTCCACAGATTCACATTTAAACATTCTATGTCCATGGGCACTTTAATTCAAAGTTTTTGTAACATTTAATCACTGGGACCTTGCTTTATATGTTTGTGTTTTTTAATGGTAGTGAAATTTTATGTACTCACTAAAGAACTTCAGAAGGGAAGGGGAAGGAATTTTGAGTATAGTATACTCCTTAAATCATGTTCTATTAGACATATGTTTTAATTGTTTAAATGTTTATCACTTTATTTCTGTTTGTTATGATATAATGGTTAGACATGATCAATTTATTTTTATAATTTGTATTTTATCTGAATATTCCTTTTTATGTATTACCATTGATTAATGGCTTCTGTTTGTTTCCTGTTTCTGTAAAGGCCACTGAAAATATTTTAAAAGAGAGCCTCATGCCTTTGAAGCAATGGGCCTCCTGCCGGGTACCGGATATGAAAGGGGCCACCAGCCGGATGTGGATTGGGCCTCCTGCCAGATGCCGGATGTGGTATAGTCCTCCTGCCGGATGTGGAATGGGCCTCCATCCGGATGCTGGATGTGAAATGGGCCTCCTGCCGGATGTGGAACGGGACTCCTGCCGGATGCTGGATGTGGAATAGTCCTCCTGCCGGATGTGGAAAGAGCCTCAATCCGGATGCCGGATGTGCAGTGTGCCTCCTGCTGGGAAGGTAATTGTTTACATATTTTTTGGTCTCATGCACCTATTTCCACTTTTTGTGAAGATACCTTTCATATCTGCTCAGGTTCAGAATCAGGATTTATTGTCAAGAACATTTTCCTAATATTTGGTGATTTGAGGCAGCAGGATGGAGAAAACATTAATCTTATAACCATCGTTCAGAACTAGACTTAAAAATATAGTTAACAGTACACAAAAAAGCAAGGCTGTGTCTTTGGCTCATTGATTATACAGGAACTGGTGGCATCAGGGAAGAAACTGTCATTGTGGCGTTCACCTCTATTCCTCAGGCTCCAGTACCTTATCCAATGATAGTAGAGTGAGGAAGTTATGGTCTGGTGTGGTGGAGGTTTTCCACGATAGAGACTTTTATTTTAAGACAGCATGTGATGTATAGGTTCTGACTGGAGTGAATTCTGGTGCGTGTGATGTTACAGGGAGAGTTAAACACCCTCTCGAAATTATCATTTTCCTGAGAGATGGCACCTTCAGACCAGGCAGTGATGCAACCTACCAGAATGATCTGCATAGTACACCTGTGGAGGTTAAGGTGTGTCTTCTTTGCGATAATGAATCTCCTCAGGTACATCTCACAGTATAGCCAATAGTGAGGCTTTTTTGTGAAAACATCACCATGGAGGCTCCATGACAGATCCTCAGAGTTTTCTTCTTTCTTTCTTTCTTCTTTGGCTTGGCTTCGCGGACAAAGATTTATGGAGGGAGTAAAAAGTCCACGTCAGCTGCAGGCTCGTTTGTGGCTGACCAGTCCGATGCGGGACAGGCAGACACGATTGCAGCGGTTGCAAGGGAAAATTGGTTGGTTGGGGTTGGGTGTTGGGTTTTTCCTCCTTTGCCTTTTGTCAGTGAGGTGGGCTCTGCGGTCTTCTTCAAAGGAGGCTGCTGCCCGCCAAACTGTGAGGCGCCAAGATGCACGGTTTGAGGCGTTATCAGCCCACTGGCGGTGGTCAATGTGGCAGGCACCAAGAGATTTCATTAGGCAGTCCTTGTACCTTTTCTTTGGTGCACCTCTGTCACGGTGGCCAGTGGAGAGCTCGCCATATAATACGATCTTAGGAAGGCGATGGTCCTCCATTCTGGAGACGTGACCCATCCAGCGCAGCTGGATCTTCAGCAGCGTGGACTCGATGCTGTCGACCTCTGCCATCTCGAGTACCTCGACGTTAGGGGTGTGAGCGCTCCAATGGATGTTGAGGATGGAGCGGAGACAACGCTGGTGGAAGCGTTCTAGGAGCCGTAGGTGGTGCCGGTAGAGGACCCATGATTCGGAGCCGAACAGGAGTGTGGGTATGACAACGGCTCTGTATACGCTTATCTTTGTGAGGTTTTTCAGTTGGTTGTTTTTCCAGACTCTTTTGTGTAGTCTTCCAAAGGCGCTATTTGCCTTGGCGAGTCTGTTGTCTATCTCATTGTCGATCCTTGCATCTGATGAAATGGTGCAGCCGAGATAGGTAAACTGGTTGACCGTTTTGAGTTTTGTGTGCCCGATGGAGATGTGGGGGGGCTGGTAGTCATGGTGGGGAGCTGGCTGATGGAGGACCTCAGTTTTCTTCAGGCTGACTTCCAGGCCAAACATTTTGGCAGTTTCCGCAAAGCAGGACGTCAAGCGCTGAAGATCTGGCTCTGAATGGGCAACTAAAGCGGCATCATCTGCAAAGAGTAGTTCACGGACAAGTTTCTCTTGTGTCTTGGTGTGAGCTTGCAGGCGCCTCAGATTGAAGAGACTGCCATCCGTGCGGTACCGGATGTAAACAGCGTCTTCATTGTTCATTGAAGAGACGAAGACGCCTCAGAGTTTTAATGCTTAGGAATTTGACGTTCGCGAACATCTGCACTCCTGACACCTCCATGAAGACTGGGTCGTGTTCTTTTGACTTCCTGCTGAATCCAAAATCTTATCCATTGTTTTATTGACATTGAGTAAATGGTTTGATTTGTTAGCATTCAACCAGCTGATCTATGTCCTTCCTTCTTCGCTACATCATTGCCATTTATTGTTTGCTGACCATTCTGGTGTCATCAGCCAACATGTCGATAGCAATGGAATTATGGCTCACCACACACAGTCATGGGTTTGCAGAGAGTAGAGCAGGGGGCTAAGCACACATCCTTGGACTGCGCCTGTGTTGATGATCAGTGGGGAAGAGACCTTGTTTCCAATTCGTCCTGACTGTGGTCTTCCAATGAGAATGTCAAAGATCCAATTGCAGAGTGAGGTACAGAGGGATAAAGTTAGTTGCTTTTTGACCAGCACTGAGGGAACAATGGTATTGAAGGACGTCCTGAAGTTGATAACTAATCTAATATTGCTCCCTTTGAATCAACAGAGACTACCTAAATGAATTGAACTATGAATTAACCACATGCAGTCTCTTTTGCCTCCCTTGTTGCTCGACGTGTAATATTGATGAGTTGGAAAGATGCTGTTGCCCGTAAAAACACACATTTACTCTGTGATATGGTGGCAGGCCTAACTTTGAATTAATGAGATATTCTTCCACAGATTCACATTTAAACATTCTATGTCCATGGGCACTTTAATTCAAAGTTTTTGTAACATTTAATCACTTGGACCTTGCTTTATATGTTTGTGTTTTTTAATGGTAGTGAAATTTTATGTACTCACTGAAGAACTTCAGAAGGGAAGGGGAAGGAATTTTGAGTTAATTGTTTAAATGTTTATCACTTTATTTCTGTTTGTTATGATATAATGGTTAGACATGATCAATTTATTTTTATAATTTGTATTTTATCTGAATATTCCTTTTTATGTATTACCATTGATTAATGGCTTCTGTTTGTTTCCTGTTTCTGTAAAGGCCACTGAAATATTTTAAAAGAGAGCCTCATGCCTTTAAAGCAATGGGCCTCCTGCCGGGTACCGGATATGAAAGGGGCCACCAGCCGGATGTGGATTGGGCCTCCTGCCAGATGCCGGATGTGGTATAGTCCTCCTGCCGGATGTGGAATGGGCCTCCATCCGGATGCCGGATGTGAAATGGGCCTCCTGCCGGATGTGGAACGGGACTCCTGCCGGATGCTGGATGTGGAATAGTCCTCCTGCCGGATGTGGAAAGAGCCTCAATCCGGATGCCGGATGTGCAGTGTGCCTCCTGCTGGGAAGGTAATTATTTACATATTTTTTGGTCTCATGCACCTATTTCCACTTTTTGTGAAGATACCTTTCATATCTTGTCAGGTTCAGAATCAGAATTTATTGTCAAGAACATGTCCTAATATTTGGTGATTTGAGGCAGCAGGATGGAGAAAACATTAATCTTATAACCATCGTTCAGAACTAGACTTAAAAATATAGTTAACAGTGCACAAAAAAGCAAGGCTGTGTCTTTGGCTCATTGATTATACAGGATCTGGTGGCATCAGGGAAGAAACTGACATGGTGGCATTGACCTCTATTCCTCAGGCTCCAGTACCTTATCCAATGATAGTAGAGTGAGGAAGTTATGGTCTGGTGTGGTGGAGGTTTTACATGATAGAGACTTTTATTTTAAGGCAGCATGTCATGTATAGTTTCTGACTGGAGTGAATTCTGGTGCCTGTGATGTTACATGGAGAGTTGAACACCCTCTCGAAATTATCATTTTCCTGAGAGATGGCACCTCCAGACCAGGCAGTGATGCAACCTACCAGAATGATCTGCATAGTACACCTGTGGAGGTTAAGGTGTGTCTTCATTGCGATAATGAATCTCCTCAGGTACATCTCACAGTATAGCCAATGGTGAGGCTTTTTTGTGAAAGCATCACCATGGAGGCTCCATGACAGATCCTCAGAGTTTTAATGCTTAGGAATTTGACGTTCGCGAACATCTGCACTCCTGACACCTCCATGAAGACTGGGTCGTGTTCTTTTGACATCCTGCTGAATCCAAAATCTTAACCATTGTTTTGTTGACATTGAGTGAATGGTTTGATTTGTTAGCATTCAACCAGCTGGTCTATGTCCTTCCTTCTTCGCTTCATCATTGCCATTTCTTGTTTGCTGACCATTCTGGTGTCATCAGCCAACATGTCGATAGCAATGGAATTATGGCTCACCACACACAGTCATGGGTTTGCAGAGAGTAGAGCAGGGGGCTAAGCACACATCCTTGGACTGCGCCTGTGTTGATGATCAGTGGGGAAGAGACCTTGTTTCCAATTCGTGCTGACTGTGGTCTTCCAATGAGAATGTCAAAGATCCAATTACAGAGTGAGTTACAGAGGGATAAAGTTAGTTGCTTTTTGACCAGCACTGAGGGAACAATGGTATTGAAGGACGTCCACAAGTTGATAACTAATCTAATATTGCTCCTTTTGAATCAACAGAGACTACCTAAATGAATTGAACTATGAATTAACCACATGCAGTCTCTTTTGCCTCCCTTGTTGCTCGACGTTTAATATTGATGAGTTGAAAAGATGCTGTTGCCCGTAAAAACACTCAATTACTCTGTGATATGGTGGCAGGCCTAACTTTGAATAATCAGATGTTCTTCCACAGATTCACATTTAAACATTCTATGTCCATGGGCACTTTAATTAAAGTTTTTGTAACATTTAATCACTTGGACCTTGCTTTATATGTTTGTGTTTTTTAATGGTAGTGAAATTTTATGTACTCACTAAAGAACTTCAGAAGGGAAGGGGAAGGAATTTTGAGTATAGTATACTCCTTAAATCATGTTCTATTAGACATTTGTTTTAATTGTTTAAATGTTTATCACTTTATTTCTGTTTGTTATGATATAATGGTTAGACATGATCAATTTATTTTTATAATTTGTATTTTATCTGAATATTCCTTTTTATGTATTACCATTGATTAATGGCTTCTGTTTGTTTCCTGTTTCTGTAAAGGCCACTGAAAATATTTTAAAAGAGAGCCTCATGCCTTTGAAGCAATGGGCCTCCTGCCGGGTACCGGATATTAAAGGGGCCACCAGCCGGATGTGGATTGGGCCTCCTGCCAGATGCCGGATGTGGTATAGTCCTCCTGCCGGATGTGGAATGGGCCTCCATCCGGATGCTGGATGTGAAATGGGCCTCCTGCCGGATGTGGAACGGGACTCCTGCCGGATGCTGGATGTGGAATAGTCCTCCTGCCGGATGTGGAAAGAGCCTCAATCCGGATGCCGGATGTGCAGTGTGCCTCCTGCTGGGAAGGTAATTGTTTACATATTTTTTGGTCTCATGCACCTATTTCCACTTTTTGTGAAGATACCTTTCATATCTGCTCAGGTTCAGAATCAGGATTTATTGTCAAGAACATTTTCCTAATATTTGGTGATTTGAGGCAGCAGGATGGAGAAAACATTAATCTTATAACCATCGTTCAGAACTAGACTTAAAAATATAGTTAACAGTACACAAAAAAGCAAGGCTGTGTCTTTGGCTCATTGATTATACAGGAACTGGTGGCATCAGGGAAGAAACTGTCATTGTGGCATTCACCTCTATTCCTCAGGCTCCAGTACCTTATCCAATGATAGTAGAGTGAGGAAGTTATGGTCTGGTGTGGTGGAGGTTTTCCACGATAGAGACTTTTATTTTAAGACAGCATGTGATGTATAGGTTCTGACTGGAGTGAATTCTGGTGCGTGTGATGTTACAGGGAGAGTTAAACACCCTCTCGAAATTATCATTTTCCTGAGAGATGGCACCTTCAGACCAGGCAGTGATGCAACCTACCAGAATGATCTGCATAGTACACCTGTGGAGGTTAAGGTGTGTCTTCTTTGCGATAATGAATCTCCTCAGGTACATCTCACAGTATAGCCAATAGTGAGGCTTTTTTGTGAAAACATCACCATGGAGGCTCCATGACAGATCCTCAGAGTTTTCTTCTTTCTTTCTTTCTTCTTTGGCTTGGCTTCGCGGACAAAGATTTATGGAGGGAGTAAAAAGTCCACGTCAGCTGCAGGCTCGTTTGTGGCTGACCAGTCCGATGCGGGACAGGCAGACACGATTGCAGCGGTTGCAAGGGAAAATTGGTTGGTTGGGGTTGGGTGTTGGGTTTTTCCTCCTTTGCCTTTTGTCAGTGAGGTGGGCTCTGCGGTCTTCTTCAAAGGAGGCTGCTGCCCGCCAAACTGTGAGGCGCCAAGATGCACGGTTTGAGGCGTTATCAGCCCACTGGCGGTGGTCAATGTGGCAGGCACCAAGAGATTTCATTAGGCAGTCCTTGTACCTTTTCTTTGGTGCACCTCTGTCACGGTGGCCAGTGGAGAGCTCGCCATATAATACGATCTTAGGAAGGCGATGGTCCTCCATTCTGGAGACGTGACCCATCCAGCGCAGCTGGATCTTCAGCAGCGTGGACTCGATGCTGTCGACCTCTGCCATCTCGAGTACCTCGACGTTAGGGGTGTGAGCGCTCCAATGGATGTTGAGGATGGAGCGGAGACAACGCTGGTGGAAGCGTTCTAGGAGCCGTAGGTGGTGCCGGTAGAGGACCCATGATTCGGAGCCGAACAGGAGTGTGGGTATGACAACGGCTCTGTATACGCTTATCTTTGTGAGGTTTTTCAGTTGGTTGTTTTTCCAGACTCTTTTGTGTAGTCTTCCAAAGGCGCTATTTGCCTTGGCGAGTCTGTTGTCTATCTCATTGTCGATCCTTGCATCTGATGAAATGGTGCAGCCGAGATAGGTAAACTGGTTGACCGTTTTGAGTTTTGTGTGCCCGATGGAGATGTGGGGGGGCTGGTAGTCATGGTGGGGAGCTGGCTGATGGAGGACCTCAGTTTTCTTCAGGCTGACTTCCAGGCCAAACATTTTGGCAGTTTCCGCAAAGCAGGACGTCAAGCGCTGAAGATCTGGCTCTGAATGGGCAACTAAAGCGGCATCATCTGCAAAGAGTAGTTCACGGACAAGTTTCTCTTGTGTCTTGGTGTGAGCTTGCAGGCGCCTCAGATTGAAGAGACTGCCATCCGTGCGGTACCGGATGTAAACAGCGTCTTCATTGTTCATTGAAGAGACAAAGACGCCTCAGAGTTTTAATGCTTAGGAATTTGACGTTCGCGAACATCTGCACTCCTGACACCTCCATGAAGACTGGGTCGTGTTCTTTTGACTTCCTGCTGAATCCAAAATCTTATCCATTGTTTTATTGACATTGAGTAAATGGTTTGATTTGTTAGCATTCAACCAGCTGATCTATGTCCTTCCTTCTTCGCTACATCATTGCCATTTATTGTTTGCTGACCATTCTGGTGTCATCAGCCAACATGTCGATAGCAATGGAATTATGGCTCACCACACACAGTCATGGGTTTGCAGAGAGTAGAGCAGGGGGCTAAGCACACATCCTTGGACTGCGCCTGTGTTGATGATCAGTGGGGAAGAGACCTTGTTTCCAATTCGTCCTGACTGTGGTCTTCCAATGAGAATGTCAAAGATCCAATTGCAGAGTGAGGTACAGAGGGATAAAGTTAGTTGCTTTTTGACCAGCACTGAGGGAACAATGGTATTGAAGGACGTCCTGAAGTTGATAACTAATCTAATATTGCTCCCTTTGAATCAACAGAGACTACCTAAATGAATTGAACTATGAATTAACCACATGCAGTCTCTTTTGCCTCCCTTGTTGCTCGACGTGTAATATTGATGAGTTGGAAAGATGCTGTTGCCCGTAAAAACACACATTTACTCTGTGATATGGTGGCAGGCCTAACTTTGAATTAATGAGATATTCTTCCACAGATTCACATTTAAACATTCTATGTCCATGGGCACTTTAATTCAAAGTTTTTGTAACATTTAATCACTTGGACCTTGCTTTATATGTTTGTGTTTTTTAATGGTAGTGAAATTTTATGTACTCACTGAAGAACTTCAGAAGGGAAGGGGAAGGAATTTTGAGTTAATTGTTTAAATGTTTATCACTTTATTTCTGTTTGTTATGATATAATGGTTAGACATGATCAATTTATTTTTATAATTTGTATTTTATCTGAATATTCCTTTTTATGTATTACCATTGATTAATGGCTTCTGTTTGTTTCCTGTTTCTGTAAAGGCCACTGAAATATTTTAAAAGAGAGCCTCATGCCTTTAAAGCAATGGGCCTCCTGCCGGGTACCGGATATGAAAGGGGCCACCAGCCGGATGTGGATTGGGCCTCCTGCCAGATGCCGGATGTGGTATAGTCCTCCTGCCGGATGTGGAATGGGCCTCCATCCGGATGCCGGATGTGAAATGGGCCTCCTGCCGGATGTGGAACGGGACTCCTGCCGGATGCTGGATGTGGAATAGTCCTCCTGCCGGATGTGGAAAGAGCCTCAATCCGGATGCCGGATGTGCAGTGTGCCTCCTGCTGGGAAGGTAATTATTTACATATTTTTTGGTCTCATGCACCTATTTCCACTTTTTGTGAAGATACCTTTCATATCTTGTCAGGTTCAGAATCAGAATTTATTGTCAAGAACATGTCCTAATATTTGGTGATTTGAGGCAGCAGGATGGAGAAAACATTAATCTTATAACCATCGTTCAGAACTAGACTTAAAAATATAGTTAACAGTGCACAAAAAAGCAAGGCTGTGTCTTTGGCTCATTGATTATACAGGATCTGGTGGCATCAGGGAAGAAACTGACATGGTGGCATTGACCTCTATTCCTCAGGCTCCAGTACCTTATCCAATGATAGTAGAGTGAGGAAGTTATGGTCTGGTGTGGTGGAGGTTTTACATGATAGAGACTTTTATTTTAAGGCAGCATGTCATGTATAGTTTCTGACTGGAGTGAATTCTGGTGCCTGTGATGTTACATGGAGAGTTGAACACCCTCTCGAAATTATCATTTTCCTGAGAGATGGCACCTCCAGACCAGGCAGTGATGCAACCTACCAGAATGATCTGCATAGTACACCTGTGGAGGTTAAGGTGTGTCTTCATTGCGATAATGAATCTCCTCAGGTACATCTCACAGTATAGCCAATGGTGAGGCTTTTTTGTGAAAGCATCACCATGGAGGCTCCATGACAGATCCTCAGAGTTTTAATGCTTAGGAATTTGACGTTCGCGAACATCTGCACTCCTGACACCTCCATGAAGACTGGGTCGTGTTCTTTTGACATCCTGCTGAATCCAAAATCTTAACCATTGTTTTGTTGACATTGAGTGAATGGTTTGATTTGTTAGCATTCAACCAGCTGGTCTATGTCCTTCCTTCTTCGCTTCATCATTGCCATTTCTTGTTTGCTGACCATTCTGGTGTCATCAGCCAACATGTCGATAGCAATGGAATTATGGCTCACCACACACAGTCATGGGTTTGCAGAGAGTAGAGCAGGGGGCTAAGCACACATCCTTGGACTGCGCCTGTGTTGATGATCAGTGGGGAAGAGACCTTGTTTCCAATTCGTGCTGACTGTGGTCTTCCAATGAGAATGTCAAAGATCCAATTACAGAGTGAGTTACAGAGGGATAAAGTTAGTTGCTTTTTGACCAGCACTGAGGGAACAATGGTATTGAAGGACGTCCACAAGTTGATAACTAATCTAATATTGCTCCTTTTGAATCAACAGAGACTACCTAAATGAATTGAACTATGAATTAACCACATGCAGTCTCTTTTGCCTCCCTTGTTGCTCGACGTTTAATATTGATGAGTTGAAAAGATGCTGTTGCCCGTAAAAACACTCAATTACTCTGTGATATGGTGGCAGGCCTAACTTTGAATAATCAGATGTTCTTCCACAGATTCACATTTAAACATTCTATGTCCATGGGCACTTTAATTAAAGTTTTTGTAACATTTAATCACTTGGACCTTGCTTTATATGTTTGTGTTTTTTAATGGTAGTGAAATTTTATGTACTCACTAAAGAACTTCAGAAGGGAAGGGGAAGGAATTTTGAGTATAGTATACTCCTTAAATCATGTTCTATTAGACATTTGTTTTAATTGTTTAAATGTTTATCACTTTATTTCTGTTTGTTATGATATAATGGTTAGACATGATCAATTTATTTTTATAATTTGTATTTTATCTGAATATTCCTTTTTATGTATTACCATTGATTAATGGCTTCTGTTTGTTTCCTGTTTCTGTAAAGGCCACTGAAAATATTTTAAAAGAGAGCCTCATGCCTTTGAAGCAATGGGCCTCCTGCCGGGTACCGGATATTAAAGGGGCCACCAGCCGGATGTGGATTGGGCCTCCTGCCAGATGCCGGATGTGGTATAGTCCTCCTGCCGGATGTGGAATGGGCCTCCATCCGGATGCCGGATGTGAAATGGGCCTCCTGCCGGATGTGGAACGGGACTCCTGCCGGATGCTGGATGTGGAATAGTCCTCCTGCCGGATGTGGAAAGAGCCTCAATCCGGATGCCGGATGTGCAGTGTGCCTCCTGCTGGGAAGGTAATTATTTACATATTTTTTGGTCTCATGCACCTATTTCCACTTTTTGTGAAGATACCTTTCATATCTTGTCAGGTTCAGAATCAGAATTTATTGTCAAGAACATGTCCTAATATTTGGTGATTTGAGGCAGCAGGATGGAGAAAACATTAATCTTATAACCATCGTTCAGAACTAGACTTAAAAATATAGTTAACAGTGCACAAAAAAGCAAGGCTGTGTCTTTGGCTCATTGATTATACAGGAACTGGTGGCATCAGGGAAGAAACTGTCATTGTGGCATTCACCTCTATTCCTCAGGCTCCAGTACCTTATCCAATGATAGTAGAGTGAGGAAGTTATTGTCTGGTGTGGTGGAGGTTTTACATGATAGAGACTTTTATTTTAAGACAGCATGTCATGTATAGGTTCTAACTGGAGTGAATTCTGGTGCCTGTGATGTTACAGGGAGAGTTAAACACACTCTCGAAATTATCATTTTCCTGAGACATGGCACCTCCAGACCAGGCAGTGATGCATCCTACCAGAATGATCTGCATAGTACACCTGTGGAGGTTAAGGTGTGTCTTCATTGCGATAATGAATCTCCTCAGGTACATCTCACAGTATAGCCAATGGTGAGGCTTTTTTGTGAAAGCATCACCATGGAGCCTCCATGACAGATCCTCAGAGTTTTAATGCTTAGGAATTTGACGTTCGCGAACATCTGCACTCCTGACACCTCCATGAAGACTGGGTCGTGTTCTTTTGAATCCAAAATCTTATCCATTGTATTGTTGACATTGAGTGAATGGTTTGATTTGTTAGCATTCAACCAGCTGATCTATGTCCTTCCTTCTTCGCTTCATCATTGCCATTTATTGTTTGTTGACCATTCTGGTGTCATCAGCCAACATGTCGATAGCAATGGAATTATGGCTCACCACACACAGTCATGGGTTTGCAGAGAGTAGTGCAGGGGGCTAAGGACACATCCTTGGACTGCGCCTGTGTTGATGATCAGTGGGGAAGAGACCTTGTTTCCAATTCGTCCTGACTGTGGTCTTCCAATGAGAATGTCAAAGATCCAATTGCAGAGTGAGGTACAGAGGGATAAAGTTAGTTGCTTTTTGACCAGCACTGAGGGAACAATGGTATTGAAGGACGTCCTGAAGTTGATAACTAATCTAATATTGCTCCTTTTGAATCAACAGAGACTACCTGAATGAATTGAACTATGAATTAACCACATGCAGTCTCTTTTGCCTCCCTTGTTGCTCGACGTTTAATATTGATGAGTTGAAAAGATGCTGTTGCCCGTAAAAACACTCAATTACTCTGTGATATGGTGGCAGGCCTAACTTTGAATAATCAGATGTTCTTCCACAGATTCACATTTAAACATTCTATGTCCATGGGCACTTTAATTCAAAGTTTTTGTAACATTTAATCACTGGGACCTTGCTTTATATGTTTGTGTTTTTTAATGGTAGTGAAATTTTATGTACTCACTAAAGAACTTCAGAAGGGAAGGGGAAGGAATTTTGAGTATAGTATACTCCTTAAATCATGTTCTATTAGACATATGTTTTAATTGTTTAAATGTTTATCACTTTATTTCTGTTTGTTATGATATAATGGTTAGACATGATCAATTTATTTTTATAATTTGTATTTTATCTGAATATTCCTTTTTATGTATTACCATTGATTAATGGCTTCTGTTTGTTTCCTGTTTCTGTAAAGGCCACTGAAAATATTTTAAAAGAGAGCCTCATGCCTTTGAAGCAATGGGCCTCCTGCCGGGTACCGGATATGAAAGGGGCCACCAGCCGGATGTGGATTGGGCCTCCTGCCAGATGCCGGATGTGGTATAGTCCTCCTGCCGGATGTGGAATGGGCCTCCATCCGGATGCTGGATGTGAAATGGGCCTCCTGCCGGATGTGGAACGGGACTCCTGCCGGATGCTGGATGTGGAATAGTCCTCCTGCCGGATGTGGAAAGAGCCTCAATCCGGATGCCGGATGTGCAGTGTGCCTCCTGCTGGGAAGGTAATTGTTTACATATTTTTTGGTCTCATGCACCTATTTCCACTTTTTGTGAAGATACCTTTCATATCTGCTCAGGTTCAGAATCAGGATTTATTGTCAAGAACATTTTCCTAATATTTGGTGATTTGAGGCAGCAGGATGGAGAAAACATTAATCTTATAACCATCGTTCAGAACTAGACTTAAAAATATAGTTAACAGTGCACAAAAAAGCAAGGCTGTGTCTTTGGCTCATTGATTATACAGGAACTGGTGGCATCAGGGAAGAAACTGTCATTGTGGCGTTCACCTCTATTCCTCAGGCTCCAGTACCTTATCCAATGATAGTAGAGTGAGGAAGTTATGGTCTGGTGTGGTGGAGGTTTTCCACGATAGAGACTTTTATTTTAAGACAGCATGTGATGTATAGGTTCTGACTGGAGTGAATTCTGGTGCCTGTGATGTTACAGGGAGAGTTAAACACCCTCTCGAAATTATCATTTTCCTGAGAGATGGCACCTTCAGACCAGGCAGTGATGCAACCTACCAGAATGATCTGCATAGTACACCTGTGGAGGTTAAGGTGTGTCTTCTTTGCGATAATGAATCTCCTCAGGTACATCTCACAGTATAGCCAATGGTGAGGCTTTTTTGTGAAAACATCACCATGGAGGCTCCATGACAGATCCTCAGAGTTTTCTTCTTTCTTTCTTTCTTCTTTGGCTTGGCTTCGCGGACGAAGATTTATGGAGGAAGTAAAAAGTCCACGTCAGCTGCAGGCTCGTTTGTGGCTGACCAGTCCGATGCGGGACAGGCAGACACGATTGCAGCGGTTGCAAGGGAAAATTGGTTGGTTGGGGTTGGGTGTTGGGTTTTTCCTCCTTTGCCTTTTGTCAGTGAGGTGGGCTCTGCGGTCTTCTTCAAAGGAGGCTGCTGCCCGCCAAACTGTGAGGCGCCAAGATGCACGGTTTGAGGCGTTATCAGCCCACTGGCGGTGGTCAATGTGGCAGGCACCAAGAGATTTCATTAGGCAGTCCTTGTACCTTTTCTTTGGTGCACCTCTGTCACGGTGGCCAGTGGAGAGCTCGCCATATAATACGATCTTGGGAAGGCGATGGTCCTCCATTCTGGAGACGTGACCCATCCAGCGCAGCTGGATCTTCAGCAGCGTGGACTCGATGCTGTCGACCTCTGCCATCTCGAGTACCTCGACGTTAGGGGTGTGAGCGCTCCAATGGATGTTGAGGATGGAGCGGAGACAACGCTGGTGGAAGCGTTCTAGGAGCCGTAGGTGGTGCCGGTAGAGGACCCATGATTCGGAGCCGAACAGGAGTGTGGGTATGACAACGGCTCTGTATACGCTTATCTTTGTGAGGTTTTTCAGTTGGTTGTTTTTCCAGACTCTTTTGTGTAGTCTTCCAAAGGCGCTATTTGCCTTGGCGAGTCTGTTGTCTATCTCATTGTCGATCCTTGCATCTGATGAAATGGTGCAGCCGAGATAGGTAAACTGGTTGACCGTTTTGAGTTTTGTGTGCCCGATGGAGATGTGGGGGGGCTGGTAGTCATGGTGGGGAGCTGGCTGATGGAGGACCTCAGTTTTCTTCAGGCTGACTTCCAGGCCAAACATTTTGGCAGTTTCCGCAAAGCAGGACGTCAAGCGCTGAAGATCTGGCTCTGAATGGGCAACTAAAGCGGCATCATCTGCAAAGAGTAGTTCACGGACAAGTTTCTCTTGTGTCTTGGTGTGAGCTTGCAGGCGCCTCAGATTGAAGAGACTGCCATCCGTGCGGTACCGGATGTAAACAGCGTCTTCATTGTTCATTGAAGAGACGAAGACGCCTCAGAGTTTTAATGCTTAGGAATTTGACGTTCGCGAACATCTGCACTCCTGACACCTCCATGAAGACTGGGTCGTGTTCTTTTGACTTCCTGCTGAATCCAAAATCTTATCCATTGTTTTATTGACATTGAGTAAATGGTTTGATTTGTTAGCATTCAACCAGCTGATCTATGTCCTTCCTTCTTCGCTACATCATTGCCATTTATTGTTTGCTGACCATTCTGGTGTCATCAGCCAACATGTCGATAGCAATGGAATTATGGCTCACCACACACAGTCATGGGTTTGCAGAGAGTAGAGCAGGGGGCTAAGCACACATCCTTGGACTGCGCCTGTGTTGATGATCAGTGGGGAAGAGACCTTGTTTCCAATTCGTCCTGACTGTGGTCTTCCAATGAGAATGTCAAAGATCCAATTGCAGAGTGAGGTACAGAGGGATAAAGTTAGTTGCTTTTTGACCAGCACTGAGGGAACAATGGTATTGAAGGACGTCCTGAAGTTGATAACTAATCTAATATTGCTCCCTTTGAATCAACAGAGACTACCTAAATGAATTGAACTATGAATTAACCACATGCAGTCTCTTTTGCCTCCCTTGTTGCTCGACGTGTAATATTGATGAGTTGGAAAGATGCTGTTGCCCGTAAAAACACACATTTACTCTGTGATATGGTGGCAGGCCTAACTTTGAATTAATGAGATATTCTTCCACAGATTCACATTTAAACATTCTATGTCCATGGGCACTTTAATTCAAAGTTTTTGTAACATTTAATCACTTGGACCTTGCTTTATATGTTTGTGTTTTTTAATGGTAGTGAAATTTTATGTACTCACTGAAGAACTTCAGAAGGGAAGGGGAAGGAATTTTGAGTTAATTGTTTAAATGTTTATCACTTTATTTCTGTTTGTTATGATATAATGGTTAGACATGATCAATTTATTTTTATAATTTGTATTTTATCTGAATATTCCTTTTTATGTATTACCATTGATTAATGGCTTCTGTTTGTTTCCTGTTTCTGTAAAGGCCACTGAAATATTTTAAAAGAGAGCCTCATGCCTTTAAAGCAATGGGCCTCCTGCCGGGTACCGGATATGAAAGGGGCCACCAGCCGGATGTGGATTGGGCCTCCTGCCAGATGCCGGATGTGGTATAGTCCTCCTGCCGGATGTGGAATGGGCCTCCATCCGGATGCCGGATGTGAAATGGGCCTCCTGCCGGATGTGGAACGGGACTCCTGCCGGATGCTGGATGTGGAATAGTCCTCCTGCCGGATGTGGAAAGAGCCTCAATCCGGATGCCGGATGTGCAGTGTGCCTCCTGCTGGGAAGGTAATTATTTACATATTTTTTGGTCTCATGCACCTATTTCCACTTTTTGTGAAGATACCTTTCATATCTTGTCAGGTTCAGAATCAGAATTTATTGTCAAGAACATGTCCTAATATTTGGTGATTTGAGGCAGCAGGATGGAGAAAACATTAATCTTATAACCATCGTTCAGAACTAGACTTAAAAATATAGTTAACAGTGCACAAAAAAGCAAGGCTGTGTCTTTGGCTCATTGATTATACAGGATCTGGTGGCATCAGGGAAGAAACTGACATGGTGGCATTGACCTCTATTCCTCAGGCTCCAGTACCTTATCCAATGATAGTAGAGTGAGGAAGTTATGGTCTGGTGTGGTGGAGGTTTTACATGATAGAGACTTTTATTTTAAGGCAGCATGTCATGTATAGTTTCTGACTGGAGTGAATTCTGGTGCCTGTGATGTTACATGGAGAGTTGAACACCCTCTCGAAATTATCATTTTCCTGAGAGATGGCACCTCCAGACCAGGCAGTGATGCAACCTACCAGAATGATCTGCATAGTACACCTGTGGAGGTTAAGGTGTGTCTTCATTGCGATAATGAATCTCCTCAGGTACATCTCACAGTATAGCCAATGGTGAGGCTTTTTTGTGAAAGCATCACCATGGAGGCTCCATGACAGATCCTCAGAGTTTTAATGCTTAGGAATTTGACGTTCGCGAACATCTGCACTCCTGACACCTCCATGAAGACTGGGTCGTGTTCTTTTGACATCCTGCTGAATCCAAAATCTTAACCATTGTTTTGTTGACATTGAGTGAATGGTTTGATTTGTTAGCATTCAACCAGCTGGTCTATGTCCTTCCTTCTTCGCTTCATCATTGCCATTTCTTGTTTGCTGACCATTCTGGTGTCATCAGCCAACATGTCGATAGCAATGGAATTATGGCTCACCACACACAGTCATGGGTTTGCAGAGAGTAGAGCAGGGGGCTAAGCACACATCCTTGGACTGCGCCTGTGTTGATGATCAGTGGGGAAGAGACCTTGTTTCCAATTCGTGCTGACTGTGGTCTTCCAATGAGAATGTCAAAGATCCAATTACAGAGTGAGTTACAGAGGGATAAAGTTAGTTGCTTTTTGACCAGCACTGAGGGAACAATGGTATTGAAGGACGTCCACAAGTTGATAACTAATCTAATATTGCTCCTTTTGAATCAACAGAGACTACCTAAATGAATTGAACTATGAATTAACCACATGCAGTCTCTTTTGCCTCCCTTGTTGCTCGACGTTTAATATTGATGAGTTGAAAAGATGCTGTTGCCCGTAAAAACACTCAATTACTCTGTGATATGGTGGCAGGCCTAACTTTGAATAATCAGATGTTCTTCCACAGATTCACATTTAAACATTCTATGTCCATGGGCACTTTAATTAAAGTTTTTGTAACATTTAATCACTTGGACCTTGCTTTATATGTTTGTGTTTTTTAATGGTAGTGAAATTTTATGTACTCACTAAAGAACTTCAGAAGGGAAGGGGAAGGAATTTTGAGTATAGTATACTCCTTAAATCATGTTCTATTAGACATTTGTTTTAATTGTTTAAATGTTTATCACTTTATTTCTGTTTGTTATGATATAATGGTTAGACATGATCAATTTATTTTTATAATTTGTATTTTATCTGAATATTCCTTTTTATGTATTACCATTGATTAATGGCTTCTGTTTGTTTCCTGTTTCTGTAAAGGCCACTGAAAATATTTTAAAAGAGAGCCTCATGCCTTTGAAGCAATGGGCCTCCTGCCGGGTACCGGATATTAAAGGGGCCACCAGCCGGATGTGGATTGGGCCTCCTGCCAGATGCCGGATGTGGTATAGTCCTCCTGCCGGATGTGGAATGGGCCTCCATCCGGATGCCGGATGTGAAATGGGCCTCCTGCCGGATGTGGAACGGGACTCCTGCCGGATGCTGGATGTGGAATAGTCCTCCTGCCGGATGTGGAAAGAGCCTCAATCCGGATGCCGGATGTGCAGTGTGCCTCCTGCTGGGAAGGTAATTATTTACATATTTTTTGGTCTCATGCACCTATTTCCACTTTTTGTGAAGATACCTTTCATATCTTGTCAGGTTCAGAATCAGAATTTATTGTCAAGAACATGTCCTAATATTTGGTGATTTGAGGCAGCAGGATGGAGAAAACATTAATCTTATAACCATCGTTCAGAACTAGACTTAAAAATATAGTTAACAGTGCACAAAAAAGCAAGGCTGTGTCTTTGGCTCATTGATTATACAGGAACTGGTGGCATCAGGGAAGAAACTGTCATTGTGGCATTCACCTCTATTCCTCAGGCTCCAGTACCTTATCCAATGATAGTAGAGTGAGGAAGTTATTGTCTGGTGTGGTGGAGGTTTTACATGATAGAGACTTTTATTTTAAGACAGCATGTCATGTATAGGTTCTAACTGGAGTGAATTCTGGTGCCTGTGATGTTACAGGGAGAGTTAAACACACTCTCGAAATTATCATTTTCCTGAGACATGGCACCTCCAGACCAGGCAGTGATGCATCCTACCAGAATGATCTGCATAGTACACCTGTGGAGGTTAAGGTGTGTCTTCATTGCGATAATGAATCTCCTCAGGTACATCTCACAGTATAGCCAATGGTGAGGCTTTTTTGTGAAAGCATCACCATGGAGCCTCCATGACAGATCCTCAGAGTTTTAATGCTTAGGAATTTGACGTTCGCGAACATCTGCACTCCTGACACCTCCATGAAGACTGGGTCGTGTTCTTTTGAATCCAAAATCTTATCCATTGTATTGTTGACATTGAGTGAATGGTTTGATTTGTTAGCATTCAACCAGCTGATCTATGTCCTTCCTTCTTCGCTTCATCATTGCCATTTATTGTTTGTTGACCATTCTGGTGTCATCAGCCAACATGTCGATAGCAATGGAATTATGGCTCACCACACACAGTCATGGGTTTGCAGAGAGTAGTGCAGGGGGCTAAGGACACATCCTTGGACTGCGCCTGTGTTGATGATCAGTGGGGAAGAGACCTTGTTTCCAATTCGTCCTGACTGTGGTCTTCCAATGAGAATGTCAAAGATCCAATTGCAGAGTGAGGTACAGAGGGATAAAGTTAGTTGCTTTTTGACCAGCACTGAGGGAACAATGGTATTGAAGGACGTCCTGAAGTTGATAACTAATCTAATATTGCTCCTTTTGAATCAACAGAGACTACCTGAATGAATTGAACTATGAATTAACCACATGCAGTCTCTTTTGCCTCCCTTGTTGCTCGACGTTTAATATTGATGAGTTGAAAAGATGCTGTTGCCCGTAAAAACACTCAATTACTCTGTGATATGGTGGCAGGCCTAACTTTGAATAATCAGATGTTCTTCCACAGATTCACATTTAAACATTCTATGTCCATGGGCACTTTAATTCAAAGTTTTTGTAACATTTAATCACTGGGACCTTGCTTTATATGTTTGTGTTTTTTAATGGTAGTGAAATTTTATGTACTCACTAAAGAACTTCAGAAGGGAAGGGGAAGGAATTTTGAGTATAGTATACTCCTTAAATCATGTTCTATTAGACATATGTTTTAATTGTTTAAATGTTTATCACTTTATTTCTGTTTGTTATGATATAATGGTTAGACATGATCAATTTATTTTTATAATTTGTATTTTATCTGAATATTCCTTTTTATGTATTACCATTGATTAATGGCTTCTGTTTGTTTCCTGTTTCTGTAAAGGCCACTGAAAATATTTTAAAAGAGAGCCTCATGCCTTTGAAGCAATGGGCCTCCTGCCGGGTACCGGATATGAAAGGGGCCACCAGCCGGATGTGGATTGGGCCTCCTGCCAGATGCCGGATGTGGTATAGTCCTCCTGCCGGATGTGGAATGGGCCTCCATCCGGATGCTGGATGTGAAATGGGCCTCCTGCCGGATGTGGAACGGGACTCCTGCCGGATGCTGGATGTGGAATAGTCCTCCTGCCGGATGTGGAAAGAGCCTCAATCCGGATGCCGGATGTGCAGTGTGCCTCCTGCTGGGAAGGTAATTGTTTACATATTTTTTGGTCTCATGCACCTATTTCCACTTTTTGTGAAGATACCTTTCATATCTGCTCAGGTTCAGAATCAGGATTTATTGTCAAGAACATTTTCCTAATATTTGGTGATTTGAGGCAGCAGGATGGAGAAAACATTAATCTTATAACCATCGTTCAGAACTAGACTTAAAAATATAGTTAACAGTGCACAAAAAAGCAAGGCTGTGTCTTTGGCTCATTGATTATACAGGAACTGGTGGCATCAGGGAAGAAACTGTCATTGTGGCGTTCACCTCTATTCCTCAGGCTCCAGTACCTTATCCAATGATAGTAGAGTGAGGAAGTTATGGTCTGGTGTGGTGGAGGTTTTCCACGATAGAGACTTTTATTTTAAGACAGCATGTGATGTATAGGTTCTGACTGGAGTGAATTCTGGTGCCTGTGATGTTACAGGGAGAGTTAAACACCCTCTCGAAATTATCATTTTCCTGAGAGATGGCACCTTCAGACCAGGCAGTGATGCAACCTACCAGAATGATCTGCATAGTACACCTGTGGAGGTTAAGGTGTGTCTTCTTTGCGATAATGAATCTCCTCAGGTACATCTCACAGTATAGCCAATGGTGAGGCTTTTTTGTGAAAACATCACCATGGAGGCTCCATGACAGATCCTCAGAGTTTTCTTCTTTCTTTCTTTCTTCTTTGGCTTGGCTTCGCGGACGAAGATTTATGGAGGAAGTAAAAAGTCCACGTCAGCTGCAGGCTCGTTTGTGGCTGACCAGTCCGATGCGGGACAGGCAGACACGATTGCAGCGGTTGCAAGGGAAAATTGGTTGGTTGGGGTTGGGTGTTGGGTTTTTCCTCCTTTGCCTTTTGTCAGTGAGGTGGGCTCTGCGGTCTTCTTCAAAGGAGGCTGCTGCCCGCCAAACTGTGAGGCGCCAAGATGCACGGTTTGAGGCGTTATCAGCCCACTGGCGGTGGTCAATGTGGCAGGCACCAAGAGATTTCATTAGGCAGTCCTTGTACCTTTTCTTTGGTGCACCTCTGTCACGGTGGCCAGTGGAGAGCTCGCCATATAATACGATCTTGGGAAGGCGATGGTCCTCCATTCTGGAGACGTGACCCATCCAGCGCAGCTGGATCTTCAGCAGCGTGGACTCGATGCTGTCGACCTCTGCCATCTCGAGTACCTCGACGTTAGGGGTGTGAGCGCTCCAATGGATGTTGAGGATGGAGCGGAGACAACGCTGGTGGAAGCGTTCTAGGAGCCGTAGGTGGTGCCGGTAGAGGACCCATGATTCGGAGCCGAACAGGAGTGTGGGTATGACAACGGCTCTGTATACGCTTATCTTTGTGAGGTTTTTCAGTTGGTTGTTTTTCCAGACTCTTTTGTGTAGTCTTCCAAAGGCGCTATTTGCCTTGGCGAGTCTGTTGTCTATCTCATTGTCGATCCTTGCATCTGATGAAATGGTGCAGCCGAGATAGGTAAACTGGTTGACCGTTTTGAGTTTTGTGTGCCCGATGGAGATGTGGGGGGGCTGGTAGTCATGGTGGGGAGCTGGCTGATGGAGGACCTCAGTTTTCTTCAGGCTGACTTCCAGGCCAAACATTTTGGCAGTTTCCGCAAAGCAGGACGTCAAGCGCTGAAGATCTGGCTCTGAATGGGCAACTAAAGCGGCATCATCTGCAAAGAGTAGTTCACGGACAAGTTTCTCTTGTGTCTTGGTGTGAGCTTGCAGGCGCCTCAGATTGAAGAGACTGCCATCCGTGCGGTACCGGATGTAAACAGCGTCTTCATTGTTCATTGAAGAGACGAAGACGCCTCAGAGTTTTAATGCTTAGGAATTTGACGTTCGCGAACATCTGCACTCCTGACACCTCCATGAAGACTGGGTCGTGTTCTTTTGACTTCCTGCTGAATCCAAAATCTTATCCATTGTTTTATTGACATTGAGTAAATGGTTTGATTTGTTAGCATTCAACCAGCTGATCTATGTCCTTCCTTCTTCGCTACATCATTGCCATTTATTGTTTGCTGACCATTCTGGTGTCATCAGCCAACATGTCGATAGCAATGGAATTATGGCTCACCACACACAGTCATGGGTTTGCAGAGAGTAGAGCAGGGGGCTAAGCACACATCCTTGGACTGCGCCTGTGTTGATGATCAGTGGGGAAGAGACCTTGTTTCCAATTCGTCCTGACTGTGGTCTTCCAATGAGAATGTCAAAGATCCAATTGCAGAGTGAGGTACAGAGGGATAAAGTTAGTTGCTTTTTGACCAGCACTGAGGGAACAATGGTATTGAAGGACGTCCTGAAGTTGATAACTAATCTAATATTGCTCCCTTTGAATCAACAGAGACTACCTAAATGAATTGAACTATGAATTAACCACATGCAGTCTCTTTTGCCTCCCTTGTTGCTCGACGTGTAATATTGATGAGTTGGAAAGATGCTGTTGCCCGTAAAAACACACATTTACTCTGTGATATGGTGGCAGGCCTAACTTTGAATTAATGAGATATTCTTCCACAGATTCACATTTAAACATTCTATGTCCATGGGCACTTTAATTCAAAGTTTTTGTAACATTTAATCACTTGGACCTTGCTTTATATGTTTGTGTTTTTTAATGGTAGTGAAATTTTATGTACTCACTGAAGAACTTCAGAAGGGAAGGGGAAGGAATTTTGAGTTAATTGTTTAAATGTTTATCACTTTATTTCTGTTTGTTATGATATAATGGTTAGACATGATCAATTTATTTTTATAATTTGTATTTTATCTGAATATTCCTTTTTATGTATTACCATTGATTAATGGCTTCTGTTTGTTTCCTGTTTCTGTAAAGGCCACTGAAATATTTTAAAAGAGAGCCTCATGCCTTTAAAGCAATGGGCCTCCTGCCGGGTACCGGATATGAAAGGGGCCACCAGCCGGATGTGGATTGGGCCTCCTGCCAGATGCCGGATGTGGTATAGTCCTCCTGCCGGATGTGGAATGGGCCTCCATCCGGATGCCGGATGTGAAATGGGCCTCCTGCCGGATGTGGAACGGGACTCCTGCCGGATGCTGGATGTGGAATAGTCCTCCTGCCGGATGTGGAAAGAGCCTCAATCCGGATGCCGGATGTGCAGTGTGCCTCCTGCTGGGAAGGTAATTATTTACATATTTTTTGGTCTCATGCACCTATTTCCACTTTTTGTGAAGATACCTTTCATATCTTGTCAGGTTCAGAATCAGAATTTATTGTCAAGAACATGTCCTAATATTTGGTGATTTGAGGCAGCAGGATGGAGAAAACATTAATCTTATAACCATCGTTCAGAACTAGACTTAAAAATATAGTTAACAGTGCACAAAAAAGCAAGGCTGTGTCTTTGGCTCATTGATTATACAGGATCTGGTGGCATCAGGGAAGAAACTGACATGGTGGCATTGACCTCTATTCCTCAGGCTCCAGTACCTTATCCAATGATAGTAGAGTGAGGAAGTTATGGTCTGGTGTGGTGGAGGTTTTACATGATAGAGACTTTTATTTTAAGGCAGCATGTCATGTATAGTTTCTGACTGGAGTGAATTCTGGTGCCTGTGATGTTACATGGAGAGTTGAACACCCTCTCGAAATTATCATTTTCCTGAGAGATGGCACCTCCAGACCAGGCAGTGATGCAACCTACCAGAATGATCTGCATAGTACACCTGTGGAGGTTAAGGTGTGTCTTCATTGCGATAATGAATCTCCTCAGGTACATCTCACAGTATAGCCAATGGTGAGGCTTTTTTGTGAAAGCATCACCATGGAGGCTCCATGACAGATCCTCAGAGTTTTAATGCTTAGGAATTTGACGTTCGCGAACATCTGCACTCCTGACACCTCCATGAAGACTGGGTCGTGTTCTTTTGACATCCTGCTGAATCCAAAATCTTAACCATTGTTTTGTTGACATTGAGTGAATGGTTTGATTTGTTAGCATTCAACCAGCTGGTCTATGTCCTTCCTTCTTCGCTTCATCATTGCCATTTCTTGTTTGCTGACCATTCTGGTGTCATCAGCCAACATGTCGATAGCAATGGAATTATGGCTCACCACACACAGTCATGGGTTTGCAGAGAGTAGAGCAGGGGGCTAAGCACACATCCTTGGACTGCGCCTGTGTTGATGATCAGTGGGGAAGAGACCTTGTTTCCAATTCGTGCTGACTGTGGTCTTCCAATGAGAATGTCAAAGATCCAATTACAGAGTGAGTTACAGAGGGATAAAGTTAGTTGCTTTTTGACCAGCACTGAGGGAACAATGGTATTGAAGGACGTCCACAAGTTGATAACTAATCTAATATTGCTCCTTTTGAATCAACAGAGACTACCTAAATGAATTGAACTATGAATTAACCACATGCAGTCTCTTTTGCCTCCCTTGTTGCTCGACGTTTAATATTGATGAGTTGAAAAGATGCTGTTGCCCGTAAAAACACTCAATTACTCTGTGATATGGTGGCAGGCCTAACTTTGAATAATCAGATGTTCTTCCACAGATTCACATTTAAACATTCTATGTCCATGGGCACTTTAATTAAAGTTTTTGTAACATTTAATCACTTGGACCTTGCTTTATATGTTTGTGTTTTTTAATGGTAGTGAAATTTTATGTACTCACTAAAGAACTTCAGAAGGGAAGGGGAAGGAATTTTGAGTATAGTATACTCCTTAAATCATGTTCTATTAGACATTTGTTTTAATTGTTTAAATGTTTATCACTTTATTTCTGTTTGTTATGATATAATGGTTAGACATGATCAATTTATTTTTATAATTTGTATTTTATCTGAATATTCCTTTTTATGTATTACCATTGATTAATGGCTTCTGTTTGTTTCCTGTTTCTGTAAAGGCCACTGAAAATATTTTAAAAGAGAGCCTCATGCCTTTGAAGCAATGGGCCTCCTGCCGGGTACCGGATATTAAAGGGGCCACCAGCCGGATGTGGATTGGGCCTCCTGCCAGATGCCGGATGTGGTATAGTCCTCCTGCCGGATGTGGAATGGGCCTCCATCCGGATGCTGGATGTGAAATGGGCCTCCTGCCGGATGTGGAACGGGACTCCTGCCGGATGCTGGATGTGGAATAGTCCTCCTGCCGGATGTGGAAAGAGCCTCAATCCGGATGCCGGATGTGCAGTGTGCCTCCTGCTGGGAAGGTAATTGTTTACATATTTTTTGGTCTCATGCACCTATTTCCACTTTTTGTGAAGATACCTTTCATATCTGCTCAGGTTCAGAATCAGGATTTATTGTCAAGAACATTTTCCTAATATTTGGTGATTTGAGGCAGCAGGATGGAGAAAACATTAATCTTATAACCATCGTTCAGAACTAGACTTAAAAATATAGTTAACAGTGCACAAAAAAGCAAGGCTGTGTCTTTGGCTCATTGATTATACAGGAACTGGTGGCATCAGGGAAGAAACTGTCATTGTGGCGTTCACCTCTATTCCTCAGGCTCCAGTACCTTATCCAATGATAGTAGAGTGAGGAAGTTATGGTCTGGTGTGGTGGAGGTTTTCCACGATAGAGACTTTTATTTTAAGACAGCATGTGATGTATAGGTTCTGACTGGAGTGAATTCTGGTGCCTGTGATGTTACAGGGAGAGTTAAACACCCTCTCGAAATTATCATTTTCCTGAGAGATGGCACCTTCAGACCAGGCAGTGATGCAACCTACCAGAATGATCTGCATAGTACACCTGTGGAGGTTAAGGTGTGTCTTCTTTGCGATAATGAATCTCCTCAGGTACATCTCACAGTATAGCCAATGGTGAGGCTTTTTTGTGAAAACATCACCATGGAGGCTCCATGACAGATCCTCAGAGTTTTCTTCTTTCTTTCTTTCTTCTTTGGCTTGGCTTCGCGGACGAAGATTTATGGAGGAAGTAAAAAGTCCACGTCAGCTGCAGGCTCGTTTGTGGCTGACCAGTCCGATGCGGGACAGGCAGACACGATTGCAGCGGTTGCAAGGGAAAATTGGTTGGTTGGGGTTGGGTGTTGGGTTTTTCCTCCTTTGCCTTTTGTCAGTGAGGTGGGCTCTGCGGTCTTCTTCAAAGGAGGCTGCTGCCCGCCAAACTGTGAGGCGCCAAGATGCACGGTTTGAGGCGTTATCAGCCCACTGGCGGTGGTCAATGTGGCAGGCACCAAGAGATTTCATTAGGCAGTCCTTGTACCTTTTCTTTGGTGCACCTCTGTCACGGTGGCCAGTGGAGAGCTCGCCATATAATACGATCTTGGGAAGGCGATGGTCCTCCATTCTGGAGACGTGACCCATCCAGCGCAGCTGGATCTTCAGCAGCGTGGACTCGATGCTGTCGACCTCTGCCATCTCGAGTACCTCGACGTTAGGGGTGTGAGCGCTCCAATGGATGTTGAGGATGGAGCGGAGACAACGCTGGTGGAAGCGTTCTAGGAGCCGTAGGTGGTGCCGGTAGAGGACCCATGATTCGGAGCCGAACAGGAGTGTGGGTATGACAACGGCTCTGTATACGCTTATCTTTGTGAGGTTTTTCAGTTGGTTGTTTTTCCAGACTCTTTTGTGTAGTCTTCCAAAGGCGCTATTTGCCTTGGCGAGTCTGTTGTCTATCTCATTGTCGATCCTTGCATCTGATGAAATGGTGCAGCCGAGATAGGTAAACTGGTTGACCGTTTTGAGTTTTGTGTGCCCGATGGAGATGTGGGGGGGCTGGTAGTCATGGTGGGGAGCTGGCTGATGGAGGACCTCAGTTTTCTTCAGGCTGACTTCCAGGCCAAACATTTTGGCAGTTTCCGCAAAGCAGGACGTCAAGCGCTGAAGATCTGGCTCTGAATGGGCAACTAAAGCGGCATCATCTGCAAAGAGTAGTTCACGGACAAGTTTCTCTTGTGTCTTGGTGTGAGCTTGCAGGCGCCTCAGATTGAAGAGACTGCCATCCGTGCGGTACCGGATGTAAACAGCGTCTTCATTGTTCATTGAAGAGACGAAGACGCCTCAGAGTTTTAATGCTTAGGAATTTGACGTTCGCGAACATCTGCACTCCTGACACCTCCATGAAGACTGGGTCGTGTTCTTTTGACTTCCTGCTGAATCCAAAATCTTATCCATTGTTTTATTGACATTGAGTAAATGGTTTGATTTGTTAGCATTCAACCAGCTGATCTATGTCCTTCCTTCTTCGCTACATCATTGCCATTTATTGTTTGCTGACCATTCTGGTGTCATCAGCCAACATGTCGATAGCAATGGAATTATGGCTCACCACACACAGTCATGGGTTTGCAGAGAGTAGAGCAGGGGGCTAAGCACACATCCTTGGACTGCGCCTGTGTTGATGATCAGTGGGGAAGAGACCTTGTTTCCAATTCGTCCTGACTGTGGTCTTCCAATGAGAATGTCAAAGATCCAATTGCAGAGTGAGGTACAGAGGGATAAAGTTAGTTGCTTTTTGACCAGCACTGAGGGAACAATGGTATTGAAGGACGTCCTGAAGTTGATAACTAATCTAATATTGCTCCCTTTGAATCAACAGAGACTACCTAAATGAATTGAACTATGAATTAACCACATGCAGTCTCTTTTGCCTCCCTTGTTGCTCGACGTGTAATATTGATGAGTTGGAAAGATGCTGTTGCCCGTAAAAACACACATTTACTCTGTGATATGGTGGCAGGCCTAACTTTGAATTAATGAGATATTCTTCCACAGATTCACATTTAAACATTCTATGTCCATGGGCACTTTAATTCAAAGTTTTTGTAACATTTAATCACTTGGACCTTGCTTTATATGTTTGTGTTTTTTAATGGTAGTGAAATTTTATGTACTCACTGAAGAACTTCAGAAGGGAAGGGGAAGGAATTTTGAGTTAATTGTTTAAATGTTTATCACTTTATTTCTGTTTGTTATGATATAATGGTTAGACATGATCAATTTATTTTTATAATTTGTATTTTATCTGAATATTCCTTTTTATGTATTACCATTGATTAATGGCTTCTGTTTGTTTCCTGTTTCTGTAAAGGCCACTGAAATATTTTAAAAGAGAGCCTCATGCCTTTAAAGCAATGGGCCTCCTGCCGGGTACCGGATATGAAAGGGGCCACCAGCCGGATGTGGATTGGGCCTCCTGCCAGATGCCGGATGTGGTATAGTCCTCCTGCCGGATGTGGAATGGGCCTCCATCCGGATGCCGGATGTGAAATGGGCCTCCTGCCGGATGTGGAACGGGACTCCTGCCGGATGCTGGATGTGGAATAGTCCTCCTGCCGGATGTGGAAAGAGCCTCAATCCGGATGCCGGATGTGCAGTGTGCCTCCTGCTGGGAAGGTAATTATTTACATATTTTTTGGTCTCATGCACCTATTTCCACTTTTTGTGAAGATACCTTTCATATCTTGTCAGGTTCAGAATCAGAATTTATTGTCAAGAACATGTCCTAATATTTGGTGATTTGAGGCAGCAGGATGGAGAAAACATTAATCTTATAACCATCGTTCAGAACTAGACTTAAAAATATAGTTAACAGTGCACAAAAAAGCAAGGCTGTGTCTTTGGCTCATTGATTATACAGGATCTGGTGGCATCAGGGAAGAAACTGACATGGTGGCATTGACCTCTATTCCTCAGGCTCCAGTACCTTATCCAATGATAGTAGAGTGAGGAAGTTATGGTCTGGTGTGGTGGAGGTTTTACATGATAGAGACTTTTATTTTAAGGCAGCATGTCATGTATAGTTTCTGACTGGAGTGAATTCTGGTGCCTGTGATGTTACATGGAGAGTTGAACACCCTCTCGAAATTATCATTTTCCTGAGAGATGGCACCTCCAGACCAGGCAGTGATGCAACCTACCAGAATGATCTGCATAGTACACCTGTGGAGGTTAAGGTGTGTCTTCATTGCGATAATGAATCTCCTCAGGTACATCTCACAGTATAGCCAATGGTGAGGCTTTTTTGTGAAAGCATCACCATGGAGGCTCCATGACAGATCCTCAGAGTTTTAATGCTTAGGAATTTGACGTTCGCGAACATCTGCACTCCTGACACCTCCATGAAGACTGGGTCGTGTTCTTTTGACATCCTGCTGAATCCAAAATCTTAACCATTGTTTTGTTGACATTGAGTGAATGGTTTGATTTGTTAGCATTCAACCAGCTGGTCTATGTCCTTCCTTCTTCGCTTCATCATTGCCATTTCTTGTTTGCTGACCATTCTGGTGTCATCAGCCAACATGTCGATAGCAATGGAATTATGGCTCACCACACACAGTCATGGGTTTGCAGAGAGTAGAGCAGGGGGCTAAGCACACATCCTTGGACTGCGCCTGTGTTGATGATCAGTGGGGAAGAGACCTTGTTTCCAATTCGTGCTGACTGTGGTCTTCCAATGAGAATGTCAAAGATCCAATTACAGAGTGAGTTACAGAGGGATAAAGTTAGTTGCTTTTTGACCAGCACTGAGGGAACAATGGTATTGAAGGACGTCCACAAGTTGATAACTAATCTAATATTGCTCCTTTTGAATCAACAGAGACTACCTAAATGAATTGAACTATGAATTAACCACATGCAGTCTCTTTTGCCTCCCTTGTTGCTCGACGTTTAATATTGATGAGTTGAAAAGATGCTGTTGCCCGTAAAAACACTCAATTACTCTGTGATATGGTGGCAGGCCTAACTTTGAATAATCAGATGTTCTTCCACAGATTCACATTTAATCATTCTATGTCCATGGGCACTTTAATTAAAGTTTTTGTAACATTTAATCACTTGGACCTTGCTTTATATGTTTGTGTTTTTTAATGGTAGTGAAATTTTATGTACTCACTAAAGAACTTCAGAAGGGAAGGGGAAGGAATTTTGAGTATAGTATACTCCTTAAATCATGTTCTATTAGACATTTGTTTTAATTGTTTAAATGTTTATCACTTTATTTCTGTTTGTTATGATATAATGGTTAGACATGATCAATTTATTTTTATAATTTGTATTTTATCTGAATATTCCTTTTTATGTATTACCATTGATTAATGGCTTCTGTTTGTTTCCTGTTTCTGTAAAGGCCACTGAAAATATTTTAAAAGAGAGCCTCATGCCTTTGAAGCAATGGGCCTCCTGCCGGGTACCGGATATTAAAGGGGCCACCAGCCGGATGTGGATTGGGCCTCCTGCCAGATGCCGGATGTGGTATAGTCCTCCTGCCGGATGTGGAATGGGCCTCCATCCGGATGCCGGATGTGAAATGGGCCTCCTGCCGGATGTGGAACGGGACTCCTGCCGGATGCTGGATGTGGAATAGTCCTCCTGCCGGATGTGGAAAGAGCCTCAATCCGGATGCCGGATGTGCAGTGTGCCTCCTGCTGGGAAGGTAATTATTTACATATTTTTTGGTCTCATGCACCTATTTCCACTTTTTGTGAAGATACCTTTCATATCTTGTCAGGTTCAGAATCAGAATTTATTGTCAAGAACATGTCCTAATATTTGGTGATTTGAGGCAGCAGGATGGAGAAAACATTAATCTTATAACCATCGTTCAGAACTAGACTTAAAAATATAGTTAACAGTGCACAAAAAAGCAAGGCTGTGTCTTTGGCTCATTGATTATACAGGAACTGGTGGCATCAGGGAAGAAACTGTCATTGTGGCATTCACCTCTATTCCTCAGGCTCCAGTACCTTATCCAATGATAGTAGAGTGAGGAAGTTATTGTCTGGTGTGGTGGAGGTTTTACATGATAGAGACTTTTATTTTAAGACAGCATGTCATGTATAGGTTCTAACTGGAGTGAATTCTGGTGCCTGTGATGTTACAGGGAGAGTTAAACACACTCTCGAAATTATCATTTTCCTGAGACATGGCACCTCCAGACCAGGCAGTGATGCATCCTACCAGAATGATCTGCATAGTACACCTGTGGAGGTTAAGGTGTGTCTTCATTGCGATAATGAATCTCCTCAGGTACATCTCACAGTATAGCCAATGGTGAGGCTTTTTTGTGAAAGCATCACCATGGAGCCTCCATGACAGATCCTCAGAGTTTTAATGCTTAGGAATTTGACGTTCGCGAACATCTGCACTCCTGACACCTCCATGAAGACTGGGTCGTGTTCTTTTGAATCCAAAATCTTATCCATTGTATTGTTGACATTGAGTGAATGGTTTGATTTGTTAGCATTCAACCAGCTGATCTATGTCCTTCCTTCTTCGCTTCATCATTGCCATTTATTGTTTGTTGACCATTCTGGTGTCATCAGCCAACATGTCGATAGCAATGGAATTATGGCTCACCACACACAGTCATGGGTTTGCAGAGAGTAGTGCAGGGGGCTAAGGACACATCCTTGGACTGCGCCTGTGTTGATGATCAGTGGGGAAGAGACCTTGTTTCCAATTCGTCCTGACTGTGGTCTTCCAATGAGAATGTCAAAGATCCAATTGCAGAGTGAGGTACAGAGGGATAAAGTTAGTTGCTTTTTGACCAGCACTGAGGGAACAATGGTATTGAAGGACGTCCTGAAGTTGATAACTAATCTAATATTGCTCCTTTTGAATCAACAGAGACTACCTGAATGAATTGAACTATGAATTAACCACATGCAGTCTCTTTTGCCTCCCTTGTTGCTCGACGTTTAATATTGATGAGTTGAAAAGATGCTGTTTCCCGTAAAAACACTCAATTACTCTGTGATATGGTGGCAGGCCTAACTTTGAATAATCAGATGTTCTTCCACAGATTCACATTTAAACATTCTATGTCCATGGGCACTTTAATTCAAAGTTTTTGTAACATTTAATCACTGGGACCTTGCTTTATATGTTTGTGTTTTTTAATGGTAGTGAAATTTTATGTACTCACTAAAGAACTTCAGAAGGGAAGGGGAAGGAATTTTGAGTATAGTATACTCCTTAAATCATGTTCTATTAGACATATGTTTTAATTGTTTAAATGTTTATCACTTTATTTCTGTTTGTTATGATATAATGGTTAGACATGATCAATTTATTTTTATAATTTGTATTTTATCTGAATATTCCTTTTTATGTATTACCATTGATTAATGGCTTCTGTTTGTTTCCTGTTTCTGTAAAGGCCACTGAAAATATTTTAAAAGAGAGCCTCATGCCTTTGAAGCAATGGGCCTCCTGCCGGGTACCGGATATGAAAGGGGCCACCAGCCGGATGTGGATTGGGCCTCCTGCCAGATGCCGGATGTGGTATAGTCCTCCTGCCGGATGTGGAATGGGCCTCCATCCGGATGCTGGATGTGAAATGGGCCTCCTGCCGGATGTGGAACGGGACTCCTGCCGGATGCTGGATGTGGAATAGTCCTCCTGCCGGATGTGGAAAGAGCCTCAATCCGGATGCCGGATGTGCAGTGTGCCTCCTGCTGGGAAGGTAATTGTTTACATATTTTTTGGTCTCATGCACCTATTTCCACTTTTTGTGAAGATACCTTTCATATCTGCTCAGGTTCAGAATCAGGATTTATTGTCAAGAACATTTTCCTAATATTTGGTGATTTGAGGCAGCAGGATGGAGAAAACATTAATCTTATAACCATCGTTCAGAACTAGACTTAAAAATATAGTTAACAGTACACAAAAAAGCAAGGCTGTGTCTTTGGCTCATTGATTATACAGGAACTGGTGGCATCAGGGAAGAAACTGTCATTGTGGCGTTCACCTCTATTCCTCAGGCTCCAGTACCTTATCCAATGATAGTAGAGTGAGGAAGTTATGGTCTGGTGTGGTGGAGGTTTTCCACGATAGAGACTTTTATTTTAAGACAGCATGTGATGTATAGGTTCTGACTGGAGTGAATTCTGGTGCGTGTGATGTTACAGGGAGAGTTAAACACCCTCTCGAAATTATCATTTTCCTGAGAGATGGCACCTTCAGACCAGGCAGTGATGCAACCTACCAGAATGATCTGCATAGTACACCTGTGGAGGTTAAGGTGTGTCTTCTTTGCGATAATGAATCTCCTCAGGTACATCTCACAGTATAGCCAATAGTGAGGCTTTTTTGTGAAAACATCACCATGGAGGCTCCATGACAGATCCTCAGAGTTTTCTTCTTTCTTTCTTTCTTCTTTGGCTTGGCTTCGCGGACAAAGATTTATGGAGGGAGTAAAAAGTCCACGTCAGCTGCAGGCTCGTTTGTGGCTGACCAGTCCGATGCGGGACAGGCAGACACGATTGCAGCGGTTGCAAGGGAAAATTGGTTGGTTGGGGTTGGGTGTTGGGTTTTTCCTCCTTTGCCTTTTGTCAGTGAGGTGGGCTCTGCGGTCTTCTTCAAAGGAGGCTGCTGCCCGCCAAACTGTGAGGCGCCAAGATGCACGGTTTGAGGCGTTATCAGCCCACTGGCGGTGGTCAATGTGGCAGGCACCAAGAGATTTCATTAGGCAGTCCTTGTACCTTTTCTTTGGTGCACCTCTGTCACGGTGGCCAGTGGAGAGCTCGCCATATAATACGATCTTGGGAAGGCGATGGTCCTCCATTCTGGAGACGTGACCCATCCAGCGCAGCTGGATCTTCAGCAGCGTGGACTCGATGCTGTCGACCTCTGCCATCTCGAGTACCTCGACGTTAGGGGTGTGAGCGCTCCAATGGATGTTGAGGATGGAGCGGAGACAACGCTGGTGGAAGCGTTCTAGGAGCCGTAGGTGGTGCCGGTAGAGGACCCATGATTCGGAGCCGAACAGGAGTGTGGGTATGACAACGGCTCTGTATACGCTTATCTTTGTGAGGTTTTTCAGTTGGTTGTTTTTCCAGACTCTTTTGTGTAGTCTTCCAAAGGCGCTATTTGCCTTGGCGAGTCTGTTGTCTATCTCATTGTCGATCCTTGCATCTGATGAAATGGTGCAGCCGAGATAGGTAAACTGGTTGACCGTTTTGAGTTTTGTGTGCCCGATGGAGATGTGGGGGGGCTGGTAGTCATGGTGGGGAGCTGGCTGATGGAGGACCTCAGTTTTCTTCAGGCTGACTTCCAGGCCAAACATTTTGGCAGTTTCCGCAAAGCAGGACGTCAAGCGCTGAAGAGCTGGCTCTGAATGGGCAACTAAAGCGGCATCATCTGCAAAGAGTAGTTCACGGACAAGTTTCTCTTGTGTCTTGGTGTGAGCTTGCAGGCGCCTCAGATTGAAGAGACTGCCATCCGTGCGGTACCGGATGTAAACAGCGTCTTCATTGTTCATTGAAGAGACGAAGACGCCTCAGAGTTTTAATGCTTAGGAATTTGACGTTCGCGAACATCTGCACTCCTGACACCTCCATGAAGACTGGGTCGTGTTCTTTTGACTTCCTGCTGAATCCAAAATCTTATCCATTGTTTTATTGACATTGAGTAAATGGTTTGATTTGTTAGCATTCAACCAGCTGATCTATGTCCTTCCTTCTTCGCTACATCATTGCCATTTATTGTTTGCTGACCATTCTGGTGTCATCAGCCAACATGTCGATAGCAATGGAATTATGGCTCACCACACACAGTCATGGGTTTGCAGAGAGTAGAGCAGGGGGCTAAGCACACATCCTTGGACTGCGCCTGTGTTGATGATCAGTGGGGAAGAGACCTTGTTTCCAATTCGTCCTGACTGTGGTCTTCCAATGAGAATGTCAAAGATCCAATTGCAGAGTGAGGTACAGAGGGATAAAGTTAGTTGCTTTTTGACCAGCACTGAGGGAACAATGGTATTGAAGGATGTCCTGAAGTTGATAACTAATCTAATATTGCTCCCTTTGAATCAACAGAGACTACCTAAATGAATTGAACTATGAATTAACCACATGCAGTCTCTTTTGCCTCCCTTGTTGCTCGACGTGTAATATTGATGAGTTGGAAAGATGCTGTTGCCCGTAAAAACACACATTTACTCTGTGATATGGTGGCAGGCCTAACTTTGAATTAATGAGATATTCTTCCACAGATTCACATTTAAACATTCTATGTCCATGGGCACTTTAATTCAAAGTTTTTGTAACATTTAATCACTTGGACCTTGCTTTATATGTTTGTGTTTTTTAATGGTAGTGAAATTTTATGTACTCACTGAAGAACTTCAGAAGGGAAGGGGAAGGAATTTTGAGTTAATTGTTTAAATGTTTATCACTTTATTTCTGTTTGTTATGATATAATGGTTAGACATGATCAATTTATTTTTATAATTTGTATTTTATCTGAATATTCCTTTTTATGTATTACCATTGATTAATGGCTTCTGTTTGTTTCCTGTTTCTGTAAAGGCCACTGAAATATTTTAAAAGAGAGCTTCATGCCTTTAAAGCAATGGGCCTCCTGCCGGGTACCGGATATGAAAGGGGCCACCAGCCGGATGTGGATTGGGCCTCCTGCCAGATGCCGGATGTGGTATAGTCCTCCTGCCGGATGTGGAATGGGCCTCCATCCGGATGCCGGATGTGAAATGGGCCTCCTGCCGGATGTGGAACGGGACTCCTGCCGGATGCTGGATGTGGAATAGTCCTCCTGCCGGATGTGGAAAGAGCCTCAATCCGGATGCCGGATGTGCAGTGTGCCTCCTGCTGGGAAGGTAATTATTTACATATTTTTTGGTCTCATGCACCTATTTCCACTTTTTGTGAAGATACCTTTCATATCTTGTCAGGTTCAGAATCAGAATTTATTGTCAAGAACATGTCCTAATATTTGGTGATTTGAGGCAGCAGGATGGAGAAAACATTAATCTTATAACCATCGTTCAGAACTAGACTTAAAAATATAGTTAACAGTGCACAAAAAAGCAAGGCTGTGTCTTTGGCTCATTGATTATACAGGAACTGGTGGCATCAGGGAAGAAACTGTCATTGTGGCATTCACCTCTATTCCTCAGGCTCCAGTACCTTATCCAATGATAGTAGAGTGAGGAAGTTATTGTCTGGTGTGGTGGAGGTTTTACATGATAGAGACTTTTATTTTAAGACAGCATGTCATGTATAGGTTCTAACTGGAGTGAATTCTGGTGCCTGTGATGTTACAGGGAGAGTTAAACACACTCTCGAAATTATCATTTTCCTGAGACATGGCACCTCCAGACCAGGCAGTGATGCATCCTACCAGAATGATCTGCATAGTACACCTGTGGAGGTTAAGGTGTGTCTTCATTGCGATAATGAATCTCCTCAGGTACATCTCACAGTATAGCCAATGGTGAGGCTTTTTTGTGAAAGCATCACCATGGAGGCTCCATGACAGATCCTCAGAGCTTTAATGCTTAGGAATTTGACGTTCGCGAACATCTGCACTCCTGACACCTCCATGAAGACTGGGTCGTGTTCTTTTGACTTCCTGCTGAATCCAAAATCTTATCCATTGTATTGTTGACATTGAGTGAATGGTTTGATTTGTTAGCATTCAACCAGCTGATCTATGTCCTTCCTTCTTCGCTTCATCATTGCCATTTATTGTTTGTTGACCATTCTGGTGTCATCAGCCAACATGTCGATAGCAATGGAATTATGGCTCACCACACACTGTCATGGGTTTGCAGAGAGTAGTGCAGGGGGCTAAGGACACATCCTTGGACTGCGCCTGTGTTGATGATCAGTGGGGAAGAGACCTTGTTTCCAATTCGTCCTGACTGTGGTCTTCCAATGAGAATGTCAAAGATCCAATTGCAGAGTGAGGTACAGAGGGATAAAGTTAATTGCTTTTTGACCAGCACTGAGGGAACAATGGTATTGAAGGACGTCCTGAAGTTGATAACTAATCTAATATTGCTCCTTTTGAATCAACAGAGACTACCTGAATGAATTGAACTATGAATTAACCACATGCAGTCTCTTTTGCCTCCCTTGTTGCTCGACGTTTAATATTGATGAGTTGAAAAGATGCTGTTGCCCGTAAAAACACTCAATTACTCTGTGATATGGTGGCAGGCCTAACTTTGAATAATCAGATGTTCTTCCACAGATTCACATTTAAACATTCTATATCCATGGGCACTTTAATTCAAAGTTTTTGTAACATTTAATCACTGGGACCTTGCTTTATATGTTTGTGTTTTTTAATGGTAGTGAAATTTTATGTACTCACTAAAGAACTTCAGAAGGGAAGGGGAAGGAATTTTGAGTATAGTGTACTCCTTAAATCATGTTCTATTAGACATATGTTTTAATTGTTTAAATGTTTATCACTTTATTTCTGTTTGTTATGATATAATGGTTAGACATGATCAATTTATTTTTATAATTTGTATTTTATCTGAATATTCCTTTTTATGTATTACCATTGATTAATTGCTTCTGTTTGTTTCCTGTTTCTGTAAAGGCCACTGAAAATATTTTAAAAGAGAGCCTCATGCCTTTGAAGCAATGGGCCTCCTGCCGGGTACCGGATATGAAAGGGGCCACCAGCCGGATGTGGATTGGGCCTCCTGCCAGATGCCGGATGTGGTATAGTCCTCCTGCCGGATGTGGAATGGGCCTCCATCCGGATGTGGAACGGGACTCCTGCCGGATGCTGGATGTGGAATAGTCCTCCTGCCGGATGTGGAAAGAGCCTCAATCCGGATGCCGGATGTGCAGTGTGCCTCCTGCTGGGAAGGTAATTATTTACATATTTTTTGGTCTCATGCACCTATTTCCACTTTTTGTGAAGATACCTTTCATATCTTGTCAGGTTCAGAATCAGGATTTATTGTCAAGAACATGTCCTAATATTTGGTGATTTGAGGCAGCAGGATGGAGAAAACATTAATCTTATAACCATCGTTCAGAACTAGACTTAAAAATATAGTTAACAGTGCACAAAAAAGCAAGGCTGTGTCTTTGGCTCATTGATTATACAGGAACTGGTGGCATCAGGGAAGAAACTGTCATTGTGGCGTTCACCTCTATTCCTCAGGCTCCAGTACCTTATCCAATGATAGTAGAGTGAGGAAGTTATGGTCTGGTGTGGTGGAGGTTTTACATGATAGAGACTTTTATTTTAAGACAGCATGTCATGTATAGGTTCTAACTGGAGTGAATTCTGGTGCCTGTGATGTTACAGGGAGAGTTAAACACCCTTCGAAATTATCATTTTCCTGAGACATGGCACCTCCAGACCAGGCAGTGATGCAACCTACCAGAATGATCTGCATAGTACACCTGTGGAGGTTAAGGTGTGTCTTCATTGCGATAATGAATCTCCTCAGGTACATCTCACAGTATAGCCAATGGTGAGGCTTTTTTGTGAAAGCATCACCATGGAGGCTCCATGACAGATCCTCAGAGTTTTAATGCTTAGGAATTTGACGTTCGCGAACATCTGCACTCCTGACACCTCCATGAAGACTGGGTCGTGTTCTTTTGACATCCTGCTGAATCCAAAATCTTAACCATTGTTTTGTTGACATTGAGTGAATGGTTTGATTTGTTAGCATTCAACCAGCTGGTCTATGTCCTTCCTTCTTCGCTTCATCATTGCCATTTATTGTTTGCTGACCATTCTGGTGTCATCAGCCAACATGTCGATAGCAATGGAATTATGGCTCACCACACACAGTCATGGGTTTGCAGAGAGTAGAGCAGGGGGCTAAGCACACATCCTTGGACTGCGCCTCTGTTGATGATCAGTGGGGAAGAGACCTTGTTTCCAATTCGTCCTGACTGTGGTCTTCCAATGAGAATGTCAAAGATCCAATTACAGAGTGAGGTACAGAGGGATAAAGTTAGTTGCTTTTTGACCAGCACTGAGGGAACAATGGTATTGAAGGACGTCCAGAAGTTGATAACTAATCTAATATTGCTCCTTTTGAATCAACAGAGACTACCTAAATGAATTGAACTATGAATTAACCACATGCAGTCTCTTTTGCCTACCTTGTTGCTCGACGTTTAATATTGATGAGTTGAAAAGATGCTGTTGCCCGTAAAAACACTCAATTACTCTGTGATATGGTGGCAGGCCTAACTTTGAATAATCAGATGTTCTTCCACAGATTCACATTTAAACATTCTATGTCCATGGGCACTTTAATTAAAGTTTTTGTAACATTTAATCACTTGGACCTTGCTTTATATGTTTGTGTTTTTTAATGGTAGTGAAATTTTATGTACTCACTAAAGAACTTCAGAAGGGAAGGGGAAGGAATTTTGAGTATAGTATACTCCTTAAATCATGTTCTATTAGACATTTGTTTTAATTGTTTAAATGTTTATCACTTTATTTCTGTTTGTTATGATATAATGGTTAGACATGATCAATTTATTTTTATAATTTGTATTTTATCTGAATATTCCTTTTTATGTATTACCATTGATTAATGGCTTCTGTTTGTTTCCTGTTTCTGTAAAGGCCACTGAAATATTTTAAAAGAGAGCTTCATGCCTTTAAAGCAATGGGCCTCCTGCCGGGTACCGGATATGAAAGGGGCCACCAGCCGGATGTGGATTGGGCCTCCTGCCAGATGCCGGATGTGGTATAGTCCTCCTGCCGGATGTGGAATGGGCCTCCATCCGGATGCCGGATGTGAAATGGGCCTCCTGCCGGATGTGGAACGGGACTCCTGCCGGATGCTGGATGTGGAATAGTCCTCCTGCCGGATGTGGAAAGAGCCTCAATCCGGATGCCGGATGTGCAGTGTGCCTCCTGCTGGGAAGGTAATTATTTACATATTTTTTGGTCTCATGCACCTATTTCCACTTTTTGTGAAGATACCTTTCATATCTTGTCAGGTTCAGAATCAGAATTTATTGTCAAGAACATGTCCTAATATTTGGTGATTTGAGGCAGCAGGATGGAGAAAACATTAATCTTATAACCATCGTTCAGAACTAGACTTAAAAATATAGTTAACAGTGCACAAAAAAGCAAGGCTGTGTCTTTGGCTCATTGATTATACAGGAACTGGTGGCATCAGGGAAGAAACTGTCATTGTGGCATTCACCTCTATTCCTCAGGCTCCAGTACCTTATCCAATGATAGTAGAGTGAGGAAGTTATTGTCTGGTGTGGTGGAGGTTTTACATGATAGAGACTTTTATTTTAAGACAGCATGTCATGTATAGGTTCTAACTGGAGTGAATTCTGGTGCCTGTGATGTTACAGGGAGAGTTAAACACACTCTCGAAATTATCATTTTCCTGAGACATGGCACCTCCAGACCAGGCAGTGATGCATCCTACCAGAATGATCTGCTTAGTACACCTGTGGAGGTTAAGGTGTGTCTTCATTGCGATAATGAATCTCCTCAGGTACATCTCACAGTATAGCCAATGGTGAGGCTTTTTTGTGAAAGCATCACCATGGAGGCTCCATGACAGATCCTCAGAGCTTTAATGCTTAGGAATTTGACGTTCGCGAACATCTGCACTACTGACACCTCCATGAAGACTGGGTCGTGTTCTTTTGACTTCCTGCTGAATCCAAAATCTTATCCATTGTATTGTTGACATTGAGTGAATGGTTTGATTTGTTAGCATTCAACCAGCTGATCTATGTCCTTCCTTCTTCGCTTCATCATTGCCATTTATTGTTTGTTGACCATTCTGGTGTCATCAGCCAACATGTCGATAGCAATGGAATTATGGCTCACCACACACTGTCATGGGTTTGCAGAGAGTAGTGCAGGGGGCTAAGGACACATCCTTGGACTGCGCCTGTGTTGATGATCAGTGGGGAAGAGACCTTGTTTCCAATTCGTCCTGACTGTGGTCTTCCAATGAGAATGTCAAAGATCCAATTGCAGAGTGAGGTACAGAGGGATAAAGTTAATTGCTTTTTGACCAGCACTGAGGGAACAATGGTATTGAAGGACGTCCTGAAGTTGATAACTAATCTAATATTGCTCCTTTTGAATCAACAGAGACTACCTGAATGAATTGAACTATGAATTAACCACATGCAGTCTCTTTTGCCTCCCTTGTTGCTCGACGTTTAATATTGATGAGTTGAAAAGATGCTGTTGCCCGTAAAAACACTCAATTACTCTGTGATATGGTGGCAGGCCTAACTTTGAATAATCAGATGTTCTTCCACAGATTCACATTTAAACATTCTATATCCATGGGCACTTTAATTCAAAGTTTTTGTAACATTTAATCACTGGGACCTTGCTTTATATGTTTGTGTTTTTTAATGGTAGTGAAATTTTATGTACTCACTAAAGAACTTCAGAAGGGAAGGGGAAGGAATTTTGAGTATAGTGTACTCCTTAAATCATGTTCTATTAGACATATGTTTTAATTGTTTAAATGTTTATCACTTTATTTCTGTTTGTTATGATATAATGGTTAGACATGATCAATTTATTTTTATAATTTGTATTTTATCTGAATATTCCTTTTTATGTATTACCATTGATTAATTGCTTCTGTTTGTTTCCTGTTTCTGTAAAGGCCACTGAAAATATTTTAAAAGAGAGCCTCATGCCTTTGAAGCAATGGGCCTCCTGCCGGGTACCGGATATGAAAGGGGCCACCAGCCGGATGTGGATTGGGCCTCCTGCCAGATGCCGGATGTGGTATAGTCCTCCTGCCGGATGTTGAATGGGCCTCCATCCGGATGTGGAACGGGACTCCTGCCGGATGCTGGATGTGGAATAGTCCTCCTGCCGGATGTGGAAAGAGCCTCAATCCGGATGCCGGATGTGCAGTGTGCCTCCTGCTGGGAAGGTAATTATTTACATATTTTTTGGTCTCATGCACCTATTTCCACTTTTTGTGAAGATACCTTTCATATCTTGTCAGGTTCAGAATCAGGATTTATTGTCAAGAACATGTCCTAATATTTGGTGATTTGAGGCAGCAGGATGGAGAAAACATTAATCTTATAACCATCGTTCAGAACTAGACTTAAAAATATAGTTAACAGTGCACAAAAAAGCAAGGCTGTGTCTTTGGCTCATTGATTATACAGGAACTGGTGGCATCAGGGAAGAAACTGTCATTGTGGCGTTCACCTCTATTCCTCAGGCTCCAGTACCTTATCCAATGATAGTAGAGTGAGGAAGTTATGGTCTGGTGTGGTGGAGGTTTTACATGATAGAGACTTTTATTTTAAGACAGCATGTCATGTATAGGTTCTAACTGGAGTGAATTCTGGTGCCTGTGATGTTACAGGGAGAGTTAAACACCCTTCGAAATTATCATTTTCCTGAGACATGGCACCTCCAGACCAGGCAGTGATGCAACCTACCAGAATGATCTGCATAGTACACCTGTGGAGGTTAAGGTGTGTCTTCATTGCGATAATGAATCTCCTCAGGTACATCTCACAGTATAGCCAATGGTGAGGCTTTTTTGTGAAAGCATCACCATGGAGGCTCCATGACAGATCCTCAGAGTTTTAATGCTTAGGAATTTGACGTTCGCGAACATCTGCACTCCTGACACCTCCATGAAGACTGGGTCGTGTTCTTTTGACATCCTGCTGAATCCAAAATCTTAACCATTGTTTTGTTGACATTGAGTGAATGGTTTGATTTGTTAGCATTCAACCAGCTGGTCTATGTCCTTCCTTCTTCGCTTCATCATTGCCATTTATTGTTTGCTGACCATTCTGGTGTCATCAGCCAACATGTCGATAGCAATGGGATTATGGCTCACCACACACAGTCATGGGTTTGCAGGGAGTAGAGCAGGGGGCTAAGCACACATCCTTGGACTGCGCCTGTGTTGATGATCAGTGGGGAAGAGACCTTGTTTCCAATTCGTGCTGACTGTGGTCTTCCAATGAGAATGTCAAAGATCCAATTACAGAGTGAGGTACAGAGGGATAAAGTTAGTTGCTTTTTGACCAGCACTGAGGGAACAATGGTATTGAAGGACGTCCAGAAGTTGATAACTAATCTAATATTGCTCCTTTTGAATCAACAGAGACTACCTAAATGAATTGAACTATGAATTAACCACATGCAGTCTCTTTTGCCTCCCTTGTTGCTCGACGTTTAATATTGATGAGTTGAAAAGATGCTGTTGCCCGTAAAAACACTCAATTACTCTGTGATATGGTGGCAGGCCTAACTTTGAATAATCAGATGTTCTTCCACAGATTCACATTTAAACATTCTATGTCCATGGGCACTTTAATTAAAGTTTTTGTAACATTTAATCACTTGGACCTTGCTTTATATGTTTGTGTTTTTTAATGGTAGTGAAATTTTATGTACTCACTAAAGAACTTCAGAAGGGAAGGGGAAGGAATTTTGAGTATAGTATACTCCTTAAATCATGTTCTATTAGACATTTGTTTTAATTGTTTAAATGTTTATCACTTTATTTCTGTTTGTTATGATATAATGGTTAGACATGATCAATTTATTTTTATAATTTGTATTTTATCTGAATATTCCTTTTTATGTATTACCATTGATTAATGGCTTCTGTTTGTTTCCTGTTTCTGTAAAGGCCACTGAAAATATTTTAAAAGAGAGCCTCATGCCTTTGAAGCAATGGGCCTCCTGCCGGGTACCGGATATTAAAGGGGCCACCAGCCGGATGTGGATTGGGCCTCCTGCCAGATGCCGGATGTGGTATAGTCCTCCTGCCGGATGTGGAATGGGCCTCCATCCGGATGCCGGATGTGAAATGGGCCTCCTGCCGGATGTGGAACGGGACTCCTGCCGGATGCTGGATGTGGAATAGTCCTCCTGCCGGATGTGGAAAGAGCCTCAATCCGGATGCCGGATGTGCAGTGTGCCTCCTGCTGGGAAGGTAATTATTTACATATTTTTTGGTCTCATGCACCTATTTCCACTTTTTGTGAAGATACCTTTCATATCTTGTCAGGTTCAGAATCAGAATTTATTGTCAAGAACATGTCCTAATATTTGGTGATTTGAGGCAGCAGGATGGAGAAAACATTAATCTTATAACCATCGTTCAGAACTAGACTTAAAAATATAGTTAACAGTGCACAAAAAAGCAAGGCTGTGTCTTTGGCTCATTGATTATACAGGAACTGGTGGCATCAGGGAAGAAACTGTCATTGTGGCATTCACCTCTATTCCTCAGGCTCCAGTACCTTATCCAATGATAGTAGAGTGAGGAAGTTATTGTCTGGTGTGGTGGAGGTTTTACATGATAGAGACTTTTATTTTAAGACAGCATGTCATGTATAGGTTCTAACTGGAGTGAATTCTGGTGCCTGTGATGTTACAGGGAGAGTTAAACACACTCTCGAAATTATCATTTTCCTGAGACATGGCACCTCCAGACCAGGCAGTGATGCATCCTACCAGAATGATCTGCATAGTACACCTGTGGAGGTTAAGGTGTGTCTTCATTGCGATAATGAATCTCCTCAGGTACATCTCACAGTATAGCCAATGGTGAGGCTTTTTTGTGAAAGCATCACCATGGAGCCTCCATGACAGATCCTCAGAGTTTTAATGCTTAGGAATTTGACGTTCGCGAACATCTGCACTCCTGACACCTCCATGAAGACTGGGTCGTGTTCTTTTGAATCCAAAATCTTATCCATTGTATTGTTGACATTGAGTGAATGGTTTGATTTGTTAGCATTCAACCAGCTGATCTATGTCCTTCCTTCTTCGCTTCATCATTGCCATTTATTGTTTGTTGACCATTCTGGTGTCATCAGCCAACATGTCGATAGCAATGGAATTATGGCTCACCACACACAGTCATGGGTTTGCAGAGAGTAGTGCAGGGGGCTAAGGACACATCCTTGGACTGCGCCTGTGTTGATGATCAGTGGGGAAGAGACCTTGTTTCCAATTCGTCCTGACTGTGGTCTTCCAATGAGAATGTCAAAGATCCAATTGCAGAGTGAGGTACAGAGGGATAAAGTTAGTTGCTTTTTGACCAGCACTGAGGGAACAATGGTATTGAAGGACGTCCTGAAGTTGATAACTAATCTAATATTGCTCCTTTTGAATCAACAGAGACTACCTGAATGAATTGAACTATGAATTAACCACATGCAGTCTCTTTTGCCTCCCTTGTTGCTCGACGTTTAATATTGATGAGTTGAAAAGATGCTGTTGCCCGTAAAAACACTCAATTACTCTGTGATATGGTGGCAGGCCTAACTTTGAATAATCAGATGTTCTTCCACAGATTCACATTTAAACATTCTATGTCCATGGGCACTTTAATTCAAAGTTTTTGTAACATTTAATCACTGGGACCTTGCTTTATATGTTTGTGTTTTTTAATGGTAGTGAAATTTTATGTACTCACTAAAGAACTTCAGAAGGGAAGGGGAAGGAATTTTGAGTATAGTATACTCCTTAAATCATGTTCTATTAGACATATGTTTTAATTGTTTAAATGTTTATCACTTTATTTCTGTTTGTTATGATATAATGGTTAGACATGATCAATTTATTTTTATAATTTGTATTTTATCTGAATATTCCTTTTTATGTATTACCATTGATTAATGGCTTCTGTTTGTTTCCTGTTTCTGTAAAGGCCACTGAAAATATTTTAAAAGAGAGCCTCATGCCTTTGAAGCAATGGGCCTCCTGCCGGGTACCGGATATGAAAGGGGCCACCAGCCGGATGTGGATTGGGCCTCCTGCCAGATGCCGGATGTGGTATAGTCCTCCTGCCGGATGTGGAATGGGCCTCCATCCGGATGCTGGATGTGAAATGGGCCTCCTGCCGGATGTGGAACGGGACTCCTGCCGGATGCTGGATGTGGAATAGTCCTCCTGCCGGATGTGGAAAGAGCCTCAATCCGGATGCCGGATGTGCAGTGTGCCTCCTGCTGGGAAGGTAATTGTTTACATATTTTTTGGTCTCATGCACCTATTTCCACTTTTTGTGAAGATACCTTTCATATCTGCTCAGGTTCAGAATCAGGATTTATTGTCAAGAACATTTTCCTAATATTTGGTGATTTGAGGCAGCAGGATGGAGAAAACATTAATCTTATAACCATCGTTCAGAACTAGACTTAAAAATATAGTTAACAGTGCACAAAAAAGCAAGGCTGTGTCTTTGGCTCATTGATTATACAGGAACTGGTGGCATCAGGGAAGAAACTGTCATTGTGGCGTTCACCTCTATTCCTCAGGCTCCAGTACCTTATCCAATGATAGTAGAGTGAGGAAGTTATGGTCTGGTGTGGTGGAGGTTTTCCACGATAGAGACTTTTATTTTAAGACAGCATGTGATGTATAGGTTCTGACTGGAGTGAATTCTGGTGCCTGTGATGTTACAGGGAGAGTTAAACACCCTCTCGAAATTATCATTTTCCTGAGAGATGGCACCTTCAGACCAGGCAGTGATGCAACCTACCAGAATGATCTGCATAGTACACCTGTGGAGGTTAAGGTGTGTCTTCTTTGCGATAATGAATCTCCTCAGGTACATCTCACAGTATAGCCAATGGTGAGGCTTTTTTGTGAAAACATCACCATGGAGGCTCCATGACAGATCCTCAGAGTTTTCTTCTTTCTTTCTTTCTTCTTTGGCTTGGCTTCGCGGACGAAGATTTATGGAGGAAGTAAAAAGTCCACGTCAGCTGCAGGCTCGTTTGTGGCTGACCAGTCCGATGCGGGACAGGCAGACACGATTGCAGCGGTTGCAAGGGAAAATTGGTTGGTTGGGGTTGGGTGTTGGGTTTTTCCTCCTTTGCCTTTTGTCAGTGAGGTGGGCTCTGCGGTCTTCTTCAAAGGAGGCTGCTGCCCGCCAAACTGTGAGGCGCCAAGATGCACGGTTTGAGGCGTTATCAGCCCACTGGCGGTGGTCAATGTGGCAGGCACCAAGAGATTTCATTAGGCAGTCCTTGTACCTTTTCTTTGGTGCACCTCTGTCACGGTGGCCAGTGGAGAGCTCGCCATATAATACGATCTTGGGAAGGCGATGGTCCTCCATTCTGGAGACGTGACCCATCCAGCGCAGCTGGATCTTCAGCAGCGTGGACTCGATGCTGTCGACCTCTGCCATCTCGAGTACCTCGACGTTAGGGGTGTGAGCGCTCCAATGGATGTTGAGGATGGAGCGGAGACAACGCTGGTGGAAGCGTTCTAGGAGCCGTAGGTGGTGCCGGTAGAGGACCCATGATTCGGAGCCGAACAGGAGTGTGGGTATGACAACGGCTCTGTATACGCTTATCTTTGTGAGGTTTTTCAGTTGGTTGTTTTTCCAGACTCTTTTGTGTAGTCTTCCAAAGGCGCTATTTGCCTTGGCGAGTCTGTTGTCTATCTCATTGTCGATCCTTGCATCTGATGAAATGGTGCAGCCGAGATAGGTAAACTGGTTGACCGTTTTGAGTTTTGTGTGCCCGATGGAGATGTGGGGGGGCTGGTAGTCATGGTGGGGAGCTGGCTGATGGAGGACCTCAGTTTTCTTCAGGCTGACTTCCAGGCCAAACATTTTGGCAGTTTCCGCAAAGCAGGACGTCAAGCGCTGAAGAGCTGGCTCTGAATGGGCAACTAAAGCGGCATCATCTGCAAAGAGTAGTTCACGGACAAGTTTCTCTTGTGTCTTGGTGTGAGCTTGCAGGCGCCTCAGATTGAAGAGACTGCCATCCGTGCGGTACCGGATGTAAACAGCGTCTTCATTGTTCATTGAAGAGACGAAGACGCCTCAGAGTTTTAATGCTTAGGAATTTGACGTTCGCGAACATCTGCACTCCTGACACCTCCATGAAGACTGGGTCGTGTACTTTTGACTTCCTGCTGAATCCAAAATCTTATCCATTGTTTTATTGACATTGAGTAAATGGTTTGATTTGTTAGCATTCAACCAGCTGATCTATGTCCTTCCTTCTTCGCTACATCATTGCCATTTATTGTTTGCTGACCATTCTGGTGTCATCAGCCAACATGTCAATAGCAATGGAATTATGGCTCACCACACACAGTCATGGGTTTGCAGAGAGTAGAGCAGGGGGCTAAGCACACATCCTTGGACTGCGCCTGTGTTGATGATCAGTGGGGAAGAGACCTTGTTTCCAATTCGTCCTGACTGTGGTCTTCCAATGAGAATGTCAAAGATCCAATTGCAGAGTGAGGTACAGAGGGATAAAGTTAGTTGCTTTTTGACCAGCACTGAGGGAACAATGGTATTGAAGGACGTCCTGAAGTTGATAACTAATCTAATATTGCTCCCTTTGAATCAACAGAGACTACCTAAATGAATTGAACTATGAATTAACCACATGCAGTCTCTTTTGCCTCCCTTGTTGCTCGACGTGTAATATTGATGAGTTGGAAAGATGCTGTTGCCCGTAAAAACACACATTTACTCTGTGATATGGTGGCAGGCCTAACTTTGAATTAATGAGATATTCTTCCACAGATTCACATTTAAACATTCTATGTCCATGGGCACTTTAATTCAAAGTTTTTGTAACATTTAATCACTTGGACCTTGCTTTATATGTTTGTGTTTTTTAATGGTAGTGAAATTTTATGTACTCACTGAAGAACTTCAGAAGGGAAGGGGAAGGAATTTTGAGTTAATTGTTTAAATGTTTATCACTTTATTTCTGTTTGTTATGATATAATGGTTAGACATGATCAATTTATTTTTATAATTTGTATTTTATCTGAATATTCCTTTTTATGTATTACCATTGATTAATGGCTTCTGTTTGTTTCCTGTTTCTGTAAAGGCCACTGAAATATTTTAAAAGAGAGCCTCATGCCTTTAAAGCAATGGGCCTCCTGCCGGGTACCGGATATGAAAGGGGCCACCAGCCGGATGTGGATTGGGCCTCCTGCCAGATGCCGGATGTGGTATAGTCCTCCTGCCGGATGTGGAATGGGCCTCCATCCGGATGCCGGATGTGAAATGGGCCTCCTGCCGGATGTGGAACGGGACTCCTGCCGGATGCTGGATGTGGAATAGTCCTCCTGCCGGATGTGGAAAGAGCCTCAATCCGGATGCCGGATGTGCAGTGTGCCTCCTGCTGGGAAGGTAATTATTTACATATTTTTTGGTCTCATGCACCTATTTCCACTTTTTGTGAAGATACCTTTCATATCTTGTCAGGTTCAGAATCAGAATTTATTGTCAAGAACATGTCCTAATATTTGGTGATTTGAGGCAGCAGGATGGAGAAAACATTAATCTTATAACCATCGTTCAGAACTAGACTTAAAAATATAGTTAACAGTGCACAAAAAAGCAAGGCTGTGTCTTTGGCTCATTGATTATACAGGAACTGGTGGCATCAGGGAAGAAACTGTCATTGTGGCATTCACCTCTATTCCTCAGGCTCCAGTACCTTATCCAATGATAGTAGAGTGAGGAAGTTATTGTCTGGTGTGGTGGAGGTTTTACATGATAGAGACTTTTATTTTAAGACAGCATGTCATGTATAGGTTCTAACTGGAGTGAATTCTGGTGCCTGTGATGTTACAGGGAGAGTTAAACACACTCTCGAAATTATCATTTTCCTGAGACATGGCACCTCCAGACCAGGCAGTGATGCATCCTACCAGAATGATCTGCATAGTACACCTGTGGAGGTTAAGGTGTGTCTTCATTGCGATAATGAATCTCCTCAGGTACATCTCACAGTATAGCCAATGGTGAGGCTTTTTTGTGAAAGCATCACCATGGAGGCTCCATGACAGATCCTCAGAGTTTTAATGCTTAGGAATTTGACGTTCGCGAACATCTGCACTCCTGACACCTCCATGAAGACTGGGTCGTGTTCTTTTGACTTCCTGCTGAATCCAAAATCTTATCCATTGTATTGTTGACATTGAGTGAATGGTTTGATTTGTTAGCATTCAACCAGCTGATCTATGTCCTTCCTTCTTCGCTTCATCATTGCCATTTATTGTTTGTTGACCATTCTGGTGTCATCAGCCAACATGTCGATAGCAATGGAATTATGGCTCACCACACACTGTCATGGGTTTGCAGAGAGTAGTGCAGGGGGCTAAGGACACATCCTTGGACTGCGCCTGTGTTGATGATCAGTGGGGAAGAGACCTTGTTTCCAATTCGTCCTGACTGTGGTCTTCCAATGAGAATGTCAAAGATCCAATTGCAGAGTGAGGTACAGAGGGATAAAGTTAATTGCTTTTTGACCAGCACTGAGGGAACAATGGTATTGAAGGACGTCCTGAAGTTGATAACTAATCTAATATTGCTCCTTTTGAATCAACAGAGACTACCTGAATGAATTGAACTATGAATTAACCACATGCAGTCTCTTTTGCCTCCCTTGTTGCTCGACGTTTAATATTGATGAGTTGAAAAGATGCTGTTGCCCGTAAAAACACTCAATTACTCTGTGATATGGTGGCAGGCCTAACTTTGAATAATCAGATGTTCTTCCACAGATTCACATTTAAACATTCTATGTCCATGGGCACTTTAATTCAAAGTTTTTGTAACATTTAATCACTGGGACCTTGCTTTATATGTTTGTGTTTTTTAATGGTAGTGAAATTTTATGTACTCACTAAAGAACTTCAGAAGGGAAGGGGAAGGAATTTTGAGTATAGTGTACTCCTTAAATCATGTTCTATTAGACATATGTTTTAATTGTTTAAATGTTTATCACTTTATTTCTGTTTGTTATGATATAATGGTTAGACATGATCAATTTATTTTTATAATTTGTATTTTATCTGAATATTCCTTTTTATGTATTACCATTGATTAATGGCTTCTGTTTGTTTCCTGTTTCTGTAAAGGCCACTGAAAATATTTTAAAAGAGAGCCTCATGCCTTTGAAGCAATGGGCCTCCTGCCGGGTACCGGATATGAAAGGGGCCACCAGCCGGATGTGGATTGGGCCTCCTGCCAGATGCCGGATGTGGTATAGTCCTCCTGCCGGATGTGGAATGGGCCTCCATCCGGATGTGGAACGGGACTCCTGCCGGATGCTGGATGTGGAATAGTCCTCCTGCCGGATGTGGAAAGAGCCTCAATCCGGATGCCGGATGTGCAGTGTGCCTCCTGCTGGGAAGGTAATTATTTACATATTTTTTGGTCTCATGCACCTATTTCCACTTTTTGTGAAGATACCTTTCATATCTTGTCAGGTTCAGAATCAGGATTTATTGTCAAGAACATGTCCTAATATTTGGTGATTTGAGGCAGCAGGATGGAGAAAACATTAATCTTATAACCATCGTTCAGAACTAGACTTAAAAATATAGTTAACAGTGCACAAAAAAGCAAGGCTGTGTCTTTGGCTCATTGATTATACAGGAACTGGTGGCATCAGGGAAGAAACTGTCATTGTGGCGTTCACCTCTATTCCTCAGGCTCCAGTACCTTATCCAATGATAGTAGAGTGAGGAAGTTATGGTCTGGTGTGGTGGAGGTTTTACATGATAGAGACTTTTATTTTAAGACAGCATGTCATGTATAGGTTGTAACTGGAGTGAATTCTGGTGCCTGTGATGTTACAGGGAGAGTTAAACACCCTTCGAAATTATCATTTTCCTGAGACATGGCACCTCCAGACCAGGCAGTGATGCAACCTACCAGAATGATCTGCATAGTACACCTGTGGAGGTTAAGGTGTGTCTTCATTGCGATAATGAATCTCCTCAGGTACATCTCACAGTATAGCCAATGGTGAGGCTTTTTTGTGAAAGCATCACCATGGAGGCTCCATGACAGATCCTCAGAGTTTTAATGCTTAGGAATTTGACGTTCGCGAACATCTGCACTCCTGACACCTCCATGAAGACTGGGTCGTGTTCTTTTGACATCCTGCTGAATCCAAAATCTTAACCATTGTTTTGTTGACATTGAGTGAATGGTTTGATTTGTTAGCATTCAACCAGCTGATCTATGTCCTTCCTTCTTCGCTTCATCATTGCCATTTATTGTTTGCTGACCATTCTGGTGTCATCAGCCAACATGTCGATAGCAATGGAATTATGGCTCACCACACACAGTCATGGGTTTGCAGAGAGTAGAGCAGGGGGCTAAGCACACATCCTTGGACTGCGCCTGTGTTGATGATCAGTGGGGAAGAGACCTTGTTTCCAATTCGTCCTGACTGTGGTCTTCCAATGAGAATGTCAAAGATCCAATTGCAGAGTGAGGTACAGAGGGATAAAGTTAGTTGCTTTTTGACCAGCACTGAGGGAACAATGGTATTGAAGGACGTCCAGAAGGTGATAACTAATCTAATATTGCTCCTTTTGAATCAACAGAGACTACCTAAATGAATTGAACTATGAATTAACCACATGCAGTCTCTTTTGCCTCCCTTGTTGCTCGACGTTTAATATTGATGAGTTGGAAAGATGCTGTTGCCCGTAAAAACACTCAATTACTCTGCGATATGGTGGCAGGCCTAACTTTGAATAATCAGATGTTCTTCCACAAATTCATATTTAAACATTCTATGTCCATGGGCACTTTAATTCAAAGTTTTTGTAACATTTAATCACTTGGACCTTGCTTTATATGTTTGTGTTTTTTAATGGTAGTGAAATTTTATGTACTCACTAAAGAACTTCAGAAGGGAAGGGGAAGGAATTTTGAGTATAGTATACTCCTTAAATCATGTTCTATTAGACATATGTTTTAATTGTTTAAATGTTTATCACTTTATTTCTGTTTGTTATGATATAATGGTTAGACATGATCAATTTATTTTTATAATTTGTATTTTATCTGAATATTCCTTTTTATGTATTACCATTGATTAATGGCTTCTGTTTGTTTCCTGTTTCTGTAAAGGCCACTGAAAATATTTTAAAAGAGAGCCTCATGCCTTTGAAGCAATGGGCCTCCTGCCGGGTACCGGATATGAAAGGGGCCACCAGCCGGATGTGGATTGGGCCTCCTGCCAGATGCCGGATGTGGTATAGTCCTCCTGCCGGATGTGGAATGGGCCTCCATCCGGATGTGGAACGGGACTCCTGCCGGATGCTGGATGTGGAATAGTCCTCCTGCCGGATGTGGAAAGAGCCTCAATCCGGATGCCGGATGTGCAGTGTGCCTCCTGCTGGGAAGGTAATTATTTACATATTTTTTGGTCTCATGCACCTATTTCCACTTTTTGTGAAGATACCTTTCATATCTTGTCAGGTTCAGAATCAGGATTTATTGTCAAGAACATGTCCTAATATTTGGTGATTTGAATCAGCAGGATGGAGAAAACATTAATCTTATAACCATCGTTCAGAACTAGACTTAAAAATATAGTTAACAGTGCACAAAAAAGCAAGGCTGTGTCTTTGGCTCATTGATTATACAGGAACTGGTGGCATCAGGGAAGAAACTGTCATTGTGGCGTTCACCTCTATTCCTCAGGCTCCAGTACCTTATCCAATGATAGTAGAGTGAGGAAGTTATGGTCTGGTGTGGTGGAGGTTTTACATGATAGAGACTTTTATTTTAAGACAGCATGTCATGTATAGGTTGTAACTGGAGTGAATTCTGGTGCCTGTGATGTTACAGGGAGAGTTAAACACCCTTCGAAATTATCATTTTCCTGAGACATGGCACCTCCAGACCAGGCAGTGATGCAACCTACCAGAATGATCTGCATAGTACACCTGTGGAGGTTAAGGTGTGTCTTCATTGCGATAATGAATCTCCTCAGGTACATCTCACAGTATAGCCAATGGTGAGGCTTTTTTGTGAAAGCATCACCATGGAGGCTCCATGACAGATCCTCAGAGTTTTAATGCTTAGGAATTTGACGTTCGCGAACATCTGCACTCCTGACACCTCCATGAAGACTGGGTCGTGTTCTTTTGACATCCTGCTGAATCCAAAATCTTAACCATTGTTTTGTTGACATTGAGTGAATGGTTTGATTTGTTAGCATTCAACCAGCTGGTCTATGTCCTTCCTTCTTCGCTTCATCATTGCCATTTATTGTTTGCTGACCATTCTGGTGTCATCAGCCAACATGTCGATAGCAATGGAATTATGGCTCACCACACACAGTCATGGGTTTGCAGAGAGTAGAGCAGGGGGCAAAGCACACATCCTTGGACTGCGCCTGTGTTGATGATCAGTGGGGAAGAGACCTTGTTTCCAATTCGTCCTGACTGTGGTCTTCCAATGAGAATGTCAAAGATCCAATTGCAGAGTGAGGTACAGAGGGATAAAGTTAGTTGCTTTTTGACCAACACTGAGGGAACAATGGTATTGAAGGACGTCCAGAAGGTGATAACTAATCTAATATTGCTCCTTTTGAATCAACAGAGACTACCTAAATGAATTGAACAATGAATTTACCACATGCAGTCTCTTTTGCCTCCCTTGTTGCTCGACGTTTAATATTGATGAGTTGGAAAGATGCTGTTGCCCGTAAAAACACACATTTACTCTGTGATATGGTGGCAGGCCTAACTTTGAATTAATGAGATATTCTTCCACAGATTCACATTTAAACATTCTATGTCCATGGGCACTTTAATTCAAAGTTTTTGTAACATTTAATCACTTGGACCTTGCTTTATATGTTTGTGTTTTTTAATGGTAGTGAAATTTTATGTACTCACTGAAGAACTTCAGAAGGGAAGGGGAAGGAATTTTGAGTTAATTGTTTAAATGTTTATCACTTTATTTCTGTTTGTTATGATATAATGGTTAGACATGATCAATTTATTTTTATAATTTGTATTTTATCTGAATATTCCTTTTTATGTATTACCATTGATTAATGGCTTCTGTTTGTTTCCTGTTTCTGTAAAGGCCACTGAAATATTTTAAAAGAGAGCCTCATGCCTTTAAAGCAATGGGCCTCCTGCCGGGTACCGGATATGAAAGGGGCCACCAGCCGGATGTGGATTGGGCCTCCTGCCAGATGCCGGATGTGGTATAGTCCTCCTGCCGGATGTGGAATGGGCCTCCATCCGGATGCCGGATGTGAAATGGGCCTCCTGCCGGATGTGGAACGGGACTCCTGCCGGATCCTGGATGTGGAATAGTCCTCCTGCCGGATGTGGAAAGAGCCTCAATCCGGATGCCGGATGTGCAGTGTGCCTCCTGCTGGGAAGGTAATTATTTACATATTTTTTGGTCTCATGCACCTATTTCCACTTTTTGTGAAGATACCTTTCATATCTTGTCAGGTTCAGAATCAGAATTTATTGTCAAGAACATGTCCTAATATTTGGTGATTTGAGGCAGCAGGATGGAGAAAACATTAATCTTATAACCATCGTTCAGAACTAGACTTAAAAATATAGTTAACAGTGCACAAAAAAGCAAGGCTGTGTCTTTGGCTCATTGATTATACAGGAACTGGTGGCATCAGGGAAGAAACTGTCATTGTGGCATTCACCTCTATTCCTCAGGCTCCAGTACCTTATCCAATGATAGTAGAGTGAGGAAGTTATTGTCTGGTGTGGTGGAGGTTTTACATGATAGAGACTTTTATTTTAAGACAGCATGTCATGTATAGGTTCTAACTGGAGTGAATTCTGGTGCCTGTGATGTTACAGGGAGAGTTAAACACACTCTCGAAATTATCATTTTCCTGAGACATGGCACCTCCAGACCAGGCAGTGATGCATCCTACCAGAATGATCTGCATAGTACACCTGTGGAGGTTAAGGTGTGTCTTCATTGCGATAATGAATCTCCTCAGGTACATCTCACAGTATAGCCAATGGTGAGGCTTTTTTGTGAAAGCATCACCATGGAGGCTCCATGACAGATCCTCAGAGTTTTAATGCTTAGGAATTTGACGTTCGCGAACATCTGCACTCCTGACACCTCCATGAAGACTGGGTCGTGTTCTTTTGACTTCCTGCTGAATCCAAAATCTTATCCATTGTATTGTTGACATTGAGTGAATGGTTTGATTTGTTAGCATTCAACCAGCTGATCTATGTCCTTCCTTCTTCGCTTCATCATTGCCATTTATTGTTTGTTGACCATTCTGGTGTCATCAGCCAACATGTCGATAGCAATGGAATTTCGGCTCACCACACACTGTCATGGGTTTGCAGAGAGTAGTGCAGGGGGCTAAGGACACATCCTTGGACTGCGCCTGTGTTGATGATCAGTGGGGAAGAGACCTTGTTTCCAATTCGTCCTGACTGTGGTCTTCCAATGAGAATGTCAAAGATCCAATTGCAGAGTGAGGTACAGAGGGATAAAGTTAATTGCTTTTTGACCAGCACTGAGGGAACAATGGTATTGAAGGACGTCCTGAAGTTGATAACTAATCTAATATTGCTCCTTTTGAATCAACAGAGACTACCTGAATGAATTGAACTATGAATTAACCACATGCAGTCTCTTTTGCCTCCCTTGTTGCTCGACGTTTAATATTGATGAGTTGAAAAGATGCTGTTGCCCGTAAAAACACTCAATTACTCTGTGATATGGTGGCAGGCCTAACTTTGAATAATCAGATGTTCTTCCACAGATTCACATTTAAACATTCTATGTCCATGGGCACTTTAATTCAAAGTTTTTGTAACATTTAATCACTGGGACCTTGCTTTATATGTTTGTGTTTTTTAATGGTAGTGAAATTTTATGTACTCACTAAAGAACTTCAGAAGGGAAGGGGAAGGAATTTTGAGTATAGTGTACTCCTTAAATCATGTTCTATTAGACATATGTTTTAATTGTTTAAATGTTTATCACTTTATTTCTGTTTGTTATGATATAATGGTTAGACATGATCAATTTATTTTTATAATTTGTATTTTATCTGAATATTCCTTTTTATGTATTACCATTGATTAATGGCTTCTGTTTGTTTCCTGTTTCTGTAAAGGCCACTGAAAATATTTTAAAAGAGAGCCTCATGCCTTTGAAGCAATGGGCCTCCTGCCGGGTACCGGATATGAAAGGGGCCACCAGCCGGATGTGGATTGGGCCTCCTGCCAGATGCCGGATGTGGTATAGTCCTCCTGCCGGATGTGGAATGGGCCTCCATCCGGATGTGGAACGGGACTCCCTCCGGATGCTGGATGTGGAATAGTCCTCCTGCCGGATGTGGAAAGAGCCTCAATCCGGATGCCGGATGTGCAGTGTGCCTCCTGCTGGGAAGGTAATTATTTACATATTTTTTGGTCTCATGCACCTATTTCCACTTTTTGTGAAGATACCTTTCATATCTTGTCAGGTTCAGAATCAGGATTTATTGTCAAGAACATGTCCTAATATTTGGTGATTTGAGGCAGCAGGATGGAGAAAACATTAATCTTATAACCATCGTTCAGAACTAGACTTAAAAATATAGTTAACAGTGCACAAAAAAGCAAGGCTGTGTCTTTGGCTCATTGATTATACAGGAACTGGTGGCATCAGGGAAGAAACTGTCATTGTGGCGTTCACCTCTATTCCTCAGGCTCCAGTACCTTATCCAATGATAGTAGAGTGAGGAAGTTATGGTCTGGTGTGGTGGAGGTTTTACATGATAGAGACTTTTATTTTAAGACAGCATGTCATGTATAGGTTGTAACTGGAGTGAATTCTGGTGCCTGTGATGTTACAGGGAGAGTTAAACACCCTTCGAAATTATCATTTTCCTGAGACATGGCACCTCCAGACCAGGCAGTGATGCAACCTACCAGAATGATCTGCATAGTACACCTGTGGAGGTTAAGGTGTGTCTTCATTGCGATAATGAATCTCCTCAGGTACATCTCACAGTATAGCCAATGGTGAGGCTTTTTTGTGAAAGCATCACCATGGAGGCTCCATGACAGATCCTCAGAGTTTTAATGCTTAGGAATTTGACGTTCGCGAACATCTGCACTCCTGACACCTCCATGAAGACTGGGTCGTGTTCTTTTGACATCCTGCTGAATCCAAAATCTTAACCATTGTTTTGTTGACATTGAGTGAATGGTTTGATTTGTTAGCATTCAACCAGCTGATCTATGTCCTTCCTTCTTCGCTTCATCATTGCCATTTATTGTTTGCTGACCATTCTGGTGTCATCAGCCAACATGTCGATAGCAATGGAATTATGGCTCACCACACACAGTCATGGGTTTGCAGAGAGTAGAGCAGGGGGCTAAGCACACATCCTTGGACTGCGCCTGTGTTGATGATCAGTGGGGAAGAGACCTTGTTTCCAATTCGTCCTGACTGTGGTCTTCCAATGAGAATGTCAAAGATCCAATTGCAGAGTGAGGTACAGAGGGATAAAGTTAGTTGCTTTTTGACCAGCACTGAGGGAACAATGGTATTGAAGGACGTCCTGAAGTTGATAACTAATCTAATATTGCTCCCTTTGAATCAACAGAGACTACCTAAATGAATTGAACTATGAATTAACCACATGCAGTCTCTTTTGCCTCCCTTGTTGCTCGACGTGTAATATTGATGAGTTGGAAAGATGCTGTTGCCCGTAAAAACACGCATTTACTCTGTGATATGGTGGCAGGCCTAACTTTGAATTAATGAGATATTCTTCCACAGATTCACATTTAAACATTCTATGTCCATGGGCACTTTAATTCAAAGTTTTTGTAACATTTAATCACTTGGACCTTGCTTTATATGTTTGTGTTTTTTAATGGTAGTGAAATTTTATGTACTCACTGAAGAACTTCAGAAGGGAAGGGGAAGGAATTTTGAGTATAGTATACTCCTTAAATCATGTTCTATTAGACATATGTTTTAATTGTTTAAATGTTTATCACTTTATTTCTGTTTGTTATGATATAATGGTTAGACATGATCAATTTATTTTTATAATTTGTATTTTATCTGAATATTCCTTTTTATGTATTACCATTGATTAATGGCTTCTGTTTGTTTCCTGTTTCTGTAAAGGCCACTGAAATATTTTAAAAGAGAGCCTCATGCCTTTAAAGCAATGGGCCTCCTGCCGGGTACCGGATATGAAAGGGGCCACCAGCCGGATGTGGATTGGGCCTCCTGCCGGATGCCGGATGTGGTATAGTCCTCCTGCCGGATGTGGAATGGGCCTCCATCCGGATGCCGGATGTGAAATGGGCCTCCTGCCGGATGTGGAATGGGACTCCTGCCGGATGCTGGATGTGGAATAGTCCTCCTGCCGGATGTGGAAAGAGCCTCAATCCGGATGCCGGATGTGCAGTGTGCCTCCTGCTGGGAAGGTAATTATTTACATATTTTTTGGTCTCATGCACCTATTTCCACTTTTTGTGAAGATACCTTTCATATCTTGTCAGGTTCAGAATCAGAATTTATTGTCAAGAACATGTCCTAATATTTGGTGATTTGAGGCAGCAGGATGGAGAAAACATTAATCTTATAACCATCGTTCAGAACTAGACTTAAAAATATAGTTAACAGTGCACAAAAAAGCAAGGCTGTGTCTTTGGCTCATTGATTATACAGGAACTGGTGGCATCAGGGAAGAAACTGTCATTGTGGCATTCACCTCTATTCCTCAGGCTCCAGTACCTTATCCAATGATAGTAGAGTGAGGAAGTTATTGTCTGGTGTGGTGGAGGTTTTACATGATAGAGACTTTTATTTTAAGACAGCATGTCATGTATAGGTTCTAACTGGAGTGAATTCTGGTGCCTGTGATGTTACAGGGAGAGTTAAACACCCTCTCGAAATTATCATTTTCCTGAGACATGTCACCTCCAGACGAGGCAGTGATGCATCCTACCAGAATGATCTGCATAGTACACCTGTGGAGGTTAAGGTGTGTCTTCATTGCGATAATGAATCTCCTCAGGTACATCTCACAGTATAGCCAATGGTGAGGCTTTTTTGTGAAAGCATCACCATGGAGCCTCCATGACAGATCCTCAGAGTTTTAATGCTTAGGAATTTGACGTTCGCGAACATCTGCACTCCTGACACCTCCATGAAGACTGGGTCGTGTTCTTTTGACTTCCTGCTGAATCCAAAATCTTATCCATTGTATTGTTGACATTGAGTGAATGGTTTGATTTGTTAGCATTCAACCAGCTGATCTATGTCCTTCCTTCTTCGCTTCATCATTGCCATTTATTGTTTGTTGACCATTCTGGTGTCATCAGCCAACATGTCGATAGCAATGGAATTATGGCTCACCACACACTGTCATGGGTTTGCAGAGAGTAGTGCAGGGGGCTAAGGACACATCCTTGGACTGCGCCTGTGTTGATGATCAGTGGGGAAGAGACCTTGTTTCCAATTCGTGCTGACTGTGGTCTTCCAATGAGAATGTCAAAGATCCAATTGCAGAGTGAGGTACAGAGGGATAAAGTTAGTTGCTTTTTGACCAGCACTGAGGGAACAATGGTATTGAAGGACGTCCAGAAGGTGATAACTAATCTAATATTGCTCCTTTTGAATCAACAGAGACTACCTAAATGAATTGAACTATGAATTAACCACATGCAGTCTCTTTTGCCTCCCTTGTTGCTCGACGTTTAATATTGATGAGTTGGAAAGATTCTGTTGCCCGTAAAAACACTCAATTACTCTGCGATATGGTGGCAGGCCTAACTTTGAATAATCAGATGTTCTTCCACAAATTCATATTTAAACATTCTATGTCCATGGGCACTTTAATTCAAAGTTTTTGTAACATTTAATCACTTGGACCTTGCTTTATATGTTTGTGTTTTTTAATGGTAGTGAAATTTTATGTACTCACTAAAGAACTTCAGAAGGGAAGGGGAAGGAATTTTGAGTATAGTATACTCCTTAAATCATGTTCTATTAGACATATGTTTTAATTGTTTAAATGTTTATCACTTTATTTCTGTTTGTTATGATATAATGGTTAGACATGATCAATTTATTTTTATAATTTGTATTTTATCTGAATATTCCTTTTTATGTATTACCATTGATTAATGGCTTCTGTTTGTTTCCTGTTTCTGTAAAGGCCACTGAAAATATTTTAAAAGAGAGCCTCATGCCTTTGAAGCAATGGGCCTCCTGCCGGGTACCGGATATGAAAGGGGCCACCAGCCGGATGTGGATTGGGCCTCCTGCCAGATGCCGGATGTGGTATAGTCCTCCTGCCGGATGTGGAATGGGCCTCCATCCGGATGTGGAACGGGACTCCTGCCGGATGCTGGATGTGGAATAGTCCTCCTGCCGGATGTGGAAAGAGCCTCAATCCGGATGCCGGATGTGCAGTGTGCCTCCTGCTGGGAAGGTAATTATTTACATATTTTTTGGTCTCATGCACCTATTTCCACTTTTTGTGAAGATACCTTTCATATCTTGTCAGGTTCAGAATCAGGATTTATTGTCAAGAACATGTCCTAATATTTGGTGATTTGAGTCAGCAGGATGGAGAAAACATTAATCTTATAACCATCGTTCAGAACTAGACTTAAAAATATAGTTAACAGTGCACAAAAAAGCAAGGCTGTGTCTTTGGCTCATTGATTATACAGGAACTGGTGGCATCAGGGAAGAAACTGTCATTGTGGCGTTCACCTCTATTCCTCAGGCTCCAGTACCTTATCCAATGATAGTAGAGTGAGGAAGTTATGGTCTGGTGTGGTGGAGGTTTTACATGATAGAGACTTTTATTTTAAGACAGCATGTCATGTATAGGTTGTAACTGGAGTGAATTCTGGTGCCTGTGATGTTACAGGGAGAGTTAAACACCCTTCGAAATTATCATTTTCCTGAGACATGGCACCTCCAGACCAGGCAGTGATGCAACCTACCAGAATGATCTGCATAGTACACCTGTGGAGGTTAAGGTGTGTCTTCATTGCGATAATGAATCTCCTCAGGTACATCTCACAGTATAGCCAATGGTGAGGCTTTTTTGTGAAAGCATCACCATGGAGGCTCCATGACAGATCCTCAGAGTTTTAATGCTTAGGAATTTGACGTTCGCGAACATCTGCACTCCTGACACCTCCATGAAGACTGGGTCGTGTTCTTTTGACATCCTGCTGAATCCAAAATCTTAACCATTGTTTTGTTGACATTGAGTGAATGGTTTGATTTGTTAGCATTCAACCAGCTGGTCTATGTCCTTCCTTCTTCGCTTCATCATTGCCATTTATTGTTTGCTGACCATTCTGGTGTCATCAGCCAACATGTCGATAGCAATGGAATTATGGCTCACCACACACAGTCATGGGTTTGCAGAGAGTAGAGCAGGGGGCTAAGCACACATCCTTGGACTGCGCCTGTGTTGATGATCAGTGGGGAAGAGACCTTGTTTCCAATTCGTCCTGACTGTGGTCTTCCAATGAGAATGTCAAAGATCCAATTGCAGAGTGAGGTACAGAGGGATAAAGTTAGTTGCTTTTTGACCAGCACTGAGGGAACAATGGTATTGAAGGACGTCCTGAAGTTGATAACTAATCTAATATTGCTCCCTTTGAATCAACAGAGACTACCTAAATGAATTGAACTATGAATTAACCACATGCAGTCTCTTTTGCCTCCCTTGTTGCTCGACGTGTAATATTGATGAGTTGGAAAGATGCTGTTGCCCGTAAAAACACTCAATTACTCTGCGATATGGTGGCAGGCCTAACTTTGAATAATCAGATGTTCTTCCACAAATTCATATTTAAACATTCTATGTCCATGGGCACTTTAATTCAAAGTTTTTGTAACATTTAATCACTTGGACCTTGCTTTATATGTTTGTGTTTTTTAATGGTAGTGAAATTTTATGTACTCACTAAAGAACTTCAGAAGGGAAGGGGAAGGAATTTTGAGTATAGTATACTCCTTAAATCTTGTTCTATTAGACATATGTTTTAATTGTTTAAATGTTTATTACTTTATTTCTGTTTGTTATGATATAATGGTTAGACATGATCAATTTATTTTTATAATTTGTATTTTATCTGAATATTCCTTTTTATGTATTACCATTGATTAATGGCTTCTGTTTGTTTCCTGTTTCTGTAAAGGCCACTGAAAATATTTTAAAAGAGAGCCTCATGCCTTTAAAGCAATGGGCCTCCTGCCGGGTACCGGATATGAAAGGGGCCACCAGCCGGATGTGGATTGGGCCTCCTGCCAGATGCCGGATGTGGTATAGTCCTCCTGCCGGATGTGGAATGGGCCTCCATCCGGATGCCGGATGTGAAATGGGCCTCCTGCCGGATGTGGAATGGGACTCCTGCCGGATGCTGGATGTGGAATAGTCCTCCTGCCGGATGTGGAAAGAGCCTCAATCCGGATGCCGGATGTGCAGTGTGCCTCCTGCTGGGAAGGTAATTATTTACATATTTTTTGGTCTCATGCACCTATTTCCACTTTTTGAGAAGATACCTTTCATATCTTCTCAGGTTCAGAATCAGAATTTATTGTCAAGAACATGTCCTAATATTTGGTGATTTGAGGCAGCAGGATGGAGAAAACATTAATCTTATAACCATCGTTCAGAACTAGACTTAAAAATATAGTTAACAGTGCACAAAAAAGCAAGGCTGTGTCTTTGGCTCATTGATTATACAGGAACTGGTGGCATCAGGGAAGAAACTGTCATTGTGGCATTCACCTCTATTCCTCAGGCTCCAGTACCTTATCCAATGATAGTAGAGTGAGGAAGTTATTGTCTGGTGTGGTGGAGGTTTTACATGATAGAGACTTTTATTTTAAGACAGCATGTCATGTATAGGTTCTAACTGGAGTGAATTCTGGTGCCTGTGATGTTACAGGGAGAGTTAAACACCCTCTCGAAATTATTATTTTCCTGAGACATGTCACCTCCAGACCAGGCAGTGATGCATCCTACCAGAATGATCTGCATAGTACACCTGTGGAGGTTAAGGTGTGTCTTCATTGCGATAATGAATCTCCTCAGGTACATCTCACAGTATAGCCAATGGTGAGGCTTTTTTGTGAAAGCATCACCATGGAGGCTCCATGACAGATCCTCAGAGTTTTAATGCTTAGGAATTTGACGTTCGCGAACATCTGCACTCCTGACACCTCCATGAAGACTGGGTCGTGTTCTTTTGACTTCCTGCTGAATCCAAAATCTTATCCATTGTATTGTTGACATTGAGTGAATGGTTTGATTTGTTAGCATTCAACCAGCTGATCTATGTCCTTCCTTCTTCGCTTCATCATTGCCATTTATTGTTTGTTGACCATTCTGGTGTCATCAGCCAACATGTCGATAGCAATGGAATTATGGCTCACCACACACTGTCATGGGTTTGCAGAGAGTAGTGCAGGGGGCTAAGGACACATCCTTGGACTGCGCCTGTGTTGATGATCAGTGGGGAAGAGACCTTGTTTCCAATTCGTGCTGACTGTGGTCTTCCAATGAGAATGTCAAAGATCCAATTGCAGAGTGAGGTACAGAGGGATAAAGTTAGTTGCTTTTTGACCAGCACTGAGGGAACAATGGTATTGAAGGACGTCCAGAAGGTGATAACTAATCTAATATTGCTCCTTTTGAATCAACAGAGACTACCTAAATGAATTGAACTATGAATTAACCACATGCAGTCTCTTTTGCCTCCCTTGTTGCTCGACGTTTAATATTGATGAGTTGGAAAGATTCTGTTGCCCGTAAAAACACTCAATTACTCTGCGATATGGTGGCAGGCCTAACTTTGAATAATCAGATGTTCTTCCACAAATTCATATTTAAACATTCTATGTCCATGGGCACTTTAATTCAAAGTTTTTGTAACATTTAATCACTTGGACCTTGCTTTATATGTTTGTGTTTTTTAATGGTAGTGAAATTTTATGTACTCACTAAAGAACTTCAGAAGGGAAGGGGAAGGAATTTTGAGTATAGTATACTCCTTAAATCATGTTCTATTAGACATATGTTTTAATTGTTTAAATGTTTATCACTTTATTTCTGTTTGTTATGATATAATGGTTAGACATGATCAATTTATTTTTATAATTTGTATTTTATCTGAATATTCCTTTTTATGTATTACCATTGATTAATGGCTTCTGTTTGTTTCCTGTTTCTGTAAAGGCCACTGAAAATATTTTAAAAGAGAGCCTCATGCCTTTGAAGCAATGGGCCTCCTGCCGGGTACCGGATATGAAAGGGGCCACCAGCCGGATGTGGATTGGGCCTCCTGCCAGATGCCGGATGTGGTATAGTCCTCCTGCCGGATGTGGAATGGGCCTCCATCCGGATGTGGAACGGGACTCCTGCCGGATGCTGGATGTGGAATAGTCCTCCTGCCGGATGTGGAAAGAGCCTCAATCCGGATGCCGGATGTGCAGTGTGCCTCCTGCTGGGAAGGTAATTATTTACATATTTTTTGGTCTCATGCACCTATTTCCACTTTTTGTGAAGATACCTTTCATATCTTGTCAGGTTCAGAATCAGGATTTATTGTCAAGAACATGTCCTAATATTTGGTGATTTGAGTCAGCAGGATGGAGAAAACATTAATCTTATAACCATCGTTCAGAACTAGACTTAAAAATATAGTTAACAGTGCACAAAAAAGCAAGGCTGTGTCTTTGGCTCATTGATTATACAGGAACTGGTGGCATCAGGGAAGAAACTGTCATTGTGGCGTTCACCTCTATTCCTCAGGCTCCAGTACCTTATCCAATGATAGTAGAGTGAGGAAGTTATGGTCTGGTGTGGTGGAGGTTTTACATGATAGAGACTTTTATTTTAAGACAGCATGTCATGTATAGGTTGTAACTGGAGTGAATTCTGGTGCCTGTGATGTTACAGGGAGAGTTAAACACCCTTCGAAATTATCATTTTCCTGAGACATGGCACCTCCAGACCAGGCAGTGATGCAACCTACCAGAATGATCTGCATAGTACACCTGTGGAGGTTAAGGTGTGTCTTCATTGCGATAATGAATCTCCTCAGGTACATCTCACAGTATAGCCAATGGTGAGGCTTTTTTGTGAAAGCATCACCATGGAGGCTCCATGACAGATCCTCAGAGTTTTAATGCTTAGGAATTTGACGTTCGCGAACATCTGCACTCCTGACACCTCCATGAAGACTGGGTCGTGTTCTTTTGACATCCTGCTGAATCCAAAATCTTAACCATTGTTTTGTTGACATTGAGTGAATGGTTTGATTTGTTAGCATTCAACCAGCTGGTCTATGTCCTTCCTTCTTCGCTTCATCATTGCCATTTATTGTTTGCTGACCATTCTGGTGTCATCAGCCAACATGTCGATAGCAATGGAATTATGGCTCACCACACACAGTCATGGGTTTGCAGAGAGTAGAGCAGGGGGCTAAGCACACATCCTTGGACTGCGCCTGTGTTGATGATCAGTGGGGAAGAGACCTTGTTTCCAATTCGTCCTGACTGTGGTCTTCCAATGAGAATGTCAAAGATCCAATTGCAGAGTGAGGTACAGAGGGATAAAGTTAGTTGCTTTTTGACCAACACTGAGGGAACAATGGTATTGAAGGACGTCCAGAAGGTGATAACTAATCTAATATTGCTCCTTTTGAATCAACAGAGACTACCTAAATGAATTGAACAATGAATTTACCACATGCAGTCTCTTTTGCCTCCCTTGTTGCTTGACGTTTAATATTGATGAGTTGGAAAGATGCTGTTGCCCGTAAAAACACTCAATTACTCTGCGATATGGTGGCAGGCCTAACTTTGAATAATCAGATGTTCTTCCACAAATTCATATTTAAACATTCTATGTCCATGGGCACTTTAATTCAAAGTTTTTGTAACATTTAATCACTTGGACCTTGCTTTATATGTTTGTGTTTTTTAATGGTAGTGAAATTTTATGTACTCACTAAAGAACTTCAGAAGGGAAGGGGAAGGAATTTTGAGTATAGTATACTCCTTAAATCATGTTCTATTAGACATATGTTTTAATTGTTTAAATGTTTATCACTTTATTTCTGTTTGTTATGATATAATGGTTAGACATGATCAATTTATTTTTATAATTTGTATTTTATCTGAATATTCCTTTTTATGTATTACCATTGATTAATGGCTTCTGTTTGTTTCCTGTTTCTGTAAAGGCCACTGAAAATATTTTAAAAGAGAGCCTCATGCCTTTGAAGCAATGGGCCTCCTGCCGGGTACCGGATATGAAAGGGGCCACCAGCCGGATGTGGATTGGGCCTCCTGCCAGATGCCGGATGTGGTATAGTCCTCCTGCCGGATGTGGAATGGGCCTCCATCCGGATGTGGAACGGGACTCCTGCCGGATGCTGGATGTGGAATAGTCCTCCTGCCGGATGTGGAAAGAGCCTCAATCCGGATGCCGGATGTGCAGTGTGCCTCCTGCTGGGAAGGTAATTATTTACATATTTTTTGGTCTCATGCACCTATTTCCACTTTTTGTGAAGATACCTTTCATATCTTGTCAGGTTCAGAATCAGGATTTATTGTCAAGAACATGTCCTAATATTTGGTGATTTGAGTCAGCAGGATGGAGAAAACATTAATCTTATAACCATCGTTCAGAACTAGACTTAAAAATATAGTTAACAGTGCACAAAAAAGCAAGGCTGTGTCTTTGGCTCATTGATTATACAGGAACTGGTGGCATCAGGGAAGAAACTGTCATTGTGGCGTTCACCTCTATTCCTCAGGCTCCAGTACCTTATCCAATGATAGTAGAGTGAGGAAGTTATGGTCTGGTGTGGTGGAGGTTTTACATGATAGAGACTTTTATTTTAAGACAGCATGTCATGTATAGGTTGTAACTGGAGTGAATTCTGGTGCCTGTGATGTTACAGGGAGAGTTAAACACCCTTCGAAATTATCATTTTCCTGAGACATGGCACCTCCAGACCAGGCAGTGATGCAACCTACCAGAATGATCTGCATAGTACACCTGTGGAGGTTAAGGTGTGTCTTCATTGCGATAATGAATCTCCTCAGGTACATCTCACAGTATAGCCAATGGTGAGGCTTTTTTGTGAAAGCATCACCATGGAGGCTCCATGACAGATCCTCAGAGTTTTAATGCTTAGGAATTTGACGTTCGCGAACATCTGCACTCCTGACACCTCCATGAAGACTGGGTCGTGTTCTTTTGACATCCTGCTGAATCCAAAATCTTAACCATTGTTTTGTTGACATTGAGTGAATGGTTTGATTTGTTAGCATTCAACCAGCTGGTCTATGTCCTTCCTTCTTCGCTTCATCATTGCCATTTATTGTTTGCTGACCATTCTGGTGTCATCAGCCAACATGTCGATAGCAATGGAATTATGGCTCACCACACACAGTCATGGGTTTGCAGAGAGTAGAGCAGGGGGCTAAGCACACATCCTTGGACTGCGCCTGTGTTGATGATCAGTGGGGAAGAGACCTTGTTTCCAATTCGTCCTGACTGTGGTCTTCCAATGAGAATGTCAAAGATCCAATTGCAGAGTGAGGTACAGAGGGATAAAGTTAGTTGCTTTTTGACCAACACTGAGGGAACAATGGTATTGAAGGACGTCCAGAAGGTGATAACTAATCTAATATTGCTCCTTTTGAATCAACAGAGACTACCTAAATGAATTGAACAATGAATTTACCACATGCAGTCTCTTTTGCCTCCCTTGTTGCTTGACGTTTAATATTGATGAGTTGGAAAGATGCTGTTGCCCGTAAAAACACTCAATTACTCTGCGATATGGTGGCAGGCCTAACTTTGAATAATCAGATGTTCTTCCACAAATTCATATTTAAACATTCTATGTCCATGGGCACTTTAATTCAAAGTTTTTGTAACATTTAATCACTTGGACCTTGCTTTATATGTTTGTGTTTTTTAATGGTAGTGAAATTTTATGTACTCACTAAAGAACTTCAGAAGGGAAGGGGAAGGAATTTTGAGTATAGTATACTCCTTAAATCATGTTCTATTAGACATATGTTTTAATTGTTTAAATGTTTATCACTTTATTTCTGTTTGTTATGATATAATGGTTAGACATGATCAATTTATTTTTATAATTTGTATTTTATCTGAATATTCCTTTTTATGTATTACCATTGATTAATGGCTTCTGTTTGTTTCCTGTTTCTGTAAAGGCCACTGAAAATATTTTAAAAGAGAGCCTCATGCCTTTAAAGCAATGGGCCTCCTGCCGGGTACCGGATATGAAAGGGGCCACCAGCCGGATGTGGATTGGGCCTCCTGCCAGATGCCGGATGTGGTATAGTCCTCCTGCCGGATGTGGAATGGGCCTCCATCCGGATGCCGGATGTGAAATGGGCCTCCTGCCGGATGTGGAATGGGACTCCTGCCGGATGCTGGATGTGGAATAGTCCTCCTGCCGGATGTGGAAAGAGCCTCAATCCGGATGCCGGATGTGCAGTGTGCCTCCTGCTGGGAAGGTAATTATTTACATATTTTTTGGTCTCATGCACCTATTTCCACTTTTTGAGAAGATACCTTTCATATCTTCTCAGGTTCAGAATCAGAATTTATTGTCAAGAACATGTCCTAATATTTGGTGATTTGAGGCAGCAGGATGGAGAAAACATTAATCTTATAACCATCGTTCAGAACTAGACTTAAAAATATAGTTAACAGTGCACAAAAAAGCAAGGCTGTGTCTTTGGCTCATTGATTATACAGGAACTGGTGGCATCAGGGAAGAAACTGTCATTGTGGCATTCACCTCTATTCCTCAGGCTCCAGTACCTTATCCAATGATAGTAGAGTGAGGAAGTTATTGTCTGGTGTGGTGGAGGTTTTACATGATACAGACTTTTATTTTAAGACAGCATGTCATGTATAGGTTCTAACTGGAGTGAATTCTGGTGCCTGTGATGTTACAGGGAGAGTTAAACACCCTCTCGAAATTATTATTTTCCTGAGACATGTCACCTCCAGACCAGGCAGTGATGCATCCTACCAGAATGATCTGCATAGTACACCTGTGGAGGTTAAGGTGTGTCTTCATTGCGATAATGAATCTCCTCAGGTACATCTCACAGTATAGCCAATGGTGAGGCTTTTTTGTGAAAGCATCACCATGGAGCCTCCATGACAGATCCTCAGAGTTTTAATGCTTAGGAATTTGATGTTCGCGAACATCTGCACTCCTGACACCTCCATGAAGACTGGGTCGTGTTCTTTTGACTTCCTGCTGAATCCAAAATCTTATTCATTGTATTGTTGACATTGAGTGAATGGTTTGATTTGTTATCATTCAACCAGCTGATCTATGTCCTTCCTTCTTCGCTTCATCATTGCCATTTATTGTTTGTTGACCATTCTGGTGTCATCAGCCAACATGTCGATAGCAATGGAATTATGGCTCACCACACACTGTCATGGGTTTGCAGAGAGTAGTGCAGGGGGCTAAGGACACATCCTTGGACTGCGCCTGTGTTGATGATCAGTGGGGAAGAGACCTTGTTTCCAATTCGTCCTGACTGTGGTCTTCCAATGAGAATGTCAAAGATCCAATTGCAGAGTGAGGTACAGAGGGATAAAGTTAGTTGCTTTTTGACCAGCACTGAGGGAACAATGGTATTGAAGGACGTCCTGAAGTTGATAACTAATCTAATATTGCTCCTTTTGAATCAACAGAGACTACCTGAATGAATTGAACTATGAATTAACCACATGCAGTCTCTTTTGCCTCCCTTGTTGCTCGACGTTTAATATTGATGAGTTGAAAAGATGCTGTTGCCCGTAAAATCACTCAATTACTCTGTGATATGGTGGCAGGCCTAACTTTGAATAATCAGATGTTCTTCCACAGATTCACATTTAAACATTCTATGTCCATGGGCACTTTAATTCAAAGTTTTTGTAACATTTAATCACTGGGACCTTGCTTTATATGTTTGTGTTTTTTAATGGTAGTGAAATTTTATGTACTCACTAAAGAACTTCAGAAGGGAAGGGGAAGGAATTTTGAGTATAGTATACTCCTTAAATCATGTTCTATTAGACATATGTTTTCATTGTTTAAATGTTTATCACTTTATTTCTGTTTGTTATGATATAATGGTTAGACATTATCAATTTATTTTTATAATTTGTATTTTATCTGAATATTCCTTTTTATGTATTACCATTGATTAATGGCTTCTGTTTGTTTCCTTTTTCTGTAAAGGCCACTGAAAATATTTTAAAAGAGAGCCTCATGCCTTTGAAGCAATGGGCCTCCTGCCGGGTACCGGATATGAAAGGGGCCACCAGCCGGATGTGGATTGGGCCTCCTGCCAGATGCCGGATGTGGTATAGTCCTCCTGCCGGATGTGGAATGGGCCTCCATCCGGATGCCGGATGTGAAATGGGCCTCCTGCCGGATGTGGAATGGGACTCCTGCCGGATGCTGGATGTGGAATAGTCCTCCTGCCGGATGTGGAAAGAGCCTCAATCCGGATGCCGGATGTGCAGTGTGCCTCCTGCTGGGAAGGTAATTATTTACTTATTTTTTGTTCTCATGCACCTATTTCCACTTTTTGTGAAGATACCTTTCATATCTTGTCAGGTTCAGAATCAGGATTTATTGTCAAGAACATGTCCTAATATTTGGTGATTTGGGGCAGCAGGATGGAGAAAACATTCATCTTATAACCATCGTTCAGAACTAGACTTAAAAATAAAGTTAACAGTGCACAAAAAAGCAAGGCTGTGTCTTTGGCTCATTGATTATACAGGATCTGGTGGCATCAGGGAAGAAACTGACATTGTGGCATTGACCTCTATTCCTCAGGCTCCAGTACCTTATCCAATGATAGTAGAGTGAGGAAGTTATTGTCTGGTGTGGTGGAGGTTTTACATGATACAGACTTTTATTTTAAGACAGCATGTCATGTATAGGTTCTAACTGGAGTGAATTCTGGTGCCTGTGATGTTACAGGGAGAGTTAAACACCCTCTCGAAATTATCATTTTCCTGAGACATGGCACCTCCAGACCAGGCAGTGATGCATCCTACCAGAATGATCTGCATAGTACACCTGTGGAGGTTAAGGTGTGTCTTCATTGCGATAATGAATCTCCTCAGGTACATCTCACAGTATAGCCAATGGTGAGGCTTTTTTGTGAAAGCATCACCATGGAGCCTCCATGACAGATCCTCAGAGTTTTAATGCTTAGGAATTTGACGTTCGCGAACATCTGCACTCCTGACACCTCCATGAAGACTGGGTCGTGTTCTTTTGACTTCCTGCTGAATCCAAAATCTTATCCATTGTATTGTTGACATTGAGTGAATGGTTTGATTTGTTAGCATTCAACCAGCTGATCTATGTCCTTCCTTCTTCGCTTCATCATTGCCATTTATTGTTTGTTGACCATTCTGGTGTCATCAGCCAACATGTCGATAGCAATGGAATTATGGCTCACCACACACAGTCATGGGTTTGCAGAGAGTAGAGCAGGGGGCTAAGCACACATCCTTGGACTGCGCCTGTGTTGATGATCAGTGGGGAAGAGACCTTGTTTCCAATTCGTCCTGACAGTGGTCTTCCAATGAGAATGTCAAAGATCCAATTGTAGAGTGAGTTACAGAGGGATAAAGTTAGTTGATTTTTGACCAGCACTGAGGGAACAATGGTATTGAAGGACGTCCTGAAGTTGATAACTAATCTAATATTGCTCCTTTTGAATCAACAGAGACTACCTAAATGAATTGAACTATGAATTAACCACATGCAGTCTCCTTTATCTCCCTTGTTGCTCGACGTTTAATATTGATGAGTTGGAAAGATGCTGTTGCCCGTAAAAACACTCAATTACTCTGTGATATGGTGGCAGGCCTAACTTTGAATAATCAGATGTTCTTCCACAGATTCACATTTAAACATTCTATGTCCATGGGCACTTTAATTCAAAGTTTTTGTAACATTTAATCACTTGGACCTTGCTTTATATGTTTGTGTTTTTTAATGGTAGTGAAATTTTATGTACTCACTAAAGAACTTCAGAAGGGAAGGGGAAGGAATTTTGAGTATAGTATACTCCTTAAATCATGTTCTATTAGACATATGTTTTAATTGTTTAAATGTTTATCACTTTATTTCTGTTTGTTATGATATAATGGTTAGACATTATCAATTTATTTTTATAATTTGTATTTTATCTGAATATTCCTTTTTATGTATTACCATTGATTATTGGCTTCTGTTTGTTTCCTGTTTCTGTAAAGGCCACTGAAAATATTTTAAAAGAGAGCCTCATGCCTTTGAAGCAATGGGCCTCCTGCCGGGTACCGGATATGAAAGGGGCCACCAGCCGGATGTGGATTGGGCCTCCTGCCAGATGCCGGATGTGGTATAGTCCTCCTGCCGGATGTGGAATGGGCCTCCATCCGGATGCCGGATGTGAAATGGGCCTCCTGCCGGATGTGGAACGGGACTCCTGCCGGATGCTGGATGTGGAATAGTCCTCCTGCCGGATGTGGAAAGAGCCTCAATCCGGATGCCGGATGTGCAGTGTGCCTCCTGCTGGGAAGGTAATTATTTACATATTTTTTGTTCTCATGCACCTATTTCCACTTTTTGTGAAGATACCTTTCATATCTTGTCAGGTTCAGAATCAGGATTTATTGTCAAGAACATGTCCTAATATTTGGTGATTTGGGGCAGCAGGATGGAGAAAACATTCATCTTATAACCATCGTTCAGAACTAGACTTAAAAATAAAGTTAACAGTGCACAAAAAAGCAAGGCTGTGTCTTTGGCTCATTGATTATACAGGATCTGGTGGCATCAGGGAAGAAACTGACATTGTGGCATTGACCTCTATTCCTCAGGCTCCAGTACCTTATCCAATGATAGTAGAGTGAGGAAGTTATGGTCTGGGTGGTGGAGGTTTTACATGATAGAGACTTTTATTTTAAGACAGCATGTCATGTATAGATTCTGACTGGAGTGAATTCTGGTGCCTGTGATGTTACAGGGAGAGTTAAACACCCTCTCAAAATTATCATTTACCTGAGAGATGGCACCTCCAGACCAGGCAGTGATCCAACCTACCAGAATGATCTGCATAGTACACCTGTGGAGGTTAAGGTGGTTTAAATGTGATAATGAATCTCCTCAGGCACATCACACAGTATTGCCAATGGTGAGGGTTTTTTGTGAAAGCATCACCATGGAGGCTCCATGACAGATCCTCAGAGTTTTAATGCTTAGGAATTTGACGTTCGCGAACATCTGACGACTCCTTAGTTAATTTGGTGTTGGTTCTGGTATGTGTGAGTTGGTCATGACCCCAGTAGTATCTTCCTCCTGCTTGATGTGGAATTCTCCAAATGCCAGATGCCGGATGTGGAATGTTTCTGCTACGAGTTGCCGGATGTGGAATGGTCGGCCTGCCAGATGCCAGATGTGGAATAGTCCACCTTTCAATGCCGGATGTGGAATGTTCCTGATGCTAGATGCCAGATGTGGAATAGCTTTTCTGCCAGATGTGGGATGGTCCGCCTGCCAGATGTGGAATTGTCCGCCTACCAGTTGCCAGATGTGCGATGGTCTGCCTGCGAGATATGGAATGGTCTGCTTGCCAGATGTGGAATGGACCACCTGCCAGGTGCCAGGTGTGGATAGTCCACCTCCCAGATGCCAGATGAGGAATGGACCGCCAGCCAGGTGCCTGTTGTGGGATGGTCTGTCTTGCAGGTGCCGGATTTGGACTGGGCCTCCTGACGGATGTCAGCTGTGTAATAGTCCTTCTGGTTGTAGAAAGGGCCTGCTAAAGGAAAAGATACTTTGGGGAATCTCCGATGTTCTTCTACCTTGATCACATTTAAACTTTCTCTGTTTATGAGCTACTTTTATTCAATATTTTCCTAATTTATGTGATCACTAGAAACTTGCTTTATTATTTTGTGTTTTACTTTAATGGTAGTGAAATGATTTGTACTTACCTGAGAAGTTCAGAAGGGGAGAGGATAGAATTTGTCGTATTATATAATTTTGTGACTTTTTACAATTCGCCATATGTTATAATTGTTGAAGTTTTTATGACTTTGTTGTCATTTGACTGTTATGATATAGTGTTTATATAATAGTTTGATTCCTCTTCTCTAACACTTTCATCTTTCTGTTTCCAGGTGCTCAATCATTTATCCGACATCCTGTGGAACAGACACTACCAGAATTTGGAATATTTTGGAACGTAGAATAATATCAGTAGTATTTATAAGTACATTTAAGCTGTTTTCAAATGAGCAAAAACAAAGGCACATCCCAACCAGAAAGACCTCTGCAGAGAGTGGGATTACGATGGCTGTGGGTCATGGGGTTACGGTGGCTCTGGGTAGTGGGGTTACGGTGTCTCTGGGTAGTGGGGTTACGGTGGCTCTGGGTTGTGGGGTTACGGTGGCTCTGGGTAGTGGGGTTACGGTAGCTCTGGGTAGTGGGGATACGGTGGCTCTGGGTAGTGGGGTTACGGTGGATCTGGGTAGTGGGGTAACGGTGGCTCTGGGAGGTAGGGTTAAGGTGGTTCTGGGTAGTGGGGATACGGTGGCTCTGGGTAGTGGGGTAATGGTGGGTCTGGGTAGTGGGGTTACAGTGGCTCTGGGAGTTAGGGTTACGGTGGCTCTGGGTAGTGGGGTTATGGTGGGTCTGGGTAGTGGGGTTACGATGGCTCTGGGTAGTGGGGTTACGTTGGCTCAGGGTAGTGGGGTTAACGTGGCTCTGGGCAGTGGGTTTACGGAGGCTCTGGGTGGTGGGGTTACGGTGGCTCTGGATGGTGGGGTTACGGTGGCTCTGGGTGGTGGGGTTACGGTGGCTCTGGGTGGTGGGGTTACGGTGGCTCTGGGTGGTGGGGTTACGGTGGCTCTGGATTGTGGGGTTACGATGGCTCTGGGTCGTGCGGATTTGGTGGCTGTGTGTCATGGAGTTACGGCGGCTCTGGGTCTTGGGGGTTAAGGCGGCTCTTGGTAGTGGGATTACGGTGGCTCTGGGTAGTAGGGTTATGGTGGCTCTGGGTAGTGGGGTTAGAGCGGTTCTGGGTGGTGGGGTTATGGCAGCTCTAGATGGTGGAGTTAAGACCCCTCTGGGTGGTGGGGTTACGGCAGCTCTGGCTAGTGGGGTTACAGCGGCTCTGGGTCGTGGGGTTACGACGGCTCTGGGTCGTGGGGTTCCGGCGGCTCTGTGTCGTGGAGTTACGGCGGCTCTGGGTCTTGGGTTTACGGCGGCTCTGGGTCTTGGGGTTACGGTGGCTCTGGGTAGTGGGGTTACAGTGACTCTGGGTAGTGGGGTTACGGTGGCTCTGGGTAGTGGGGTTACGGTGGCTCTGGGTAGTGGGGTTACGGTGTCTTTGGGTAGTGGCTCTGGGTAGTGGTGTTACGGTGGCTCTGGGTACTAGGGGTTACAGCGGCTCTTGGTAGTGGGGTTACGTCGGCTCTGGGTGGTGGGGTTACGGCGGCTGTGGGTCGTGGGGTTACGGCGGCTCTTGGTAGTGGGACTACGGTGGCTCTGGGAGTGGGGTTATGGTGGCTCTGGGTAGTGGGGTTATGGTGGCTCTGGGTACTGCGGTTACGGTGGCTCTGGGTAGTGGGGTTACGGTGGCTCTGGGTAGTGGGGTTACGGTGACTCTGGGTAGTGGGGTTACGGTGGCTCTGGGTAGTGGGGTTACGGTGTCTCTGAGTAGTGGGGTTACGGTGGCTCTGGGTAGTGGGATTACGGTGGCTCTGGGTCATGGGCTTACGGCGGCTCTGGGTAGTGGGGTTACGGTGGCTCTGGGTAGTGGTGTTACGGTGGCTCTGGGTACTGGGGGTTATAGCGGCTCTTGGTAGTGGGGTTACGTCGGCTCTGGGTGGTGGGGTTACGGCGGCTGTGGGTTGTGGGGTTACGGCGGCTCTTGGTAGTGGGATTACGGTGGTTCTGGGAGTGGGGTTATGGTGGCTCTGGGTAGTGGGGTTATGGTGGCTCTGGGTAGTGGGATTACGGTGGCTCTGGGTAGTGGGGTTACGGTGGCTCTGGGTAGTGGGGATACGGTGACTCTGGGTAGTGGGGTTACGGTGGCTCTGGGTAGTGGGGTTACGGTGTTTCTGGGTAGTGGGGTTACGGTGGCTCTGGCAAGTGGGGTTACGGTGACTCTGGTTAGTGTGGTTACGGTGGCTCTGGGTACTGGGGGTTACAGCGGCTCTTGGTAGTGGGGTTTCGTCGGCTCTGGGTGGTGGGGTTAGGGTGGCTCTGGGTGGTGGGGTTAGGGTGGCTCTGGGTGGTGGGGTTAGGGTGGCTCTGGGTGGTGGGGTTACGTTGGCTCTGGGTAGTGGGTTTATGGTGGCTCTGGGTAGTGGGGTTACGGTGGCTCTGGGTGGTGGGATTAGGGTGGCTCTGGGTGGTGGGGTTAGGGTGGCTCTGGGTGGTGGGGTTAGGGTGGCTCTGGGTAGTGGGGTTACGGTGGCTCTGGGTAGTGGGGTTACGGTGGCTCTGGGTAGTGGGGTAATGGTGGCTCTGGGAAGTGGGGTTACGGTGGCTCAGGGTGATGGGGTTAGGGTGGCTCTGTGTGGTGGGGTTACGGTGGCTCTGGGTGGTGGGGTTACGGTGGCTCTGGGTGGTGGGGTTACGGTGGCTCTGGGTAGTGGGGATACGGTGGCTCTGGGCAGTGGGGTTATGGTGGCTCTGGGTAGTGGGGTTACGGTGGCTCTGGGTGGTGGGGTTAGGGTGGCTCTGGGTGGTGGGGTTAGGGTGGCTCTGGGTGGTGTGGTTATGGTGGCTCTGGGTGGTGGGGTTACGGTGGCTCTGGGTGGTGGGGTTACGGTGGCTCTGGATGGTGGGGTTACGGTGGCTCCGGGCAGTGGGGTTCCGGTGGCTCAGGTTGATGGGGTTATGGTGGCTTTGTGTGGTGGGGTTACGGTGGCTCTGGATGGTGGGGTTACGGAGGCTCTGTGTTGTGGCTCTGGGTGGTGGGGTTACGGTGGCTCAGGGTAGTGGAGTTACGGTGGCTCTGGGTAGTGAGGTTACGGTGGCTCTGGGTAGTGGGGTTACGGTGGCTCTAGGTAGTGGGGTTACGGTGGCTCTGGGTGGTGGGGTTACGGTGGCTCTGGGTAGTGGCGTTACGGTGGCTCTGGGTAGTGGGGTTACGGTGGCTCTGGGTAGTGGGGTTACTGTGGATCTGGGTAGTGGGGTTACGGTGGCTCTGGGTTGTGGGGTTACGGTGGCTCGGGGTAGTGGGGTTACGGTGGCTCTGGGTGGTGGGGTTACGGTGGCTCTGGGTAGTGGCGTTACGGTGGCTCTGGGTAGTGGGGTTACGGTGGCTCTGGGTAGTGGGGTTACGGTGGCTCTGGGTAGTGGGGTTACGGTGGCTCTGGGTTGTGGGGTTACGGTGGCTCGGGGTAGTGGGGTTACGGCGGTTCTGGGTTGTGGGGTTATGGCAGCTCTAGATGGTGGAGTTAAGACCCGTCTGGGTGGTGGGGTTACGGCAGCTCTGGTTAGTGGGGTTACAGCGGCTATGGGTCGTGGGGTTACGACGGTTCTGGGTCGTGGGGTTATGACGGCCCTGGGTCTTGGGGTTACGTCGGCTCTGGGTAGTGGGGTTACGTTGACTCTGGGTAGTGGGGTTGCGGTGGCTCTGGGTAGTGGGGTTACGGTGTCTTTGGGTAGTGGGGTTACGGTGGCTCTGGGTAGTGGGGTTAAGGTGGCTCTGGTTAGTGGTGTTACGGTGGCTCTGGTTACTGGGGGTTTCAGCGGCTCTTGGTAGTGGGGTTACGTCGGCTCTGGGTGGTGGGGTTACGGCGGCTGTGGGTCGTGGGGTTACGGCGGCTCTGGGTCGTGGGGTTATGGCAGCTGTGTGTCATGGAGTTACGGCGGCTCTGGGTCTTGGGGGTTAAGGCGGCTCTTGGTAGTGGGATTACGTTGGCTCTGGGTAGTAGGGTTATGGTGGCTCTGGGTAGTGGGGTTACGGCGGTTCTGGATGGTGGGGTTATGGCAGCTCTAGATGGTGGAGTTAAGACCCCTCTGGGTGGTGGGGTTACGGCAGCTCTGGCTAGTGGGGTTACAGCGGCTCTGGGTCGTGGGGTTACGACGGCTCTGGGTCGTGGGGACCGGCGGCTCTATGTCGTGGAGTTACGGCGGCTCTGGGTCTTCGGTTTACGGCGGCTCTGGGTCTTGGGGTTACGGTGGCTCTGGGTAGTGGGGTTACAGTGACTCTGGGTAGTGGGGTTACGGTGGCTCTGGGTAGTGGGGTTACTGTGGCTCTGGGTAGTGGGGTTACGGTGTCTTTGGGTAGTGGCTCTGGGTAGTGGTGTTACGGTGGCTCTGGGTACTGGGGGTTACAGCGGCTCTTGGTAGTGGGGTTACGTCGGCTCTGGGTGGTGGGGTTACGGCGGCTGTGGGTTGTGGGGTTACGGCGGCTCTTGGTAGTGGGATTACCGTGGCTCTGGGAGTGGGGTTATGGTGGCTCTGGGTAGTGGGGTTATGGTGGCTCTGGGTAGTGCGGTTACGGTGGCTCTGGGTAGTGGGGTTACGGTGGCTCTGGGTAGTGGGGTTACGGTGACTCTGGGTAGTGGGGTTACGGTGGCTCTGGGTAGTGGGGTTACGGTGTCTCTGGGTAGTGGGGTTACGGTGTCTCTGGGTAGTGGGGTTACGGTGGCTCTGGGAAGTGGGGTTACGGTGGCTCTGGTTAGTGTGGTTACGGTGGCTCTGGGTACTGGGGGTTACAGCGGCTCTTGGTAGTGGGGTTTCGTCGGCTCTGGGTGGTGGGGTTAGGCTGGCTCTGGGTGGTGGGGTTAGGGTGGCTCTGGGTGGTGGGGTTACGGTGGCTCTGGGTAGTGGGTTTATGGTGGCTTTGGGCAGTGGGGTTATGGTGGCTCTGGGTAGTGGGGTTACGGTGGCTCTGGGTGGTGGGGTTATGGTGGCTCTGGGTAGTGCGGTTACGGTGGCTCTGGGTAGTGGGGTTACGGTGGCTCTGGGTAGTGGGGTTACGGTGACTCTGGGTAGTGGGGTTACGGTGGCTCTGGGTAGTGGGGTTACGGTGTCTCTGGGTAGTGGGGTTACGGTGTCTCTGGGTAGTGGGGTTACGGTGGCTCTGGGAAGTGGGGTTACGGTGGCTCTGGTTAGTGTGGTTACGGTGGCTCTGGGTACTGGGGGTTACAGCGGCTCTTGGTAGTGGGGTTTCGTCGGCTCTGGGTGGTGGGGTTAGGCTGGCTCTGGGTGGTGGGGTTAGGGTGGCTCTGGGTGGTGGGGTTACGGTGGCTCTGGGTAGTGGGTTTATGGTGGCTTTGGGCAGTGGGGTTATGGTGGCTCTGGGTAGTGGGGTTACGGTGGCTCTGGGTGGTGGGGTTAGGGTGGCTCTGGGTGGTGGGGTTAGGGTGTCTCTGGATGGTGGGGTTACGGTGGCTCTGGGTAGTGGGGTTACGGTGGCTCTGGGTAGTGGGGTTATGGTGGCTCTGGGAAGTGGGGTTACGGTGGCTCAGGGTGATGGGGTTAGGGTGGCTCTGTGTGGTGGGGTTACGGTGGCTCTGGGTGGTGGGGTTACGGTGGCTCTAGGTGGTGGGGTGACGGTGGCTCTGGGTAGTGGGGATACGGTGGCTCTGGGTAGTGGGTTTATGGTGACTCTGGGCAGTGGGGTTATGGTGGCTCTGGGTAGTGGGGTTACGGTGGCTCTGGGTGGTGGGGTTAGGGTGGCTCTGGGTGGTGGGGTTAGGGTGGCTCTGGGTGGTGTGGTTACGGTGGCTCTGGGTGGTGGGGTTACGGTGGCTCTGGGTGGTGGGGTTACGGTGGCTCTGGATGGTGGGGTTACGGTGGCTCTGGGAAGTGGGGTTAGAGCGTTTCTGGGTCTTGGGTTTACGGCGGCTCTGGGTCTTGGGGTTACGGTGGCTCTGGGTAGTGGGGTTACAGTGACTCTGGGTAGTGGGGTTACGGTGGCTCTGGGTAGTGGGGTTACGGTGGCTCTGGGTAGTGGGGTTACGGTGTCTTTGGGTAGTGGCTCTGGGTAGTGGTGTTACGGTGGCTCTGGGTACTAGGGGTTACAGCGGCTCTTGGTAGTGGGGTTACGTCGGCTCTGGGTGGTGGGGTTACGGCGGCTGTGGGTCGTGGGGTTACGGCGGCTCTTGGTAGTGGGACTACGGTGGCTCTGGGAGTGGGGTTATGGTGGCTCTGGGTAGTGGGGTTATGGTGGCTCTGGGTAGTGCGGTTACGGTGGCTCTGGGTAGTGGGGTTACGGTGGCTCTGGGTAGTGGGGTTACGGTGACTCTGGGTAGTGGGGTTACGGTGGCTCTGGGTAGTGGGGTTACGGTGTCTCTGAGTAGTGGGGTTACGGTGGCTCTGGGTAGTGGGATTACGGTGGCTCTGGGTCATGGGCTTACGGCGGCTCTGGGTAGTGGGGTTACGGTGGCTCTGGGTAGTGGTGTTACGGTGGCTCTGTGTACTGGGGGTTATAGCGGCTCTTGGTAGTGGGGTTACGTCGGCTCTGGGTGGTGGGGTTACGGCGGCTGTGGGTTGTGGGGTTACGGCGGCTCTTGGTAGTGGGATTACGGTGGTTCTGGGAGTGGGGTTATGGTGGCTCTGGGTAGTGGGGTTATGGTGGCTCTGGGTAGTGCGGTTACGGTGGCTCTGGGTAGTGGGGTTACGGTGGCTCTGGGTAGTGGGGTTACGGTGACTCTGGGTAGTGGGGTTACGGTGGCTCTGGGTAGTGGGGTTACGCTGTTTCTGGGTAGTGGGGTTACGGTGGCTCTGGCAAGTGGGGTTACGGTGGCTCTGGTTAGTGTGGTTACGGTGGCTCTGGGTACTGGGGGTTACAGCGGCTCTTGGTAGTGGGGTTTCGTCGGCTCTGGGTGGTGGGGTTAGGGTGGCTCTGGGTGGTGGGGTTAGGGTGGCTCTGGGTGGTGGGGTTAGGGTGGCTCTGGGTGGTGGGGTTACGGTGGCTCTGGGTAGTGGGTTTATGGTGGCTCTGGGTAGTGGGGTTACGGTGGCTCTGGGTGGTGGGATTAGGGTGGCTCTGGGTGGTGGGGTTAGGGTGGCTCTGGGTGGTGGGGTTAGGGTGGCTCTGTGTAGTGGGGTTACGGTGGCTCTGGGTAGTTGGGTTACGGTGGCTCTTGGTAGTGAGGTAATGGTGGCTCTGGGACGTGGGGTTACGGTGGCTCAGGGTGATGGGGTTAGGGTGGCTCTGTGTGGTGGGGTTACGGTGGCTCTGGGTGGTGGGGTTACGGTGGCTCTGGGTGGTGGGGTTACGGTGGCTCTGGGTAGTGTGGATACGGTGGCTCTGGGCAGTGGGGTTATGGTGGCTCTGGGTAGTGGGGTTACGGTGGCTCTGGGTGGTGGGGTTAGGCTGGCTCTGGGTGGTGGGGTTAGGGTGGCTCTGGGTGGTGTGGTTATGGTGGCTCTGGGTGGTGGGGTTACGGTGGCTCTGGGTGGTGGGGTTACGGTGGCTCTGGATGGTGGGGTTACGGTGGCTCCGGGCAGTGGGGTTCCGGTGGCTCAGGTTGATGGGGTTAGGGTGGCTTTGTGTGGTGGGGTTACGGTGGCTCTGGATGGTGGGGTTACGGAGGCTCTGTGTTGTGGCTCTGGGTGGTGGGGTTACGGTGGCTCAGGGTAGTGGAGTTACGGTGGCTCTGGGTAGTGAGGTTACGGTGGCTCTGGGTAGTGGGGTTACGGTGGCTCTAGGTAGTGGGGTTACGGTGGCTCTGGGTGGTGGGGTTACGGTGGCTCTGGGTAGTGGCGTTACGGTGGCTCTGGGTAGTGGGGTTACGGTGGCTCTGGGTAGTGGGGTTACGGTGGCTCTGGGTAGTGGGGTTACGGTGGCTCTGGGTTGTGGGGTTACGGTGGCTCGGGGTAGTGGGGTTACGGCGGTTCTGGGTGGTGGGATTAGGGTGGCTCTGGGTGGTGGGGTTAGGGTGGCTCTGGGTGGTGGGGTTAGGGTGGCTCTGGGTAGTGGGGTTACGGTGGCTCTGGGTAGTGGGGTTACGGTGGCTCTGGGTAGTGGGGTTATGGTGGCTCTGGGAAGTGGGGTTACGGTGGCTCAGGGTGATGGGGTTAGGGTGGCTCTGTGTGGTGGGGTTACGGTGGCTCTGGGTGGTGGGGTTACGGTGGCTCTGGGTGGTGGGGTTACGGTGGCTCTGGGTAGTGGGGATACGGTGGCTCTGGGCAGTGGGGTTATGGTGGCTCTGGGTAGTGGGGTTACGGTGGCTCTGGGTGGTGGGGTTAGGGTGGCTCTGGGTGGTGGGGTTAGGGTGGCTCTGGGTGGTGTGGTTATGGTGGCTCTGGGTGGTGGGGTTACGGTGGCTCTGGGTGGTGGGGTTACGTTGGCTCTGGATGGTGGGGTTACGGTGGCTCCGGGCAGTGGGGTTCCGGTGGCTCAGGTTGATGGGGTTAGGGTGGCTTTGTGTGGTGGGGTTACGGTGGCTCTGGATGGTGGGGTTACGGAGGCTCTGTGTTGTGGCTCTGGGTGGTGGGGTTACGGTGGCTCAGGGTAGTGGAGTTACGGTGGCTCTGGGTAGTGAGGTTACGGTGGCTCTGTGTAGTGGGGTTACGGTGGCTCTAGGTAGTGGGGTTACGGTGGCTCTGGGTGGTGGGGTTACGGTGGCTCTGGGTAGTGGCGTTACGGTGACTCTGGGTAGTGGGGTTACGGTGGCTCTGGGTAGTGGGGTTACGGTGGCTCTGGGTAGTGGGGTTACGGTGGCTCTGGGTTGTGGGGTTACGGTGGCTCGGGGTAGTGGGGTTACGGCGGTTCTGGGTTGTGGGGTTATGGCAGCTCTAGATGGTGGAGTTAAGACCCGTGTGGGTGGTGGGGTTACAGCAGCTCTGGTTAGTGGGGTTACAGCGGCTGTGGGTCGTGGGGTTACGACGGTTCTGGGTCGTGGGGTTATGACGGCCCTGGGTCTTGGGGTTACGTCGGCTCTGGGTAGTGGGGTTACGTTGACTCTGGGTAGTGGGGTTGCGGTGGCTCTGGGTAGTGGGGTTACGGTGTCTTTGGGTAGTGGGGTTACGGTGGCTCTGGGTAGTGGGGTTAAGGTGGCTCTGGTTAGTGGTGTTACGGTGGCTCTGGTTACTGGGGGTTTCAGCGGCTCTTGGTAGTGGGGTTACGTCGGCTCTGGGTGGTGGGGTTATGGCGGCTGTGTGTCGTGGGGTTACGGCGGCTCTGGGTCGTGGGGTTATGGCAGCTGTGTGTCATGGAGTTACGGCGGCTCTGGGTCTTGGGGGTTAAGGCGGCTCTTGGTAGTGGGATTACGTTGGCTCTGGGTAGTAGGGTTATGGTGGCTCTGGGTAGTGGGGTTACGGCGGTTCTGGATGGTGGGGTTATGGCAGCTCTAGATGGTGGAGTTAAGACCCTTCTGCGTGGTGGGGTTACGGCAGCTCTGGCTAGTGGGGTTACAGCGGCTCTGGGTCGTGGGGTTACGACGGCTCTGGGTCGTGGGGACCGGCGGCTCTATGTCGTGGAGTTACGGCGGCTCTGGGTCTTCGGTTTACGGCGGCTCTGGGTCTTGGGGTTACGGTGGCTCTGGGTAGTGGGGTTACAGTGACTCTGGGTAGTGGGGTTACGGTGGCTCTGGGTAGTGGGGTTACTGTGGCTCTGGGTAGTGGGGTTACGGTGTCTTTGGGTAGTGGCTCTGGGTAGTGGTGTTACGGTGGCTCTGGGTACTGGGGGTTACAGCGGCTCTTGGTAGTGGGGTTACGTCGGCTCTGGGTGGTGGGGTTACGGCGGCTGTGGGTTGTGGGGTTACGGCGGCTCTTGGTAGTGGGATTACGGTGGCTCTGGGAGTGGGGTTATGGTGGCTCTGGGTAGTGGGGTTATGGTGGCTCTGGGTAGTGCGGTTACGGTGGCTCTGGGTAGTGGGGTTACGGTGGCTCTGGGTAGTGGGGTTACGGTGACTCTGGGTAGTGGGGTTACGGTGGCTCTGGGTAGTGGGGTTACGGTGTCTCTGGGTAGTGGGGTTACGGTGTCTCTGGGTAGTGGGGTTACGGTGGCTCTGGGAAGTGGGGTTACGGTGGCTCTGGTTAGTGTGGTTACGGTGGCTCTGGGTACTGGGGGTTACAGCGGCTCTTGGTAGTGGGGTTTCGTCGGCTCTGGGTGGTGGGGTTAGGCTGGCTCTGGGTGGTGGGGTTAGGGTGGCTCTGGGTGGTGGGGTTACGGTGGCTCTGGGTAGTGGGTTTATGGTGGCTCTGGGCAGTGGGGTTATGGTGGCTCTGGGTAGTGGGGTTACGGTGGCTCTGGATGGTGGGGTTAGGGTGGCTCTGGGTGGTGGGGTTAGGGTGTCTCTGGATGGTGGGGTTACGGTGGCTCTGGGTAGTGGGGTTACGGTGGCTCTGGGTAGTGGGGTTATGGTGGCTCTGGGAAGTGGGGTTACGGTGGCTCAGGGTGATGGGGTTAGGGTGGCTCTGTGTGGTGGGGTTACGGTGGCTCTGGGTGGTGGGGTTACGGTGGCTCTGGGTGGTGGGGTGACGGTGGCTCTGGGTAGTGGGGATACGGTGGCTCTGGGTAGTGGGTTTATGGTGGCTCTGGGCAGTGGGGTTATGGTGGCTCTGGGTAGTGGGGTTACGGTGGCTCTGGGTGGTGGGGTTAGGGTGGCTCTGGGTGGTGGGGTTAGGGTGGCTCTGGGTGGTGTGGTTACGGTGGCTCTGGGTGGTGGGGTTACGGTGGCTCTGGGTGGTGGGGTTACGGTGGCTCTGGATGGTGGGGTTACGGTGGCTCTGGGAAGTGGGGTTCCGGTGGCTCAGGGTGATGGGGTTAGGGTGGCTCTGTGTGGTGGGGTTATGGTGGCTCTGGGTGGTGGGTTTACGGTGGCTCTGGGTGGTGGGGTTACGGCGGCTCTGGATGGTGGGGTTACGGAGGCTCTGTGTAGTGGCTCTGGGTGGTGGGGTTACGGTGGCTCTAGCTGGTGGGGTAACGGTGGCTCTGGGTGGTGGGGTTACGGTGGCTCTGGGTAGTGGGGTTACGGTGGCTCTGGGTAGTGGGGTTACGGTGGCTCTGGGAAGTGGGGTTACGGTGGCTCAGGGTGATGGGGTTAGGGTGGCTCTGGGTAGTGGGGATACGGTGGCTCTTGTGAATTGGGGTTATGGTGGCTCTGGATGATGGGGTTACGGTGGCTCTGGGTAGTGGGGATACGGTGGCTCTTGGGAATTGTGGTTATGGTGGCTCTGGGTAGTGGGGTTACGGTGGCTCTGGGTGGTGGGGTTAGGGTGGCTCTGGGTGGTGGGGTTAGGGTGGCTCTGGGTAGTGTGGTTATGGTGGCTCTGGGTGGTGGGGTTACGGTGGCTCTGGGTGGTGGGGTTACGGTGGCTCTGGATGGTGGGGTTACGGTGGCTCCGGGCAGTGGGGTTCCGGTGGCTCAGGGTGATGGGGTTAGGGTGGCTCTGTGTGGTGGGGTTACGGTGGCTCTGGGTGGTGGGTTTACGGTGGCTCTGGGTGGTGGGGTTACGGTGGCTCTGGATGGTGGGGTTACGGAGGCTCTGTGTAGTGGCTCTGGGTGGTGGGGTTACGGTGGCTCAGGGTAGTGGAGTTACGGTGGCTCTGGGTAGTGAGGTTACGGTGGCTCTGGGTAGTGGGGTTACGGTGGCTCTAGGTAGTGGGGTTACGGTGGCTCTGGGTGGTGGGGTTACGGTGGCTCTGGGTAGTGGCGTTACGGTGGCTCTGGGTAGTGGGGTTACGGTGGCTCTGGGTAGTGGGGTTACGGTGGCTCTGGGTAGTGGGGTTACGGTGGCTCTGGGTTGTGGGGTTACGGTGGCTCGGGGTAGTGGGGTTACGGCGGTTCTGGGTTGTGGGGTTATGGCAGCTCTAGATGGTGGAGTTAAGACCCGTCTGGGTGGTGGGGTTACGGCAGCTCTGGCTAGTGGGGTTACAGCGGCTATGGGTCGTGGGGTTACGACGGCTCTGGGTCGTGTGGTTATGACGGCCCTGGGTCTTGGGGTTATGTCGGCTCTGGGTAGTGGGGTTACGTTGACTCTGGGTAGTGGGGTTGCGGTGGCTCTGGGTAGTGGGGTTACGGTGTCTTTGGGTAGTGGGGTTACGGTGGCTCTGGGTAGTGGGGTTAAGGTGGCTCTGGTTAGTGGTGTTACAGTGGCTCTGGTTACTGGGGGTTTCAGCGGCTCTTGGTAGTGGGGTTACGTCGGCTCTGGGTGGTGGGGTTACGGCGGCTGTGGGTCGTGGGGTTACGGCGGCTCTGGGTCGTGGGGTTATGGCAGCTGTGTGTCATGGAGTTACGGCGGCTCTGGGTCTTGGGGGTTAAGGCGGCTCTTGGTAGTGGGATTACGTTGGCTCTGGGTAGTAGGGTTATGGTGGCTCTGGGTAGTGGGGTTACGGCGGTTCTGGAATGTGGGGTTATGGCAGCTCTAGATGGTGGAGTTAAGACCCCTCTGGGTGGTGGGGTTACGACAGCTCTGGCTAGTGGGGTTACAGCAGCTCTGGGTCGTGGGGTTACGACGGCTCTGGGTCGTGGGGACCGGCGGCTCTGTGTCGTGGAGTTACGGCGGCTCTGGATCTTGGGTTTACGGCGGCTCTGAGTCCTGGGGATACGATGGCTCTGGGTAGTGGGGTGACAGTGACTCTGGGTAGTGGGGTTACGGTGTCTTTGGGTAGTGGCTCTGGGTAGTGGTGTTACGGTGGCTCTGGGTACTGGGGGTTACAGCGGCTCTTGGTAGTGGGGTTACGTCGGCTCTGGGTGGTGGGGTTACGGCGGCTGTGGGTTGTGGGGTTACGGCGGCTCTTGGTAGTGGGATTACGGTGGCTCTGGGAGTGGGGTTATGGTGGCTCTGGGTAGTGGGGTTATGGTGGCTCTGGGTAGTGCGGTTACGGTGGCTCTGGGTAGTGGGGTTACGGTGGCTCTGGGTAGTGGGGTTACGGTGACTCTGGGTAGTGGGGTTAGGGTGGCTCTGGGTAGTGGGGTTACGGTGTCTCTGGGTAGTGGGGTTACGGTGTCTCTGGGTAGTGGGGTTACGGTGGCTCTGGGAAGTGGGGTTACGGTGGCTCTGGTTAGTGTGGTTACGGTGGCTCTGGGTACTGGGGGTTACAGCGGCTCTTGGTAGTGGGGTTTCGTCGGCTCTGGGTGGTGGGGTTAGGGTGGCTCTGGGTGGTGGGGTTAGGATGGCTCTGGGTGGTGTGGTTACAGTGGCTCTTGGTAGTGGGTTTATGGTGGCTCTGGGCAGTGGGGTTATGGTGGCTCTGGGTAGTGGGGTTACGGTGGCTCTGGGTGGTGGGGTTAGGGTGGCTCTGGGTGGTGGGGTTAGGGTGTCTCTGGATAGTGGGGTTACGGTGGCTCTGGGTAGTGGGGTTACGGTGGCTCTGGGTAGTGGGGTTATGGTGGCTCTGGGAAGTGGGGTTACGGTGGCTCAGGCTGATGGGTTTAGGGTGGCTCTGTGTGGTGGGGTTACGGTGGCTCTGGGTGGTGGGGTTACGGTGGCTCTGGGTGGTGGGGTGACGGTGGCTCTGGGTAGTGGGGATACGGTGGCTCTGGGTAGTGGGTTTATGGTGGCTCTGGGCAGTGGGGTTATGGTGGCTCTGGGTAGTGGGGTTACGGTGGCTCTGGGTGGTGGGGTTAGGGTGGCTCTGGGTGGTGGGGTTAGGGTTGCTCTGGGTGGTGTGGTTACGGTGGCTCTGGGTGGTGGGGTTACGGTGGCTCAGGGTGGTGGGGTTACGGTGGCTCTGGATGGTGGGGTTACGGTGGCTCTGGGAAGTGGGGTTCCGGTGGCTCAGGGTGATGGGGTTAGGGTGGCTCTGTGTGGTGGGGTTATGGTGGCTCTGGGTGGTGGGTTTACGGTGGCTCTGGGTGGTGGGGTTACGGTGGCTCTGGATGGTGGGGTTACGGAGGCTCTGTGTAGTGGCTCTGGGTGGTGGGGTTACGGTGGCTCTAGGTGGTGGGGTAACGGCGGCTCTTGGTCTTGGGTTTACGGTGTCTTTGGGTAGTGGGGTTACGGTGGCTCTGGGTAGTGGGGTTACGGTGGCTCTGGGTAGTGGGGTTACGGTGGCTCTGGGTAGTGGGGTTACGGCGGTTCTGGGTGGTGGGGTTATGGCAGCTCTAGATGGTGGAGTTAAGACCCCTCTGGGTGGTGGGGTTACGGCAGCTCTAGATGGTGGAGTTAAGACCCCTCTGGGTGGTGGGGTTACGGCAGCTCTGGCTAGTGGGGTTACAGCGGCTCTGGGTCGTGGGGTTACGACGGCTCTGGGTCGTGGGGTTCCGGCGGCTCTGTGTCGTGGAGTTACGGCGGCTCTGGGTCTTGGGTTTACGGCGACTCTGGGTCTTGGGGTTACGGTGGCTCTGGGTAGTGGGGTTACGGTGACTCTGGGTAGTGGGGTTACGGTGGCTCTGGGTTGTGGGGTTACGGTGTCTTTGGGTAGTGGCTCTGGGTAGTGGTGTTACGGTGGCTCTGGGTACTAGGGGTTACAGCGGCTCTTGGTAGTGGGGTTACGTCGGCTCTGGGTGGTGGGGTTACGGCGGCTGTGGGTCGTGGGGTTACGGCGGCTCTTGGTAGTGGGATTACGGTGGCTCTGGGAGTGGGGTTATGGTGGCTCTGGGTAGTGGGATTATGGTGGCTCTGGGTAGTGCGGTTACGGTGGCTCTGGGTAGTGGGGTTACGGTGGCTCTGGGTAGTGGGGTTACGGTGACTCTGGGTAGTGGGGTTACGGTGGCTCTGGGTCGTGGGGTTACGGTGTCTCTGGGTAGTGGGGTTACGGTGGCTCTGGGTAGTGGGGTTACGGTGGCCCTGGTTAGTGTGGTTACGGTGGCTCTGGGTACTGGGGGTTACAGCGGCTCTTGGTAGTGGGGTTTCATCGGCTCTGGGTGGTGGGGTTAGGGTGGCTCTGGGTGGTGGGGTTAGAGTGGCTCTGGGTGGTGGGGTTAGGGTGGCTCTGGGTGGTGGGGTTACGGTGGCTCTGGGTAGTGGGTTTATGGTGGCTCTGGGCAGTGGGGTTATGGTGGCTCTGGGTAGTGGTGTTACGGTGGCTCTGTGTGGTGGGTTTAGGGTGGCTCTGGGTGGTGGGGTTAGGGTTTCTCTGGATGGTGGGGTTACGGTGGCTCTGGTTAGTGGGGTTACGGTGGCTCGGGGTAGTGGGGTTATGGTGGCTCTGGGAAGTGGGGTTACGGTGGCTCAGGGTGATGGGGTTAGGGTGGCTCTGTGTGGTGGGGTTACGGTGGCTCTTGATGGTGGGGTTACGGTGGCTCTGGGTGGTGGGGTTACGGTGGCTCTGGGTAGTGGGGATACGGTGGCTCTGGGTAGTGGGGATACGGTGGCTCTGGGTAGTGGGTTTATGGTGGCTCTGGGCAGTGGGGTTATGGTGGCTCTGGGTAGTGGGGTTACGGTGGCTCTGGGTGGTGGGGTTACGGTGGCTCTGGGTGGTGGGGTTACGGTGGCTCTGGATGGTGGGGTTACGGTGGCTCTGGGTAGTGGGGTTACGGTGGCTCTGAGCAGTGGGGTTCCGGTGGCTCAGGGTGATGGGGTTAGGGTGGCTCTGTGTGGTGGGGTTACGATGGCTCTGGATGGTGGGGTTACGGAGGCTCTGTGTTGTGGCTCTGGGTGGTGGGGTTACGGTGGCTCTGGGTAGTGGAGTTACGGTGGCTCTGGGTAGTGAGGTTACGGTGGCTCTGGGTAGTGGGGTTACGGTGGCTCTAGGTGGTGGGGTTACAGTGGCTCTGGGTGGTGGGGTTACGGTGGATCTGGGTAGTGGCGTTACGGTGGCTCTGGGTAGTGGGGTTACAGTGGCTCTGGGTAGTGGGGTTACGGTGGCTCTGGGTAGTGGGGTTACGGTGGCTCTGGGTTGTGGGGTTACGGTGGCTCTGGGTAGTGTGGATAGAGAGGCTCTGGGTAGAGGGGTTACGGTGGCTCTGGGTAGTGGGATTATGATAGCTCTGGGTCGTGGGGTTACAGTGGCTCTAGGCATTGGGATTAAGGTGGCTCGGGGTAGTGGGGTTACGGAGGCTCTGGGTAGTGGGGTTATGGTGGCTCTGGGCAGTAGGGTTACGGTGGCTCAGGGTGATGGGGTTAGGGTGGCTCTGTGTGGTGGGGTTACGGTGGCTCTGGGTGGTGGGGTTATGGTGGTACAGTGGCTCTGGGTAGTGGGGTTACGGTGGCTCTGGGTTGTGGGGTTACGGTGGCTCTGGGTAGTGTGGTTAGAGAGGCTCTGGGTAGAGGGGTTACGGTGGCTCTGGGTAGTGGGATTATGATAGCTCTGGGTCGTGGGGTTACAGTGGCTCTGGGTATTGGGATTAAGGTGGCTCTGGGTAGTGGAGTTACGGTGTCTCTGGGTAGAGGGGTTACGACTGCTCTGGGTAGTGGGGTTACGGTGGCTCTGGGTCGTGGGGTTACAGTGGCGCTGGGTCATGGGTGTTACGGTGGCTCTGGGTAGTGGGTGTTACGGCGACTCTGGGTAGAGGGGTTACGAAGGCTCTGGGTAGTGGGGTTACGGTGGCTCTGGGTAGTGGGATTACGGTGGCTCTGGGTAGTGGGGTTACATTGGCTCTGGGTAGTCGGGTTACGGTGACCCTGGGTAGTGGGGTTACGGTGGCTCTGGGAAGTTGGGCTACGGTGATTCTGGGTAGTGGGGATACGGTGCCTCTGTGTAGTGGGGTAATGGTGGCTCTGGGTAGTGGGATTACGGTGGCTCTGGGTAGTGGGGTTACATTGGCTCTGGGTAGTCGGGTTACGGTGACCCTGGGTAGTGGGATTACGGTGGCTCTGGGAAGTTGGGCTACGGTGATTCTGGGTAGTGGGGATATGGTGCCTCTGTGTAGTGGGGTAATGGTGGCTCTGGGTAGAGGGGTTACGGTGGCACTGGGTGGTGGGGTTACGGCGGCTCTGGGTAGTGGGGTTACGGCGGCTCTGGGTAGTGGGGTTACGGCGGTTCTGGGTGGTGGGGTTATGGCAGCTGTAGATGGTGGGGTTAAGACCCCTCTGGGTGGTGGGGTTACGGCGGCTCTGGGTAGTGTGGTTAGAGAGGCTCTGGGTAGAGGGGTTACGGTGGCTCTGGGTTGTGGGATTATGGTAGCTCTGGGTCGTGGGGTTACAGTGGCTCTGGGAAGTGGGGCTACGGTGATTCTGGGTAGTGGGGATACGGTGCCTCTGTGTAGTGGGGTAATGGTGGCTCTGGGTAGTGGGGTTACGGTGGCACTGGGTGGTGGGGTTACGGCGGCTCTGGGTAGTGGAGTTACGGCGGCTCAAGATGGTGGGGTTACGGCGGTTCTGGGTGGTGGGGTTATGGCAGCTCTAGATGGTGGGGTTAAGACCCCTCTGGGTGGTGGGGTTATGGCAGCTCTAGATGGTGGGGTTAAGACCCCTCTGGGTGGTGGGGTTACGGTGGCTCTGGGTTGTGGGGTTACGGTGGCTCTGGGTAGTGGGGTTACAGTGCGCTGGGTCATGGGTGTTACGGTGGCTCTGGGTAGTGGGATTAAGGTGGCTCTGGGTAGTGGGCTTACATTGGCTCTGGGTAGTCGGGTTACGGTGACCCTGGGTAGTGGGGTTACGGTGGCTCTGGGTTGTGGGGTTCCGGCGGCTCTGTGTCGTGGAGTTACGGCGGCTCTGGGTCTTGGGTTTACGGCGGCACTGGGTCTTGGGGTTACGGTGGCTCTGGGTAGTGGGGTTACAGTGACTCTGGGTAGTGGGGTTACGGTGGCTCTGGGTAGTGGGGTTACGGTGGCTCTGGGTAGTGGGGTTACGGTGTCAGGGTAGTGGGGTTACGGTGGCTCTGGATAGTGGGGTTACGTTGACTCTGGGTAATGGGGTTGCGGTGGCTCTGGGTAGTGGGGTTACGGTGTCTTTGGGTAGTGGGGTTACGGTGGCTCTGGGTAGTGGGGTTAAGGTGGCTCTGGGTAGTGGTGTTACTGTGGCTCTGGGTACTGGGGGTAACAGCGGCTCTTTGTAGTGGGGTTTCGTCGGCTCTGGGTGGTGGGGTTACGGCGGCTGTGGGTCGTGGTGTTACGGCGGCTCTGGGTCGTGGGGTTACGGCGGCTGTGCGTCATGGAGTTACGGCGGCTCTGGGTCTTGGGGGTTAAGGCGGCTCTTGGTAGTGGGATTACGGTGGCTCTGGGTAGTAGGGTTATGGTGGCTCTGGGTAGTGGGGTTACGGCGGTTCTGGGTGGTGGGGTTATGGCAGCTCTAGATGGTGGAGTTAAGACCCCTCTGGGTGGTGGGGTTACGGCAGCTCTGGCTAGTGGGGTTACAGCGGCTCTGGGTCGTGGGGTTACGACGGCTCTGGGTCGTGGGGTTCCGGCGGCTCTGTCTCGTGGAGTTACGGCGGCTCTTGGTCTTGGGTTTACGGCAGCTCTGGGTCTTGGGGTTACGGTGGCTCTGGGTAGTGGGGTTACAGTGACTCTGGGTAGTGGGGTTACGGTGGCTCTGGGTAGTGGGGTTACGGTGTCTTTGGGTAATGGGGTTACGGTGGCTCTGGGTAGTGGCTCTGGGTAGTGGTGTTACGGTGGCTCTGGGTACTGGGGGTTACAGCGGCTCTTGGTAGTGGGGTTACGTCGGCTCTGGGTGGTGGGGTTACGGCGGCTGTGGGCCGTGGGGTTACGGCGGCTCTTGGTAGTGGGATTACGGTGGCTCTGGGAGTGGGGTTATGGTGGCTCTGGGTAGTGGGGTTATGGTGGCTCTGGGTAGAGCGGTTACGGTGGCTCTGGGTAGTGGGGTTACGGTGGCTCTGGGTAGTGGCGTTACGGTGACTCCTGGTCGTGGGGTTACGGTGTCTCTGGGTCGTGGGGTTACAGTGGCTCTAGGCTTTGGGATTAAGGTGGCTCTGGGTAGTGGGGTTACGGAGGCTCTGGGTAGTGGGGTTATGGTGGCTCTGGGCAGTGGGGTTACGGTGGCTCAGGGTGATGGGGTTAGGGTGGCTCTGTGTGGTGGGGTTACGGTGGCTCTGGGTGGTGGGGTTATGGTGGTACAGTGGCTCTGGGTAGTGGGGTTACGGTGGCTCTGGGTTGTGGGGTTACGGTGGCTCTGGGTAGTGTGGTTAGAGAGGCTCTGGGTAGAGGGGTTACGGTGGCTCTGGGTAGTGGGATTATGATAGCTCTGGGTCGTGGTGATACAGTGCCTCTGGGTATTGGGATTAAGGTGGCTCTGGGTAGTGGAGTTACGGTGTCTCTGGGTAGAGGGGTTACGACTGCTCTGGGTAGTGGGGTTACGGTGGTTCTGGGTCGTGGGGTTACAGTGGCGCTGGGTCATGGGTGTTACGGTGGCTCTGGGTAGTGGGTGTTACGGCGACTCTGGGTAGAGGGGTTACGACGGCTCTGGGTAGTGGGGTTACGGTGGCTCTGGGTAGTGGGATTACGGTGGCTCTGGGTAGTGGGGTTACATTGGCTCTGGGTAGTCGGGTTACGGTGACCCTGGGTAGTGGGGTTACGGTGGCTCTGGGAAGTTGGGCTACGGTGATTCTGGGTAGTGGGGATACGGTGCCTCTGTGTAGTGGGGTAATGGTGGCTCTGGGTAGTGGGATTACGGTGGCTCTGGGTAGTGGGGTTACATTGGCTCTGGGTAGTCGGGTTACGGTGACCCTGGGTAGTGGGGTTACGGTGGCTCTGGGAAGTTGGGCTACGGTGATTCTGGGTAGTGGGGATATGGTGCCTCTGTGTAGTGGGGTAATGGTGGCTCTGGGTAGTGGGGTTACGGTGGCACTGGGTGGTGGGGTTACGGCGGCTCTGGGTAGTGGGGTTACGGCGGCTCTAGATGGTGGGGTTACGGCGTTTCTGGGTTGTGGGGTTATGGCAGCTGTAGATGGTGGGGTTAAGACCCCTCTGGGTGGTGGGGTTACGGCGGCTCTGGGTAGTGTGGTTAGAGAGGCTCTGGGTAGAGGGGTTACGGTGGCTCTGGGTTGTGGGATTATGGTAGCTCTGGGTCGTGGGGTTACAGTGGCTCTGGGAAGTGGGGCTATGGTGATTCTGGGTAGTGGGGATACGGTGCCTCTGTGTAGTGGGGTAATGGTGGCTCTGGGTAGTGGGGTTACGGTGGCACTGGGTGGTGGGGTTACGGCGGCTCTGGGTAGTGGGGTTACGGCGGCTCTAGATGGTGGGGTTACGGCGGTTCTGGGTGGTGGGGTTATGGCAGCTCTAGATGGTGGGGTTAAGACCCCTCTGGGTGGTGGGGTTACGGCGGCTCTGGGTAGTGTGGTTAGAGAGACTCTGGGTAGTGGGGTTACGGTGGCTCTGGGTTGTGGGGTTACGGTGGCTCTGGGTAGTGGGATTATAGTAGCTCTGGGTCGTGGGGTTACAGTGGCTCTGGGTATTGGGATTAAGGTGGCTCTGGGTAGTGCAGTTACGGTGTCTCTGGGTAGAGGGGTTATGACGGCTCTGGGTAGTGGGGTTACAGGTGGTTCTGGGTCGTGGGGTTACGGTGGCACTTGGTAATGGGGTTACAGTGGCGCTGGGTCATGGGTGTTACGGTGGCTCTGGGTAGTGGGATTAAGGTGGCTCTGGGTAGTGGGCTTACATTGGCTCTGGGTAGTCGGGTTACGGTGACCCTGGGTAGTGGGGATACGGTGCCTCTGTGTAGTGGGGTAATGGTGGCTCTGGGTAGTGGGGTTACGGCGGCTCTAGATGGTGGGGTTACGGCGGTTCTTGGTGGTGGGGTTATGGCAGCTCTAGATGGTGGGGTTAAGACCCCTCTGGGTGGTGGGGTTACGGCGGCTCTGGCTAGTGGGGTTATGACGGCTCTGGCTAGTGGGGTTATGGTGGCTCTGGGTTGTGGGGTTATGACGGCTCTGGGTCGTGGGGTTCCGGTGGCTCTGGGTTGTGGGGTTACGCCGGCTCTGGGTTGTGGGGTTACAGCGGCTCTGGGTCGTGGGGTTACAGTGGCTCTGGGTCGTGGGGTTACGACGGCTCTGGGTAGTGGGGTTCCGGCTGCTCAGTGTCGTGGAGTTACGGCGGCTCTGGGTCTTGGGGTTATGATGGCCCTTGGTCTTGGGGTTACGTCGGCTCTGGGTAGTGGGGTTGCGGTGGCTCTGGGTAGTGGGGTTACGGTGTCTTTGGGTAGTGGGGTTACGGTGGCTCTGGGTAGTGGGGTTAAGGTGGCTCTTGGTAGTGGTGTTACGGTGGCTCTGGGTACTGGGGGTTACAGTGGCTCTTGGTAGTGGGGTAACGTCTGCTCTGGGTGGTGGGGTTACGGCGGCTGTTGGTCGTGGGGTTACGGCTTCTCTGGGTCGTGGGGTTACGGCGGCTGTGCGTCATGGAGTTACGGCGGCTCTGGGTCTTGGGGGTTAAGGCGGCTCTTGGTAGTGGGATTACGGTGGCTCTGGATAGTAGGGTTATGGTTGCTCTGGGTAGTGGGGTTACGGCGGTTCTGGGTGGTGGGGTTATGGCAGCTCTAGATGGTGGAGTTAAGACCCCTCTGGGTGGTGGGGTTACGGCAGCTCTGGCTAGTGGGGTTACAGCGGCTCTGGGTCGTGGGGTTACGACGGCTCTGGGTCTTGGGGTTCCGGCGGCTCTGTGTCGTGGAGTTACGGCGGCTCTGGGTCTTGGGTTTACGGCGGCACTGGGTCTTGGGGTTACGGTGGCTCTGGGTAGTGGGGTTACAGTGACTCTGGGTAGTGGGGTTACGGTGGCTCTGGGTAGTGGGGTTACGGTGGCTCTGGGTAGTGGGGTTACGGTGTCAGGGTAGTGGGGTTATGGTGGCTCTGGATAGTGGGGTTACGTTGACTCTGGGTAATGGGGTTGCGGTGGCTCTGGGTAGTGGGGTTACGGTGTCTTTGGGTAGTGGGGTTACGGTGGCTCTGGGTAGTGGGGTTAAGGTGGCTCTGGGTAGTGTTGTTACGGTGGCTCTGGGTACTGGGGGTAACAGCGGCTCTTTCTAGTGGGGTTTCGTCGGCTCTGGGTGGTGGGGTTACGGCGGCTGTGGGTCGTGGTGTTACGGCGGCTCTGTGTCGTGGGGTTACGGCGGCTGTGCGTCATGGAGTTACGGCGGCTCTGGGTCTTGGGGGTTAAGGCGGCTCTTGGTAGTGGGATTACGGTGGCTCTGGGTAGTAGGGTTATGGTGGCTCTGGGTAGTGGGGTTACGGCGGTTCTGGGTGGTGGGGTTATGGCAGCTCTAGATGGTGGAGTTAAGACCCCTCTGGGTGGTGGGGTTACGGCAGCTCTGGCTAGTGGGGTTACAGCGGCTCTGGGTCGTGGGGTACGACGGCTCTGGGTCGTGGGGTTCCGGCGGCTCTGTGTCGTGGAGTTACGGCGGCTCTTGCTCTTGGGTTTACGGCGGCTCTGGGTCTTGGGGTTACGGTGGCTCTGGGTAGTGGGGTTACAGTGACTCTGGGTAGTGGGGTTACGGTGGCTCTGGGTAGTGGGGTTACGGTGTCTTTGGGTAATGGGGTTACTGTGGCTCTGGGTAGTTGCTCTGGGTAGTGGTGTTACGGTGGCTCTGGGTACTGGGGGTTACAGCGGCTCTTGGTAGTGGGGTTACGTCGGCTCTGGGTGGTGGGGTTACGGCGGCTGTGGGTCGTGGGGTTACGGCGGCTCTTGGTAGTGGGATTATGGTGGCTTTGGGAGTGGGGTTATGGTGGCTCTGGGTAGTGGGGTTATGGTGGCTCTGGGTAGAGCGGTTACAGTGGCTCTGGGTAGTGGGGTTACGGTGGCTCTGGGTAGTGGCGTTACGGTGACTCCTGGTAGTGGGGTTACGGTGGCTCTGGGTAGTGGGGTTACGGTGTCTCTGGGTAGTGGGGTTACGGTGGCTCTGGTAAGTGGGGTTACGGTGGCTCTGGTTAGTGTGGTTATGGTGGCTCTGGGTACTGGGGGTTACAGCGGCTCTTGGTAGTGGGGTTTCGTCGGCTCTGGGTGGTGGGGTTATGACGGCTGTGGGTCGTGGGGTTACGGCAGCTCTGGGTCATGGGGTTACGGTGGCTCTGGGTAGTGGGGTTATGGTGGCTCTGGGTAATGGGGGTTATGATGGCTCTGGGTAGTGGGTTTACGGTGGCTCTGGGTAGTGGGGCTACGGTGATTCTGGTTGCTGGGGTTATTGTGGCTCATGGTAGTGGCGTTACGGATGTTCTGGGTAGTGGGGTTACGGCGGCTCTGGGTAGTGGGGTTACAGCACCTCTTGGTAGTGGAGTTACGGCGGCTCTGGATAGTGGGGTTACTGCGGATCTGGGAGGTGGGGTTACGGTTCCTCTGGGTAGTGGGGTTACGGTTCCTCTGGGTAGTGGGGTTACGGTGGCTCTGGGTAGTGGGATTACGGTGGCTCTGGGTAGTGGGGTTACGGTGGCTGTGTAGTGGGGTTACGGTGGCTCTGGGTCATGAGTTTACGGTGTCTCTGGGTCGTGGGATTACGGTGGCTCTGGGTCGTGGAGTTACATTGGCTCTGGGCAGTGGGATTAAGGTGGCTCTGGGTAGTGGGGTTACGGTGGCTCTGGGTAGTGGGGGTTAAGGAGACTCTGGTGTAGTGGGGTTAAGGTGATTCTGGGTAGTGGGGATACGGTGGCTCTGAGTAGTGGGGTTACGGTGACTCTGGGTAGTGGGGGTTACGGTGGCTATGGGTAGTGGGTTACGACGGCTATGGGTGGTGGGGTTACAGCGGCTCTGGGCAGTGGGGTTACGGTGGCTCTGTGTAGTTTGGTTATGGTGGCTCTAGGTCGTGAGGTTACGGTGGCACTCGGTAGTGGGGTTACGGTGGCTCTGGGTCGTGGGGTTATGGTGGCACTCAGTCGTGGTGTTACGGTGGCTCTGGGTATTGGGCTTACGGGACTCATTTAAGGACTCTTATATTTGGACTTCAGCGATTGTTTTCCAATGTATTGTACACTTTGTTTACAGTTCTTCATGGGATTAAATGTGTATGTTGTGTACAGTTTTCTTTGACTGCCAATAAGTGGTAATTGTGTCTGTCCAGAGGAAAAATGAATCTCTGAGTTTTTATGTGTGTACTTGTCAATAAATCGGAATCTATATGGCACCATTTGTTCCCAATTGTTCTTTATTTGTTTCGCTGCGTAGGTTGAGTTGGTTCTTTTTGGCATGACCAAGAAGTGGTAACTCTGCCTCGCCTCCAGGAACAAGAATCTCAGGGTTGAATCTGAAGTTGGCCCAAAGGGTCTGTTTCTACGCTGGGAATCTTTATGACTCTGTGAAAAGATCTGAGTGGCGGGAAATAATTTTTTTCAGGGAATGCCACAGTAAAGTCTGGAAATTCAAACTGTGTTTAATTGTAATGATTCAGCAAAAATATGAGGAGAATTAGGATCAGTTGTTGGGAGAGAACAGGGAAGCAGAGCTCAAGTCCCCTCCTTTCCTGTCACAAGGAAATACAAGACCATGAGAGAAGGTCCCACGGACATTGAGCCATGTACACGGTGCACAGTCTTTGTTGGGAAGAGTTGGAGCTGAAGCAGGGGCCCTCAGCAAAGCCACATCTGTCCCCATCTTTATAACCATCCTGACTGGGACTGTTGGAACCCTCCTTATTTGCTCAACAGCATTGAACACAGAACATTCCAGCACAGACCGGCCGTTCATTCCACGATGTTGTGCTGACCGACGTAAACCTTCTCCATAACAATCTAAACCCTCCCCACCTTACACCTGTCACCCTTTATTATCCTTACATCCATCTGCCTGTCAAAGAGTCTTCAATGTCCTGGTTGTCCCAGCCTCGATCACCACCCTCGGCAATGCATTCCAGGCAGTACCACTCTCTGTGTGGACAAACGAAAGAGTCAGATCTCTCTCACATTTCCAAGAGTTAAGATTCAATTTATTGCCATGTAATAAAGACAGTGCAACATTACACAAAATTTGTTTTTCGTCTGCTGTAGGGCAGACAGATTTGACATTGGCAGAAATTGCTTGAAGCACCTCTTTACAGTCAGAGAAAGAGAAGCAAATGAGACCTCCCCAGAGTCACTGAGCGTCCGTCAATTTGGCTCCAACCCTCCCATCGCCCCTGTTACCACACAGAATCTAGTCCAAACCATCAGCAGCTTGAGCTCCAGATCTGAGCCCCCATCATGATGAGGAACCCTTCAGGGACCTCGGCCCCCTCTCTCATCCTGCTTCAGATCCCTGGATCCACTTCGGCCAATCTTGAGCCAGTCTCCTGCAGTCCCGTGAATCCCTCAACTGCACTCGTCAGCAGCTCACAGCCTGAGGAGTTTCCTTCCCTCGAATCGCCCCCACCCCCCCCCCCCCCCCCCGCCTGTGGGTTCAACCACAGAACCCCTCTCTGGGCTGCCGCTGTGATCCTGTCCCAGGGGTCACCTCCTCTTCATCTCCTTCTTAAACCGGGTTGGGCTCCCCATTTCCTGGTGCCCTGAGCCAGTCCTCTGCTTCCCCGAAGTCTCTCACCTCTCCTGGCTGCTGCCAATCATAGGCCCTGCTATCCTGGAGGCGGCCCCCACGGCTGCAACATTTTTAAAATAAAACCAGCGTCAGGTCAATTTACAGGTCTTTTAAAGCCTTTCCGGATCCAACAGCATTCAGACTAGATGGTAGGAGCCCACGACGGAGCACTGGGTTTCTGCTCTCCGTGGGTCTGCAGCTCCGCCAGTGCTGCCATGTTCTCCCAGTCCCAGCTCTATGAACAGTCAGGGTACCAAGGCTGTGTGGAGAAGCAGGGGAGTGGGATGGTGGGAGAATGGATCAGTTCATGATGAAATGGTGGAGCGGACTCGATGGTCTGAATGGCCGACCTGCTCCTAGGTCTCATTGTCTCATCTTTTGCAAAGTACAGACATGGTTTTTAAACCAAAACACACAATTTGTAAATCACAGTTTGGGCTTTTTAAATGAAAACTGCCCACATTTCGGCCCTGCAAAGTTGTGGTTTTTGATCCCAAAACACCACACATTTTGTCAAATACAACCTGATCTTTTGGAAAAAAATATTACTGTGCACTTTCCTGCAAAACACAGCACAGGCCCTTTGGCCCTCGATATTGTGCTGACCCATATATTCCAATACAAAACTTTCCCGACCCTGTTTTCTTTATCCATGTGCCTGTCTACGAGTCTCTTAAATCCCCTAATGTTTCAACCTCCACCTCCATTCCAGGCCACCACAACTCTGCTTAAAATAAACTTACCCCTGATGGATCACCGAAATTCCCCTCTCTCCACTGTGGACACACGTCCTCGGGTGTTTGCTATTCCTGCCCTGGGAAACAGGCGTTTGCTGCCCACCCTATCTATGCCTCTCTGAATCTGGGAGACCTCTATTAAGTCTCCTCTGATCCTTCTGCCTCCAAAAAGAAAAGGCCCAGCTTTACTTACCTTGCCTCATCACTTCTTTTCCAATCTGGACAACCTCTTTACAGGAAGGAACAGGTGAATCTTTGGAGAGGCTGCAGAGCAGATGGACCAGGATGTTGTCTGGATTGGAGAATGTGCCTTGTGAGGCAAGGTTCAAAGACCTTGGGCTTCTCCCTTTGAAGTGAAGAATGAGATGGGCCTTGGAAGTCTACAAGATGATGAGGCATAGATCGGGTGGACCACCAGCACCTTCCCCCAGTTTGGGAGAGTAGCAAACACCAGGTAACGTCTGTACACAGTGAGGGGAGGAATGTTTAGGGGAGACATCAGAACCAAACATTGAGAGGAGTGGGTGCCTGGAATGATTGACCTGGGAGGTGGAGGCTGGTACAGTCAGGACATCTAAAAGAGTCTGAGGGTCTTAGGCACATGGATGGAAGAAAGTGAGAGGGTGATGAGGAGATGGCTGCAGTTAAAGAAGACAGCTCACTCCCAAACTCCCCACAGCTGAGTGGGAAACACTTGCTTTCAGATCAGATTCGATACAATTTATTGTCATGTAATCAGACAGAAATGTAATATTACACATCATCAGCGACAATATTACAGCAGCAATCATCGGGCATGAACACCACCCAGAACATGCTCTGTTCTCACTGGCACCATCAGGAAAGAAGTCTCGATGCCACAAGCCTCGCACCACCAGGTTCAGAAAGAGCTGCTCCCCCTCCACCATCAGACTCCTCAACTACAAACTGTCACGTGAATCAAAGCTCGCACAACTGGAGGGGGAATAAATGCTTTGATTAGCTTATAACTATGGGAGGATCTCACAGACATCTTCGGAAGGGTTCTCTGTTTAGGCAGGAAAACAGGGTTAGATGGGGCAGAGCCAGGAGGCCGGGCCAGGTATCAGCGCAACACACTACCAGTGAATCCCAGTTCACTGCATTCACCCCTTCTTGTAGAATTTAGGGTCTGTGAATGAAGACAGAGATCATGGGTTCAGAAGAAAAGTTGAAAAATAAACATTTACAAATTTACAGAATTAAGCGATGCGGGGACCTGTAGATCCTGGTGGAGCACCTTAGCACTGGGGGGGGGGGGGCCTTAGGCTCCTTGGGTCTCCTGGTCCCCTTGTGAGGGAGGAGAGGTGGGCTGGTCCTCTGGCTTAATGGTGGAGGGGGATGCACTTTCCTCCTGATCTGGATCCCCCGAGGCCCTGACTGGGGGCTGTGAGAATGAGCTCCGTGACTTGCAGGGCACCTGAGGCAACAGACCCTTTGATCTGGTGGTTACCAGGGCCTGATGGAGACCGTGTTCTCCCTCCCATCCGGGTATCCACAAAGGCATACGTGGGATTGGTGTGGAGCAGGTTCGCCCTTTCCACCAGGGGGTCGGTTCTTGCTTCTCCTCACGTGCTTCCTGAGAAGGACTGGACCCGGAGTGGTGATCCAGGTTGGGAGTGTTGTTCTCGATGTCGACCTACTTTCCAAATTGAGTAAGAGCTTGTGACGAGTAGTGTTGGTCATGGTACATAGTAGCGACTGGATGGAATGGAGCGCCATAGGGAGGACTTCCTGTTACCCCTCACCAGCAGGTGGCTCGTCACTCATAAAGGATGAATCTAGCTGGGACACCTGAACAGTGCTCTAACAAACCTTTCCCAATTGATCTCCCAAAAACATATCTATATACTCTGTCACACATTGCTGAAGTCCACAATCAGCTCTTTGACGCAGACAGTGGGTGTTATATTGCTTCAGCCAAGATTTCTGTCTCCGTCCTGTGTGCTGACCCATTGACCCTTTTTATACAGTGCACTGCTGTGGTATCATTTGCTAATAAGTGATTGGAAAATGTAATTTCTTAATCAGTCATAGGTGCAAAGAGAATAGAGCAGGAGATGGAATTGGCCACCCTGTGACTCTCCGCTCCTGATTGTGGAGGAGATGAGTTTGCCAATCCGTACTCTTTGGGGTCTGAAGGGAAGGAAATCCAAGTGGTCAAGTCACCTTTATTTATCATTCAAACCATTGCCATTAATATCACAGGAAAGATGAGAGAGGGTTTCTCCAGGAACAAGAAGCATATTGACATAAATCGAAATGAACTATTAAGTCATAAGACAATTTTTTTAAAAACCCACGAAAACAAACCCATGATATACGAGTACACATATGTTCTCGGAATAGAGGAGCCTGATGGCTTGCGGATAAAAGCTGTTACACAATCTGGATGAGTGGGCCCGAACGCTCCTTCCAGATGGAAGAATGGAGACCATTTCCAAGAAGGGTGTGTGAAGTCTTTCACCATATTATTTGCCTTCCACGTGGATCTTGCCTTGTAGATGTCCATCATGGCAGGAAGAGAGACCTCAATGATATTCTCTGCTGATTCCACTATCCTCTGGAGGGTTTTGAGGTCTGAGGTGGTACAGTTTCCAAACCAGAGTGTGATGCAATGGCTCCGAATCCTCTCAATACATCCTCTGTAGGATGTCGTGTGGATGGAGGGTGGGAGATGAACTTTCCTCTGCCTTCAGAGGATGAAGAGATGCTACTGGGCTTTCTCGATAATGGAGCTGGTGTTGAGGACCAGGGGAGATTCTCCACCAAACGCACACCAAGAAACCTGGTCCTTTTCACAACCTCAACGGTGGAGCCGTCAGTGGTCAGTGAACAGAGATCCTTCGGGCCTCCCTGAAGTGGACAACCATCTCTTTGGTTTTATTAACATTCAGATATAGACTGTTGGCTCTGCACTAGTCTGTTAGCAACTGCACCTCAACACTGACTCATCATTCTTGCTGATAAGGCCCACCACGGTCGCATCATCAATGGACTTGAGGATATGGTTTGAGCTGAGTCTAGTTGCACAGCCATGGGTCAGCAGAGTAGACACCAATGGACAAGCCCACAGCCCGGGGGAGGTGGGGAGGGGTGATGATCTGGGAAGTCCTGATTGTGACCCAGAATGCTTGAGATCTCCCCCACAGGATGTCAAGAATCTAACTGCAGAGGGAAGTGTTTAGGTCCAGCAGGTTCAACGTCTCCATCAGGTACTGAGGTCTGATTGGGTTGAAGGCTGAAGTGAAGTCAATGAACAGCATTCCAACAGACCTGTGTTTGCTTCCAGATGGGTGAGGCTAAATGGAGGGAGGTGGTGATGGCATAATCCATAGAGCAGTTTGATCAATATACGAATGGCAGGGGGTCCAGTGAGGGGAGCAACAGGAGGTTGATGTGCCCCATGATGAGACTCTCAAAGCACTTCATGATGGTAGATGTAAATGGAGCAGGGCAACCGTCACTGAGGAAAGAACTGATGACTTCTTCGGCCCAGGGATGATGGTGGCGGCTTTGAAGAAGTAGGAACTGTGCCCCTGTAGAAGCACAAGGTTGACTGGTGCTCTTCCGTCTTCTGTCTGGGGGTGGGCTGTGGTCGTTCGGGCACAGGGGTTGTGACCTGGTTCATGGTGGCCTCGTTCTCTCATCGTCCACCACAACACATCGGCATGGGCTGCGACCGTCCTGGGATTTGAGAAGTCCTTGTCTGCTTGCAGGAACGGGATGTCCTCTGGCATTTGTTCGAGGAAGGCTTACTCAAGCATCAGGCAGGGTCTGTGACCTTCTATCAGTGCAAGCATCTCGTCCATCAAGGCCAATTTTATCAATACAGTCATCTGTTCTAGGAATAGGATAACCATCTGTTTTAGTTACTGAATTAACCTTCCTGTAATCTGTACAAAATCTAATAATTCCATCTGGTTTCGGTACCAGAATACAAGAAAAAAAACCTTCTGAGTTTGAAGGTCTAATAATGTAATTTCTCAACATATATTCCACCTCCTGATCTATGATTTTACTCCTTAATGTATATACTATATAGGTCTGTCCCCCAGGCCATTGAGGTGCATCAGCCTGGCTGCGTGCTGCCGACAGGAGAGTCTAAAGATGCTGAGGAGAAGGGTTTTGAGGGTGATGCACTTGCCCTCCTCAGAGGGATCATGGATCAGATCAGCAACTCTAGCTGCTCTTTCCTTGTTGAGGGCACTCACCATGTGGTAGAACATGGTGGAGTCCGAGGTGATCTGCCGGAGTTGAAGATCCACCTCCACCTGCCTGATCCATGTGCGGGGCCGGTAGGTCCAGAATGGGGGAGCTTCACAGAGAGAGTGCTGATCGCCGAGGAATCCATGTTTTGAGACCAGATGTCATCTGGGCTCTGCAGGTTCACCAATGTAGTGGCCGCTACACACAGAAAACACCACAGGACTTGATGGAATTTCAAGGACAATTGTTTATCTGAATTTGGAGCGCCCCAATTTAAAGCCAACGTGAGTTCTGCCCCACGCAGTGGTGACGTCATTAAGTGGCCCAGGACACAAACTGAGGCCACGAGGCAATAAGCAAGCCCTGACAGCGGTACAAACAGGGCCGGTTCATTCACAGAGATGTGCACCACCACCAAACCTTATTATGAGGATAAGGGGAGTGGAGAACCATCTGTTTCAGGTGTTTGCTGTAGACAGGGTTGAGGAAGTTATCGATCACAAGATTATGGAAACAAAATCTTGTGAGGGTAACCTTAAAGAAACCATGGTTCCTGAGTGCCTATCGAACTCAGCAATTTTGGAAAATTTGGAGGAAAAGTTAGGTCATCTTAAATCACAAGAAACGGATGCAATTGAAGGAATTAATTTTGAAATTTACAAATTTGTTTCCTGATGTGCCAAAAAAAGACATCAGTGATTTATCATGATGTAGATGTGGGAGAAGCAAGTCCCATGAATCAACACCCATATAGTATATACATTAAGGAGTAAAATCATAGATCAGGAGGTGGAATATTACATTATTAATATTAGACCTTCAAATATTAGACCTTCAAATATTAGACCTTCAAATATTAGACCTTCAAACTCAGAAGGTTTTTTTTTCTTGTATTCTGGTACCGAAACCAGATGGAATTATTCGGTTCTGTTCAGATTACAGGAAGGTTAATTCAGTAACTAAAACAGATGCTTATCCTATTCCAAGAACAGATGACTGTATTGATAAAATTGGCAAAGCTAAATTTCTTACTAAGTTGGATTTGTTGAAAGCTTACTGGTGTCTGTCTTTAACTGGGAGAGGAAAGAATATTTCGGCTTTTGTAACTCCATCTGGTTTATATGAGTATAATGTGTTACCTTTTGGCATGAAAAATGCCCCTGCTACATTCCAAAGGATGATTAATTTGGTAATCCAAGGGTTAACTCATACAGATGCTTATATTGACAAAGGGGGTGATGTGGCCATCTTGGGTCTGTCCTCAGGGTGCACTGGGATCTGGTGATATCTGCACACCAGGTAAACCTTGGAGAAAGCCCTCACACCATGCAGGTTGGCCGTAAAGTTCTGGATGTGAGGGATGGGGTAACGGTCAGGAATGGTTGCCTCGTTGAGTCGTCGACAGTCTCCGCAAGGACGCCAGCCGCCGGAGACTCACTAACCTGACAGGTTGACACTGTGGAATCCTTGATGAAATTGAAACTTAAATGCGAATTTCCTTAACTACTTTCTGGTTTCTGGTTGAAAAGTACATATTTCAACTTCTTTAACTGTTTTACATGTGCTATTAATATTTAAACATGACAGTTCATAGATGTCAAAACAATGTTTAATCAATTCCCAAAAAAGCATTTATTTTAATGTTTGTAGTTTCATTATAGCATTTATATTAGGCTTTTTTAAAATGGAAATGTGGATGTGAATTTCCTGATGTACATTTGTTTTCTTGAAGAAAAATCATTTTACATGTGTTGTTAATTTATACACAACACAGTTCATAGCTTGTGAAAACAAAGATTAAACATTTCCCAAAATGCCATTTATTTTAGTGTTTGTAGTTCCTTTCCATTTTAACATCCCAATTTTATACTCTGAGACTCAAGAACTTTACAGGTTGACACTGTGGAGTTCACTTCCATAAAAATGTCACACCTTGAAACTCATTCACATCACCAGGTCACACTGTGAAAATTACTCACATCCCAAGTTTACACTGTGGGACGCACTCACATAACATTTACAATGTGGGATTCACTAAGTCAACAAGATTATACTGTGCAAATCTCTCACATACCAAGTTTACACTGTGGGACTCACTCACATAACATTTACAATGTGGGATTCACTAAGTCAACAAGATTATACTGTGCAAATCTCTCACATAACAAGTTTACACTGTGGGACTCATTCACATTACATTTACAATGTGGGATTCATAAAGAAGACATGATTACACTGTGGGACTCACTAACATAAAGTTTACAATATGGGATTCACAAAGAAAACATGATTATTCTTTGGAACTCACTCACATCACAAGGTTACACTGTGGAACTCACTAACAAAACATTTTCAATGTCGAACTCCAATGAGAAAACAAGGTCAAAAGGTGGGACTCACTCACTTACAAGGTTAGACGGCGGGTAAAAATCACATCACATGTTCATTCTGATGAATTCATTCAAATAACAAAGTTACATTGTGGAATCCCCCTCAATAAGAAAGATAAACTGGAAGAGTCATGTAATGGAGTAGGGGCCGGTAGGAGAATACCAGCCCTCTCCAGAAAAAAAGGAAATAAGTGAAGAAAAAGCAAAGCCCCTGTCTTGGGTAAACTTATACCTCTCATTTTGTTCATTTTAGATTGGTCACAGTGTTTGAGCCACCGAAAGAAAATAGACAAACACACACCGAGAACAGTTCAGTTTATACAAATGTTTATTACTAATTCAAAAGCTGATTTCACACTACAATATGCAAGCCCTTCCCAACTATACTTATCAATGCCTGGGCTGGTCCCAAATGCCGAAGCGAGGCTACAACTGCACACTTGTAGTAGGTTGTCAGGGCGCCGGTAGCAGCTTCTCCACCTCCCCCGACCGGGACGTTGCTTGGACTCAGGCTGTTCTTCCTTCTTGACAAGGGGTGTTCCCACCCCTCGGAGAGTCTAAACTTAAGCAGCAGGACCACAGGCTTATATACCCCAAAAACAATTAATCATGCGCCTCCTCCTTCTAACATTTGTCAGTCAAAATCAAAACTGAACATTATATTCTACAATTTAGAAGATTAATTATTATGGAACCAGGATGTTATGATTTCCTCGTTTATCTCGTAGATAAAAAGACTTATTAAAACTTCTCGAGCAAGACAGGTTGTGACCAATTCGTCAATTTCAGAGTGTTGCATTTGACAACTGCTTTCCCTGGGCCTCACAGTGGAATTCCATTTCAAAGTCTATCTTCAGATAAATCCCCATGGCTGAGTTTAATTACATTTGCTAGTTCTGAAAGTAAGGTGACCTGCATGTGGACCCAGTGTCGTCAGTTCCATATAAGCAAAAAGCATCTGTGTACATGGTTTTAGTCCTCCATTACAGCTCCAGACACACAAATCATAACAAATAAAAAATAAAGGTTTGGAGAAAATGGCTCCTCAGAAAGAAAAGCCAAAACAACAGGAAGAAAAGAATAAAGACGCCAGAAGAGAAAGTGAAGGCCTTACCTGCACGAAAAAGCAGGGACCCGCCGTGGAAAGAGGAGCCCGCTCCCCGAGGTGAGTGGAGACCCCGCAGGGTCGTGACCCACCAACTGTGGGACTGCAAAAATGGCTCACGGAGCCAAATAGGGGTGCACCACTGCGGATGCACGAAGAATCGTGCATGCGCGATGTGCATGACAAGGAGAATACTGACGGGAGGGGGACCAGCTGTGGAGTTAAACTCCACAGCACCAACAGCTGTGAGATGCCCGACAGCAGGGCTCCCAGTCGGAAGATAAAGAAAGCAAATGGAAAGGGAGGGATCTGAAAGAAAAAAGGAAGCAAGAGACACAACAGATAAACAGCCCAGAAGAAGAGGACCAACATCAAGAAACCATGGAAAAAAACCCAACAAACTGAGACAAGCAGCTCATCCAGAAAGTCCAAAGAGATACAGATACAAGGAAGAGAAATAGAAGACACAAACCCAAGAGCAGACACAGAAGAAGAAGAAGGAGAACACCAAGCTCTGCACAGAGGAATAGGAGGTAAAATGAATGGAGAGTACATAAAGAAAAATTATTTTTCAAGAACAAATGAAAGCATTAAAAGAATGGCTGACACTAGAATTTAGTGAAATGAAAAGTACAGAAGAAAAAGTGAGTAGAATAGAGCTGGTCATAACAGATGTAGGGAAAGGATCAGATAATGTGGAAGAACGTGTAATGGTGGTAAAAATGGAAGTGAACAACCTAAAAAGAAAATTGGAAGAAAGTGACAAAAAAGTTAAAGAAACACAGGAGTTGTTAGCCCAGAAGTTGGATATAATGGAAAACTATAGTAGGTGAAACAATATAAAGATAGTGGGCCTTAAGGAAGATGAAGGTGGCAAAGATATGAAAGAATTTATAAAAGAATGGATCCCAAAGGTCCTGGGAATGCCAGAAATGCAGGAAGGAATGGAAATAGAAAGCACACACAGAACATTAGCCCCGAAACCACAGTCACAACAAAAAACAAGATCCGTTTTAGTAAAATTCCTGAGATACATGACAAGAGAAAATATATTGAAGAAGGCAATGAATAAAATTAGAGAAGACTAAAAACCACTGGAATACAAAGGTCAATTTTTTTTCTACCCACACATAAGTTTGGAGCTCCTAAAGAAGAGGAAGGAGTTTAATGCAGCAAAATCGATCCTATGGTAGAAAGGCTTTAAATTTATGTTAAGATATCCAGCGGTGCTTAAAATAGTTACCCGGGGCAGCAAAATGGACTGTTCTCGGATCCGGAGAATGCACGAGAATTTGCAGAACACCAGCAAGACAGATAGAAAGATGAAGAGATGTAACAAGAACAAAGAATGACGGTAAACTATATATGAAGATGTAAAAATAATGTATAAATAAGAACTAAAGGAGGGAAGAAAAGGGAAGTCAGGGAGTAGGGGGAAAGAAAAGAGGAGGAGTTAACAAATAAATAAATAAAACATAAAAAGAAAAAGAGAAGAAACGAGTAGGAGCTTTGTTATAATGTGAAGATAAAAGTCTTTTCTGGAGGGGGTTGGGTGGGAGAGAATAACAGTTACTGCGAAATCAGTTGACACTTGCGAACGGGTTCGCAGTCCGAATGGAGAGGGAAGTTGTGGTTGCCCAGCAAGGGACAAGGGGTGACTCAGAGATGGTGGACAGTTGGGTTTAAGGGAATTATAGATGTGGGAATGGTGGAAATATTTTATGTTTTAGAAGTGTTGTCATTCAGTGCATTCAAAAAAAGAAAACTGAGAAATGGAAATGGGGAAAAGGTGGTGGTGAGGAGGCGGAAATGAGATGTAAACAAAGTATTAGATGGCTATGTTGAACTATATGACTATAAATATTAATGGAATACATAACCAAATCAAAAGGAAGAGGATATTAAATTTACTGAAAAAATAGATATAGCATTCGTGCAGGAAACACATCTAACTGAAGTGGAACAGAAGAGATGAAGGAGAGAGTGGGTAGGACATGTAACAGCACCATCATATTAATTCAAAAGCCAGAGGTGTAGCTATATTAATCAATAAAAATGTACCAATCAAAATAGAAGAGGAAATGATAGATCCAGCAGGGAGATATTTAATGATAAAATGTCAGATATATTCAGAACTCTGGAATTTGGTCAATATCTATGCACCTAATGAAGAGGATCAAAAGTTTATGCAAAATATTTTTTTGAAGATTGTAAAAACACAGGGGAATATATTGATAGGAGGGGACTTTAACCTTAATTTGGATTCAAAGATGGATAAAACTGGACAAAAGACTAGCAGAAAGTACAAAGTAGCCAAATTTATGGTTAAATCAATGCAGGAAATGCAACTTTTGGATCTATGGAGGAAGCAACACCCAAAGGAGAAGGAATACTCATATTATTCGAGTAGACATAAAACATACTCAAGGATTGACCTGTTCCTGTTGTCAGCCCATATCCAAGGGAGAGTTAGGATAATGGAATATAAAGCTAGATTGTTATCTGAACGCTCACCCCTGTTATTAGCATTAGAACTGGAGGACATCCCAACAAGAACATATAGATGGAGATTAAACTCCATGCTACTTAAAAGACAGGGTTTTAGAGAATTTATTGAGCGCCAAATTAAAATGTACTTTGAAATAAATATGGAATCAGTGAAAGACAAATTTATATTATGGGATGCAATGAAAGCCTTCATCAGAGAGCAGATAATAAGTTATGTAACTAAGATGAAAAAGGACTACAATCGGGAAATAGAACAGCTGGAAAGGGAAATAGTAAGTACAGAAAAAGATCTAGCATCAAGGGGAGATACAACAAAAAGAAGAGAATTGCCAGACAAAAAAAAATATGAAACACTACAAATGTATAAGGTGGAGAAGAACATAATGAAAATAAAGCAGAAGTATTACGAGTGAGGAGAAAAAATGCACAAAATACTAGCTTGGCAGCTTAAAACAGAACAAGCTAAAAGAACGGTTTTGGCATCAAGGAAAAAAGACAAAAAAAATTACATAAAACCCAACAGAGATCAATGAAAACTTTAAGGAATTCTAGGAGGAATTATACTGAACTGAGATTGAAGGGAAAGAAGACAAAATAGATGAGTTTCTCGCTAAAATTGAACTACCAAAATTGCAAGAAGAGGAAAACAATCATAGCTCAAAAAACAATTTGAAAAGATGAATTAACTATTTCCATGCACCCTCCCCCTTAACGTCTATTTTTCTAAATCCACTCCATGATCGAAACATCTCCACTTAACCCAACCCACATTTCTTCTCCCATTCAAAGCACTCAGTAATACACCAAGGCAGTAAAATAAAATCTCAATGCTGGAAATACTCAGCAGGTCATCTACTGGAAAAATAATCGGAGTTAAAAACTTCAGGTTGATAACCTTTCACTGGGATTCAGAAAGATGATCAAATAAACCTGATTCTATTTGCTGTGAAAAAGAAGAGGGCAAATAACAAAATGAATAGATGGGATGAAAAGCCCGAGCAGCAGAAATGGCAGTGGTGCTGGATGAGTGGAGTCGACTGGTTGATCAGCACCTCTGTCTGGATGGAGGGGGAAAGGATAAACAAGACAAACATGATGCCGTCACTGTGAGGTACAATACGACAGCTGCAGAGAATCTGAAATGAAGGAATGGTGAAAATACTTGTTTTTGGATCAATGTGACAAAATTTGACCTGACAAAAGAAAACAAAATTGCGTTGCACTGCCAGAACTCTCTTGATCAAGGGACACAATAAAATAGTCCAGAAGCCAACATTATAAAATTGAACAGCCAAGTTATGCAAATTGGCAGGAAGAGATAAAACAGAGTTACATAATTCCATGAAAGTGGTGTCACAGGAGGGAGTCACGTGATGGAGTAGAGACTGGTCAGGGAATTCCAGCCCTCTCCGGAAAAGTTGAAAAAAAACACACAAAACACAACGGTACAAGAATAAAAATTAAAACAAAGTAAAAGTAAAGGTGAGAAGAAAATGGCAGCGAAGAGAGAAAAGTCGAAAGCAACGGGAAGAAGAGAAGATGAAAGAACGTCGGAAGAAGAAGGTGAAGGCCTTACCTGTCCGAGGAGGCCCGCCGCGGAGAGAGAAGTCCGCTCCCTAAGGTCGGTGGAAGTCCCAAGCTCGGGACTACAAAAATGGCTCGCGGAGCCGAGTAAAACTGCGCAACCGCACATGCGCGATGCGCATGAAAAAAAAAACACACTGACAGGAGGGGGGAACAGCTGCGGAGTCGATCTCCACAGCTGAGAGTGACAGCTGCAACACAGCAACAGGAAGAGAACATAGAAAATAACAACAACATGAAAGAAGAGAGCAAAAAGAAAACAAGGAAACAATAGATGGCCAACCCAGAGGAAGAAGAAGAAGAACAAAGAGAAATGGAAGAAGAAGGGAAAGGCAGGACAATGGATATATCTTTTTTTAAAGAATATATGGAATCAGTGAAAGAATGGCAATTACAAGAATTTAATGAGATAAAAAGAAGAATTAAGAGTGCAGAAGAAAAAATGAATAAAATAGAAATGGTCATATCAGAGATAGGAAAAAGAGTGGAAAATGTGGAAGAACGAGAAATAATCGTAGAAATGGAAGTAGAGGACAAAAGATAAATTAGAAGAATCTAATAAAAAAGTTAAAGAGGCACATGAGCTGTTAGCTCAGAAGATAGATATAATGGAAAACTATAATAGAAGAAATAATATAAAGATAGTGGGCCTTAAGGAAGATGAAGAAGGCAAGAATATGAGAGAATTTATAAAAGATTGGATCCCCAGGGTCCTAGGACGACCAGAATTACAGGAAGAAATGGAAATAGAGAGGGCACATAGAACACTAGCCCCGAAACCACAACCGCAGCAAAAACCAAGATCCATTTTAGTAAAATTCTTAAGATATACAACAAGAGAAAATATATTGGAGAAAGCAATGAAGAAAATAAGAGAAGACAAAAAGCCACTGGAATACAAAGGTCAATTTTTTTTTTCTATCCAGACATAAGTTTTGAACTCCTGAAGAAGAGGAAGGAGTTCAATACAGCAAAAACGATCCTATGGAAAAAAGGATATAAATTTATGTTAAAGTACCCAGAGGTACTTGAAATAGTTATTCCAGGGCAACAAAACAGACTATTCTCGGATCCAGAGGAAGCAAGGAAATTTGCAGAACAACTACAAAACAAGCAGAGAGATGAAGACATATAATGAGAGTAAAAATGACCACGAACTATATGTATGTGTGTATATGGGTATATATAGATATATATATATATCTATATATATATATAGATATATATATATATAGATATATATATATATATATATATATATATATATACATATAGATGTGTATGTATATATGTGTATACATGAATGTATCCGTATTTAGAGGAAAATATATAGTATAGATAAGAATTAATAAGGGAATGAAAGGGAATAGAGGGAATAACGAGGGAATTAAAAGAGTGACTTTTGATATATATGAAAATTGAAATCTTCTCGGGAAGGGGTTGGGTGGAGAGGAGTTACGGTCACTGCAAAATCAGTTGACGCTTTCGAGTGAATTCGCAAATCCAAATGGACAGGGGAGACGTGGTTGCCTGACAAGGAATAAAGGGCAACTCAGGAGGGGGAGGGGAGAATGGGGTTAAAGAAGTTTTAAATAGCAGAATAAGGAAAATGTTTGATGTTTTAGAAATGTTGTCTTATAAAGTGTTCAAAACAAGAAAGCAGAAATGGATAAGAAAGAAAGGTGATGATGAGGAAACGGAAAGGGAAGATAAACAATGTATGAAATGGCTACGTTGAACTATATGACTTGAAATATTAGCGGAATATATAACCAAATCAAAAGGAAGAAACTGCTAAATTTACTGAAAAAAGAAAAAAATTGATATAGCATTTGTGCAAGAAACACATTTAACTGAATTGGAGCACAAGAAATTAAAGAGAGATTGGGTAGGACATGTAACAGCAGCATCGTATAATTCAAAAGCTAGAGGAGTAGCTATATTAATCAGTAAAAATGTACCAATTAAAATAGAAGAGGAAATAATAGATCCAGCAGGGAGATGTGTAATGATAAAATGTTAGATATATTCGGAGTTTTGGAATCTACCCAATGTATATTCACCTAACGAAGAAGATCAAAAGATTATGCAAGATATTTTTTTGAAGATAGCAGACACGCAAGGGAACATACTAATAGAAGGGGATTTCAACCTGAATTTGGATTCAAACGTGGATAAAACTGGGAAAAAAATTAACAGTAAGAACAAAGTAACCAAATTTATAACTAAATAGATGCATGAAATGCAACTTTTGGATATATGGAGGAAACAACACCCAAAGGAAAAGGAATATTCACTGTCTTGCACTTTGAGAGGACTTGTAGTAGTGTTGCAATGAGGGATTCTGGGGTGCAAGTGCGAGCTCCTTGAAAGTGGCAATGTGGATAGTTTTCTCTGGAGCTTTGGAGGCTGAGAGATGACATGTTGAAATTTATCCAATTATTGTAGTCCTGGAGAAGGTCGATTTCTTCTTCCCCCCCCCCCCCCCACCCCGTGGGAAATGTAAAAGTACTACGATGCCTATATTGAACATGAGAGGGGAAAAGAAGAGAAGTGAGGGAGGTTTTTGCACAGTGCGGTGGGGGTCTGGCCAACGCTACCAGGATAGCGGTGAAATCACCATGATTTAAGAGGCATTTGATTGGGCACATGAACAAGAGGGAATGGGTGATGTGTATGGACCATGTGCTGACAGATGGGATTAATTTAAATGAGTATCATGGTCACCACAGACATTGTTCACCAAATTGCCTATTCCTGGACTGCTCTGTTGGGTGATGATTCATCTCTTTTCAAGGATTGTTGCCCATGGGCAGTAAACTTTTCACAGAAGTCTATCTCCAATGAATGTATTTAGAACATTTCCATGAGTTAATTCCCTGTAGAAACACCAGTTTATCATTCAAGCTGTGTAGCCACAGCAATAATGCAACATTTGAAGGCCATCATTACTGAATCCATTTTAATCAGCCTTCACCTTGTACAATGTTCAGTTGAGACAACAAAATCAAAATGCAACTTTTAACCTCTAGGAAAGATTAGTAATCTTCTGTACCACAGAATTATTACTGAAAAAATATTTGGAAAATTTTGTGAATTCTACTTGCAAAGAGGGGATGAAGAGGAGCCACAATGAGATTTAAAAAAATTAAATCCAGAACATTTATTTGAAGATGTTTATCACAAAGAACATGTTCAGGTTCAGTAATGATCAATTCTAGAATGGCATGTGGCCATAATAAAAGGAATGCAGGATAGATATATTGCAAGGAAAAAGAAACTAATGATTTGGATTGTGGTTTAAATGGTTTTGTGGCGAAATTTGCAGAGGTCACCAAGATAGGGGACAGAGTAGGAAGTGTAGAAACCGTAAAGTTGCAGAAGGATATAAACAGATTAGGAAACTGGGCAAAATGATGGCAGATGAGATTTAACACCGAGAAATGTACAGTTGTACATTTTGGCAGTGGAAATAAACTATTTGGATGGGATGAAAATTCAGACCTTGGATGTGCAAAGGGACCTGGGTGTCCTTGTGCAAGGAAACCTAAAAGTTAATGACCAGGTGAAATTGGTAGTGAAGAATTCATTGGAGTACAGGAAATTAAAGAAGTTATCTCACTGAGGCATTTTGTATCTTGAAAGGTTTAGATAGGGTGGATGCGGGTAAGATGGTTCCCTTGGTGGGTGAATTGAGGACAAGAAAATTAGAGGTTATCCATATAAAACAGAGATTAGGAAGAACTTCTTTAGCCAGTGGGTCATGGATCTGTGGAACCGCTGCCGCATACAGCAGTGGAAGCCAGATCACTGGGCATATTTAAACAAGAAATAGACAACTATCTCATTAGTAAGGGCATTCAGGGATATGGGAAAAGTCCGGAAATTGAAAGGAGTGCAGAGTGGTTTCGTGTCGGTTTAAGGAGCAGAATCGACGGGACTTGTGGCCTGGTTCTGTCCTTTGTCTTGAGATCTTGTTCTCATTTGAGAGAGTTTATTGAAGGCAACTAAGAAAAATGGAAAAAATTCTTGGCAGTTGTTAAGAGTAGGTTATTAGTTTGACATCTCTATGTAAAACTCCAAAACTATCTGTCACTTTGGAGCGGTGCCTGTCCCTCCAACCCATGAGGAACATAGACTTTCTAATATGTCATGTGTTCTTTCAGTGACAAATGATTCTCTTATTCAAACATGGCCAGAGGTCACTCACATTTCATTTCAGCTTCACAATCGTTTTGGGTGGGTTTTCAGTTGTAAATGTGGCAAATTCCTTTTTGGGAGTGGATTTCTTGTCACATTTTTCAGTGATGTATTTGGAAAAAAATGCTGTTGTGTGGACTGCAGCTCTTGAATGCAAGTGAGCTGCATTTGTTGTCCTACCAATGCCATCTGCTGCCTGACAAGCCTTCAACCTGGCTCCTGCCCTTTCCAAGCCTTGCTCAAGGGTTTTTCTCACCTTGTGACCCCATCATAATGGTGTACAGACATCCAATAAGCCACCATTTAAAGGCAGGGTCCATAAGACGCAGGCTTGTAAAACCCCCGGATTATCTTAAAATCGCAAGATTGGATTGGCAAGAATTGGGCGTAGCCCACAGATCTGACAGCTGCTGGTCTTCAAGGTTGTATATGGTTCTGAAAAAAACTAGGGATTGGCGGCCTTGCAGAGATAATTGTGCCCTGAACAATTCCACCGTGCCTGACTGATACAATATTTCAAATTTACAAGACTTCTCAGCCAACCTCCACGGCAAATATGCATTTGTCAAAATAGATCTAGTACATGCTTACTATTAGATTCCATTTGAGTCTTTGGATGTCACAAAGACAGCAGTGATGCTCCCATTCGGCATGTTTGAGTTTCTGAGAATACCATTCGGTCTATGGAATGCAGCTCAGACATTCCAGCAGTTCATGGACCACGAACTCACTGGCCTTGGATTTTTTAGTACTTAAGTTCATCCAGGAGATTCTGGTTGTAAGTGTGGATGAAAAGGAGCACAAGAGCCACCTTATCTCATTGTTTCCGAGGCTTGAGGAATGTGGTACCGTGATCAATCCCTGGAAAGTGTTTCTGGTGTTTCTGATCTTGTATGTTTTGGAGCTAGAGTTATGCAACATGGTATTTTGCCTGATGAATGGAAAGTGCATGGAATTTGATAATTTCCTCCCCCCGTTAGGAACGTTTGGCCAGTTGTGATGGTTTTTAGGTACGAGGAATTTTATTGTTGTTCCCTGGTGAATACCGCAGCATCTCTATTACCTCTTGCTGAACGACTCAAAGGATATGATGTCTGCTTCAAAAAGACATTAACTTTGGGAGATGATGCTGTGTTAGCTTTCCATGATGTGAACACTGTTCTTACAAATGCTACTAAGCTTGTACATCAAATGCCCAAGGCCTTGCTCTCTTACCACAGATGCATCTGTCAGTGCTGTGGGGAGCAGTGTTCGAACAACGAGTCTGTGGGCAATTAGAGCCTCTGGCATTTTTTTTTCAGCCAAACGTTCACCGGCTCAGGCAAAGTATCCTACAATTGGGCAAGAACTCTTAGCTATCTATCTCGCAGTGAAACATTTCAGTTTAAAAAAATTTATATTTATAATTTTGTATACAGTTCAATATAATAGAATCATGGGGGCGTGGCAAGATGGCGTAGGGAACAGACGTGCCTTCCAGATCTCTCTTGACTCTGATTTATTGTTTTGTCTTTAAGTGCCCGTTAACGTTCTTTTAAAAGTTTATAAATAATAAGAGGTGTTGGATTAGTGCCTAATGGTTTATCTGCAAAAAAAAAGGTAAAAGAAAATATCAACAGACTGTTAAAAAACTACATTTTCCGAAATTGTCTGAGCCTACATGTTTATAAGAAGCCAGGACTCAGCATAGAATGGATCCAGAGGAGGACGTGCAGAGTTCGGCATTGAAGCTTCGTTTTAAGCCGGTGAGGCTCTCTGAAGGTCGCACTCAACAGCTTTCAGAACAAGGGGCGGGACGGGTGCCAATGTTTCGCACGGTGGTCACTGCAGGTGTTGTTACTGAGACTTGGACAGTTGAATCAGCTGGGGCGCCACCAGCTGGAGAGTTAAAGAGCTGTCATTCGACTGCTACAGTGGTGGCGCTGCAAAATGCATCTTCAATTACAACGGTTTTTCCAGACATCGATACAGTGAAGATGATTAAAGAGATTTGGCTTAAAGATAACCCTGATCTTCAGTCTCCTGGCATTGCTGGGGGGACTTTGAGAGGGATTTTTATACAAAGTCAAACTGCTAGAAAAGATACTAAATTAAGGGAAGGGACAGAAGATCCCGTGGTCTCTAAGGAACAGCAAGACCCCATTATGCCTGAATCTACTTCTGTTGAAATGTCTGTTAAGGATCTTGAAGATAAGATATATTCTGTATCGAGTCACTTAGCTAATTTTGTGAACCTGTTTATTTCCAAGATTAATGCGATGGCGGAAGTCATTAATGGAGCTTTTAAGCTTGAAACCATTGAAAGATTTGAAATGGGTGATCAAGGTTTAGTCGATGCACAGGATCAAATGCAAGATGAAAATAGAATAATTGAAACATTGCAGATCCAAAATAAAAATTTAGCAAAAAAGGTTGATTATTTGGAGAATCAATCTAGACGGAACAACGTGAAAATTGTTGGTTTGCCAGAAGGCATAGAAGGACCAGATCCAAGAAAAAAATTTACTGAATGGATTCCACGAGTGTTAGGACAGGATAAATTCCCTGAAGGTTTAATACTGGAACGTGCTTATAGAGTTTTAAGAAGAAATTCTTTTTCAGGAGAGAATCCAAGATCTATTTTGATCCGTTGTTTAAACTATTGTGACAGAGAGACAATTTTACGTACGGCTATTAGAAATGCCCAGCAAAATAGATCTCCTTTGATGGTTCAGAATAATCCTGTTTTCTTCTATCAAGATTTGAGTCAAGAAATTATGTTTCAATGACGCAAATTTAATTCTGTGAAAGAACGGTTGTGGAAAAAAAAGACATAAGGGAACATTCAGGTATTCTGCAGTACTGAAGATTTTTTAGGATGGAAATTAGCCAAAGTTCTTTGACAATCCTAAAGAGGTTATGGACTTTGCTCAGTCTCTACCAATCATGCAGTTTCAGGAACGATGTAGTCCTTTCTCCAAAGAGAATAGAGATGTAAGGTGGGATCCGGTTTTTTAAAAGAAATGGAAGCAATGGTGACCGAAGTGGTAACGTTGATTTAAAAAAATAAAGAGTTTAAATAATGATGATAGTTTAATGAAATGGGAGTTGGGAGAGGGAACTGGGTGGGCACTAGTTTCCAGAAGTCATCAGCTACCTGTGAGTTATCTCACACCCAATATTTTGGGGGAGTTACCGCTTTGGGCGGTTTAAATAGGAGGGGGTAGTTGTGACCTCCGACCTGTTTTTTTTTCTTTTTAATTTTTGGGTTAAGAAGTGAAGGTTTTTTTTATTATTATTATTTTTTAAATAAATATTTTTTTTAACTCTTTTTGTTTTCTGATTGTAATTGAGAGGGAATTAGGAGGTTTTTTTTCTCTCTCCTTTTTTTTCTCTTTTTTTTTGGGGGGGGTTTCTCTTTTTTCTTTCTTTTTTAAGAGGATGATGTCACAGAAGATAATAAGTCAAAAATTGAGGATGTTGAATTCGATGATGAGGAAGATGAGGGGAAAGATGATAAGAAAAAAAAGAGGAAAATTAAGTACAAATACATTGAGGGAGAAGAGTTTAATAAAATTAAGTTAATTTCGATAGAGAATTTTGAAGATGTTATAAATGAAGAATATGGAGAATTTTATAAGAGTTTGAACTTTTTTCTTTTTTTTTCTTTTTTATATAAGGGGAGGGGAAGGGAATAAAAAGTTTATTTGATTGTTTTTCTAAGGGATGTTTTTGTTCTCTCGATGAATTATAAGGGAAACTTGGTATTAATGGAAATTCTGCATTTATGTATTATTAATTATGATTTTTTTGAATAACGGATATGTGGTTGATATATGATTTTAATATTTGAACTTAGTTTTAAAGTGGATTTCATTTGTTAAATACATGAATTATGTTTGATTTAAATATATGTTTAAGGGTATTATTTTAGTATTGATTTTTTTTTGTTGTTAGTAATTTTTTGTTGGTAAGTTTTATCCTTTTTTTGTAAGTGGGGTTTTTTCTATTTTATTTACAATATTGTTAATTAATTCTTCACTCTTTATTTTGGGGGGGAGGGTAGGACTAATTTTAAATTAGATGATTAATGTTGTGTTATAATTATTGGGGGGGTTAATTTGTCTCGTTTAATGATGTAGTATTCTAATTTTTATTATCTTATTTTTTATTATTTCTTTAAATGTAATTTTTATTTTATTCATGTCATAAAATTTTAAATAAAGTTTTAAAAAAAAGAAATAGAAGATCTGGAAACAAATTTGGAAATTGGAAAAGGTGTTCCAACAGTCTGGTTCCAAAGAATTCACACACTTAATAATGAAACAAATCAAATACAAATACATGTGGCATAGTTAAAAGAAAGAAGAAAGAAATCCCCCCATAGACCACCCCCATCGCCCCCTCCATCCCCTTGCTAAAAGGAAAAGAAGAAAAATGAGTACAAGGGACCACCAATGGGAGCACTGATTACTTTAATGTCCTTTTTCATAAACTGAGGCCTAAAGGAGAAATGGAATATTCACACCCACCCTTTGTAAATGTGGGCTCCACATTCTTCCATAATATATGGTTGTTGCCTCGCGCTAACCGGGATGCAACCCAGTACACAAGATGGCTGACAAACCCGGTGACTGCGAAGATCGCGCGAAAACCAACAAACTTCATCCCAAGTGACATCCTGCACGGCGGCAAGCAATGAGCAATGGCGGAAACACCCAACAATCCTAGGCCAGTGCTGCCGTCTCGTAAGTCCTGTCGTCAGCAGCGGGAGAGTATACAAGAGATTCCAGTTCAACAAACCAGTCTTCGACTTTGACTTCTTGGGTGTGTATCGTTCATTCCACACTTCACGGTAAGTGTGCTGGATATCGGTGTGAAGGAAGAGACTTTCACCATTGAACACCTCAAGCCACCACATCTGGACATTAGCAAACTGGTCTCCACTCAGCCCCCACAACGCAGATATAGGTGACCGAAAGCAGCGAACAGTGCTCCAATCACTGGTTCTGGGGTGGTGGGGGGGGGGAATCATGTTAACTGGGATGCCACCCTGTACACAAGATGGCCGATGAACGTGGTGACCGCGCAGAGTCAACGGGGACCAACAACTTTCGTCCCAGGGGCGAACCCACACAGCAGGAATCAACAAAGATGGGAACACTGACCAATTGGAGGCTGGCACGGCTGTGACATCACTCCAATTGACAGCAGCAGGGAGACAATAGAAGTAGAGCTGCCAGTGTAATAAAGGAGTCTTTGACTTTGATTTCTTGACTGTGTGTCCTTCTTTCCACACTTCACAGTAGCGCGCATGCTCCAATTACACATCAAATGGTCTTCCTCATTTACATCGGGAGTCACTTGTATGGTTTCCTCACCTAAAGCGTGAGAAGTGCAGCAAAGATCATCAGACTTGTTTCTGGTTTGTTTTAAGCGGGTGATAGGAGGAAAGTTTGAATATGGATCTCTTTGTCGTTGGGAACGAGGGAGATGACCTGACAATATTATGAGAGGACACGGCAGCACGGATTGAGAGAGGATAATGCAAAGAAGCCGAACACCAAGTGTCACAATTTCCCAATAACCGATCGGCTGCTTGGACTTGAAGAAATGTCTTCAGTGAAAATGTAATATCCTTGGAATTCTCTCCCCTGTTGAAGGTTCATTTGAAATTGGGATCCATGGACTTGTGATGAGTTTATTGCCGTACCCATTCGTAGCGGGATAATATGCATCAAACTTAGATGCAGATACTTTGAAAAAAGTAACAGGCATTAAATTGTAAGTGGTAATAAATATGAAGGAAAGATTGATAATCAATAGTCTCCCTTGCAGTTCGGGTACAATGTATTACTTGAGATCAGAGGAATCTTGGAGCAAGGACAAAGTGATCCTGTTTCCCAAGGATTTGATTGAGTTGTTGGGGTAGTTGTAAGTTGACAGGCCGAATGGTCTGCTGCTCCTTCCACTGGCTCTGCTTTCAGTCTTGCGATGCTGATTGGGTGCACCTGTGTGTTCGCTCGCTCGCTGATTGGTTGCATTAAATGTGCGAGCCAATGGGTTGATTCGGTGAGGCCGCTATTGGTTTGGACGCTGAAGTCGGGTTGGATTGATGGGCGGGTTCGCGGGCTGATTGGCTGTTGCTGTGAGGAGGTGGGATGTTGGCGGCGGCCTCGCCTGCTCGGAGTCCGTTGCGTCGCCGCGAGAGCAAAATGGAAAAAGTTAGTGGCGGCGCCGGGACCTTCCTCAGCCACGCAGTCCAGCAGCCCGCCAGGCCCCAGATCCGAGGCGTCGGTGCAGGGCCTGATAGCGCCGACAGGGCAAGGCCGGGGGATGCTCAGAGGGAGGGGGCGGGCGGGGGGGAGATAAGAAGGAGATTGGCGCATGCGTGGTGGGTTCGCGACTTGGTGTTCGGTTCGCACATGTGCGGCTGATACACATGTGCCAACGGACGGCCAACGAGCGAACCTTTTGCGCAAGGGCCAACCAAGGACTCGCGCATGCGCATTGAAATTAAGATGGCTGCCCCCAGCCCATGGACCCCCAGACACTGAGTCACAAAGTCAATCCGCACATTTTGGGTCTGACGAGTCCTGTGTCTCTGTTCTCGTTTGTCAAATCATTTGATTTTAAAAATAGGCTCTAAGGCTTCAGGACTCCTCACACTTGCGACCATTGTGGGATCTGACTGATCCATCGGCCTCCATTACGGTTGCAAGTCGGGGATGTGAGAGATGAGGAAACTATGAAAGATGGGGAAACTAGTACAGACATGTGGAGTGATGGATTAAACCAGTATGAACAGGCTAAGCATGGAAATTAGAATGCAGGAAGCAGAGTCAGCCTATGTAAGATAAGAATCTTCTAGTCTTTTCGACAGGATCAGTGAGCCCACCGTATGAATAAGATAAGGAGAGGATAAGGAATAATAGAATGTAGGAAGTTGAGATAGTCTGGATGAGATAAGGGTCTCCTAGCCCTAGACAGAAGTACCAAGTTCTACATATATAATTAGTAAGCCATACACAGATTTATCAAGTTATGCATATTTAACTAGTAAACCCTAGACATGATTAGCGAACTCTGCATATGAAGGGACTGTAGCTCTGAGAGTTGGAAAGGTGTGAATGGGGACAAGGGCAAGGTTGTGAATAACGACAATGGGATAATGACATGAGAAGACACCGACAGGATACCACCTGGTCCTCCAAGTCCACTGAAACTGCACGTAGGCAGGAAGGATTGCCTATGGCAAACCCATCCAGGGGGCAGAAGAATGTAAGAGGGAGGGTATTCTGATACTGAAATTCACTGTATAAAAGTTGGGTGAGCCCCAGTGTGTGTGTGTATTCCTAGGGTAAGGGAAAGCACACAACTTTGCATTGTTGTTGTAATAAATGTTCTTTGTTCTCAATTTTTGTCTCGAGCAATTTCTGTTAAGGTACTTCTATTTCTAACAAATGGGGACTCGTCCGGGATCACATTCCCTCCACTGACCGAGTGCCCGACGACAGGGCTAGGTGCACCCCAGCTGATTCAGCTGGACTCACGGACGATGGGAGGCTAGTCAGTGGAAGAAGCGAGTGATATCCGAGAAGAGGCTTTGAGAACAAACGACGGGAGAACGCTAAGGAAGCGTGATAAGTGTAGCTACTGGATCTGGTAAGCGAAATTTTTATACCTGTCAGTATGGGAGGTATGGGCAGTAAGAGAGACAGTCCTAGTGAAGGATTGGATGATCAGATAACTAAACAGAGTCCGTTAGGAGTAATGTTATCTGACTGGGGTTCGGGGAGGACCCAGGGAAAAGACAAACTTATCATGATTAAGTACTGTTGTCTGGAATGGGTTAAAAGCCCTATTAAAGGGAGCACAGTATATTGGCCGAGGCTCGGATCTGAGGATGACTGGATGTGTCAGGAACTGAACATCTGGCTATATAAGAATCAAAGGGATAACATTGAAAGCAGGGAATATGCCACCTCCTGGCTCACGGGATCGGTTGACCAACTGGTCCTGAACAAAAAGAGAAGTGAGGATAAGAGGGATGAGAAACCCCTTGTACCCGAGACGCAAGGATGGGATGTGTTACATTCCCTTCCTCCACCCTATGCCCCTCCTTTACCAGCTCCTATCTCTCCCCCCCTCCTGTGCCCTACCCTTCCACACCTTCCCCTCCTCCCCCGCAACTAACGAAAGGAGAAGAGAATAGGGGTGGCATGTTAACTCGTTCACAAAGTATTAGATTGCCTACGAGAGACAGAGGCAAGGTTAGTTTTGAGCCGAGTGAGGACCTACTGGAAGAAAGGGCAGGATACTGTGAGTCAGTTTCTGAAGAGCAGGATTTCAGAAATAATAAGCTAGAAGTTAGCTGGATGAGACCCCTGCGGGAGGTTCCCGTGGGAGGGGGTCTCGGTTTTGTAAATGTGCCCTTGACCAGTACGGAGGTGCGTAATTTTAAGAGGGAAATGATTTCCCTGATAGAGGATCCCCAGGGATGCGCTGAACAATTGGATCAGTTGTTGGGTAAAGCCAACACTGGGGCACTAATAAGAATTAACGGCTATATTGAAGACTCTGTTTACCCTGGATGAGCGTGGAATGATTCGCCAGGCAGGGATTAGAGTCTGGGATCAGGATCACCAATGTGGACCAGATGCGGCACCTGGAGAAGCTAAATTCCCCTTGGTTAGACCTAATTGGGATAACAATACCAATGATGGTCGGGTATTAATGGAAGAGTATAGGGCTAATCTGATTAAAGGAATCAGGGAATCTGTTCCGAAGGGACAGAACTTTAAAAAGGCATTCGAAGTTCCTCAGGGACCCGAGGAGACCCCCTCGGCATTTTGAATAGATTGCGTACGGCTATACAGCAATAGGGGGGTCTGGATATAGAATCCCCAGCAGGGGAACAATTAGTATTAACGAGTTTCGTTACAAATTCAGCCCCAGACATAAGGAGGAAATTACAGAAAACTGAGAATTGGCATGAGCAGGGAATAACCCAGCTTCCACAAATTGCGCAAAAAGCCTTTGTACAGAGATCTGAGGATAAACAGAAGGGAAAGGCTAAGATTTTAATGGAGGAATTTAAGGGAGCCGTGGAGGGACAGCAAGGAAAAGGTAGGGACTTTGTGCCAGCTCATGGGGATTGGGAGGAGAGCCAGGGGTGGGGAAATAGGGTCCAGAGTAGAGGAAGGAGTAGAGGAGGATTCCGGGGATGCCAACCATTCCCGGGACCCCGGGGAGACCCAACTAGGAATTGGGAAGTGGGAACAATGGTCTGCTACTATTGTAGCAAGGAGGGACACTTCAAGAGAGAGTTCCCCATGCGAGCCAGGGAGACGCGATCATATGCCCTGATGGAAACAGACTATGAATAGGGGAGTCACGGTTCTCAGTCAATACACACTGTGGGGCTGCACGGAGAACCACTGGTAAATTTAAGCATAGAACCCCACAGTGATAGGATGATATTCTTAGTAGATTCCGGGGCAGCCCGGTCTAGTATATTACACCCACCCGAGGGCATGAGGTTAGAGGGGACAGTAATGATTTCGGGGGTAGGGGGAAGAGATTTCCCGGTCCCTGTATTAAGAGATGTTAGGATACAGATGGGAGAAAAGGTTATAATGGAGGATCTCTTATTAGTTTCCCAAGCGGGAGTTTGTTTGCTGGGACGGGATTTACAAGATCAATTGGCTATCGGCACCAGACCACAAGAATCAGGTATTGGGGTTCAACTATATGTATTAAGTGAGGAGGATCGGGAACTCATAAATCCTGGAGTATAGGCAGGAAGAGGCAATAGAGGAGTGCTAGATATCCCTCCCCTACGAGTTACCTTAAAAGATCCTGAGCACATTATTAGGCGAAAGCAGTATCCCATTCCAATGGCTGGCTGAAAGGGGCTGCAGCCAGTAATTGACCAATTGGTGAAAGATGGCATTCGAGAACCTTGTATGTCACCTTTTAATACCCCAATCTTACCCTTCCAAAAACCAGATGGTACCTATAGATTAGTACAGGACTTGAGGGAACTCAACAAAATTATTCTCACCCGTCACCCTGTCATACCTAATCCATACACAATAATGGGTAAAATCGATCCCCACAGTAAATGGTTTAGCGTAATTGACCTCAAGGATGCTTTCTGGACCTGCCTGTTAGCAGCAGAGAGCAGAGATATGTTTGCTTTTGAATGGGAGAATCCTTTTACGGGACGTAAAAATCAATACAGGTGGACCGTACTCCCTCAGGGCTTTACGGAATCACCAAAGTTATTTGGCCAGGTCCTCGAACAAATATTAGAGGAGGCTCCTCGGGAAGAGAGTTGTCAGTTAATTCAATATGTTGACGATTTATTAATTACAGGAAGGACATATGAATCAGCTAAACTATATACCATTGCACTTTTGAATTTTCTCGAAAAGAAGGGTCTCAGGGTGAGTGAATCCAAATTACAATTCGTACAACCAGAGGTTAAATACCTGGGTCATTTGGTAAGTCAGGGAACCAGAAAGATCAGTCCCGAAAGGATACAAGGTATTCTACAGATCCCACCTCCTAAGAATGCCCAAGAACTTAGGAAATTCCTTGGTCTAGTGGGATACTGTAGAATTTGGATAGAAAATTATTCTAATCTAGTTCGATTCCTTTATGATAAGCTCGCGATTATAGGGGCCGAAGCGCTCGTTTGGACGGAAGAAGAGATTAATAATTTTAATTTGGTGAAACAGCGCCTTATTAGTGCCCCAGTGTTGGCTTTACCCAACAATAAGTCTTTTGACCTTTATACTAATGGAAAAGGGGGTGTAGCAACCAGTGTTTTAACACAAGAAAGGGCAGGCAGCCGGCAGCCAGTAGCTTTTCTCTCAAAAGTTTTGGATCCTGTTTGTCGTGGTTGGCCAGAATGTGCTCAAGCTATCGCAGCCACTGCTATTTTAGTTGAAGAAGCGCGAAAAATTACATTTGGTGCCCCGATAATAGTTCACACTCCTCACACCGTTCGCAATATTCTGTCACAGCGTGCTGGTAGGTGGCTTACAGATTCTAGAATTTTGAAATACGAAGCAATCTTGATGGATAGGGATGATCTAACTCTGACTACAAGTAGAGACCATAATCCAGCAGCCTTTTTAGTCTCTCCAACCTCTCCCAACACAATCAATGAGTTAGAGCATATATGTTTGGAAGTGATAGACCTGCAGACTAAGATTAGAGAAGATTTGAGTGATGAGCCTTTACAGGAGGGAGAACGGTGGTTTATTGATGGCTCTTCCCGCTGTATTGATGGCACTCGCTATAGCGGATATAGTATAGTGGATGGGAATGAGGGGGTAGTTATTGAAGCCGGTCGCCTTCCCGGTCACTGGTCAGCCCAGTCTTGCGAATTATATGCCCTCTGTCGAGCTCTCCAAGGTCTGGAAAATAAGGTGGGCACAATCTACACAGATTCAAAATACGCTTTTGGGGTAGTGCACACCTTTGGGAAAATCTGGAAGGAACGGGGAATGATAAGTGGAAAAGGACAGAAATTGATGCATGAGAACCTAATTGTCCAATCCTTGGAGGCTCTGACGTTACCTGAGGAAATAGCTGTGGTCCATGTACGGGGCCATCAAAATGGTGACAGCCCTGAAGCACAGGGCAACAGACAGGCAGATGCAGCTGCTAAACAGGCAGCGCTCAATGCGAAAGTGGACATGCAGCTGTTACTCCCCATCCCACAGGAGCTTAAAAAGACTCCCATCTTTTCACGAGAAGAGGAGGTTTATATGAGGGATCAGGGGATGCGTCAAACTAGTGATGGGTTGTGGTGGACAGCCGAAGGACGCCAAGTGCTGAACAAAGCATTGGCACGGCAAATGTTTGATCAGCTCCACCAACTGACACACAAGAGCCCAGGCACTTGTCGACACTTTTGTATGCTCCTTTCATTGTTCGGGCGTATACACTATAGCCAAGCAGAGTACTCAGGGGTGCCCAATTTGTCAGAAAATTAATAAGAAAGTCATGCGCCAGGTAATGCCTGGCGGTCGCGATATCGCTGTACGCCATTTCCAATGGATACAAGTGGATTTCACAGAGTTACCTAAGATAGGTCTTTACAAGTACCTGTTGGTGATGGTAGATCATTTCACGCGATTGATTGAGGCTTTCCCGACCCCGAATGATCGTGCTAGCACCGTTATCAGAGTACTGCTGGATTCTGTGATTCCACGATATGGGATGATCCAGACCATTGACTCGGATCGTGGTACACACTTTACTTCTCGGGTACTCCAGGGGGTTTGTAAAAGATTGGGCATTGACTGGCAGCTCCATACCCCATGGCACCCCCAGAGTTCGGGCTGGGTTGAGCGACTGAATCAGACTTTGAAATATCAGCTCACTCGACTCCATGAGGAAACTGGCCTCTCCTGGATTAAATGCTTACCCTTAGCTTTAATCAGGATTCTCACAGCTCCTCGTAAAGACCTTGCTGTCTCACCATATGAGATGATGTTTGGTCTTCCTTCCATGGAATTCCACCCTGATACTCCCATCCCTGAGGCTAATGACCAATATATCTCTAAATATTTACAGGAACTGTCTGCTTTGCTCCTTGATTTAAAACAGAAGGGTTTACTAGCTCAAACTCCCCCCCCCCCCCGGAGTATCCAATTCATTCTATTAAACCTGGTGATTGGGTATTTGTTAAAGCTTGGCAAGATACACAACTAAAACCTGTCTGGGATGGCCCCTACTGTGTACTTTTGATTACAGACAATGCTGTATGAACGAAAGAAAAGGGTTGGAGCCACATCCAACGAATCAAACGAGCTGCTGAACCACAGACTACAGATCTTCAAAATCCACCCTCCACCTGGCGTGCAGTCCTTCATCCTGACTTGAAAGTTACACTACGCTGGGAAAAAGTCTTGTAATGTTGTTTTTAATATTTATTGTACTGTTTAATGGTTGCCTCCCAAATTCTGGGACATCACTGAAGTTTTCAAAATGTATTAAGTCCTCCTGGAATAGGGGCAGGATAGATGGCCATTATTTTACTTTAGAATGTAGACGGGACATAGATATAGGGTACGATCATAGTAAGGTAGGGGTTAATATAGATTTCAAATGTGGACCAGGGGAACAGAACACCTCTCAATATGATGATTTTAATGGTTTTTTGGACTCTGCAGATATTAACAAGATCAGTTTTAAGCGTTTAGCACAAGGCAGATGTGGGTACAAAGGTAGACAGGATAATTGTCAGGATTGTACAGGATGTGGCAGAGAGAGAGTTGATACATATGCTAATGTTCGCAGGCAGGCTACAACTCATAGATTAAGTTACAAGAAACACCCCTCCCCAACCTGTGCTATTCTAAAGCATCCTTTGGGTTACACAGCCATTCCAAATGGTAAATACCCGGACGGCAATGGCCCTGAATGTAGGGGCTGAAGAAAGACGACAGCTACTAGCAATGATTCAACGAAACTGCCTGGCTCTCGATTACTCGTTGGCTGCTGGAGGCAGCGTCTGTGCAAGACTCAGTACTGACAATGCTTACAACGGTCAGGCGGTTAAAGACACTGCTTCAGGACTTCGACAAAAATCTTCCCATGCCCATGTTCAGACTTGGCAACCTTGGACTGATGTGGGATGGACTTGACTTTTTACTGAGAACTGGAGCCTGATACTCACAGCCCTTATAGCAGCAGGACTCACTATTCCGGTCAGTGTGGTGCTCCCCTACCTAAAGGCTGGTATTCATTTCATGATTTTGCGGATCCCTATTTCTATAACCCAAGGGGTGTGTGTTTCCCAAATGGATGCTTATATCACTGCAATTCGTTTATTGACCCGCTGGGAGAAAGACCAACTTTGCCAATAGCACATTTCATTTGACAGATCAGTGACCCTGATCTAAAAGAGAAGTGAGGATTGTGAGAGATGAGGAAACTTGACATAAAATATGAAAGATGGAGAAACTAGTACAGACATGTGGAGTGATGGATTAAACCAGTATGAACAGGCTAAGCATGGAAATTAGAATGCAGGAAGCAGAGTCAGCCTATGTAAGATAAGAATCTTCTAGTCTTTTCGACAGGATCAGTGAGCCCACCGTATGAATAAGATAAGGAGAGGTAAGGAATAGAGTGTAGGAAGTTGAGATAGTCTGGATGAGATAAGGGTCTCCTAGCCCTAGACAGAAGTACCAAGTTCTACATATATAATTAGTAAGCCTTACACAGATTTATCAAGTTAGGCATATTTAATTAGTAAACCCTAGACAGGATTAGCGAACTCTGCATATGAAGGGACTGTAGCTCTGAGAGTCGAAAAGGTGTGAATGGGGACAAGGGCAAGGTTATGATGATAATAACATGATGAGACACCGACAGGATACCCTCTGGTCCTCCAAGTTCACAGAAACTGCACGTAGGCAGGAAGGATTGCCTAATGCCAAACTCATCCAAGAGGCAGAAGAATGTAAGTGGGAAGGTATTCTGATACTGAAATTTACTGTATAAAAGTTGGGTGAGCCCCAGTGTGTGTGTGTATTCCCAGGGTAAGGGGAAGCACCCAACTTTGCATTGTTGTTATAATAAATGTTCTTTGTTCTCAATTTTTGTCTCGAGCAATTTCTGTTAAGGTACTTCTATTTCTAACATGTCTATTTTCTTTCGGTAGCTCAAACACTGTGACCAATCTAAAACGAACAAAGTGAGAGGTATAAGTTTACCCAAGACAATTGGCGCTGCGAGCAGGGTTGGTCTCAAGATGTTTCGCCGAAAGAAAGAGGTGAGCCCTGAGTAGTTCTTGATTCCTGGATGGACTCCCAAAGACGCTGGGTTTGGCATGTTGGCCAATACCCCGACTTTGCTGGGACCACCCATTAGTTGGGATGAGAAGTTAGACCCATCAAGTGCACCTCTGGGAGAGCGGGTTGCCACGCTCCTTCGAGAAAGAAAATTTCCTGATAAAAAGGGGACGCTGACGGATAGTTTTTGGTTGATGGCCACAGCCTTACGCCACTCCGTTCAGCGTGAAGCAGAATCATTTCCAAGAGAAGTAGAATCTCAGCACAAGAGAAAGCAATTAGAGGAGGAGCTAGAAGCCATGCGACAACGCTGTTCCATGATGAGTGAAATTGTTCGCACCAGTCAGGACAGAGCCAAAGAATGGGAAGATAAGCATGTCCAAATATTCTGCCGTAATATTAAACTCCGGCAGCAGATAAGGAAAGGCATGGAGTAGAACCCGATCCATATCGTATTCATGTCATGATAAGGAATGGGTATAAGGAATAAGAGATAAGGAATAAGGAATAAGGGTATAAGGATAAGGAATAAGAGATGGGTAAAACTGATATAAATATATGAAGATGAGGAAACTAATATAGATAGATGGGTAAATGAATAAAGCCAGTATGAACAGGATAAGAAATAGATAATAGAATGTAGGAAGTAGAGTTAGTCTGAATAAGATAAGGGTCTTCTAGCCCTAAATAGAATTAGCAGGTTTTGCATATGTGATTAGTAAGCCCTAGACAGTATTAGCAAGTTCTACATATGAAGAGGTTGTAGCCCTGAGAGTCGGGAAGGTGTAAATTAGAACAAAGGCAGGTTTGTGAATAAGGGCAATGACGATAATGACATGATGGGACACCGACAGGATACCCCCTGGTCCTCCAAGTTCACAGAAACAGCATGTAGGCAAGCAGGATTGCCTAATGCCAAACTCATCCAGGAGGCAGAAGAATGTAAGGGAGAGGGTACTTCTATACTGAAATAAACTGTATAAAAGTTGGGTGAGCCCCAGTGTGTGTGTGTATTCCCAGGGTAAGGGGAAGCACCCAACTTTGCATTGTTGTATAATAAATGTTCTTTGTTCTCAATTTTTATCTTGAGCAATTTCTGTGAAGGTACTTCTGTTTCTAACAAATGGGGGCTCGTCCGGGATCCCACTCCCTCCACTGACAGAGTGCCCGACGACGAGGGTAGGTGCACCCCAGCTGATTCAGCTGGACTCACGGACAACGGGTGACTGGTCAGTGGATGAAGTGAGTGATATCCGAGAAGAGGCATTGAGAACAAACAACGAGAGGACGTTAAGGAAGCACGCTAGAAATAGCTACTGGATCTTGGTAAGAGAAATTTTACTTATCTGTTAGTATGGGGGGTGTGAGTAGTAAGGAAGAGAGTCCTAGTGAAGGATGGGAGGATCAGATAACCAAGCAAAGTCCGTTAGGATTAATGTTATCTGATTGGGGTGCAGGGAGAACCCGTGGGAAGGACAAACAGACCATGGTCAGGTATTCCTGTTTGGAATGGGTTAAAAGTCCGATTAAAGGGAGTTCAGTATATTGGCCAAAGCTCAGATCCGAGGATCACTGGATGTGTCAGGCATTGAACATCTGGCTCTGTCAAAACCAAAGAGATAATCTTGAGAGCAGGGAATATGCAGCCTGCTGGCTCAGGGGATCGTTTGATCAACTGGTTTTGAATGAAAAGGAATGCAAGGACAAGAAAGATAAGGAACCTTTTGTCCCTGAAACACAAGGATGGGATGTGTTACATTCCCTTCCTCCACCTTATGCTCCTCCTATGACGGCTCCTATCTTTCCCCCCCCTCCTATGCTCTACCCTTCTGCACCTTCCCCTCCTCCCCCACAGCTAAAGAAAGGAGAAGAAAGTAGGGGTGGTATGATGACCTGTTCACAAAGTACTAGATTACCACCTCAATTGACAAGAGAGGGAGGAGACTTTGATTCAAAACAGTGTGAGACCCTCCGGGAGGGAAGGGCAGAACCTTTTGATTCATTTCCCGGAGAGCAGAAATTTAGACATTATAAAGGAGTGGATAAGCCAGAAATTAACTGGATGAGACCTTTACGGGAAGTTCCCATGGGAGGGGGTCTCGGTTTTGTAAATGTGCCCCTGACTAGTCCGGAGGTGCGTAATTTTAAGAGAGAATGCCCAATGCAAGCCAGGGAGACGCGACCTTACGCACTGATGTGTTGGAATATAGGGGTTAATTAATCATAGAAAATATGTAGAATATATGTTTATGTACTATTCAGTTTGTATACATGAATTCAGTACTATGTAACAATTTAATATTTACCTCATGGTGAAGGGAAAGAGTAATGTAAGTAAGGGGCAGCCACATTATGTAGCAAAGTTGGCTGATTCCAGTAGGTTTAGAATTGCCTGCTCCCAAGATACAAAAGAGAGGATTATGTATGAAACAATTTAGTAGGAATATTAAGGCAAAAGGAGGTGTTGATTAGCACAAATAAAAAGAATCGTGACAGAGACTGTCAGAAACAAAGAGAATCGAATCAGTAAGAAGCTAAGACAGAAGGAGGTGTTTAGTAGAACAGAAGAATATGGCCAGATGAGAACAAAGAAATAATGAGAAATATCTGGGGTATAAATTGATTTCTGATCAAAACAACAGGATATTCTGATCTTGAGGATTAAGATGGGAGCTCTACACCTCAGATAACTGCAGAGCAGGAAATTACTTGTGATAAATCTTATGCAAGAAATCTAGCAAAGGAAGCCAACTTTTGTTCTGTATAAGGTTGATCTATATAAACTGTAGAGACTGGACAGTAGAGGTCAGTCTTGGGGAATAGCTCATTGTGCAGGTGACCTATGAACTAACGACTGAACCAAAGATCTGTTAAGCTTTATTCTTATGCTGTGTAATAAACTGATTCTCCTATCACTTCATTTAACAAACATGCTGGACTCAGATGACCCATAGACTAAATTAAGGGTAGGGTAAAGCCAGAGTCCGACAGATAGAAGCAGATTATGAATAGGGGGGGTCACGGTTCTCAGTCAATACACACCGTGGGGCTGCATGGAGAACCATTGGTAAATTTAAGCAAGGGACCCCACAGTGGCAAGATGTCCTTTTTAGTAGATTCTGGGGAAGCCCGGTCTAGTATTTTACAACCACCCAAGGGTGTTAAGATAGAGGGGACCGTGATGATTTCGGGAGTAGGAGGAAGAGACTTTACAGTCCCTCTATTAAGAGATGTAAGAATACAAATGGGAGAAAAGGTAATAACAGAGGATATTTTACTAGTTCCCCAAGCTGGAGTTTGCCTGTTGGGACGAGATTTACAGGACCAATTGGCTATCGGCACCAGACCACAGGAATTAGGTATCAGGGTTCAATTGTATGTATTAAGCGAGGAAGATCGAGAACTAATAAATCCTGGAGTATGGGCAGAAAGAGGCAATAGAGGTGTGTTAGATATTCCTCCCCTGCAAGTTACTTTAAAAGATTCTGAACAAGTAATTAGACGAAAACAGTATCCAATTCCTATGGTGGGCCAAAAGGGGCTGCAGCCAGTAATTGACCAGTTGGTGAAAGATGGTATACTCGAACCTTGTATGTCACCTTTTAATACCCCAATTTTACCTGTCCAAAAACCAGACGGTACCTATCGATTAGTGGAGGACTTGAGGGAGCTGAACAAAGTTATTCTCACCCGTCACCCGGTCGTACCTAATCTCTATTCAATAATGGGTAAAACGATCCCCATAGTAAATGGTTTAGTGTGATTGACCTCAAAGATGCTTTCTGGACCTGTCCATTAGCAACAGAGAGCAGAGACATGTTTGCCTTTGAATGGGAAAATCCTTTTACTGGACGTAAGAATCAATAACGGTGGACTGTTCTTCCCCAGGGCTTTACAGAATCACCAAATTTATTCAGCCAGGTCTTAGAACAAATACTAGATGAGGCTCCTCGGAGAGAGAATTGTCAGTTGATGCAATATGTTGATGATTTGTTAATTACGGGAAAAACGTACGAATTAGCTAAACAGTATACTGTTGAACTTTTGAATTTTCTGGAGAATAAGGGTCTCAGGGTGAATGAATCCAAATTACAATTTTTTCAATCAGAAGTTAAATACTTAGGTCATCTGGTAAGTCAGGGAACTATGAAAATAAGTCCAGAAAGGATATGTGGTATTCTACAGATTCCCCCTCCCAAGAATGCCCAAGAACTTAGGAAATTCCTTGGTTTAGTGGGATACTGTAGAATCTGGATTGAAAATTATTCTAGCCAGGTCAGATTTCTCTATGATAAACTCACAATTCTAGGGGGCGAAACTGTTGTCTGGACAGAGGAAGAGATTAAAGATTTTAACTTGGTGAAACAGCGCCTTATTAGTGCCCCAGTGTTGGCTTTACCCAACCCAAATAAGGCATTTGACCTATATACCAATGCGAAAGGAGGTGTTGCCACCGGAGTACTAACACAAGAGAGGGCAGGCTGTAGACAGCCAGTTGCTTTTCTGTCAAAAGTTTTAGACCCTGTTTGTCGTGGTTGGCCAGTGTGTGTGCAAGCCATCGCAGCCACTGCTATTTTAGTTGAGGAAGGACGAAAGATTATGTTTGGTGCCCCGATGATAGTTCACACACCTCACACAGTCCGCAATATTCTCTTACAACATGCTGGAAGGTGGCTCACAGACTCTAGAATTTTAAAATATGAAGTGATCCTAATGGATAGGGATGATTTGACCCTGATTACGAATAAAGAACACAATCCAGCAGCTTTCTTGGTTTCTCCAAATTCTGACAATACCATAAATGAGTTAGAGCATGTATGTTTAGAGGTAATAGATTTACAGACCAAAGTTTGAGAGGATTTAAGCGATGTGCCTTTACAAGAGGGTGAAAGGTGGTTTATTGATGGATCTTCCCATTGCATTGATGGCACTCGCTATAGCGGGTATAGTGTTGTGGATGGGAAAGAAGGAGTGGTGATTGAAGCCGGTCGCCTCCCCGGTCATTGGTCATCTTGTGAATTGTATGCCCTCTGCAGAGCTCTCCAGGGTCTAGAGAACAAGGTGGGCACAATCTACACAGACTCAAAGTACGCTTTTGGTGTAGTGCACACCTTTGGGAAGATCTGGAAAGAGTGGGTAATGATAACTGGAAAAGGAGAAAAGTTGATCCATGAAAACTTAATTGTCCAATCTCTAGATGCTCCTACATTACCTGAGGAAATAGCTGTAGTTCATGTACAAAGCCATCAAAGTGGTGACAGTCCTGAATCACAGGGGAACAGACAGGCAGATGCAGCTGCCAAACAGGCTGCGCTCACGGAGAAAATAGACATGCAGCTGTTACTGCCCACCCCTGGAGTATCCTATTCATTCTATTAAACCTGGTGATTGGGTACATATAAAAGCATGGCAAGATCACCAACTAAAACCTGTCTGGGATGGCTCCTATTGTGTACTTTTGATTACAGACACCGCCGTGCGAATGAAAGAAAAGGGATGGAGCCACATCCAACAAATTAAACGAGCTGCTGAACCACAGACTAACGACATTGATAATCTACCCTCCACCTGGCGTGCAGTCCTTCATCCTTCTGATCTGAAAGTTACACTACGCCGGGAAAAAGTGCTGTAATGCTGTTTTTACGATTTGTTGTTTTGTTTACTTGTTGGTTCCCAATTCTTGGGAAATCACCAAATTGCTCACAATGTATTAAGTCCTTCTGGAACAGGGACAGCAGAGGTGACAAATATTTACCTTTAGAATGTAGACAGGGCGCAGGTATAGAGTATAGTCATAGTGGGGTATGGGTTAGTATAGCATCCCAACATGGACCAGGGGAACAGAACGACCCTAGGGGAGTAGATTTGATTTGTATTTGTATTTTGGCCTCTACAGGTATTAAAAAGAGGAGTTTTAAAGAGATAGCACAAAGAAGATAGTGGGACAAGGACAGACAGAATGTTAGTCAGGATTGTACATGTAGCAGAGATAGAGTGAATACATATGCTAATGTTCACAGACAGGCTGCAACTGACAGGTTCAGTGATATTTATGCTAATGTTCGCAGACAAGCTGCAACTCACAGGTTCAGTGACAAGAAACACCCCTCCCCAACTTGGTCTCCTGTAAATCATCCTTTGGGTCACAGAGACATTCGGAATGTTAAGAACCACCACTGTAAGGGGAGTTCCAGTTGTAAATGACTTTAGCTGTTCCAGAACACCAGAGCTGCTTGGCATTTAAATCGTTTAATCAGACTCCAGGCAGCCTTGGAGATCATCACCGAACAGACAGCGATGGCCCTGCATTTATGGGCTGAAGAAAGACGACGACAGATACGAGCCCACAGTTCAACAAAACCGCCTGGCTCTCAATTACTCGTTGGCTGCTGAAGGCAACGTTTGTGAAAGACAGGTTAATGACAATGCTCACAACGGTCAGGCGGTTAAAGACACTTCTTCAGGAGTTCGAAAATCTTCCCATGCCCAGATTCAGACTTGGCAACCTTGGTCTGGTGTGGGATGGACTAGACTTTTTATTGGTAACTGGAGACTGATACCCTCAGCCCTTATAGCAGCTGGACTCGCTATTCTGGCCATTATGGTGCTCCCCTGCTTAAAGACTTGTGTGCAGTATTTAATTCAACGGACCCTTCGTCAGATCACTATAACCCAAAGGATGTATGTTTCCCAAATTCTCTCTGATGATGCTGAGACTGCAGTTCGTTTACTGACTCGCTGGGAAAAAGACCAGGTTTACAAGTAATACATTCCAGTTGAGAATTCACGAAGTGTAGCTAAAATAAAAGTGAGGAATGTGAGAGATGAGTAAAACTAATATGATAATAGGTGTAATGAAGAAAGCCAGTATGAATAGAGGGTAGATGATAGAATGTAGGAAGTAAAGTTAGTCTGAATAAGGTAAGTGTCTTCTAGCCTTAGAGAGAGTCAGCAAGTTCCGGGCATATGTAATTAGTAAGCCTTAGACAGAATTAGCATGTTCTGCATATAAGAATTAGTAAGGCCTGAGGGTTGTGAAGGTGTGAATAAGGACAATGAGGATAATGACATGATGGGACACTGACAGGATACCCCCTGGTCCTCCAAGTTCACAGAAACAGCACGTAGGCAGGCAGGATTGCCTAATGCCAAACCTATCCAGGAGGCAGAAGAATGTAAGGGGAGGGTACTTCTATACTGAAATAAACTGTATAAAAGTTGGGTAAGCCCCAGTGTATGTGTGTATTCCCAGGGTAAGGGGAAGCACCCAACTTTACATTGTTGTATAATAAATGTTCTTTGTTCTCAATTTTTGTCTCGAGCAATTTCTGTGAAGGTACTTCTGTTTCTAACAAATGTGGGCTCGTCCGGGATCCCACTCCCTCCACTGACAGAGTGCCCGACGACGAGGGTAGGTGCACCCCGGCTGATTCAGCTGGACTCACGGACAACGGGTGACTGGTCAGTGGATGAAGCGAGTGATATCTGAGAAGAGGCATTGAGAACAAACGACGGGAGGACGTTAAGGAAGCACGCTAGGAATAGCTACTGGATCCCGGTAAGAGGAATTTTACTTACCTGTAAGTATGGGAGGTGTGAGTAGCAAGGGAAATAGTTCTAAGGAAGGACGGGACAATCAGATAACTAAGCAAAGTTCATTGGGATTAATGCTATCTGATTGGGGTGCGGGGAGAACAGCAGCTGGTGTTTTAGTTTCTGGCGACAGTTCTAGGATGGGTGTTGATGTAGCAGCTGTCTAGTGGGTCGAGTGGGCAAGGTTCTTTGGTGGGTGCGTGAAATCATAAGACAGAGAACTGGATACTCATCCATTTAATTGACCACCCTCGCGTGGTGCTGCGTGCCGAGGAATGGCACACTGATCTGTGGATTCTCCTGCCGGAAGGCGCGGGACACTCACAGGGCTTAATTTAAACCTCTGGTTCCGTGGATCGGCAGCAAACTCATAATGATGTCCCACTTTCTCCCATGGAGCCGGGACACACGGTAAATAAAAGAAGACTGCAAAGTCTGAATAAAGCAGTCTTGTGTTGACTAACCTGGTGTGTGTGTGTTGCTTTCATAGCTCTATCGAAGTAGCTGCTACATATATAAATATTTGGGAGGATTATCGCACTTACAGGATACTTTTCATCCATCTCACAGCCTGTGGGAAGAAGCTATTCCCCAGCCTGACAGTCCTGATTTTGATGATGGACGTGGTTAAAGATGCTGTGCACTGTGTGGAAACGGTCTTTTTACAATTCCTTGAGCCCTATTTGAACAACACTCCCAGTAAATGTCATCTACAGAAGAAAGAGAGACCCCAGTGATCCTCACAACTCTGCATCATTCCTATCTGATGCTTTACAGCTACTGGACCATCCAATGATGCAGCCAGACAGGAGACTCAACTGCGCTCCTATAAAATCTCAGGATGAGAGCTGTTGGCCTTGACCTCCTCAGCCTCCTTGGGAAGTGTAGGTGCTTCTGACCAATAAGGAGGAGTGATTGTTTTATGTAGTAATACTTGTGCTGTATTTATGGGAATTTCATGTGATTGTATTGTCCATTCTTGCTGTTTAACAATCTTTAATGGATCGAAGTAGTCATTGGACTTTCAGATGTACAATCATGTACAGATCGTCTTTAAATAGCCATTTGGCCCAGATTTCTATTCAGTCCAAGAATACATTCGATCACAGGCAGATTTTGAACAATAACCCCATTCATTCTGCAACAACTGCCACTTAATTTTGCCAGTTGTACAATGGTAAACTATATGGGGAAAACACCACTGTCAACTCTTCTACCTTAAAGGAGTAAATATATTCAAATGGGCAGTAGATCAAGAGATGGAAACAGTGAAATCAGACAGAGGTGAGTGGCTGCTTAAATTAGAAACATTCGTGTTCATGCTATAGAGTTTAAGGCTGCCCAGGAGGAATATAATGTGTTTTCTTTAAGATTGTTTGCCTTCACCCTGGGGAAGGATGGGGCCAACAGACATGTTGCTAGAAGGGTTCGAGAATTGATATGGTAGGTCACTAGAAGCTCAAGTTTAGATCCACATAGTGCAGGTGTTTAGCAAAATGGCCACCCAGTCTGTATTTGGTCTTGCTGATATTGAGGTCAACTGACTCGACCAAATGTAGGAGATTAAGTTGGATGGGATGCATATGAAACACTGCCTCACCTGGAAGGTCTGATTGTGGCCTTGGATGGAGGTGAGAGAATAGGAAGGGACAGGTTTGGCAATTTCTCCAGTTTCAATGGGGAGTGTATCAGGTGGTGGTGGGTGGAGAGGTAAGTGCCATCGAGAGAGTCACAGAAATACATGCCCCTGTTGAAAAAGAATATGAGTGGAGCAGTTTAGATGTAGCAGGTTTGAGGATGGTGCTGAAGTTGAAAGTGTTCAAGGATAACGTATCAGATGTGGCAGCTGATGGGTGGTAAGTGAGAAACCTGAGGGATCCTGTCCTTGTTCTGTTGGAGAGGAGGTGGGGTAAGTGCAGAAGGGATTTGGAAATTATGGGTGCAAACTTTATTAAAGACAATATGTGTGAAATTTGCATTTATTGATGAAATAAGACATTTTGGGTGTCCTGGAGTAGAAGACCTCAGCTTGGGAATGTTACAGGTCCAGAGGACCCCAAAACCTTGCAGCAATAGGAAATCACCAAGACAAATGGATACTTAAACAGATGTTGTTTTTAATTGTCTATAAACATAAAAAACAGGATCAAACTTTAACTTATCACTATTAACTTTATAGCCTTACATTGCCCCCTTCTAATTTTAAGTTCCAGTGTATTTAATGTGTATAAAGTTCTTTGACACTCCTCCAAGTTCACCGGTTTCTATCAATTCTCATACTGTGCACAGAATGCAACATTTATGAATTTTCACCAAGCTCTTGTGCTTAAAAGTCTCCAGGAAGGCTCATGTTGGCTTCAGAGAGGGATTTCTTGCTCATTGGACACACAAAAACTGATTCCCTCTGATCAGCCACTTTGGTGACTTGCCAAAGAAACTTTCACCATCAGGGTTTTCCAAATGATAACCTCTTCTGCAGGACACCATTGAGTTCCTTTTGTTCCCCTTATTTCAGGTGAAACATCATTTCTAGCCAGCCATTTCCTCTTGTATGGACAACAAAGTTTCACAACCTGTCTTCAAAATGTGGTTTCAACAAGATGCCAGCTTGCCATCTCTCCTCTCTCTCTCTCTCTCTCTCTCTCTCTCTCTCTCTCTCTCTCTCTCTCTCTCTCTTTTAGAAAAAGCCTATTTGGTCTCTCCTCTCTGCTTGCAAAACCACATGTCCTTATTAGAACAGCAAACTGGTACCACCCAGATTACTTCACCAGACCCAAACTTCTGAGTCCATTAATCTGTTGCTTTAAAAACAATAATCCATTTACACCTCCTTTTGAAATTATTTAGCAAAACAGTCTCCTTGTTCTGTATTTGCAAAGGTTCTCGGCGCCTGCATGACTCACTCTCAACAAAGCTCTTGCATTTTAAATAATAGCTGTTTTGTGAAGTGTTTGTGTTTGTTTGTGACTTACACGACTCCGATAATCCATCTCTTTCAAAATTATATCAATATACAATGGAAAATATATAAACTGTCACAGGACAGATGAAGCAGAGGAGTTGTGATAAAATCAATAGTGTCCTTGCAAACAAAAAGTGGGAAGAGGTATAATCTAGTTAGCTCTGGTGAGTGTAGTTTGTAATAGTTTGAAACTTGAACCTCTATCTCTATTTCAGGAGACAATTTACTGTCATGTAATTAAAATGTGTAACATCACACAAAATTGCTTTTTTCCTGCTGTAAGACAGGCAGATTCACCATTGAAAGAAATTGCCTGAAATTCCTCTTGCGGTCAGAGAAAGACTGAGTGATCCCCCACCCCTCCCACCCCGAACCCTGGGCCAAGTCACTGAGGGTCTGTGGATTCTCTTTCAGTGCTCACAAACCAATCGAAGTCATTGGCAACGCGAGCTCTAGTTTTTGAACTCTGACATGATAAGGAACCATTCAGCACCCACTCATATCCCAAGTCTGATACCTGACACCCTTTTAGCCAGTTTTGAACCAGTCTTTAGAAGTCCACGACCTGGTGTTAATTCCTTGACTGCTTTGTACAGAGGCCCACAGCCTGTGTGGGTTCCTCTCCTCAAGTCACCAACAGCCTGCCACCTATGTGGGTCCTTCAGTTGCAGAACCCCTCACTGGTCTGCTTCCTTGGTCACTGACCTGTGGATTGAATTCTCTGCTCCTCAGATGTTGGTGGGGTGTGGTCTTTCTGTTTTCTGGTGCCCCACACTAGTCCTCCGATTTCCCAGTGTTCGCGGTGGCGAAGAAATCTAACAAATCTAAATAACAAATTTTCAATGTAGAGGAGAATCTTACATGTCTAGATGGATGGAAAGGGCATAATTACAAATTGAAGCCTAATATTTGAATATTCAGGTGACAAATTTGCAAATGCATAGAGTATATATTTCTCAACCTATATGTAATTTTTTCCAAAGGGACACAACTTTGAATTTTTGCATGTCATCTTGGCATCCCTAAAAATATATCTGATTTCCAAGTAAGTTCAATACATTTCCTCATCACAGCTAATGTTAATTTAACAAATTTCAATTGATATAGTTTTAATTTGGGCCTTGTTCCTTCAATATTTCCTAATACAAATAAGGTTGGATTTTGCGGAAAAAACATTTCCTGTAACTTGTTCCAAAAGATTTGTAATTCTCCACAAAAAGATCTCACATGAGGACAAAGCTAAGTTGAATGCTAGAAAGTTGTGACATCTTCACCACACCTAAAACATTAATCTGATAATTCTGATTTTATTCTATTCAATTTCACTGGTGTAAGAAGTAACTGTAGAAGAAAAACTAGTTGTGAATTCCTTCCTCATTTCTGCAGTGTGGATCTCTGGTCAATAATTCCAGACTGCTGAGTTGAAGTGAATTTATACAACTCCCCTAGATCACGTGATCTCTATTGGAAATCAGCTTCCAGTTGAGCTTTTCAAATCCAACTGCCTGAGTCACCTGACTCCAGGTGCAGCTTTCAGATAAAATCCTTGCTGACATCTGCTACATGACTGATGTAAAAACAATTATACTGAACTAATTTATATCTTACATTGAGATCCTTATATGAATCTGCCCATATTTGCCAATCAATTACAATATTCAGAACCATTTCCCACATTTGTCCAGACATATGAACTCTTCATTTAAAAGTTCCTACTTGTAATCAAGAACACATCATCAAAGTACATTTTTCAACAATTCCTCTTTATAAGTAATTTCTATTTCAGTACAACATGGTTGGTCCCAACTTATCCTTCAAATATGCTCTTAGTTGGAAATAGCAAAAAAGATTGCTATGAGTTATACGATATTTATTTCTCAGTTGCTCAAATGACATTAATATACCCCTTTCATGACAATCTTCAACGTTTATAATCATCTTATGAAACCCGCTATCCAGAAATTGATGATCCTTTGAAAAAGATAGCGAGAATTTTGAATCAAAGCCATTCTGGGTGATGTACATCCACTTACACCAATGTCATCATTTATTTTATTCCAGAAATTAATCAAATGTTTCAACAATGGTGCATCTTTATCACCAACCATTAATTTAGATTCCCACGATATAAATTATTCTGTTTTTCCTTCTCCTATTTTTTTTAATTCTATTTTAACCCTTTCAAAAAAAAGAAGCAAGAAATCTCATTTGAGCTGCTTGATAACAATTTTTAAAATTTGGAAGCTGCAGCCCTCTCAATGCAGAATTTGCATTGGGTCACCTTACATGGAATTCAATCGGAAATGGGTTCACATGACATAAAACCGTGATGCAGACTGTTTTCTAAGAATGGAACACAAGAGGAGGGTTGTCTAGGTCTCCAGCAGGATATAGATCACAAGATATAGGAGCAGAAGTTGGCCCATGGAGTCTGTTCTTCCACTCAACCCCACTCCCCAGCTTTCTCCCCATAACCCTTGATTCCTTGACGAATCAAATACCTGTCAATCTCTGCCTTAAATACACCCAATGACCTCAATTTCACAGTTCAACGACCCACTGACAAAATCAACTTTTTCTCATTTGTTTTAAATTGACACCCTTTTATCCTGAAATTATGCTCTCCTGTCCTAGAATCCCCTACCATGGGAAACATCTTTGCCATATGTACTCTGCCTAGGGCATCCAGCATTTAAAGTGCCTCTGAGGTCCCCCTTATCCTTCTGTACTCCAACTAGTACAGTCGAAGAGTCGACAATTGTTCCTCATACACTAACCCTTTCATTCCTGATATCATTCCAGTAAATCATCTCTGACCTTCTCCAACTCCAGCACATCTTTTCTCATTATACGGCATCCAAAACTCTAAATCTGATTGAATGGAAAGACAATTCTCCAACGACACAAACACAACAGTGAAATGATATTATGTCTTGTTGATATTTACAAAAATTATTGAAGAGTCAATTAATAATTTTCAAAAGATGCCAGGACCCATTAATTGACTATTATCATAACCTAAAGAATGAGGGTTGTTCTGAAGCTTGGTGCTTTGTTACAAGACCAGAGGATCCCAAAACACAGCAGCAATAGATAATCACCAAGACAAATGGTGACTTAAACAAAAGCTGATTTTAATTATCTTTCAACATGAACACGGATTTACACTTTAACTTATCACTATTTTAGTACTTTAACTTACTTTATCAAACTTACCCCCCTTCTAATTCTAAGTGCACGTGTGTGGAATGTGTGTGTAAGTTCAGAAAAGTTCTTTGGTTCACAGTCCAATCTCATTTCTCATTCCTCCAAGTTCACTAGATGCAGGCCATTCTTATACTCTGCACAGAATTGAACATATATAAAGTTCACCAGGTTTGGTGCTAGAAAGGTAAATAATTACTGTTCAGGAATGTTCTTGTTGATTTTCAGAGAGAGATGTTTTGTTCAGGGAAGCATTTGTGTTTTTTTTGACTCAATGTACCAGCATCTGAAGTCTGTTATCTCTTCAGAAAAGCTCTGATAGCTTTAGCATGGAGCAGAGCTGAACCAGGACTTTGCAGGTGTTTAAGGGAGTGTGTGGGCAGGGTTTGTTCTGACCAACAATCTCACCAAATGACTCTGCTTGAAATTAAGATTCAAACCATTTTGAGGAATACAACAGGAAATGTTCAACAAGAGCCTGGTGTTCCCAGAGGAGTTTTCTTTCAATAGTGGAAATTATGGAAGGAGTCAAGTGATGGAGTAGTGGCCGGTCAGGGAACTCCAGCCCTCTCCGGAAAAGTTTTAAAAAAATACACAAAACACAAAGGTACAAGAATAAAAATTAAAACAAAGTAAAAGTAAAGGTTGGAAGAAAATGGCAGCGAAGAAATAAAAGTCGAAAGCAACGGGAAGAAGAGAAGAAGAAAGAACATCAGAAGAAGAAGGTGAAGGCCTTGCCTGTCTGAGGAGGCCCGCCGCGGAGAGAGAAGCCCGCTCCCTAAGGTAAGTTGAAGTCCCGAGTTCGGGACTACAAAAATGGCTCGCGGAGCCAAGTAAAAGTGCGCAACCGTGCATGAAAAAAAACACACTGACGGGAGGGGGGAACAGCTGAGGAGTCGATCTCCACAGCTGAGAATGACAGCTGCAACACAACAACAGGAAGAGAACATAGAAAACAACGAGAACAAGAAAGAAGAGGGTAAAAAGAAAACAAGGAAACAACTGATGACCAACCCAGAGGAAGAAGAAGAGAAGAAGAAGAAGAAGAAGAAGAAGAAGAACATAGAGAAATGGAAGAAGAAGGGAAGGGCAAGACAATGTATATATATTTTTTAAAGAATATATGGAATTAGTGAAAGAATGGCAATTACAAGAATTTAGTGAAATAAAAAGAAGAATTAAAAGTGCAGAAGAAAAAATGAATAGAATAGAGATGGTCTTGTCAGATATAGGAAAAAGAGTGGACAATGTGGAAGAACGAGAAACAATCGTAGAAATGGAAGTAGAGGACTTAAAAGAGAAATTAGAGGAATCCAATAAAAAAGTTAAAGAGGCACAAGAGCTGTTAGCTCAGAAGATAGATATAATGGAAAACTATAATAGAAGAAATAATATAAAGATATTGGGCCTTAAGGAAGATGAAGAAGGCAAGAATATGAGAGAATTTATAAAAGATTGGATCCCCAGGGTCCTAGGAAGACCAGAATTACAGGAAGAAATGGAAATAGAGAGGGCACATAGAACATTAGCCCCGAAACCACAGCCACAGCAAAAACCAAGATCCATTTTAGTAAAATTCTTAAGATATACAACAAGAGAAAATATATTGGAGAAAGCAATGAAGAAAATAAGAGAAGACAAAAAGCCACTGGAATACAAAGGTCAATTTTTTTTTTCAATCCAGACATTAGTTTTGAACTCCTGAAGAAGAGAAAGGTGTTTAATACAGCAAAAGCGGAAAGGGAAGATAAACAAAGTATGAAATGGCTACGTTGAACTATATGACTTTAAATATTAATGGAATATATTACCAAATCAAAAGGAAGAAACTGCTAAATTTACTGAAAAAAGAAAAAATTGATATAGCATTTGTGCAAGAAACACATTTAACTGAAATGGAGCACAAGAAATTAAAGAGAGATTGGGTAGGACATACAAAAGCAGTGTCATATAATTCAAAAGCTAGAGGAGTAGCTATATTAATCAGCAAAAAATGTACCAATTAAAATAGAAGAGGAAATAATAGATCCAGCAGGGAGATATGTAATGATAAAATGTCAGATATATTCGGAGTTTTGGAATTTACTCAATGTATATTCACCTAACGAAGAAGATCAAAAATTTATGCAAGAGATTTTTTTGAAAATAGCAGACACGCAAGGGAACATACTAATAGGAGGGGATTTCAACCTTAATTTGGATTCAAACATGGATAAAACTGGGGAAAAAATTAACAGAAAGAAGAAAGTAACCAAATTTATAATTAAATCGATGCAAAAATGCAACTTTTGGATATATGGAGGAACAACACCCAAAGGAAAAGGAATATTCATATTATTTGGGTAGACATAAAACATACTCAAGAATAGACCTATTTCTGTTATCAGCTCGTATGCAAGAGAGAGTAAGAAAAACAGAATATAAAGCTAGAATACTATCGGACCACTCACCCCTGATATTGACAATAGAGTTAGAGGACATCCCTCCAAGAATGTATAGATGGAGATTAAACTCCATGCTACTTAAAAGGCAGGATTTTAGAGAATTAATTGAAAGACAAATTAAAATGTACTTTGAAATAAATACGGAATCAGTGAAAGATAAGTTTATACTATGGGACACAAAGAAATCGTTCATCAGAGGGCAAATAATAAGTTATGTAACCAAGATGAAGAAGGACTACAATCAGGAAACAGAGCATTTGGAAAGGGAAATAGTAAATATAGAAAAAGAATTAGCAATGAAGGAAGACACAACTAAAAGAAGAGAATTGGCAGATAAAAAAATAAAAAATTAAACACTACAAACATATAAGGTGGAGAAGAACATAATGAAGACAAAACAGAAATATTATGAACGAGGAGAAAAAACTCACAAAATTCTAGCATGGCAGCTTAAGACAGAACAAACTAAGAGAATGGTATTGGCATCAAGGAAAAAAGACAAACAAATCACATATAATCTAACGGAGATTAATGAAAACTTCAGAGAGTTCTACAAACAATTATACCAAACTGAAAATGAAGGGAAAGAAGACAAAATAGATGAATTTTTAACTAAAATTGAACTACCAAAATTACAAATAGAGGAAAAAAATAAATTAACAGAACCATATGAAATAGTAGAAATACAAGAAATAATAAAAAAACTACCAAATAATAAAACACCAGGAGAGGATGGATTCCCAATAGAATTCTATAAAACATTTAAAGATTTATTAATTCCTCCCCTCCTGGAAGTAATGAACCAGATTGATAAAACACAAAGCTTACCAGATTCATGCAAAACAGCAATAATTACAGTAATACCAAAGACAGGGAAAGATCCTCTCACACCAGCGTCATATAGACCAATATCTTTACTTAACACAGATTATAAGATAATAGCTAAACTATTAGCAAACAGATTAGCCGACTATGTACCAAAAATAGTAAATCTAGACCAAACTGGATTTATTAAAAAAAGACGAACAACAGACAATATTTGTAAATTTATTAACTTAATTCATGCAGTAGAAGGGAATAAAGCTCCAACAGTAGCAGTTGCTTTAGATGCAGAGAAGGCCTTTGACAGAGTAGAATGGAATTATTTATTCAAAGTATTACAAAAATTCAGTTTACCAGAGAAGTATATTAATTGGATTAAAGCATTATATAAGGGGCCAGTGGCGAAAGTGACAGTAAATGGATATATATTAAAGCAATTTAACTTAAGCAGATCAACAAGGCAGGGATGCCCACTATCGCCCTTATTGTTCGCATTAACCATAGAACCACTGGCAGAACTGATAAGAACAGAAAATAAAATAAAAGGGATAAAAATAAAAGACAAGGAATATAAAATCAGTTTATTTGCAGATGATGTTATAGTATACTTAACAGAACCAGAAATATCAAAAAAAGAATTACATAAGACATTGAAGGAATATGGAGAAGTGTCGGGGTACAAGATTAACGCAAATAAAAGTGAAGCAATGCCAATGAATAATGCGGATTTCTCAAAATTTAAGAAGGAATCGCCATTCAGATGGCAAATGCAAGCAATAAGATACCTAGGTATACAAATAAATAAAAACCTCGGCCATCTATATAAACTCAATTATTATCCACTAATGAAAAAATTACAGGACGACTTAGAGCATTGGAAAGACTTACCACTAATACTAATAGGAAGGATAAACTGTATTAAAATGAACGTTTTCCCAAGGATACAATACCTATTTTAGGCATTGCCAATACACTTGATGGAGAAATTCTTCAAGGAGTTAAAGAAAATAATAAGGAAATTTTTATGGAAAGGGGGGAAACCGAGGATAACACGAGATAAATTAACAGAATGGTATGAACAAGGAGGCTTACAACTGCCAAACTTTAAAACTTATTATAGAGCCGCACAATTAAGATACCTATCAGATTTTTATCAAACAAGGGAAAAGCCAGATTGGACTAGATTAGAACTAGATAAAATAGGGGAGTAGATACCTGAACATATATTATATAAATGGGATGAAAAATTGGTACAACGTAGGAATTCTCCAGTATTACATCATCTGCTCAATATTTGGAAGAAGATTCATGTAGAAAGGAATAAAACAAATTACCAATTACCAAAACTATTACTGATGCAAAATCAGTTAATCCCTTTTACAATAGATAACCTTTCCTTTAGAGAATGGGAGAAAAAAGGTATCAAAAGAATAGAAAATTGTTTTTCAGGAAATAAATTACTATCCTTTGAACAAATGAAGGATAAATATAATATAACTTAAGATACAGTGTTGGCATACTACCAACTGAAATCCTACTTGAAGGACAAATTGGGAAGCAGTCTGAGGTTACCAGAGGGTAGTAATTTTGAATATGTGAGTACAGATACAATGACAATCAAAAGATTTATAACAAATATGTATGTTAAACTGCAAGAAAAGGAGAATGAGGAAACAAATGGTAAAACTAAACAAAAATGGGAACAAGACTTAAACATAAAGATAAAGAAGGAAACATGGGACAAGTTATGCTCTGGAACTATGAGAAATACAATAAACACGAGGTTACGTATGATACAATATAAATGGATACACAGGCTATATATATCATCTCAAAAGTTAAATAAATGGGACCCAACAGTATCTGACAGATGTTTTTGTTGTAAAAAAGAAATGGGAACAACAATTCATGCAATCTGAATGTGTGAGAAAGTGAAAAATTTTTTGGGAAGATCTAAACCAGATATTAAATAAAATTACAGAAAATAATATACCAAAAAACCCAGAGATCTTCCTCCTAAGTAACATAAAAAACAAAGAATTTGGACTTGATTTGGATGGTGCACAAAAAAGATTTGTTAAGATAGCTCTAGCCGTACCAAAAAAATGTATTATGTCAACCTGGAAATTGGAAGATAATTTGAAAATACAACAATGGTATATAGAAATGAATAAATGTATTCCATTAGAAAAAATAACATATAATTTAAGAAATAATATTGCAATATTTGAACAAATATGGGAGCCATACAAGAAACACAATTGAGAAAACCTACCGGGGACATCTACCACCTAAAATGACAGAAGGAGAAGGAAATGAAAAGAATTGACTCAGTGGAATTTCTTGTTTATTTTTATTGAGTGACAACATTGTTTGACTGGTTTAATGTATCTTAGATTCTGTACTTTAAATGAATGGGAGGGGAGATAGGGAGGGTGGGAAGGGAAGAGGGAGGGGGGAGAAAACGATACGGTATATATTTGAAAAAGAAAATGTATGTATCTTGATCAATGTGGTTTATGGTGTGAAAAATAAAAAATTTAAAAAAAATAGTGGAAATTATTATTTTTTAAAGTCCATTAATCTTCCTGATACAGATCTTTGTATTCAACCTTCAGGTTGCTATCTGTTGTTAACTTGGAGGCCTTTAATGGTGTGACTGGGTGGAATCTGCTTTAACCAAGCAGTTCGCTTGCAATTTTCAGCTGTAGGATGTGTTGCAGTTGCTTGCATGTTTAGCAAGTGGGATTATGTTGTGAAATTGCAACTCACAGCGTCATTTTTGTGTTTGAAAATGCCAATGTGAAAATTTTAACTTTGGTCTCCTTGGTTTGCTTAAGTTTACAGAGGAGTCGTTGGGTCAAGCTGAGAAGACAGATTTGGATGCCCATTTGGCGAATCGGCAGGGCAAAGTAGAAAGCACAAAATGAGGGGCTGAAAAAATAATGAAGCAGACTGAAGTGCCATTGAACCCAAACCCAGGTAAAGAATTTAATTTTGTGCTGTGTACTTAAGAGATTAAATAATTTTGGCTTTTAGTGGTGACCTATTTAAATGAACAAAATCTGATTAGAATTGAAGTTTATGGAATGTTTGGAAGTTGCCACAAAAAATGGAGCATATAAATTAGATGTTGGAATTAATATAAATGAACAATACAATGAGCCTGGTGTCACAGTATCTGCCTCCCTCTACTGTACATCACTGTTAAACCTTCTCCCCAAAATGAACCTGATGTCAAAGTATCTGACACAGTTAATAGTACATCATTGTTAAACCTTCTCATAAAATGTGAATCCTGTTTCATAGTCTCTGCCTCAGTCTATAGTACATCAATGTTCAACTTTCTCCCCCCTGTGAACCTGGTGTAACAGTATCTGCCACAGTTTATTATACATCACTGTTAAACCTTCTCACAAATGTGAATTCGGTGTCACAGTATCTTCCACAGTTTAGCATACACCACTGATAAACTTCCTCCCCATTGTGAATCCAGTGTCACAGTATCCACCTCAGTCTTCCGTACATCACCGTTAAATATTCTCCCCACTGTGACCCTGGTGTCACAATATGTGACACAGTTTATCATACATTACTGATAAACCATCTCAGTGCTGTGCACCCAGTGTCACAGTATCTGTCTCAGTCTACCATACTTCACCGTTAACCTTATCCCACTGTAAACCTGGTGTCACAGTCTCTTCCACAGTTTATTGTACATTACTGATAAACCTTCTCCCCATTGTAAACACGGTGTCACAGTATCTGCTTCAATCATCCATATATCACCATTAAACATCTCCCCACTGTGAACATGTTGTCACTTTATCTGCCACAGTTTATTTTACCTCACATTTAATCCTTATTCCCATTGTGAACCTGGTGCCACAGTATCTATCTCAATCTACCATCCATCACCATTAACCTTCTCCGCACTGTGAACCCGGTATCCGCCGCAGTTTATTGTACATCACTGTTATACCTTCTCCATACTCTGAAATCGGTGTCACAGTATCTGCCTCAATCTACCGTACATCACTGTTTAACATTCTCCCCAATGTGAACTTGGTGTCACAGTATCTATCATAGTTTATCGTACATTACTGTTAAACTTTCTCACTGTTGTGAAGCCATAATCTTAGTATCTGTCTCAGTCTCCCATACATAATTGTTAAACCTTCTCCCCCTGTTAATCTGGTGTCACTTTATCTACCACAGTTCATTTCACATCATCGTTAAACCTTCTTCCTACCATGGTGAACATGGTTTCACAGTATCTGACAAAGTCTAACGTACATTACTGTTAAACATTCTCACTGCTGTGAACTCAGTGTCACAGTATATGTCTCAGTGTACCATATATCATCGTTAAACCTTCTCCCCCTGTGAACCTGGTGTCACAATATTTGTCTCAGTCTTCTGTACATCACCTGCCAGCTGATGTGTTGAATGCTGGCTTGATTTTGAGAGTTAATAAAACTTTGGACAGGTACCTGGATGAGAGGGCTAGGTCAGTGGAACTGGATAAAATAATAGGTCGGCACAGACTAAAAGGGCCGAAAGACCTGTTCTTCTGCTGGAGGTTTCTATGGAAGAGATTGTGCAGTCACTGATATCAGAGACTCATGGAATTGTAATCCACAGAGACCGACCCTTCAGACCAGCTCGACCCTGATACCCAAGTTGTCCTCTTCAACTGGTCCCATTCACCTGCATTTAGCCCGTATCCCTGTGAATCTGTACCTGGGTAAATGTCCTTAAAACATTACAATAGTCCCCGGCTTTACCACTTCCTCTGGCAGCTTGTTCCACTCGCCCCGCCGCCCTCTGGGTGAAAATGATGCCCCTCAGGTCCTTTTCAAATCTTTCCCCTCTCAACTTAAATCTATGTCCTCTGATTTTACATGTTGGGGAAAAAGGTGAATTACCTTAAGATTTCAAGATCTCTGAGGTCCCCCTCAACCTCCTACACTCGAAGGAGAACAGTCCCAGTCTATCCAACCTCTCCTTTAATTCAAAACCACCAGTCTCAGGAACATTCAGATTTCAGAATTATTGTCCGAGTCCATACATGACAATACAATCCTCAGATCATTTTTGTTGTGGGTCAGGCAGAATTACCACTATTGGTCATGCAAACACAACTGGACTCAATGTTCTCATGTAAAGAACTAAAGGTTGAAATGAAAGTTTTGGCATCTTGGCCTTCATAAATCAAAGTATTGATCGAGGAGTTGGGAAGTTATGATGAGGTTGTATAAGATGTTGGTGAAGCCAAATTTGGAGTACTGTGTGCAGTTCTGGGTCGTCTAACTACAGGAAGGATATCAGTAAGATTGAAAGAGGGCAGAGAAGATTTACTAGGATGCTGCCAGGTCTTCAGGAGTTGAGTTACAGGGAAAGATTAAACAGGTTAGGATCTTATTCCTTGGAGCATCAAAGAATGAGAAGGGATTTGATCAAGGTTTACAAAATTCTGGGGAATAGACAGTAAATGAGAGTCGGCTCTTTCCACAGATTACGAGAGGACATGGCTTTAGGGTGAAAGGAGAAAGGATTTGGGGGAACATTAGGGGGAACTCAGAAAGTGGTGGGAGTGTGGAACGAACTGCCAACTGACATGGTGAATGCCTGCTCACTCTTGAATAAATTGAATAGATTCACAGATGGGAGAGGTCTGGAGGGTTATGGACTGGGTGCAGGTCAATGGGAGTAGCAGAATAATATTTTGGAACAGACTAGTAAACAAATAATTAATGTAAACAAACTGCAATACAGAGTGAATAAAATAAAAACTCAATAAAGTGCACAATTGAGAGACCTTAAATGCATCCCTGATTGAGTTTGTGGTTGAAGAGTCTGATGGTGGAGGGGGAGCGGCTGTTCCCTAACCTGGTGGTGCAGGGCTTGTGGCACCAATACCTCTTTCCTGATGGTAGCAGAGAGAACAGAGTGTGTGCTGGGTAGTGTGGATCCTTGATGATTGCTGCTGCTCTGTGACTTAGGACAGATTAAAGCAAATCTCGTGCCATATTACAAGAAAGGAATCTTGAATCTGAAATGGGGCAGGAGAACTGTTTAATGAGCAGGGGGATTGAGTGAGAGCAGCCACAAGTGTAAATGAAAGGACAGAGTGAAGAGTGACGTGGGCAGAGTTTGTGTTGTGACCCCATGTTGGGGTGTGAAGGGTTTGTACTTTCCCCCCATGACCTGTGTGGCTTTTTGCCGGGTTCTCCGGTTTCCTCCCACCCTCCGAAACATACAACGTTGGCAGGTTAATTGGGTGTGATTGGAGTAATTGAGTGGTTCGTGGGACACCACACTGTAACGTTCATATTAATACATTACATTTCTCTATGCTTGGCACATGGCTTTTCTCTTTTCTAAGCCTCTCTCAAGTCACCCCTCAGTCTCTGTCATTCCAGGGTGATCAGTTCCCGTCAACGCTGCCTCTCTGATGACACAGCCCCAGTCCAGTCTAGAAATGATTTCTATTGACTGAAATGCAGCAGGAACTTCACAGCCTCAAGGGTCACAAAATCTCTCTGAAAATCCAAACAGAATTCCAGAAGCTGGTAACTGCAGGCATTAAATCTTTTGGTCGAACCCTATCAAGGATATTCCCCAACTTCTACCCATCTCACTCCCATTTCCTTGCTGAAAATGACGCACTTACCTGCTGACATCCACAGACACAAGACGTGGCAAGGGACCAAGTCCATAACAGGCCACAAGTCAACCTTGCAAGTTACAAATAATGATGCCTCCCTTCCAGACAGAATGAACATCTATGCAGGGTTGGATGAGAAGAACAGGATTGTCATTGAAGAAAGCTCTGTGTCCCCCTGATGAACAGGCCCCTTTCATAGCTGCAGGTGAGGTCAAATCAAATTTACTGTCATCTGATTGTACAAGTGCAACCCAACAAAATAGTGTAGTCTGGTCCTCAGTGTAAAACACACAGACACAGAACTGGACACTACACACATACCAACAAAACTGTGGTGGACCACTACATTACATTCACTGTACTGGTTGACCCACCCCTGATATTGTAACTCCTCCCCCTTCAGGATTCTTAATAAAGACAGTATCGCCCAATCTACTCCCTCAGTTCTGCCTTGTAATTGGGACAACAGCATGCAAGATATGCCTGTAATTTTATAGTGATTAAAGCCTATTAATCTTGACTTTGGTTTGTCGTGTCTAATTGATAGCGCTACAATTTAATCACTCTGTCTGCATGCCCTGGACAAGGCTATTTGAACAGAGAAGCTGGACACTGACCTCAATTATCCAGAGGCCTCCATAAAATTTGGTCAGTGGCTGCCTGACCACCTTTCTGAGGTGACATGACATTTGGAAAAAGGTCGATAGGAGAGACCTGCTGTTTGCACAGGTCGGCCACCGCATCTTCCAGATGATTAGAGACTGAGATTTACTCAGCTGCTATGGGACTCCTGAAAATGCAGTCCTTAGCCTGAAAGAATGTAATCAACACCAGATCCCTCCTGGGCAGCCGCCGTCATGCACCTGATGAGTCCGTTGATGAATACAATCGAGCCTTGCGGGAGCTAAGGAGAGCTTGTGGCTCACCGATGTTATGGCAGCTGTCTACCAGGAGGACTGATCAGCGACGCCTGTGTGGCCGGCCTCGAGTCTGATAGTATCAGACAAAGGCTTTTGGTGAATGTCCTGCAGGACATGGTCAATCTTGCCAAGACACTAACATGGCCCAACTGAATGCAGAAGCTTATTCCACTGACAGGGCAGCAGACACATGGGGAGTTCAGGCAACACCACCTTGGGACATAGAAACATAGAAGACAGGAGCAGGAGTAGGTCATTCGACCCTTCGAGCCTGCTCCGCCATTCAACGAGATCATGGCTTAAAGATCTTAAAGTTCAGTACCCCGTCCCCGCCTTCTCTCCGTAACCTTTAATATCCTTATACTGAAGAAATATATCTAATTCCCTCTGAAATATATTTAATGAACCTGCCTCTCCTGCCCTCTGTGGCAATGAATTCCACAGATTCACCACCCTCTGGGTAAAGAAATTCCTCCTCATCTCGGTCCTAAATGGTTTGCCTATTATCCTCAAACCATGGCCCCGGGTTCTGGATTTTCCCATCATTGGAAACATCCCATCTGCATCCATTCTGTCCAGTCCTGCCAGAATTTTATATGTCTCTATGAGATCCCCTCTCAATCTTCTCAACTCCAGCGAGTACAATCCCAATTTGCGCAATCTTTCCTCATGAGCCATTCCTGCCATTCCAGGTATCAGCCTGGTGAATCGCCTCTGCACTCCCTCCATTGCAAGAACATCCTTCCTTAGATAAGCTGACCAAAACTGCACACAATACTCCAGGTGTGGTCTCACCAAGGCCCTGTACAGCTGCAGTAAAGTATCCTTTTTCCTATACTCAAACCCTCTTGATATGAAGGCCAACATACCATTTGCATTTTTAACCGCCTGCTATACCTGCATGCTCGCCTTCAGAGACTGGTGTACAAGTACCCCTAGGTCTCTCTGCACTTCCCCATCTCTTAAACTATTGCCATTCAAATAGTAATCTGCCCTCCGGTTTGTATTACCAAAGTGGATAACCTCACATTTATCCACATTGTAGTGCATTTGCCATGTATCTGCCCAGTCCCTCAATTTATCCAAATCACACTGGAGCTTCCTGACCCCCTCTTCTGGGAGAAAGGGACCCCACGCAAGGGATAGACATTTTGGAAGTTGCTGACACACACATAGAATAGCAACTGAGACAGAGAACAAACTTACACTGGCATCCATCATTCTAGATCAGAGTAGCATACACCAATAAGAAAAGTCCACCATGAACATTGAGGTAAATGGCTGCATTTGCAAACTGCTTGTTCAACACAGGGAGCCCTGAATGTTGTGCCGACCCATATATTCTTTTTTTTCAAAAAAACCTAAACTCTCCCTATCCAATAACCCTCTATTTTTCTTCCATCCCTGTTCCTGTCTCAGAGCCTCTTAAAGTTTTGACCCTCCACCACTATCCCTGGCAAAGCATTCCAGGCACCCACAACTCTCTGTGTAAAAATAACCTACCCCTGATGTCTCCCATAAACTTCCTTCTCTTCACTTTGTACACATGTCCTCTGGTCCTTGCTATTCCTGCCTTTGGAAACAGGTGCTGGCTCTCCACCTTATCTATGCCTCTCATAATCTTGTGGTCTGCTATTAAGTCTCCACTCATCTTTCTATGCCAAATCTTTCCTCCTCTCACCTTATTTAGAAGTCGTCTGGTATTCTCGCCCCAGGATAAATGTGCTGGCTGTCCACCCTATCTGTGCCTCTCATCATCTCATGGACCTCTATGAAGTCATCTCTCATCCTCCTTTGGTGTCCAGAGAAAAGCCCTACCACTGCTCACCTTGCCTTATAAGACTTATTTTCCAATTCAGGCCACATCCTGGTGAATCTTCTTTGCACCCTCCCCATAGCTTCCACCTCATTTCTAGAATGAGGTGACCAGGTGAAATATCCTCAGGAAAGGATATCCACTGCCCTTCAATATGAATTCACAACACTCAGCGAAGAAAATTAGTTTATTTATCATCCGATTGCACAAGTACAACCTGATGAAACAGTGTCCTCTGGTTCTTGATGCAAAAACATGCAAACACACATCAGACACAAGACACATACAGAACAACGACACATCGACACAGAACCTACGTAGCAAAATGCTGGAAAACAATTCTGTGAGATGTCTCTTTTTCTACACTCTATGTAAACCCGTTACACCTCAACGCATGTCTGAAAAACATTTATTAAAAATAAATATTCTTCACAAATCATCGAGTCATGAGAAGTTGATTCAGCAATTCATCCGTTGTTCAGCAGCTCTTCTCACTGCCTGTGGGAAGAAGCAGCTCCTCAGCCGGTGGGATCTGGCTGAAATCCTTCTGTATCTCTTCCCCGACAGGAGTAGCTTCATCACTTATATCTTAGTAATCATCTATATACTGCAAATCTTGAAAATAAATCTTCCTAAATTAGTCCAAAGTGACTGATATCCCCCCACCACCCCTCACATTAACACTAGGTCAGGAGACACAAATGGAGCATATATCTCTACTCTATTAATTAGACTTTTTTTGGAACAATGCAGAATCCGGATCTGAATTTATTGTCATGAACATTCACGGAATGTATTATTCCGCACCAGTATCACAGGTGGAAATATTGCTATAAATTACATTTTCAAAAGAAGAGAATATGAGGTCGTGTCTATGGTTCGTCGAACATTCGGAAATCTGATAACAAGGTAAAGGGACAGAAGCAGGTCACTAGGCCCATCCAGTCTGTTCCATGACTCTACACTCAGCTGAACTATGCTCACACCTTGTTCCAATTTCCAGCCTTTTCCCCAGGTCTCTTGATACCCTTACTAATGAGATACTTATCCATTTCCTATTTAAATTGTCCTTGTGATCTGGCCTCCACTGCCTTGTGCAGCTGTGGCTTCTATAGATCCACGACCCTCTGACTAAAGAAGTCCTTCCTCCTCTCTGATTGAATAATTTCTAATTTTAAATTATGACCCTTGTCCTCGATTCACCTATCAAGGGAAATATCTAATCCACATTCACTCTGTCATAATCTTTCAATATTCAAAATATCTCTATGATATTCTCCTACACTCCAATGAATACAACTCATGAGGTGCCAAATGTTCCCCATACGCCAGTCCCTGCATTCCAGGAATCATCCTAGACAATCTTTGCACCCTCTCCATCATCACATCCTTTCTGAGATAGTCTCATTAACACCTCTCTGTCTTCTGGTATTTTCTCCTCTCACCCCAGGAAAATCTACCCTACCAATGCCCTCATAATCTTGTAGACCTCTATTGTCACCACTTATCCTTCTTCACTCCAAAGGGAAAAGCCCTAGCTCTGTTAAACTTGCCTTATTTTTCAGTTCAGGCAACCTCCTTATAAATCTTCTCTACACCTTAATAGCCTGAATCTTCCTGAGATTGCCTGATCTTGGAAGTGAAGCAGGCTCAGGACTTGGAGGGGAGACGGCCTAGAGACACCCGGTGCTGTAGAATTCTGAGGGGCGCTGGAGAAAGTGGCGACACTCTGTCCACCTTCCGGTAGAAAAAAGTTAAAGAATTTCATGTATGTTACATTCTCAATGTCGTGTTACATGATGATAGTGGAACATTTCCATTTACCCTCTCCAAAACTTCCAGTAATGAGGAAACCAGAACTGAACACAATATTCTAATTGTGGTCTAACAAGAGTTTTCTCGAGCTGTAATGTGACCTCTCAACTCTTGAGCTCAATCCCCAACTAATGAAGGCCAGAATACCATAAGCCTGAACGACCCTATCAACCTGCAAAGGCAACCTCGTGGGATCGGGAATTGATGGAACCACTCAGAAGTGGATGAAGTTGCATCCTGTAAAAATCTGTATCAGGAGTCGGCAAGGCAGCCAGTAGGAACCAGAGGCTTTGAAATGATGCAGGCTCACAATACTGTCGCCTTCTTCATAGATGTTATCAGTTTATTGCCTTGTTACACAGAATAAAACACTTTGAATATGCCAGCCACTGAGGTGACAACTGACGAACCTCATCAACAGTCAACTCTCCCTCATGCAGCATCTCTGTTTTGAGTAGAAGGCTTTTCTCACAAAAATAGCCATCACAGTCGGTAATTTGTTGCCCTTAGAATGCCTGGCACTGCTCCCAGCATGCACGGTGCTGCTCCCAGCATGCTCCAACCATGGCCGACCCCACGCCTGACAGCACTGGCAGAGCGAGGGTCACAAGGCAATGCCTCAAGGTTGCAAGTGGTCGTAGTTCACAAACCTTCTGCCTGACACCCCCTCCCCCCACCCCAAGCTTCAAGAACAGTGTTCATGAAACAGCTATCGGGCTCTTGTGGGCAGAGGGGAAGACACTGTCCTTGTGCTGTTGGGTGTTCATCAGGCTTCTGTACCTCCATCCCAATGGTAGGAGTGAGAAGATGGCATGGCCCAGGTGGTGGGGGTCCTTGAAGATAGTGGCTGGTTTCTTGAGACACCGCCTCTTGTAGATGTCCTCGATGGACAGGGGACTAATGCCCATGATGGCGCTGGCTTAGTTCACAACTCTATGTCGCCTTTTCCTGAACAGTGAACGGTTTCACATGTCTCTCCAACGAAGTGACCCGGGTGATCACCCTCCTGGAGATGTTGGCTAACGAGATGGCAGTGTCCCTGCACCATACACAGGACACCCTGACCTGGACAGCTGTGGAGTTGAAGGAGAGACGTATGGTGGAAATGCCAAATCGGATGGCCCTGGACTACCTGCTGGCAGCTGTGCAGTCAATGCCAGGAGTGCTGCACCTACATTCCCAAGGAATCCTCTAACATCACCCACCTGGCTGACCACATTAGGGACTCAATGGCCAAAATTCAAAAATCATGGGACCAGATCCACCAGCATCATCACCTCATGGGGACCCTGGGGGCCATTTGGCTCCACGAGCGACATTTGGGTGACTATCATTCACTGGGGGATTGCATTTATTTTTGTTATCATTGCTATACTTATTCCATGATGTGATTGTCAATTTATATGCACCTTTGCATTGCCCCGTTAGACCTTCTTATTACCTGTCGCACTTTATTGGCAATGAATGTGTCTTCCGAAGGGGTGGATTGTCATGGAGAGGCAGTGTCCACCACCTGGTGGTGCTGCTGCGCTCCTGTTCGGTGGACACACTACCTGCCAATCAAGGTAAAAGACTCACTCCAAGCCATCAAGGTGACCCTTGTGATTGGCCCACCTAAATCCCCAGGAGCTGCGATCCAGGCAGCCCGCCCAGACTCAGCCCTGACATTCACCCAATTGGCCCACCTAAATCCCCAGGAGCTACAGTCCAGGCAGCCCGGCCAGACTCAGCCCTGACCTTCACCCAATTGGCCCAGGTGAATCACCCCGACTGACCCCTGCTGAACCCCTGCACTTAGCTTTGAGCATTGGCCACAACAGTCAACAGGGCCCAGCCTGCCCCAAGAGATTGGCTCTTCCAGCACTGCCCCCAGAACTATAAAGGACCATGTTCCCCTTTGTTCTGCCTCTTTCGACTCCTCATGGCTAGTAAGTAGCATCTTCCACACTGGGTTGGGGTGAGTCGCGAGGTAAGGCAGCAAGAGCCATGTCCATACTGGTCAAAGGGTGGGGACTCATAGTATAACTTTGATCCTGAATTTTGAATGTGTAGGTTCATGTAATTTCCACCAGTCTCTGTCGGTTTCACCCTCCTCATTAGAAGTGTATATTTATTCCCTGCGTACTCTGTGTGTAGACGTTTGCCTAACATATCGACCCTGTTGTCCTGTTTCCATCCCCGAAATAAATGTGTGCTTTGTACCTCCGCTTTGGTCTGGTTCTTAATCTGTGGGACCCACACGAATCTGACAACAATGGAGGAGGGAAAGCAAAGTATGTCAAAATGTATTATTGCCTATGAACAGAGGCAATAGAATATTAAATTTATGTTATGACCGAGTATAAGATATTTTGAAGATGCTACATGGAAGAAATTCTTCAAACAATTAAACACAAATACGGAGACGCCAGTGGGACCTTCTGTTTTCTCCCGCTTAGATCATTCTTAAGAGAAAGATAGGGACCAACACTGATTCCACCTAAAATTAGTGAAATGGAACAAAGAGTTGGTTGGGAAATACACCCAAATTTATCAATGAAATGTACGATGCTCTCCAGAGAGAAAATCCAAAACCAGGATAGCAGAGGTCAGGAGAAAGATGGGAGTCGGATTTGGATGTGACGATTTCAGAAAGAAACTGTTCAGAGTGGTGTGAAGATTGAAATATACAAATTCAAGAAGAAATAGGGTCAGGATTGTGTCAAGAGTGTTACAAATATGATTAATGCCAGATATAAAATACAATTCCCCACATCAATTCTGCTATACTCCATATAAATTAAATGGACTTATCTCCAATTATTCCGAGAAATGTTTTCAATGTAATCAGGTGATTGGGACTTTTTTTTCCATTCGGTTTGGACCTGTGTAAAAGTGGAACAATTTCAGTATATTATTAGTACAAATTATGAAGATAAAAATACAAAAGGTTGTGAGAATATTTGTGCTTGGTTATATATATGAAGCAGATACAAAACTGAAGTTGCATAAATATCAAACAAACTTTCTGAGTCCAGCCATAGCAGCAGTGAAGAAATGTGCAGCATGAACGAGGTTATCAGAGAGGTTTGTAACGAGAGATGGGACATTGAAATGAAAAACTGTGTCACAATGTAGCCATATAACCATTTACAGAGCGGAAATAGGCCATGTTTGCCTCCACTAGCTCAATCCTCCTGATCTCCACCAATATCCCTCCAACCCCCTCACCTCCATGTACACATCCAACCTTCTCTTAAATGACAGAAGGGACCCTGCCGCAACTATCTCATTTGGAAGATCATTCCGTTCGGCCTCCACTCTCAAAGTGAAGAAGCATCCTCTAAAATTTCTCCAGTAGTTTTGTCTTCTTTCCATTAACTCATGGCCTCTTGTTCCAACCTTCCTTTCCGTCACGGGAAAGTGTCTGTCTATGTCTCGTCTATCTATTCCTTTCATAATTTTATTCCCAATGAATAAACTCTCAGACTCCTTAATCTCTCCCTGTAATCCAGATGCTGTAAGACAGGCAACATTCTTGTAAATCTTCTCTGCACCTTCTCCACCTTATCTATATCTTTCCTATAATTGGAGACTAGAACTGAACACAATTCTCCAAACCTGGTCTCACCAATGGCTTAAACAGCTACACTCTAGTCTATGCTATGATTTATGAAGCCCAGCATGCCATATGCCTTATTAAATACATGGGAATCCACCTTCAGTGAACTCTGTACCATAACTCCAAGAATCCTCTGTTCCTCTTCATTCCTCGACCCCCTCCCCTCGACCCCCTCCCCTCAACTGCATATGTTCTATTTATATTATTTTTTCCGGAATGCAGCACCTCACACTTGTCAACATTAAATTCCATCTGCCATCTTTTCCAAACAAAGCAAATCCTGTAATCTAAGAAAATCTACCTCACTATCCACCACACCCCCTATTTTTGTATCATCTGCATATTTGTTTACCCAGTTCACCACACCCTCCTCTAAATCATTAATATTAAGGGACCCAGCATCGATCCCTGAGGCACTCCACTTGTCACAGGCTTCCAACATGACATACAGTTGTCCACCATGACTCTCTGCTGTCTATCTCCCAGCCACCTCTGAACCCATCTCAATATCTATTAATCCCTAGTGACTGAACCTTTCTAAATAACCTGACATGCAGAACCTTATCAAAAGCCTTACTAAAATTCAAATAGATCTCTTTTCTTGTCAACTCTTCAAAAAAATCAACAAGTTTCGTCAAACATGACTTTCCCTTCACTAACCCATGCTGGGTGCCCCCGATCAATCCCTGCCTATCCAGATATTTGTACATAGTATCTTGAAGTATACCATCCATAAACTTCTCCACTCGGAAGTCAAACTTACTGGCCGATAATTACTTGGCCTACACCTACTGCCTTTTTTGACCAACAGAACTATATTTGCAACCCTCCAATCCCACGGCACCACACCCTCCTCCAGTGATCTTTGAAAAATCGCTGTCAGTGCCCCCGCTATTTGTTCCCTGACCTCCCTTAAAGTCCTGGGAATAATCCCATTAGGACCAAGAGACTTATCCACTTGAATTGACCCAAGAAGCTCCAAACCTCTCACTTTACTAATCCTTATCCTTTCCATAACTAACCCCTTTGCCTCTCTTATCTTGTATAGCCCAATGTCTGTTTCCCTCATGAATACAGACGAGAAAAAAATGTTCAATATTTCTCCCATCTCATACGGTTCCTGACATAGTTCACTGGTCCCATCATCCAGTCGACCTATTCTATGTTTAACCCTCCTTTTACTGTTCCCATATCTGAACAAACCCTGAGGATTCACCTTCGCCTTATTATCTATGGACACCTCATCCCTTCTTTTTGTCTTTCTAATTTCCCTCTTCAAGTTCTTAAGAGTATGTCAAAATGATCACTGGATCTGAAGTTCTCCCTAACGCTCACCTCTGTCACCTGCCCCATTGCATTCCCAAACAACAGATCGAACACTGCTCCCACTCCAGTTGGCGTCTCAACATATTGCTGCAAAAAGCAATCCTGAACACAATGCATAAATACTAAGCCATCCTGCCCTTTTACTGACTGCGTTTCCCAATCGATGTTTGGAAAATTGAAATCCCCAACCAACACCAACCTATTTCACCTGCATATCCCACCTATTTCCTTGCACATTTGCTCTCCTAGTTCCCTTTCCCCATTAGGGAGGCCTATAATATACCCCATAATAGTAACCTCACCCTTCTTATTTTTCAGCTCTACCCACACTGACTCTCTTGACGAGCCCTCCAGTCTATCTTGCCTCAGCATTGCTGTAATATTCTCCCTGACATTTAATGCCACACCTCCCCCTCTTAATCCACCAACTCTGTCACATCTAAAGCAGCGAAATCCTGGAACATTCAACTGCCAGTCACAACCTTCTTTCAACCATGTCTCGCTAATGGCCACACATCATAATGCCACATGTCAATCCATACCTTTAGCTCATCCAGCTTTCTTACTACGCTCCTCACGTTAAAATACATACAACTCAGGGATCTCCTACATCCTACCTTCTGCATATCCTCCTCTCTTCCATTCTCACAATTTTCACTGCAACATCTGTTTACTACTTCCTGCTTTTCCTCCCTCAAATTATTTAAACTTGTCTCTTTCCTTATCCTACTAACCCTCACCCTACTGTCCTGGCTGACCTGAAACTCTGTCCCCAACCATACCAGTTTAAACCCCTCCTGACAGCCCTAGCAAATGCCCCCACCAGGAGACTGGTCCCTCTGGGATTAAGATTTCACCCATCATTATGGTATAGGTCCCAGCTTTCCCAAAAAAGGTCCCAGAAGTCCAAGAACTTTCTCTCGAAATAAGTGGAACAGGAAGGAAAACTGTGCTAGCCTAAAAGGAAGAGGTTATTATCTGGAGAACCCTGATGGGCCAAGTTTTATCAGCGAAACATTGAGGTGACTAATGGTTGTAGCTCAGTTGTGGAAATTCTGGAACAACAAATCTCTCTCTGAAAAACCAACGGAACTTTCCTGAGTGGCAAAGCCTGATGAACTTTATACATGTTCAATTCTGTGCACAGTATCAGAATTGCCTACAACCAGTGAATTTAGAAGAATGAGAAGTGAGATTGAACTGTGAACCAAATAACTTTTCTTAAATTTACAAACACATCATACACGTGCGCTTAGACTTAGAAGGGGATTAAGGTTAGTTAATAGAGATAAGTTAAAGTTTGATTTTCTTTTCATGTTTAAAGATAATTAAAAACAACTTATCTTTATATAACTACTTGTCCTGGTGAATGTCTATTGCTGCTGGGTTTTGGGGTCCTTTGGGCTCATAACACCATAGTCTGGCAACGTACATGGACCTCCTTCCCACTCCATTCATTTTGGACCCCCACATGAAGAGGGAAACTTCTCTGGTAACTGCCAGGGCAGAGGTGTGTGGGATGGGCCACACCTGCATCTCATGCAGCAGTACCGAGAGCACCTTGCACCTGATGACCTTGTTCTTCCCCATTACTGAGAGGGAGTGTCATTCCCACAGACCCAATTTCTGGTGGACATTTACAATTGTCTCTGACCAATTCTTGTAGCATGCCTCAGCCCCTCCAAGCCAGTTTCCTGACACCTTCAGGTAGTCAGATCTGACTGTGAAGAGGACAGCGGATTGATTTACCAAAGTGCATTGCCTCGCTTTTGTTCCAGTTTACCCTGGAACATAGCATTGTATTCTTCCAGGCCCAGCCACTTCCAGACGTGTAAAACTCAGCCGTTCTCTCAAAGCTGGGGGTTTCTGTGCTGGTCCCTGTCTCCTGGAGTTGGAATTCTCTACACTGCTCCCTGTCTCCTGATATTGGTGCTTTGTTCTCCACCAGTCCCACAGCACAACGCTGATCCCTGGATGGAATGTAGAGGTACAGAGGGATCAGTGAAAATATGGGTAATTTTGCCAGGGTGGGGTCCATCCAGGAGCCTGATAACAGCAGTGAACCTGTGGAAGGGAGTGATAGAGGACATTTGATGGTGGACCAGCAGGACACTGCTGAGGGTGCGGATTCCCTCGGGCTCTCGAGGGTAGAAGGCGCTGGTTATTCCAATGGTTTAGGTGAGGCAGGGTCCAAATTAGAGCTGGCACAGGTCATCAAGGGTCGACATAACAGGTGCCTGGAACTGTCATGAAGATACTAAGGGCTGGTTGAGGTTGGTAAGGAGGGGGTAGTTGTGTTCCAATGAGGGATTGCTGAGGGAGAGGCCACATGGATGGGACTTTGAGACAAGGAGCCATTGATTGTCCAGGGATAGGGCCTATAAATAGACCTGCAGATATCCAGCAGACAGCATCTTTGACCCACTACCATCAGGAAGGAGATATGGTGGAACAAAATCAAGCTGCGAGGCAGGGAAGTAACTTCTTCCCACAGGCCCACAGATTGACAATGTAATGTGAGTTGAATGCGTCCGTGGAATGAAAAGGTTGATAGGGATATGGACTGTTTGCAAGCAGCAAGGCCAGCAGAAAAGAAGGGCCAAAAGGACTGCTTCAGAGTTGTCTATCTAGACCAGTCATTTGAGTTGAATCTTTAAAAAATTCATGATAGGCTGGACTATCATTTTAGATGGAGATTTTACATTGACACATGCAGCCCGGGAACAGGCCTTTTCAGCCTATGAGCCACAACCACTCAATTACACCAATGATCTACAACCCCCGGAACATTTTAAATGGTGGAAGGAGCAAGAGCAACTGATGGAAAACCACGCAGACACGGGAAGAATGAACAACTTCCCACAGACTGTGTCAAATTTGAACCCGGCTCGCTGGCCCCTTAACAGCGTTGTTCTAATCGCAACGCTAATCTCGCCACTCTCAATGATTCCCAGGGTTCTTCCTCTGACTTTCCATGAGCTGTGATTGCTTCCAATTCCAGTGTCCTTGTTTCCCTGAGGCTCTGACACCTGCCCAGTGACTCTGTCCCCAATGCCTCTCCCTGGCCGGATGATCATCGCTCTCTTTCCCGGCTCTCACCCAAACTTTCTTAACCCATTTTCACCACCTACAACCCCCCTGTCATGTCCCACCCACTCACCCACAGGGCCAAGGGTAATGAGGTGGGGGCAGGTCCAGGCTGTACTCACACAGCTTGTCGAAGGACAAGTGAGAGCAGGAGTCCTGGAGCAAGAGGTGAAGGGCAGAGTTTACTGTAGCAACCAGCTGAACTGGGCTACATTCTCCAGGGTGGGGGGAGAGAGAGGACTGGCTCAGATGGGACAGATATCCCTGTGCCAATGGTCGGGAGATTTTCCAGCTTGGTGAAGGTATGGGACGCTGCCACTGGCAAGGAGACTGGACCACTGCCCTCCCCACATCTCCACCATCTGGGGGTCCCTGGAGCAGCAGGTTCCAAGGCCTGTCGGTGGGGGAAGGGGGAGGTTCAGTAACTGGGGTGGGGCAGTTCCAATGCATGATCGATTGGAGATGGGCCTAGTGAGAGGATCGGTCCAGTGGGAGGACAGACATGATGGGGAATGGGCCTTTGGGGCAGGCCCAGTGGAGGGCTGGGGCTTCAAGATGGGTCTAGTGGGGAGGCAGGGGCTTTGGGCACCAGCCAATGGGAGACAATGGCTTTGGGAATGGACCTGGTGGGGGTCAGGGGCTTTGAGGTGGGAACTGTGGGGAATTGCGTTTGTGGGAGGACCTATCGGGCAAAATAATTAGTGACAGGCCGAGTTGGGAACTGTATTGGGGACAGAATCGGTAGGAGTTGGGAGGACCCGGTGGGGATGCGATTGGGAATGGATCCAGTGGGGGATGGTATTGGGGTGTGATCTGGCGGGGGACGGTATTGGGGTTGGATGCAGTGGGGGAATGGATTGGGGATGGACGCAGCGGGGGATGGGATTGGGACAGATTCGTCTGGAGACGGGATTTTGGATGGAATTGGCAGGGACAGGATTGGGGACGGACCCGGCGGGGGGTGGGATTGGGGACGGACTCGTCGGGAGACAGGATTTTGGATGGAACCGGTGGGGACAGGATTGGCGATGGACCCGGCGGGGTACGGTATTTGGGTTGGACCCAGTGGGGACGTGATTGGAGATGGACCCGGCGAGGGTTAATATTGAGGATGGACCTGGCAGAGGAAAGTTTTGGAGATATACCCAGTGGGGGATGGACCCAGCAGGGGACTGCCCACTGACTCTGTCTTCAATGCCTCACACCATCTTTGCCGGATGATCACAGCCGGATGATCACCGCTCTCTTTCCCAGGACTCACCCGAACTTTCCTACCCCAATTCCACCACCTACTACCCCGTCGTCATGTCCCACCCACTCACCCACAGGGTAATGAGGAGGGGGAAGCTCCTGGCTGTGGTCACATAGCTCATTGAAGGACAAGTGGGAGCAGGATTCCTGGGGCAAGAGGTGAAGGGCAGTGTGTACTGTAGCAGCCAGCTGAACTGGGCCACATTCTCCAGGGTGGGGGGAGAGAGAGGACTGGCTCAGATGGGACAGATATCCCTGTGCAAAGGGTCAAGGGATTCCCCAGCTTGGTGAAGGTATGAGACGCTGCCACCAGGAAGGAGATGGACCACTCTGCCCTCCCCACATCTCCATTGTCTGGGGGTCCCAGGAACAGCTCAGATTCCAAGGCCTGTGGGTGGCAGAAGGGGGAGGTTCAAGAACTGGGGTGGGGTAGTTGTGATGGGTGATCGATTGGAGAGGGTCCCAGTGAGGGAGGACAGACCTGATGGGGGATGGGCTTTTGGGTACAGGCAAATAAGGGAGGGGGTGGGGATGGGGACTTTGGGCTGGGCATGTTGGGGGACAGGGGCTGGGTGAAGGCCCTGGTGGGAGTCAGGAGCTCTGGGAACAGTCCAAGCAATGGGTGGAGCATTGGGGACGGGCCCATTGGGGGTCAGAGGCTTTGGAGATGGGACCGGTGGGGGATAGGTGCTTTGTTGACAGGCCCGGTGGTGAACAGGGTTTTGGGGATGATCTCAGCAGGGGGAGGGGTTTGGGGACGGGCCTGGTGGGAGATGGGGGCTTTGGGGATGGGTCTGGTGGGTGACAGGGGACAGTATTGGGGATGGACCCAGAGGACGGAGACAACCCCTGGAGCTCCGGTTCACCATAGGGTCACTCACCTTGGCCCACGGTCATGCATTGATCTGCGGGAATGTGAATTCAGAGCAGTTTCGGTTCATCTCCCGGATCTGCTCCCTGGTTGAGGTCCCCAACACCTGTTGGGACAGAAACCACCTTCACCACTGCCTCAGGGTGGGGCAGCAGGAGGGTGACAAAGGGAGGGGATGCAGTGTATGTGTACCAGGTCAGGGACATGGGACGAGCCCTAGAACTGGGGTGGTGGTGAAGGCTGAAACGTTAGGGGCCTTTAAGAGGCTCTGCGTCACGTGGAAGAAAGAAAAATGGAGGGTTATGAGGGAGGAAGGGGTTAGTTATTTTTATTTTGGTAGGAATACATCGGTCGGCACAATATCGAGGACCGAAGTGCTTGTACTGTGCTCTCGTGTTGTACGTTAAACCTGTCGGTCTTTCAGCAAGTGGAGATGTCAGGGCGGCAACGCTGTCAACTGGCACATTCCAGGCTGCAGGAGTCATGCTGAGGGATGGACAGTGGGTTGGCGCAGCCAACACGAAGGCAATATGGGGATGGATCATAATCCTCCCATTATCGTGCACTGAGAGGCTAAGATCAAGGGGAACTCGTCCAACAGCAGAGGGGGGCAGGTTACAATGAGACGTATGCAGCAATGTGCAGTGAAGGGAATATCTGGATACAACGGTCTTTCTCTTTGAAAATAATTTGAGAATAATGTCAATTGTGTGGGGTGGGGGGGGGTGGGGAAGAGAAAAGCCCTACTCAATCAACTTTGCTTCATGAGATACATTCTCCGATCCAGGAAATCTATTCTGCACCCGCTCCAAAGTACAAGGACAAATTTATTACCCTTGGATAGCACAAGTACGACCTGATAAAACAGCGTTCTTGGGGTAAACATACGTAAACACACAACCAAGCCCTCACACCAACAGACAAATGATACATGTGCAGCACGTCCAGAAAAATAACTCCATATTGTTGAATAAATAGCAGAGTCGAGGAGTATTTGTATGAGCAGCTCATCAATCATTCCACGTTCTCTGTGCCTGGAGGAAGAGGCTGTTCCTGGGCCTGGTGGTACTGGCTCTGAAATTCCTGGATCTCTTTCCCAACGGGAATAGCTGGATGATGCTGTTGGCCGGGAGAAGGGGTCCTCGATGATTTAGTCAATGATCGTAGTGGATCACATTGATATTTGGGGTGGTGGGGGGCAGGAGGGTGTCCCCAGTGTTGCTCTAGGCCTCTTTAGGTCCCGTGGATTGATCTCTGATCATTTTAAAAATATATTAATTATAAATTAAATGCACAAAAATTAACACAATTAATAATAATACAAATGAAATACAAATATACGTGGCATTTATAAAAGAAAGAATAAAGAAATCCCCCCATAAACCACCTCTTCCTCCCTCCATCTGGACATGAGCAAACTGGCCTCCACTCAGCCCCCACGACACAGATATAGGTGACCGAAAGCAGCGAACAGCACTCCAATCACTGGTTCTGGGGAGGTGGGGATCATGCTAACTGGGAATCTACCCTATGCACAAGATGGCTGACGAACGTGGTGACCACGCAGAGTCCATGGGGACCAACAACTTTCATCCCAGGGGACAACCCGTAAGGAAGGAATCAACAAGGACAGGAATACTGACCAATCGGAGGCCGGCACAGATATGACATCACTCCTGTCGACAGCAGCAGGGAGAGAATAGAAGTAGAGCTGTCAGTGCAATGAAGCATCTTTGACTTTGATTTCTTGGGCGTGTGTCCTTCTTTCCACCCTTCACAGCAGCGTGCACGCTCCAATTTCACATCGGGAGTCATGTGTCCATTTTCCTGATATGAAGAATGAGAAGTGCACACATATTGTCAAATTTGTTACTGGGATGTTTTAACCGGGTGATAGAAGGAAAGTTTGAATATGGATCTCTCTGTCATTGGAAAAAAGGAAGATCATCTTACAACATTATGAGAGGACACGGCAGCACGGATCGAGAGAGGATAATGCAAAAGAGCCGAACACCAAGTGTCACAATTTCCCAATAACCGATCGGCTGCTTAGACTTTAAGAAATGTCTTCAATGAAAATGAAATATCCTTGGAATTTTCTACCCTATTGAAGGTTAATTTGAAATTGGGATCCATGGACTTATGATGAATTTATTGCTGTACACATTTCTAGTGGGATCATATGCATTTAACTTAGATGCAGATACTTTGAAAAAAGTAACAGACATTAAATTGGAAGCAGTAATAAATTTGAAGGAAAGATTGAGAATAAATAGTCTCCCTTGCAGTTGGGGTACAATGTATTTCTTGAGATCAGAGGAATCCTGGAGCCAGGACAAAGTGATCCTATGAAATCTAAGGATTTGATTGAGTTGTTGGGGTAGCTGGAAATGGAAGGGCTGAGGGTTCTCCTGTTCCTTCGACTGCCTGTCTTCTGTCTTGCGATGCTGATTGGGTGCGCCTTTGTGTTCGCACGCTTGCTGATTGGTTGCTTCAGTTGTACGAGCCAATGGGCTGATTCGGTGAGGCCACTATTGGATTGGACGCTGAAGTCGGGTTGGATTGATCGGCGGATTCGCGGGCTGATTGGCTCGTGCTGTGAGGAGGCGGGACGTTGGCAGGGGCCTCGCCTGCTTGGAGTCCGTCGCATCGCCGCAAGCTCAAAATGGAAGAAGTTAGTGGCAGCGCTGTGACCTTCCTCAGCCGCGCGGTCTGCGGGGTAACTCGCAGCTGGAGGGGGCGGGGGAAGGAGATTGGCAAGTCTGGTTGGCGCATGCGTGGTGAGTTCGCGCATATGTTGCAGATACGCATGTGCCGATTGTGGGCTACGAAGTGAAACATTTGCGCAAGTGCCAACTGACGACAGGCGCATGCGCACAGAAATTAAGATGGCTACCCCCAGCCAATGGACCCTTGGTCTTTTGTGCATTGTGTCTGTGTTCTCGTTTGTCAAATCATTTGATTTTAAAAATAGGCTCTAAGACTTCAGGGCTCCTCGCACGAGGGCAAAACTCCGACTTGCGTCCATTGTGGGATCTGACTCCATTACGGTCGCAGATCGGGGAGGACCTGTCGGGGTCATTAGGTCGCTTTGGAAGAGATGGAAAACCAATCCATTTTTATTTGCTTCCCAATGCTCATAGAATGTGTCTGATTCCATCCGTTTTTCCTGTTGTCGTATCACATTCTTCATAAAGTTAGATGTTATTTTTTTAAAGTTGTGTCACTTGAACAATAATGCTCCAACCCTTCTGATCCTGACGGACCATGTGTCTAAAATGTAATGTTTCTCAGTTACTTGTCCAAATACCTTGGGAAAAAAAGAGGGACTTTGGTGTTAACAATAGAGAGTAAAGATTTCACAAATCCTTTTGAATTTATGATCTCTGGGATTTCCAGTCATGTTTTCTATTTAGGTTGGTGTATCTTGCAGACCTGTTTGGTTGCAGCAAGTAAGAAGTTATCGATTTGTAGCATCCGCTACAGCAGTGCTACCAAATAAAGAGACGTCCCCACAAGGTGAGTGTAAAACAAAGACTGGCTTTACTGGTTTAAATTCCCCACGTGTGCTCACTGGCCCACCCACTTCTGGTGACGTACCCCTGACCTTCCAGTAGTGACATCATTGCATTGTGGCATCACTCTCCAGCTGGCTGGTCGCTACGCGGAAGTGAAGGGCATCTCAGCCTGCACATGGTGCTAGGCCCAGGCTCCTTCTCAGTGGTATAGGGGTCTCTGTGCCATCTTGGACTGTCCAAGTGTTGCAGTTATTTAGCCTTTTTTGCTTGCCCGGTCACCTGGTGCACTACAATCTCAGCTTTGATAAGGGGGAAAATTCTTTCAATGCTTTATTCACTTTTATTACAGAATTCTTCCTTGATTATCTGTGTAACATTGAAGGTTATGGGTTTTCATGAACAGGGATCATGATTTTACTCATAATTTGGTGAGCCAAATTATGATAGGACAGTTTTTGCTAATGCCTCATGGGAAGTAAAATAAAAATGAAGTGACAAAATTAGGAAGGTTTGTTGACCCTTCCTTTTAAGCAGGATGTCAGGATAACCTTCATGTTACTTGCTGAATTAAAATGTGATTTGACAGTTCTTAATGGCAGCTGCCATATTGGCATTGCAAGGAGAGATGGGAAATGGGTCAGGTCCTTGGTGGTCCCAGTAATGCAACGTAGAAAGATGTCACAGGGCTGAATGTGGTTTAGGGAGGGAGAGGGTATCAATTTTTAGGAAACGTATGTGGCCAGACACCTATCAATATTTTTTTGTCAAATAGAAACTCCTGCTGGTAGAAGCCATTTCCTACTTTGAACAGGCCCAATGTCATTATCCAAACAGATATTGTTAAGAGCCCAAAAGATCCCAAAACCCAGCAGCAAGAGACATTCACCAAGACAAGTGGTTTTTAAAACAGAAGTTATTTTTAATCAAATTTAATCATGAAAATAGAATTAAACTTTCACTTAACTCTATACTTAACAAACCCAAATTAACCCCCTTTCAATTCTAAGTGCACATGTTTGTAATGTGTTTAAATTTAAGAAAAGTTATTTGGTTCACAGATCAATCTTACTATTCCTTCTTCCAAGTTCTCTGGATGCAGGCAATTCTGCTGTGCACAGAATGGAATGTGTATAAATTTCACCAGGATTTGGTGCTCGAAAGGTAAATGTTTTCCGCTCAGGATAGTTCTTGTAGGGTTTTTAGAGAGAGATTTGTTGTTCCAGGATTTCCACATCTGAGATACCACCATTAGTCACCTCAATGTCTCACTGATGAACCTTGCCCCGTTAGGGTTTTCCAGATGGTAATTATTTCTGCAAGCTACTATAGAGTTCCATTCCTCTTATTCCAAACAACAGGAGTTCTTTCTTCTGCTCAAGCTGTTGTTAGATAAACAAAACCCAGGTGTGACTTTCCTCTAAGCACCCTGCAGAAAAGTACTTGTAGCCATCCTGGCTCCATTTCCAAACAATGGTCATTCATTTTATGACATCAGTTTGATTAACACCAACTTGTGAATGTGAATAACATTCTCCAGAGATCTTCAATATTTCTTCAGTCTTTCAAATAAGATGTTTTATAATGTATGTGTGTGTATGTATGTACCCTACTCTAAATCTTACCAAAATCCCAAATATTACCAAATTCTCCAAATATATTTATCCATTACAATATCACGTAAGGAGCATTTAAGAGACTCTTAGACTGGCATACATGGGTGAAAGAAAAACAAGGTTGTAGCTGATGCACAGCGCGGTATTACAAACCACGATCATCAGTTCACAGACTTACCTGACACGTCGCGGGCTAACAGTGCTGGGTACCAAAGTACAGTGATTGGATCAGATGAAGCCCCTGCCTAAAGGCACGGGGCACTAATGGCTCGTAGCTTTAACCCGCTGGTCCTGTGGACCAGAAGGTGTTCACTAATATTCTCATTGACAGGCAGGGAAAAAAAGGTCTGTGTATGTCTGCAATAAACCAGTCTTGAGATGACTACCTTTGTATGTGTTTGCCTTTATTTAGCAGCATCTACCGCAGTAGCTGCTACAGGGTATTTTTTTTTGTTAGAAATATCTAGAACAGCACAACATCGTGGGCCAAAGGGCTTGTACCGTGCTGTAATATTCTGTTATTTCTGTTATTGCTTGACTTTGAATATCTGTTGTAAGCTCTGTGAGACTTCAATAATGTAGCAAATTTGCACAGCAACATTGCAGTCAGGAGTTTGTATATCCTGGTTGACTTGAGCTTTTCTCTTTTTTACACAATGCTTTATAGTTCTGGTCAGTAAGAAAAGAAATATTGTGCATGTTGTATTTGTCATTATGTCTGAAAGTAACACTGGAAAAGAGTCAGTAACACCAAGGTAAATATCACCCTGTAGTGGCTGGTGCAGTTTCCTGATGGGCACAAGTTATCACTCAGTGGCGACAGTGATGTGAAAATGTGGGTAAATTATTTTGTATATGATTTATATATATGGAAAAATTAGTTGTTGTTTGTTCCAATTTCAGGAAGGTGTGGTTGCAAAGTGGGTAAGGATAGAAAATAGTTGGGGATCAAAAACTGGGGCTTGCATTTGATGGTGTGAAAGTCAAAATGAAAACTCAGAATCAGGTTAATCTAATTAAGCAAGCCACTGGCTCTTATACTTCTACCAGACGTGAATCTAGAATTGAATTTTGAGTCATTTACGGTGGGTAACTTCAAAGTCTGTTGATTGTAAGACTAAATTAAGAGCCCTTTTGCCCCTGGCTGTGCTGAAAGATTGTTTAATTTGTTAACAAAATATTTCTGAGAGGGAGAATAGAGTGAAGCTGTTTTCCTACTCGTTGGTGATGAATCTTGCAGTAAGATCTTTCAAATAATTACATATTCCTAATTCCTCCCAGTCCTCGGGCATTTTCCCCTGCAATCTACAACAGTTACCACCATCCAGGAATTCTCATGCAGGGTAAAGTTTCAAATTCACTTCCTCCAACCATGTCCGTGCCCTTTGTGGCAGGAAACCCAATCAAGAGTAAATGACAGATTGACTGAGCACCTCCACTTGGATCACAATGGCCATCTTGGCTCATGGTCACAAGCTGTTTTAAGTTCCATTCCATTCCCACACTGATCTTTGTATTTCACCTCACCCAGACAATGGAGGAGGCAGAAGACAGAGGAACCATCTCTTATTGAATTTGTGAATTGATGGTATGAATATGGAATTTTCCAAGTTCATGTAACCTGCGCACACCCCCCCCAAGTTTTTCTCTCTGTCCTGTTGATCCACCCAGTTCCCCTCATATTTTCCCTTCCAAACCAGATGACTTATAAATGTGGGCAGAGAAATGGCGGATGGAGTTTAATCTGGACAAGTGTCTTGCACTTGGAGAGGACTTGTAGTAGTGTTGCAGTGAGGGATCTTGGAGTGCAAGCGCGAGCTCCTTGAAAGTGGCAACAAAAGTGTAGGGTGTTAAAGAAAGTATTTTTCATTGAGCAGGGCATTAAGTATAAATGTGGTTATACCACATTTCGAGTGTTTTCTGCAATTCTAGTTGCTGCATGACAAAAAGAGTTCATCAGGGGGTTGCTTGGGGTAGAGCATTGGCTCTGAGGAGAGGTTGGACAAATTTGGATAGTTTTCTCTGGAACATTGGAAGCTGACTGATGACCTGGTTGAAATTTATCCAATTATTGTGGTCCTGGAGAAGGTAGATTTCTTCTTCCCCTGCCCCCGTGGGAGATGTAAAAATACTACGATGCCTATATTGAACATGAGAGGGGAAAAGGAGAGAAGTGAGGCAGGTTTTTGCACAGTGCGGTGGGGGTCTGGCCCACGCTGCCAGGATAGTGGTGAAATCACCACGATTTAAGAGGCATTTGGTTGGGCACTTGAACAAGATGGAATGGGTGATGTGTATGGACCATGTGCTGATAGATGGGATTAATTTAAATGAGCATCATGGTCACCACAGACATTGTTCGCCAAATGGCCTATTCCTGGGCTGCTCTGTTGGGTGATGATTTATCTCTTTTCAAGGATTGTTGCCGATGGGCAGTAAAATTTTCACAGAGGTCTATCTCCAATGAATGTATTTAGAACATTTCCATGAGTTAATTCCCTGTAGAAACAGCAGTTTATCATTCAAGCCGTGAAGCCACAGCAATAATGCAAAGTTTGAAGGCCATCATTACTGAATCCATTTTAATCAGCCTTCACCTTGTACAATGTTCAGTTGAGACAACAAAATCAAAATGCAAATTTTAACCTCTAGGAAAGATGAGTAATCCTCTGTACCACAGAATTATTGCTGAAAAAATATTTGGAAAATTTTGTGAATTCAACTTCCAAAGAGGTGATGAAGAGGAACCACAACGGGATTTAAAACAAATTTAAATCCAGAATATTTATTAAAAGATGTTTATCACAATAAACATGTTCAGGTTCAGTAATGATCAATTCTGGAATGGCATGTGGCAGTAATAAAAGGAATGCAGGATAGATATATCCCAAGGAAAAAGAAATTAAAGATTTGGATTGTGGTTTAAATTGTTTTGTGGCCAAATTTGCAGAGGTCACCAAGATAGGGGACAGAGTAGGAAGTGTAGAAACCGTAAAGTTGCAGAAGGATATAAACAGATTAGGAAACTGGGCAAAATGATGGCAGATGAGGTTTAAAACCGAGAAATGTACAGTTGTACATTTTGGCAGTGGAAATAAACAGGAAGCATACTATTTGGATGGGATGAAAATTCAGACCTTGGATGTGCAAAGTGACCTGGGTGTCCTTGTGCAAGGAAACCTAAAAGTTAATGACCAGGTGAAATTGGTAATGAAGAAAGCAAATGCTATGTTGGCATTCATATCAAGAGAAATAGTGTACAAGAGTAAAGAGGTGTTGATGAGGGTCTATGGGGCACTGGTGAGACCTCATTTTGAGTACTGGGTGCAGTTTTTGGCCCCCTATCTGAGAAAGGATGTGATGTTGTTGGAGAGGTCAAGAGAAATAGTGTACAAGAGTAAAGAGGTGTTGATGAGGGTCTATGGGGCACTGGTGAGACCTCATTTTGAGTACTGGGTGCAGTTTTTGGCCCCCTATCTGAGAAAGGATGTGATGTTGTTGGAGAGGGTGCAGAGGAGAATGACGAGGATGATTGCCAGAATGCAAAATATAATGTACGAGGAGTGTTTGACAGCTCTTGGATTGTATTCATTGGGGTATCGGAAATTAAAAAAGAAAGCTCATGGAGACATTTTGTATTTTGAAAGGTTTAGATAGGGGGGATGCGGGTAAGATGGTTCCCTTGGTGGGTGAATCGAGGACAAAAAAATTAGAGGTTATCCATCCAAAACAGAGATTGGGAAGAACTTCTTTCACCAGAGTGTCATGGAGCTGTGGAACTTACTGCCTCATACAGCAGTGGAAGGCAGATCACTGGTAGTATTTAAACAAGAAATAGACAAGTATCTCGTTAGTGAGGACATGAAGGGATATGGGGAAAAGGCTGGAAATTGGAAGGAGTGTAGAGTAGCTCAGTGTGTATTTACGGAGCAGACTCAATGGGCCTGGTGGCCTGGTTCTGTTCTTTTGTCTTGGGATCTTGTTCTCATTTGAGAGAGATTATCGAAGGCAACTGAGAAAAATGGAAACAATTCGAGGCAATTGTTGGAGTAGGTTATTTGTTTGCCATCTCTATGTAAAACTCCAAAATTATCTGTCACTTTGGATCGGTGCTGGTCCCTCAAATCCCTGAGGAACATAGTCTTTCTAATATGTCATGTGTTCCTTCAGCTACAAATGATTCTCTTTTTCAAACATGGCCACAGGTTACTCGTGCTTCATTTCCGTCTTGCAATCTTTTTGGGTGGTTTTTCAGTTTTAAGTGTGGCAAATTCCATTTTGGGAGTGGATTTCTTGTCACATTTTTCCGTGATGTATTTGAAAAAACGTTGTTGTGTGGACTGCAGCTCTTGAATGTAACTGAGCTGCATTTGTTGTCCTTCCAATGCCATCTGCTGCCTGACAAGCCTTCAACCTGATTGCTGCCCTTTCCAAACCTTGCGCAAGTGTTTTCCTCGCCTTGTGACCCCATCGTAACGGTGTACAGACATGCAATAAGCCACCATATAAAGGCAGGGTCTGAGACACAGGCTCGTAATACCCCCAGATTACCTTAAAATCGCAAGCTTGGATTGGCAAGAGTTGGGTGTCGTCCACAGATCTGACAGCTGCTGGGCTTCACGGTTGCATATGGTTCTGAAAAATACTAGGGATTGGCGGCCTTGCAGAGATGATCGGCCCCTAAATAATTCCACCGTGCCTGACTGATACAATATTCCAAATTGACAAGACTTCTCAGCCAACCTCCACGGCAAATATGCATTTGCTAAAATAGATCTAGAACGTGCTTACTATTAGATTCCATTTGAGTCTTCGGATGTCACGAAGACAGCAGTGATGCTCCCGTTCGGCATATTTGAGTTTCTGAGAATACCATTCGGTCTATGGAATGCAGCTCAGACATTCCAGCGGTTCATGGACCACAAACTCACTGGCCTTGGGTTTGTTTGGTGCTTGTGTTGATCGAGGAGATTCTGGTTGTAAGTGTGGATGAAGAGGAGCACAAGAGCCACCTTATCTCATTGTTTCCGAGGCTTGAGGAATGTGGCATCGTGATCAATCCCAAACAAGTGTTTCTGATCTTGTATTTTTGAGACCTAGAGTTATGCAACATGGTATTTTGCCTGATGAATGGGAAGTGCGTGAATTTTGAGAATTTCCTCCCCCCTTTAAGGTTGGCCAGTTGTGATGGGTTTTAGGTGTGAGGAATTTTTATTGCTGTTCCCTGGTGAATGCCACAGCATCTCTATACCTCTTACTGAATGACTCAAAGGATCTGATGTCTGTTTCAAAAAGACCTTAACTTTGAAAGACGATGCCGTGTGTGCTTTCCATGATGTGAACACTGTTCTTACAAATGCCACTAAAGTTGTACATCAAATGCCCAAGGCCTTGCTCTCTTACCACAGATGCATCGGTAAGTGCTGTGGGACCAGTGTTCGAACAACGAGTCTGTGGGCAATTGGAAACTTTGGCATTTTTTGTTCCAGCCAAGTGGTCACCAGCTCAGGACATTTGGCAATAACTCTTATCTATCTATCTCGCAGTGAAACATTTCAGTTTAAAAAAATATATTTATAGTTTTATATACAGTTCAATATAATAATAGAATCATATCCAAATGATACTTACAATGATCAAAATAGAATAAAAAAATAAATGTTGTACTATACATAAAAGTGAGAAGAGAAAAAAGTATAAAATATAACAAATGCAGATCTAGGTGCAAAGCTCCTGTGATAACTATTCCCTCCCAAAAGGAAAGGCAGGGTATTAATAAAATAGTAGAATTAAACCAACATGATAAGGTTCAACCATTAAGATTAAAGAAAAGTGGTGGTGGGGTGGAGAAGTGAATACATTAGATATCCCAACCCATATCTAAATCTGGTTTCCATATTTTGAAGTATGTATCATACCCAGTTCTAATATTATAAGTCACATTTGCTAAGGGAATACAATTTTGCATTTCCCCACAATCAATTTTAAGCTGGGATTCAGATCTAAAACATGAATTTGAAAAATTAGGAATAAATTAATTGATGTGGCATTAAATATAATTGATGAATAAGTTATAATTAACTAATCCATAAAAAACATTAATTACTGTGCCAATAAATGTCAGACCAGCAAAAAGGGTCAATTTCAGTTCCCAAATCCAATTCCCATCTTTCTTTTAATTTATTCAAGTCTGGGTTTGGAGATAACTGTTCAAGTAGAAGATATAATTTGGAAATGTTTCTTTGTAATTCCCTCATGAATCCCAATTTCCAATCCAATATTTCAGCTTTTTTACTGGAAGGTCATCCTTTGACCATTTGTACAGACCACCAGCCTCTTATGCATACTGTATCTCTACTTGCCAAGGGAGATTTGGCACTTGCACTTCATCCTTCAATTTTCATCGGACACACATGACATCTGAGAGAAAGCGAATGCTGTGATTGGTGCCCAATCCAGGTGCGACATTACATACAACTACTGACATCAATTTCAATGCCATGGCTCATGCACGGTGCACTGATCCCGATTTCATCCGGTGTAACCAAATCTGGTCTCCATCTTCAAGATGTGACCCTGGATGAATCGGCTGAAAAGTTGGTCTGATTTTTTTTTCCCCAACAGGAAGGACTAAGCTGTTTGTGTGGGCGGCTATGAGGCAGGAGATTTTCTCTTCACAATCTATCTCTTCCTGGTAGAAGAGCATCAATCAAACTGGTGAAGGAACATCTTACCTGGCTTCGTGTTAAACAGAATGTTGGATTATGGGCAAGGACTTGCTTGCTGGGTCAACGCCCTAAAGTCTCCAGGCACATGAAATTCAAGCTTGGGCATTTTGTTGTTTTGGATTCCTATTTCCAGCACGTGCACCTTGTGGCTTGGAAGGTCCACTTCCGCCATCTCGGCAATGTACTTATCTGCTCACGGGTGAGGACAGGACTACCAGGTGGAAGGATGAAATTCCTATCATCGGCATCTCTGCAGAGACAATTGCTAGGGCTTTTGTGGATCATTGGATTCCACCTTTTGGTGTTCTGGGCACTATTACAACAGATCGAGGGTCTCAGTTCGAGTCAGCATTGGTCCGAGCTCTCATTGATCCTCTGGGCACTACCTGAATTATGGCTAAGCATTTCAGGGCCAACAGCGTCTTTGAGCATTTTCATTGACAATCGAAAGCACCATTGACAGCAGGTGGCAAATCATCGACATGGAGCGATCGTTTGCCCATGGTTCTCCTTTGCGTGACTACAGCTCTTAGGGCAGATCATGGATGTTTAGTGGCTCTATGCTGACCTTGCCAGGTGAGTTTGTGAATCTGAGTCCAGACACAGTGCTCCATGAACAGGTCAGTTATCTTGACCGTCTTCGAGAAAATGATAAAACTCTGACGTTCTCCTATGTGGCAGCATCATCTCCAGTGGATCTGCCAAATGATTGACAACAGTGTTCTCGTGTGTTTCTTTGACATGATGTTGTTCGTAAACCACTTTAGCCCATTAACAATGGTTCTTTCCTGGTCTTATGGCACCATCCATAGTGTTTTGTTATTGACAGGAATGGAAAAGGTAACACTGTTTCCATCAACAGGTTGAAGCCAGTGTATTTCGAATGTCCACATTCTGCATCAGGGCCAGAGCGAAAGGACCAGTCATACCCCTGCATCGCCTGTCTTGCAGTATCATACGAGATCAGGCTGAACTGTCAACCTTCCAGACCGCTACACTGGGGACAGTTCCATTCAGTCGCCTCCTTGCATGGCTCGGAGGCTGGAGGTGGGGGTGGGGGGAGGGGGCTGTCACGGTGATGCATCTGCCTGCTTTGGGAACGGTGCCAGTTGCCGCTGATGATGTAATTGAAGCATCGCGCTGGAGGATTAGCCCATGTGCGTGGGTGTGTTAAACATCAGTATATGGGTGATGGATCTCGGATGCAGGAGGAGTAGAAAGAGAGTGTCAGGATCACCATGTGGCACTGATCCAATGAGAGGTTTGGCTGGGTGGTGTTTGGGGAGTTGAAGAATGCAATGTTGTGTCTAAGGAGGATTACCTTCTGGAAGAAACAAGTGAGGGTATTCTTTAATTGTTTGTAAATGGTGGTGTATCAGTGCCATTACAAATCTAACCCTTCCCTACCTCACATTCATTACCCTCTATTATTTTTCCATCCATGTATCTTAGAGTGTTTTGAATGTCCTTATTGTACCAGCCCCGATCTCCACCCCAGCAATGCATCCCAGACCCTCACTGCTCTGTAATTTTTTTTAAGCTTGTTTAGACAATCAAATCAAAAGATGAATGAAATTCTACTGCTACATCTTGTGATCTCATCATCATTTCTTTGCAGATTATGGGCAAATTGAGAGAAAAAATGTTTGTCTTAAATAGACACTATGCAGGAGAGGGAGAAGGGTGGATCCCTTATTATATCTGCTGTGCAAATACTGCGAGCTGCATTGTTACACCTCTTAACAACACATGTAACACCTCATCATCAGATGTTGAATAATACTGGGGATTATTAATGATCTAAAATGCCCAAAGTGGAGAAGCAGTTCGAGATGAATGCGTTGTATTCCCAAATCGGAATGAATTTGGAAGGCATCATTGGGTTTTTGTGACTTGCTCGTGAACCGGAATTTCTCTCACATGGATTCGTGCTCCTGAGACCATTCTCTTGCTTCCATTTCAATAAAGTGGCTACTTTCCCTTCCTGGCTCCCATGCAAGCTCGCTGCGGCTTCTTTTGTATTGACTGTCATTATGTTGTTGCAAAGTACTGTCCATCCATATTTTCTCAAAATCTGGACTAATCCGTACCAATTCACAAAATATTGATGCTCTCCATTTATTGACTTTTTTGATTTGAGTTTCTTCCCATCCAACGTGGTTTGACAGTGGATGGCACAATCGCAACTCTGTTGTGCTGCCATTGATAGGGATGGGGTTCAAATCCTGCTCTCTCTGTGAGGAGTTTCTATGTTCTCCCTGTGTGTGCTTAGGTTTTCCGCGGGGTGGGGGAGGGGGCTCCAGATTTTTCCCACTGTTCAAAAAGTGTGGGGGTGTTGGAGGTGAATTGGGAGGCACAGGCTTGTGGGCCTAAAGGGTCTGTTACTGTGTTGTACTAATCTTAAAGTATCGCATTGACTCTGATATGTCACTAATGTAAATCTTGGTAGTAATGGTGTAATGATCACTTTTCTGTTTAAGATCTATCCTTGTCTTCCAAGTCTGGACTGGAAAATTGTAAATATTATTCCACTCTTTAAAAGGAAGAGAGGCAAAAGACTGTAAATTTTAGACCATGTCTTCACATAAAAAAAATTATTATGAAAATTATGTTATCTTTTCCAAACAAATACAAGCTTTCATTTTGCCAACAATTCATATTTAAATCCACATCATTTTTCCAAGTAATAACAATACATTCCCCAACCAATGCTAATGAGAACTGAATAAACTCAATTAGAGATTTATCCATTCTTAAACCCATTGTTAAAGTTGGAATATACCCCATTTAAAAAAAGCAGTAGATCTAACATTAAAGTAGTCTCTAATAAATCCACCTTAAACTGTTTCATTTTTATCCAAAAAGATTTACTTTATCACACAACCAGACAGAATTGAAAAAAAAAAGTACCAATTTGAGTCCCACAATGAATACATAAATCTGAATGACTAAATCCATATCTTTTTAACTTTTCTGGTGTTTAATTCAACTGATGTATAAAATTGTAGTTCACCAAATTTAGTCACACTATCTTCACACATAGTAGTCCATCCTTCTTGGGACAATTCTCAGGAGAAATCTTTCTCCCCTTTAAGCTTTGATTTATCTCAATCCAGTTTAGCCATTTTCTCTTGCAACAAAGAATACATTTCTGAAATAAATCCCTTTTAAATTTAGTTAACTTAGGCATGTTCGATTCCCGCCCAAAACTCTTCACTACTGGAGCATGTACTTGAAAATATGCAAGCAAAGAATTTAACAGTACCTCAATTTTTTCCTGAAGCCTAACATAAGAAAAAAATATCCCATCTTCAAAACAATCTGCTAACACTTGAATACATTTCATCTGGCAAATCTTTAAATACTGAGATTATTCATCGAGAAGGAGATGTATTTATCCTGATATCATGGAATTTGTAATGAAACCTTATCTCCAGTTCCTATTGACAGATTTCTTTTATACCAAGTATCACATAAATGTCATAATACTGGCACATTATAATAAAGCAAAAGACGAGGAGTCCATCTAAATATACATTGATGTATAATAGAATGAGAAATCTGTGCTAATAACATTTTAGCCCAGTGTGGAGGTTAATTAACATTGAACATCCTATTAATAAATTTTAACTGATAATAAACTAATAATTTAATGAATAATTCTGAAAGTGAGGCCATTGTCATCCCTAATGCATATTTCCATGTTAATGTTTTCAACAATACTCTAGCCAATGAACCTTTCTATAAAAATATTCTGATTGCTGCATAACTCTTTAAAAAATATGTTTGGACACGAACATGGAATTGATTGAAAAAGATATTGAATTCAAGGAAAAATATTCATTTTTAATACAATTCACATGTGCCATTCATGTCAAAGAAAGATCTTTCCATTTAATTAAATCAGCTTTAATTTTATCAATAGAGAAACATAGTTAAACTTACACAAATGTTGATAATCTGCATCAAACATTACCCCTAAATATTTAATTTTCTTCGTCCATCTAAGCTGTGTAATCTGTTTACAAGCAGGATAATCTTCCTCTGTCATTGGTAATATGTTCCTCTTATCCCAATTAACCTTACAACCAGACATTTCTCCATATTGTACCAAACAGGTTTGCAGATGTCATAACAATTACTGAGGATTTGTTAAATATATTGGTACAAAGGAACCTTATATTCTCTTCCTTTATTTTAATCCCACTAATTTTATCATTTTGTCTTATAGCTTGGGCTAGCGGTTCTATCACCAAGGTTGACAAAGGACAAACTTCCCTTGTGGAGCGTGTTAAATTAAAGGTATCTGAAATTTGTCCATTTGTCACCATCCTCGCCAAAGGATTTTTATACAAGGCTTTAACTCAACCAGTTAAAAAAGGTCCAAACTTAAATCTTCAAGTACTTTAAATAAAAAGTACCTTTCAACTCGATCAAAGGCTTTTTCTGCATCTAATGCCACTATCATCGATTGATTCAAACAATGTCTTGACACATGAATCAACATCAACAGTCTAACAATATTTTCAGAAGAAAATCTATTCTTAATGAAACCTGCTTGATCAACATGTATTAAACATGGTAAATACTTCACAAGTCTATTAGCTACTAACTTATAATCTACATTTAATAAAGATATTGGTCGATATGAGGTAACATTCAATGGGGCTCTTCCTTTTTTGCAATAACTAATTCTAGCTCTAGAAAAGGATTCTGGAAATGCTTTTGCTCTTCTGTAGCTTGTTTAAGAACATCCATCAAAACAGGAGACAAGACTTCATAAAATTCTTTATAAAACCCTCCTGTAAACCCATCTTCTCCAGGTGATATTCAATATAGCTTCTTCAATTTCTAAATCACTGAAAGGAACTTCCAATTCTGTCCTATCTTTATCGTCCAAAACCGATAACTCCAAACTACCTAAAAAAGACTCAACACGTTCCTCATCCTGACTTACATCAAAAGGATATAAATTCTGGTAAAATGAGTGAAATTCATCATTCATTTCCTGAGGTTTAAAAGTAACTCCTGAATTATTTCTTATCGCATTTATTGTCCTTGATGCCTGTTCAGTCTTTAATTGCCGAGCGAAAACCTTATACACTCTTTCTCCTTACTCATAGTAACACAATTTGGATCATTGTATTAATTTTTCATATTAATATGTTTGCATTATATTATAACAGTTTCAACTGAATCAAAAAAGTCTTTTTATCCACAGTCAAATTTCGTTGGAATTCCTTTTCTAACATTGTTATTTCCTTCTCCAAATTTTGCCTCTCTGCCAAATGCTGCGTCTTAATTCTTGTAGAATAATTGATTACCAGACATCTTAAATAAGTTTTTGAAGCATCCCACAAAACAAATTTACTTTGTACTGAATATGTATTAATTGGCAAATATGACTGAATATGGTCTTTGATATAACTTAGAAATTTTGGTTGCTTCAATAACATCCCATTAAATCTTCAGCGATAAGGGGTGTCTACATTATGCAAACCAGAAGATGTGCTGGTGCACAATCCTTTATCCAGAATCCTTGGCTGGGGGGGGGGGGGTGGGGGAGGGTGGTCACTGTGATCTGAATTTCAGATTTTTCTGGATTTCGGAAAGCCAGATTTAAGCCCACCCGAATCATGCTGCTGTATCCACCCTCACTCCCTTCCAGTCACGCTGCCATTTTCCCCCCACCCCTCTCCCGCCTTCCTCGCGCTGCCGTCTCTCTCCCCACTTTGGAACTTTCTGGATTTTAGATGTCCGGATAAAGAATTGTGTACTTCTACTTAACAATGAGGAATGATCAGACAATTCCTACTCTTATACACTGCATGTATAAATCTACCCTGTAATTGTACTAACATTAAGCAAAAGTCAATTCTCAAAAAAGAATCATGTCTGGGTGAATAAAAAGAAAAGTCTTTTTCTGTCAGTATTAACTTCCTCTAGATTTCCAACAAATTCAAATCTTTCATTGAGTCTAACATCCATTTTGCCATTTTGGTTCTTTGTAAAGTTTTTGGAAATTTATCCAACACACAATTAAAATCCCCACCAACCAAAATATTTTCATTAGCTTGACCCAGATTCCAAAAAGTTTCAGAAATAGCATCTTCATCATCTTCATTGGGTGGATAAACATTCATCAAAGTCCATGCTTCAGCAACAAATTTACAATTCACCAACAGCTCTCGACCCAATGTGTCAGAGAATGATTCCAACTGAAACGGTATCTTCTTATGAACCAAAGTAGCAACACCTCGAGTTTTCGAATTAAATGAAGATGCAAAAACATGTCCGACACAATCTCTCATCAATTTCATATGTTCTTTCTCAGACAAATGAGTTTCTTGCAAAAAGGCAAGATCAACCGTCATTTTCTTTATATATGCCAATATTCCCTTCCTTTTCATTGAATTATTAAGTCATTTAACATTAAAGGTCACAAAATTTAAATGAGCCATAACTTAATTTCCTCTTGAGATTGACACTTCACACAGCAATTACAATTAGATATAAATTTTTTAAAAAACCCAAACCCCCTTTTCAAACAATAAGAAACCTCTGTAAAAAATGTAAAAACCTAAGAGCCTAGGACCCCCCTCTGTGGACCAGGTGCAGTCAATACCGCAAGTGGCAGATGGCTTTAGAAGTAGTAGAGTCAACCACCACCCCCCAACCGAACATTAAGACCCATCAGTCATCCCAGTGATAACACCCACATTGAGCTTGAGCTTCATCTTCAATATCACTCACCAATTCTGATTCCAACTTCTTTTTCCCGTTCCCTTCCCAATCTCATCTTCGGACATTTTCCCCATCGATTCCTTCAAATCTTGGAAGGAATTTGCAAAAGATAATGCACCGTAAGGACTCTCAAAACATTGAGACTGATCTCGCCCATAAATCACCTTAAATATCGTCGGATACCGAAAAGTAAACTTATACCCTTTCTTCCACAGAACTGCTTTGACCAGATTAAACTCTTTCCATCACTTAATAATCTCCTGACTTAAATTAGCATAAAATAAAACCCTATTGCCTTGATACATCGTAGGGCTTTGATCAAGGCGAGCTTTCTGATCCGCAAGCCGCAATATAATTTCTCTATCCTGATATCACAAACATCTTAAAAGAACCGCTCTTGACATTTGACACAGAAAAGGTTTTCTTCTTCACGCCCTATGAGCCCTATCTAAAAAGACTCGACTCCCAACAACTCTGGAATCCATTTACAAAAATAATTTTACAGGATCTGAACCATCAATATCTTCCAGCAGAACAACTATCTTAATATTATTAGACAACTTTGATTTTCTAATGAATCAATGTTTTTTAACAAATCTCTCTTCTGTAAACAAATCCTCAATATAATCCATTCTCTCTGCATAATGTTCCACAAGGTCCTTACGGTCAATAAAAATGTCTTCTATCTTCTGCAATTGATCTTGTCCAGTATCCATTGCAGTTAAACTCTTATTAATATCAACTTGAATAAATGTAATTTCTTCACACATACCAGCCATTATTTCCTTTATACCAGCAAATTGATCATTTAAAGTTTCAAAATTTTAGGTCATAAAAGACATAATCTTTTCATTTGGTTGGATCAGTTCTGTAGACATGAAGTTGACTTCCATCCCTGTTGCAGGGGCCTTGAAGACTGGGGAAGGTGTCTGTGGTGAACCAACAGCTTTCATTGGAGAAGGAGATGTTCTTAAAGTCTTAGGCCACCCTTCAATGAGTCCAACTGCAGCAAGTAGTCATTCTTGTTCTTCTTCGCCTCGAACTTCTGAGTTGTTCTCCTTCACCTCATACCTGGCAGCCCTACTGCGGATCTGATCCAGAATTTCCTGCATGTGAGAACATCCATCCATACTGAGAAGCTCAGTAGCACGCAGGGGAGTATCTCCAGATGGGCCGCTGCATACTGTCAGTCACCTTCCTGCTAACTTGTGCTCGCATTTGGGCACCCACCCCCCACTCTCCTTAGTCAAGCCAGGCTCGGGTCAGATACCACGCTCGTACTCCTCCTGGCCTGCCGCCAGGCCAAAGATCTTGGCGACATCTTGCGTCTCTGGAGGCGCAGAGGATGCGGACGTTTCTTCCAGCTTCTCCCGAGTTCTAAGTTGAGGATTCGGATCTATATATAACTGTTGCTGAGGTTCCTTCTGGAAGGTCAGCCTTGCTTCTTCTGCACTTTTCACAGGTTGAAAACCTAGGTTTTTTCAAAGTTGCTTGTAATGAAATGTTGTATGTACTGACCAGTACAGGCACGGGCTGCTCCCCCTCCCCCACCCCCGCCGCACCTGATGTCATCCTCTCCTGGACTCCTCCCCTGTGACCCAGGGCATAAAGGTCGAGCCACCTCTTCCTTCCCTTCACTTCCCTCACTTGGATGGGGGCCTGCAGTCTTGTGTGTAATAAAGCCTATCATTCCCCTCAGTCTTTGTCTCTGTGATTATTGGGGCAACTGGTCGTGCCCAACACTATTTTTTTCCCTTCTTCATTTCCAGAATCCTACAGTAGAAAATTATTGTTCAAAACATTGATAAAGTCAAAAAAGTCACTACAGTTCGAGTATTGAACAGTTCAGTCAGGGAGAGGTGTCTTCTCACGTCATTTTCCGATGCCATTCTTCCACGACAATCCCCGCTCCCCTCAGCTGACTCCTTGAACACCATCAAATCCGTGGACTCTAGGCAGCCCTGCTGCTGTCTTCCCTCCCGTGACCACCTTCTGGTTGTCCTGATCTCATAAGTGTTATGAGCAATTTTAGGCCCCATTTCTAAGAGAGGATGTGATGGACCAGAGGTGGTTTACAAGAATGATCCTGGGGAAGAGCGGAATAATGCTTGAGGAACATTTGATGGTTCTGGGCCTGTACTCGCCCGAGCTTAGAAGGATGACGCAGGATCTCATTGAAATCTGATGAATAGTGAAAGGGCTGGATAGAGAGGATTTTGCCAGTACTGGGAGAGTTTAGGACCAGTGGGAACAACCTCAGAATAAAAGGATGTCTGCTTAACACGGAGATGGAGAAACCTTTTCATCAAGAACAGTGATTTTCAAACTCCTCCTCCACACCCCCACCCCCACCCCCCGGATCATATTCCACTTAATCCCTTTGCCAGAAGTGCTCTGTTAATAAGGGATTACTTAAGGAGGAATGTAATTGAAAAGAAAAATTTGTAAAACCACTTTTTTAATCGTACCTCATTGACTTGTTCTGTGCGTGGTTTCATAACTCCCGAGGAAATGGGCCAATGACAATTTTTCTCAAGCAAAATTTTCCTTCACAATTGGGTCTACTGCAGTCTTTCTCAGCCTTTCTTCCCATTCATATGCCACTTTAAGCAATCTCCTACTCATTTTTCGACACTCCAAGGAATAAAGTCCCAACCTGTACAACCTTTCCCTGTAGCTCAACTCCTGAAGACCTGGCAGCTTCTTAGTAAATCTTCTCTGCACTCTTTCAATCTTACTAATACCCTTCCTTTAGCTAGGTGACCAGAACTCCACACAATACTCCAAATTCAGCCTCACCATCATCTTATCCAACCTCACCATAACTTCCCAACTCCTATTTTCAATCCGTTAATTAATGAAGACCAAGATGACAAAAGCTGTCTTTAGAACCCAGTCGTCCTGTGACACCACTTTCATGGAATTATGTAACTCTGTTTTATCTCTTCCTGCCAATTTGCATAACTTGGCTGTTCAATTTTATAATGTTGGCTTCTGAACTATTTTATTGTGTCCCTTGATCTAGAGAGTTCTGGCAGAGCAAAGCAATTTTGTTTTCTTTTGTCAGCTCAAATTTTGTCACATTGATCCAAAAACAAGTATTTTCACCATTCCTTCATTTCAGATTCTCTGCAGCTGTCGTATTGAACCTCACAGTGACGGCATCATGTTTGTCTTATTTATCCTTTACCCCTCCATCCAGACAGATGTGCTGATCAACGAGTCGACTCCACTCATCCAGCACCACTGCCATTTCTGCTGCTCGGGCTTTTCATCCCATGTATTCAGTTTGTAATTTCCCCTCTTCTTTTTCACAGCAAATAGAATCAGGTTTATTTGATCATCTTTCTGAATCCCAGTGAAAGGTTATTGACCTGATGGTTTTAACTCCGATTATTTTTCCAGTAGATGATCTGCTGAGTATTTCCAGCATTGAGATTTTATTTTATTGCCTTGGTGTATTACTGAGTGCTTGAATGGGAGAAGAAATGTGGGTTGGGTTAAGTGGAGATGTTTCGATCATGGAGTGGATTTAGAAAAATAGACGTAAAAGGGGAGGGTGCATGGAAATAGTTAATTCATCTTTTCAAATTGTTTTTTGAGCTATGATTGTTTTCTCCTCTTGCAATTTTGGTAGTTCAATTTTAGCGAGAAACTCATCTATTTTGTCTTCTTTCCCTTCAATCTCAGTTCGGTATAATTGGTCCTAGAATTCCTTAAAGTTTTCATTGATCTCTGTTGGGTTTTATGTAATTTGTTTGTCTTTTTTCCTTGATGCCAAAACCATTCTTTTAGCTTGTTTTGTTTTAAGCTGCCCAGCTCGTATTTTGTGCGTTTTTTTTCTCCTCACTCGTAATACTTCTGCTTTATTTTCATTATGTTCTTCTCCACCTTATACATTTGTAGTGTTTCATATTTTTTTGTCTGCCAATTCTCTTCTTTTTGTTGTATCTTCCCTTGACGCTAGATCTTTTTCTGTACTTACTATTTCCCTTTCCAGCTGTTCTATTTCCCAATTGTAGTCCTTTTTCATCTTAGTTACATAACTTATTATCTGCCCTCTGATGAAGGCTTTCATTGCATCCCATAATATAAATTTGTCTTTCACTGATTCCATATTTATTTCAAAGTACATTTTAATTTGGCGCTCAATAAATTCTCTAAACCCCTGTCTTTTAAGTAGCATGGAGTTTAATCTCCATCTATATGTTGTTGTTGGGATGTCCTCCAGTTCTATTGCTAATAACAGGGGTGAGTGTTCAGATAACAATCTAGCTTTATATTCCATTATCCTAAATCTCCCTTGAATATGGGCTGACAACAGGAACAGGTCAATCCTTGAGTATGTTTTATGTCTACTCGAATAATGTGAGTATTCCTTCTCCTTTGGGTGTTGCTTCCTCCATAGATCCAAAAGTTGCATTTCCTGCATTGATTTAACCATAAATTTGGCTACTTTGTACTTTCTTCCAGTCTTTTGTCCAGTTTTATCCATCTTTGAATCAAAATTAAGGTTAAAGTCCCCTCCTATCAATATATTCCCCTGTGTTTTTATAATCTTCAAAAAAATATTTTGCATAAACTTTTGATCCTCTTCATTAGGTGCATATATATTGACCAAATTCCAGAGTTCTGAATATATCTGACACTTTATCATTACATATATCCCTGCTGGATCTATTATTTCCTCCTCTGTTTTGATTGGTACATTTTTATTGATTAATATAACTACACCTCTGGCTTTTGAATTAATATGATGGTGCTGTTACCTGCCCTATCCACTCTCTCCTTAATCTCTTCTGTTCCACTTCAGTTAGATGTGTTTCCTGCACGAATGCTATATTTATAAATTCTTTTCTCTTGTAGTATATCTTAGGAATTTTACTAAAATAGATCTTGGTTTTTGTTGTGGTTGTGGTTTAGAGGCCAATGCTCTATGTGCCCTTTCTATTTCCATTTCTTGCTGTAGTTCTGGACATCCTAGGGTCTTAGGGATCCAATCTTTTATAAACTCCCTCATATTCTTGCCTTCTTCATCTTCCTTAAGGCCCACTATCTTTATGTTATTTCTTCTGTTATAATTTTCCATTATATCTATTTTTTGAGCTAGTAGTTCTTGTGTCTCTTTAGTTTTTTTATTAGATTCCTCCAATTTCTTTTTTAAGTCTTCTACCTCCATTTCTGCTGCTACTGCCCGCTCTTCCATCTAGTCCATTTTCTTTCCCATTTCTGTTAAGGTCATATCTATTTTATTCATTTTCTTTTCTGTGTTGTTTATTCTTCTTCTTAAATCATTTAATTCCTGTGTTTGCCATTCTTTAAATGACTCCATGTATCCTCTGACAAGAGAAAGTATATCCTTTACCTTGCCTTTCCCTTCTTCTAATTCACTGTACTCTTCCTCTTCTTCTTCCTCTGGGTTGGCGATCTGTTGTTTCTTTGTTGCCCTTTTCTTCTCTTCTTTCTTGTTTTCATTGTCTTCTGTGGTCTCTTCTTGCTGCAGGTGTTCTGAAGCTGTCGTTGCCGGCTGTGGAGATCGACTCCCCAGCTGGTCCCCCCTCCCGTCGGTGTGTTTTTTTTCATGCACGGTTGCGCACTTTTACTCGGCTCTGCGAGCCATTTTTGTAGTCCTATTTCTACCGACCTGAGGAAGCGAGCTTCTCTCTCCACATCGGGCCTCTTCGGACAGGTAAGGCCTTCTCTTTCTTCCTCCGTTGTCTTCTCTTCCTCTCTTCTTACCGTTGATTTTGATTTTTCTTTTTTTGTTGCCATCTTCTTTCCACCTTTATACTCACTTTTCTTTAACTTTTATTTCTGTGCCTTTGTATTTTCTCTTGTTTTTCCCGACTTTTCTGGAGAGGGCTGGAGTTCACCGTCCGTCCACTACTCCATCACGTGACTCCTCCCTATTTGTTCAAATTGAAGAGTAAGTGAGGAGTGACTGTGGTTCCTTGTCCATTCAGAAATCGGATGGCAGAGGGGGAGAAACTAAGTTTGTGTCATTGGGTGTTCGTCTTCACACTCCTGGACATGTTTCCCTGGTGATAGCAGTGTGAAGAAGGCCTGGCCTGGGTGGGAAGGGGGAGGATAGAGGTTGTTTTCTTGAGACTCCGCCTCTTGGAGAAGTCCTTAATACATGGGCTAAGGATGAAAGGGGAAAAGTTTAGTGGAAACATGAGGGGGAACTTCTCCACACAAGGTGGTGGGAGAGTGAAACAAGCTGCCAGCTGCATGAGGAAATGTGAGCTCAATGTTAGTAGTGAAGAACTTGGACAAGTTCAGGGATACGAGGGGGCTGGAGGGCTATGGACTGGATGCTGGTCAGTGGGGTGAGGCAGAATAATAGTGATTCAGTGAGCGCATGAAACCATAAGACACAGCTGGGTACTCACCCATTTAATGGACCGTGCGTGGTGCAGTGTGCCGAGGAACAGCACGTTAATTTGTGGAGTCTCCTGCCGGAAATCGCAGGATATTCACGGGGCTTAATTTAACCCTGCCGGCAGGAAACTCTTAATGATGTCCCACCTTGTCCCGTGGAGCCTGCCACATATAACCATATGACAGATTACAGCATGGAAATAGGCCATTTCGGGCCTTAGAGTCCGTGCTGGTTCACATGAACCACTCCACTAGTTTCCCTCTCCCACACTCTGCCTATATCCCTCCAACCCCCTCATATCAATGTACACATCCAACCTTCTCTTAAATGATAGAATCAATGCTGCCACAACGATCTCTTCTGTAAGATCATTCAATTCTGCCACCACACTCTGAGTGAAGAAGCATCCTCTAACATTTCTCCTTATGCTTTGCCACCTTACCCTTAACTAATGTCCTCTTGTTCCAACCTCCCCTGCCCTCAGGGAAAGAGTCTACTCATGTCTAGGCTATCTATTCCATTCATAATTTTAAATACCTCTATCATAACCCCCTTCAACCGTCTATGTTCTAATGAATAAAGACACAGTCTCCTTAATCTTTCTCTGTACTCTAGATTTTGTAAGTCAGGGAACATTTTTGTAAATCTCTGCACCTTCTCCACCTTATCTATATCCTTCCTATAAGTGGAGATCAGAACTCACGACTTATTGATAGACATAAAATGCTGAAAATTAGTTCATGCCACCATCTTTCAGACATATCCACTGGCGAGCATCAAGGGAAGAGTTTCACAGCTCAGAGTACATACGTTACACAAGGACGCATATACTGCTCTACTCACTGAATTTTCCCATCTTCTCACCCCTTACTTCAATGCCTCAAGAATAGTCCATGGTGGGTCTCATTACATAGACACATCAGGCCCACTGGCCCATGCCAGGACTTGACATCTGGCACCTGATAAATTGTGGCAGAAATTAAAGCAATGGAAGAATTGGGTATTATCCGATGCTCAAACAGCCCTTGGGCTTCACCTTTGCATATGGTACCCAAGGAGACAGGCGGATTGAGACCCTGCGGTGACTAGTGTAGGCTTAATGATGTCACAACACCTGACAGATACCCAATTCCACACATACAGCATTTCGCCGCCCATCTGCATCATTGCCGCATATTTTCAAAGATTGATTTGGTTAACGGATAGCATCAGACACCGATTCATGAGAATGATATTCCCAAGACAGCAATTATTATGTCGTTTGGTCTTTATGAATTCCTCAGAATGCCATTTGGCTTAAAGAATGCCGCACAAACTTTTCAGCGGCTTATGGACGCTCCAGGAAGAGATTTAGTCATTATGTATATTTACTTGGACGGCATCATCCTTGTAGCAAGTCAAAATAAGCAAGGTCACCGCCTGCATTTGCGCCGCCTTTTCCAATGGATCCAAGACTTTGGTCTGACAGTTAAACTTGACAAGTGTCAATTTGGCAAGTGAACCATAGAATTCTTAGGGCATATAATGACAGCAGATGGCATATCTCCAATATCAGGCAAGGTAGACGTCATCAATACAATCTCCAGACCTGTCACCGTCAAAGGGATACAGAAGTTTTTGGGAATGTTAATTTTTTTTTTCGCACAGTTTTATTTCTGGGATTTCTGACATCCCGCAACCCCTGTTTGACATCATCTCTGCTCCAAACTAAAACATTACCTGGACCGCAGAGGCAGAGATCGCATTTATGTCGACCAAAGAGGCATTAGCCAAAGCAGCAATGATTGCGCATCCAAATCCTGAAACTGCTTTGACGCTTCACACAGATGCCTCAGGAATAGCTGTGGGTGCAGTTCTGGAACAATACGTCAATGGCCATGATCAGCCCCTTGCCTTCTTGTGTCGTCATTTAAGACCAGTGGAAATGATGTACAGCATCTTTGATCGTGAACTATTAGCACTTTATCTGGCTATAAGGCACTTTCGTTATATCTTATAACCAGCATCTGTTAACTAACGAGCTCATTAATAGGCAGGGAACAAAAGGTCTGTGTAGTTCTGCAATAAACCAATCTTGAGTTGACTCCCTTTGTGTGTGTTTGCCTTTATTGAGTAGCATCTACCGTAGGAGCCACTACAGGGTATTATTTTAATTATTATTTTGGTTAGAAATATCTTGATCAGCACAGCGTCGTGGCCAAAGGGCTTGTACCGTGCTGTAATATTCTGTTATTTCTGTTATTGCTTGACTTTGAATATCTCTTGTAAACACGGTGAGACTTCAATAATGTAGCAAATGTGCACAGCAACATTGCAGTCAGGAGTTTGTATCTCCTGGTTGACTTGAGCTTTTCTCTTTTTTAAACTATGCTTTATAGTTCTGGTCAGTAAGAAAAGGAATAATGTGCATGTTGAATATGTCATTATGTCTGAAAGTAACACTGGAAAAGAGTCAGTAACACTAAGGTAAATAGCACCCTGTAGCGGCTGGTGCAGTTTCCTGATGGGCAGAAGTTCTCTCAGTGGCTACAGTGATGTGAAAATGTGGGTAAATTATTTTGTATATGATTTATACATGGAAAAATTAGCTGTTGTTTGTTCCAATTTCAGGTCGGTGTGGTTGCAAAGTGGGTAAGGATAGAAAATAGTTGGGGATCAACAACTGGGGCTTGCATTTGATGGTGTGAAAGTCAAAATGGAAACTCAGAATAAGGCTAATCTGATTAGGCAAGACACTGGCTCTTATACTTCCACCAGAAGTGAATCTAGAATTTAATTTTGAGTCATTTACGGTGGGTAATTTCAAAGTCTGTTGATTGTAAGACTAAATTAAGAGCCCTTTTGCCCCTGGCTGTGCTGAAAGATTGTTTTGTTTATTAACTAAATCTTTCTGAGAGGGAAAATAGACTGAATCTGTTTTCCTACTCGTCGGTGATGAATTTTGCAGTAAGATCTTACAACTAATTACAGACTCCTAATTCCTCCCCGCCCTCGGGCATTTTCTCCTGCAATCTACATCAGTCACCACCATCCAGGGATTCTCATGCAGGGTAAAGTTTCACATGCACATGCTCCAATCATGTCCATGCCCTCTGTGGCAGGAAACCCAATGCAGAGTAAATGACAGATTGGCTGAGCACCTCCACTTGGATCACAATGGCCATCTTGGCCATTTTAAGCTCTTTTAAGTTCCATTCCATTCCCACACTGACCTTCATCTTCTGCCTCCTCCATTGTTAGGGTGTGGTCAAATCCAGAGGAACCATCTCTTATTGCACTTGTGTAGTCTATGACTCAATGGTATGAATATGGAATTTTCCAAGTTCATGTAACCTGGCAACCTCAGCCCCCCCCCCCCCCACCCCCGTCGGTTTCACTTTTTCTCCTTCTGATTCACCCAGTTCCCCTCATATTCTCCCTTCCAAACTAGATGACTTATAAATATGAGCAGAGAAATGGCAGATGAAGTTTAATCTGGACAAGTGTCTTGCACTTTGATAGGACTTGTCATACTGTTGCAAAGAGGGATCTTGGGGTCCAAGCGTGAGCTCCTTGAAAGAGGCAACACAAGTGTAGGATGTTAAAGAAAGTATTCTTCATTGAGCAGGGCATGAAGTATAAATGTGTTTAGGCCACATTTCGAGTGTTTTCTGCAATTCTAGTTGCTGCATGACAGGGGGTTGCTTGGGTTAGTGCATTGGCTCTGAGGTGAGGTTGGACAAATTTGGATAGTTTTCTCTGGAGCATTGGAGGCTGAGAGATGACCTGGTTGAAATTTACCCAATTATTGTAGTCCTGGATAAGGTCGATTTCTTCTTCCCCCACCCCCCAACCCCCCGTGGGAAAAGTAAAAATACTGTGATGCCTATATTGAACATGAGAGGGGAAAAGGAGACAAGTGAGGCAGGTTTTTACACAGTGCGGTGGGGGTCTGGCCCACGCTGCCAGGATAGTGGTGAAATCATCACGATTTAAGAGGCATTTGGTTGGGCACATGAACAAGAGGGAATGGGTGATGTGTTTGGACCATGTGCTGACAGATGGGATTAATTTAAATGAACATCATGATCACCACAGACATTGTTCACCAAATGGCTATTCCTGGGCTGCTCTGTTGATCTCTTTTCTTTTTTTTTTAATTTTTTTTATTTTTCACACCATAAACCACATTGACCATGATACATACATTTTCCTTTTCAAATATATAGTGTCATTTTCTCCCCCCCACCTCCCTCCTCCCATCCCACCCTCCCTACCTCCCCCCCCCATCCATTTAAAGGACAAAATCTAAGATGCATTAAACCAGTCAAACAATGTTGTCATTCAATAAAAATAAACAAGAAATTCCACTGAGTCCATTCTTTTCATTTCCTTCTCCTTTCGTTAATTTAGGTAGTGAATGTCCCCGGTAGGTTTTCTCTATTGTGTTTCATGTAAGGCTCCCATATTTGTTCAAATATTTCAATATTATTTCTTAAACTATATGTTATTTTTTCTAATGGAATACATTTATTCATTTCTATATACCATTGTTGTATTTTCAAATTATCTTCCAATTTCCAGGTTGACATAATACATTTTTTTGCTACGGCTAGAGCTATCTTAACAAATCTTTTTTGTGCACCATCCAAATCAATTCCAAATTCTTTGTTTTTTATGTTACTTAGGAGGAAGATATCTGGATTTTTTGGTATATTGTTTTCTGTAATTTTATTTAATATTTGGTTTAGATCTTCCCAAAATTTTTCTACTTTTTCACATGTCCAGATTGCATGAATTGTTGTTCCCATTTCTTTTTTACATCGAAAACATCTGTCAGATACTGTTGGGTCCCATTTATTTAACTTTTGAGGTTAATGTATAGCCTGTGTATCCAGTTATATTGTATCATACGTAACCTCGTAATTATTTTATTTCTCATCGTTCCAGAACATAACTTGTCCCATGTTTCCTCCTTTATCTTTATATTTAAATCTTGTTCCCATTTTTGTTTAGTTTTACCATTTGTTTCCTCATTCTCCTTTTCTTGCAGTTTAATATACATATTTGTTATAAATCTTTTGATTATCATTGTGTCTGTAATCACATATTCAAAGTTACTTCCCTCTGGTAACCTCAGACTGCTTCCTAATTTGTCCTTCAAGTAGGATCTCAATTGGTAATATGCCAACACTGTATCGTGAGTTATATTATATTTATCCTTCATTTGTTCAAAGGATAATAATCTATTTCCTGAAAAACAATTTTCTATTCTTTTGATCCCTTTTTTCTCCCATTCTCTAAAGGAAAGGTTATCTATTGTAAAAGGGAGTAACTTATTTTGCGTCAATATTAGTTTTGGTAATTGGTAATTTGTTTTATTCCTTTCTACATGAATCTTTTTCCAAATATTGAGTAGATGATGTAATACTGGAGAACTTCTATGTTGTAATTCTAATCTAGTCCAATCTGGCTTTTCCCTTGTTTGATAAAAATCTGATAGCTATCTTAATTGTGCGGCTCTATAATAATTTTTAAAGTTTGGCAGTTGTAAACCTCCTTGTTTATACCATTCTGTTAATTTATCTAGTGCTATCCTCGGTTTCCCCCCTTTCCATAAAAATTTCCTTATTATTTTCTTTAACTCCTTGAAGAATTTCTCTGTCAAGTATATTGGCAATGCCTGAAATAGGTATAATATCCTTGGGAAAATGTTCATTTTAATACAGTTTATCCTTCCTATTAGTGTTAATGGTAAATCTTTCCAATGCTCTAAATCGTCCTGTAATTTTTTCATTAGTGGATAATAATTGAGTTTATATAGATGGCCGAGATTTTTATTTATTTGTATACCTAGGTATCTTATTGCTTGCATTTGCCATCTGAATGGTGATTCCTTCTTAAATTTTGAGAAATCCGCATTATTCATTGGCATTGCTTCACTTTTATTTACGTTAATCTTGTAACCCGACAGTTCTCCATATTCCTTCAATTTCTTATATAATTCTTTTACTGATAGTTCTGGTTTCTGTTCTTATCAATTCTGCTAGTGGTTCTATAGCTAACGCGAACAATAAGGGTGATAGTGGGCATCCCTGCCGTGTTGAACTACTTAAGTTAAATTGCTTTGATATATATCAATTTACTGTCACTTTCGCCAATGGCCCCTTATATAATGCTTTAATCCAATTAATATACTTCTCTGGTAAACTGAATTTTTGCAATACTTTGAATAAATAATTCCATTCTACTCTGTCAAAGGCCTTCTCTGCGTCTAAAGCAACTGCTACTGTTGGCGCTTTATTCCCTTCTACTGCATGAATTAAGTTAATAAATTTACAAATATTGTCTGTTGTGCGTCTTTTTTTAATCAATCCAGTTTGGTCTAGATTTACCATTTTAGGTACATACTCTGCTAATCTGTTTGCTAATAGTTTAGCTATTATCTTATAATCTGTGAGAAGTAAAGATATTGGTCTATATGACGCTGGTCTAAGTGGATCTTTCCCTTTCTTTGGTATTACTGTAATTATTGCTGTTTTGCATGAATCTGGTAAGATTTGTGTTTTATCAATCTGGTTGATTACTTCCAGGAGGGGAGGAATTAATAAATCTTTAAATGTTTTATAGAATTTTATTGGGAATCCATCCTCTCCTGGTGTTTTATTATTCGGTAGTTTTTTTTATTATCTCTTGTATTTCTACTATTTCAGATGGTTCTGTTAATTTATTTTGTTCCTCTATTTGTAATTTTGGTAGTTCAATTTTAGTTAAAAATTCATCTATTTTCCCTTCTTTCCCTTAGTTTTCAGTTTGGTATAATTGTTCATAAAATTCTCTAAAGTTTTCCTTGATCTCCGTTGGATTATATCTGATTTGTTTGTCTTTTTTCCTTGATGCCAATACCATTTTCTTAGCTTGTTCTGTCTTAAGCTGCCATGCTAGAATTTTGTGCGTTTTTCCCCTAGTTCATAATATTTCTGTTTTGTCTTCATTATGTTCTTCTCCACCTTATATGTTTGTAGTGTTTCATATTTTATTTTTTTATCTGCCAATTCCCTTCTTTTAGTTGTATCTTCCTTCATTGCTAATTCTTTTTCTATATTTACTATTTCCCTTTCCAACTACTCTGTTTCCTGATTATAGTCTTCCTTCATCTTGGTTACATAACTTATTATTTGCCCTCTAATGAACACTTTCATTGCATCCCATAATATAAATTTATCTTTCACTGATTCCGTATTTATTTCAAAGTACATTTTAATTTGTCTTTCAATAAATTCTCTAAAATCCTGCCTTTTAAGTAGCATGGAGTTTAATCTCCATCTATACATTCTTGGAGGGATGTCCTCTAACTCTATTGTCAATATCAAGGGTGAATGGTCCAATAATATTCTAGCTTTATATTCTGTTTTTCTTAATCTATCTTGCATACGAGCTGATAACAAAAATAGGTCTATTCTTGAGTATGTTTTATGTCTACCCGAGTAATATGAATATTCCTTTTCATTTGGGTGTTGTTTCCTCCATATATCCAAAAGTTGCATTTCTTCCATCGATTTAATTATAAATTTGGTTACTTTGTTCTTTCTGTTAATTTTTTTCCCAGTTTTGTCCATATTTGAATCCAAATTCAGGCTGAAATCCCCTCCTATTAATATGTTCCCTTGCGTATCTGCTATCTTCAAAAATATATCTTGCATAAACTTTTGATCCTCTTCGTTAGGTGAATATACATTGAGTAGATTCCAAAACTCCGAATATATCTGACATTTTATCATTACATATCTCCCTGCTGGATCTATTATTTCCTCTTCTATTTTAATTGGCACATTTTTACTAATTAATATAGCTACTCCTCTTGCTTTTGAATTATACGACGATGCTGTTACATGTCCTACCCAATCTCTCTTTAATTTCTTGTGCTCCAATTCAGTTAAATATGTTTCTTGAACAAATGCTATATCATTTTTTCATTTTTCAGTAAATTTAGCAGTTTCTTCCTTTTAATTTGGTTATGTATTCCGTTAATATTTAAAGTCATATAGTTCAGCGTAGCCATTTCATACTTTGTTTATCTTCCCTTTCCGTTTCTCCATCATCACCTTTCCTTCTTATCCATTTCTGCTTTCTTGTTTTGAACACTTTATAAGACAACATTTCTAAAATATCAAACATTTCCCTTATTCTCTTATTTAAAACTTCTTTAACTCTATTCTCCCCTCCCCCCCTGAGTTGCTCTTTATCCCTTGTCGGGCAACCACATCTCCCTTCTCCATTTGGATTTGCGAATTCACTCGCAAACGTCAACTGATTTTGTAGTGACCGTAACTCCTCCCCACCCAGCCCCCCCAGAAAAGATTTCAATTTTCATAT